>NC_073695.1:100984421-102184421 GCF_029784165.1 Wyeomyia smithii
TGGCCATTTTCATTTTTCTTTTCCAGTATCTCATTCACAGCAGCTACTACAGTCTTGACGTTTTAAATTTTTCTTAGTTTAAATGTTTAGAAAATATATGAAAGCGGATGTCACATTGCCGTTTCCCACATGGAATCCTATAATGCAGTATAATTAACTGGCCATAATTTTTTTTTTAAAATACCACACTTTGGTCTTACATTATGACTTGCTTGTCACGAAAAAATTGTTAAAAAAACCGGAAAATATCACCTGAATTGATCTAATGCTTTTCGAGATAATCGCTGTACGTATGTGTTTATAACAAGTTATGAATTGTCGCATTCTTGCATTCAGTTTTATGATGTAAAGTAAATTTTATGAAAAAATTGAAACAATGAACAACATTGAAATATTTTGTGAAAAGTATGTTCTTTACATATAAAAAGACATTGTTTTCTTTTTTTCCCTATCATGGGGAACCGCTCCTATACTCATCTCATCGCTCTTTTTTCCAACTTTCAGCTGAGCGGTCGGCGCAGAAATGAATTTAGGAGTGGTTCCCCCGATCAATATAATTGCTGACGAAATGTGGAACCGTAGGAAATTTATTAGAAAAATTGACTCCAAAAAACATTTGCTAATGGGACACCCGAAAAAATGTTGAATGCTAAGAGATGACGCTGTAGTGGTAGTAAAATCGAGATTTCCACGAGCATTTTGCTTAATGACCGGAAAAAACTGCTTTAGTTACCCTTTTTTATATTATTCTAACTTTCTAGTACTTACTTTTACTATATGCAATCTGTTTTTATCAAAAAACTTCATTTTTCTATACAACTCCATTGACTCAATAAAGCTGTATGGGAAAGCAAGTTTTTTGATAAAAATAGATTTCATATAGTAAAAGTAACTACTAGAAAGTTAGAATAGTATAAAAACAGGATAACTAATAGCAGTTTTTCCGGTCATTGAGCAAAATGCTCTTAGAAAATTCGGTTTTACTACCACTATCTGTACAGCGCCATCGCTTAGCATTGAACATTGATTCGGGTGTCCCAAAGTTCTACAGTTACTGTCTATGTATACTGAGTAGCCTAATATCTCATAACTCATTGCACATGAGTTTAAAAATTATTGTTTAAATTCAAACAGTAAATTTTCAGTTATCAATTTTTCAGTTAGCGGATTAGCGATGGGGGAACATAGTTTTTGATTAGCATTATTCACGACTAAACTGAATAATATTATTAGAAAGGAATAATCGAGTAATTTCAAATATTGTCTGAAGTAACTGGAGCTCTATCGTTTTCTCCGTCAGCTGTAGTCAAAGTATACAAACATTCAAACGATTGGACAAAAATTATACGGTTAAGTGTTTTTCCATTCTCAAACAGCTCCAAAAAATATTTTATGTTAAGAATAAAAAGAAAAAAAAGGAAAACATTCTAAACCTCCGTTCATTTGATACGCGAAATGCTTTTTTATATCCTAATTGATGACGTAGATTGAACAAAGATAACTTTACCAAATAATTCAGCAGCATTCTATACAAATAATTGTGTTTGTTTTTTTCAAGTAACCATCAGTTGGGATGACTTGCCATAATCAATTATTATTTTTGGCCTTTTTAAGATTTATGATTTTTTCCGTTACTTCAGTTTATGGAAAGACTTGAATCAAAAATTGAAAATATGTCGAAATTGGATTTTAATAGAGAGGTATTCGGTCTACACCTTATGATTAACAATATAATAGCGAATTTCTTTATTCCACTGGGTGAGCGGAAATCTACGCGAGAATTGAGAAACGAGATTGCGATTCGAGAAAAATGCCAGATAACCCCAGATTGGCCCTGAAAATAAAGAAATTCGCTATTAGTTAGAATCATTTCTAGTTTTCTTCGAATGAGAATAGCGAACAGTTACCTATTTAGAGGTGGTTAATAGCAGCACGGTGAACCCGATCGAAACAAAAGTTACTATACGCGAACGTTCGAGCTTAAGTAATAATTACATTCTTCCAATTCATACAAGTTTTGATCTCATTTCGTACGATCATAGTGCAAAAACATAATGCATTGTTTATCCAGCGAATAGATCGAACTAACTTGAAGCAGACTTGACAGTTTTTCGAAATGCTTCACCAATATATACGTGTGCGAACATATAAAACGATACTGTTACTAGCATTGGTTATACCGTTACACAATAGATGCGTCATAGCTAAAAGTTATCCCAGTTTCAAACCTATTAGGAAATTGCGCAGATTTTGCACTGCTCAACTTTTTTGCATTGCCGCCTTCATCGATCATAGAAGGCTGAATAAACACTAGATGTGAGCCGTTGCGGAACAGAGTGGTTTATGTGTCATCGAGCAAATTTTTCAGGAGAAGCAATTTTCGAAAAATCTGTGAATGAAATTCTGTTCAACGGATTTTTTCAAACAAAATGTTCTAATATAAAGATGTGGTTAAACTTGGGAATATATAAAATTAACAGTTCCTTTGCGAAATAAGTGATTTTACTTTACCAATGTACATAGACCACTCTGACTTCATATATATATATATATATATATATATATATATATATATATATATATATATATATATATATATATATATATATATATATATATATATATATATATATATATATATATATATATATATATATATATATATATATATATATATATATATATATATATATATATATATATATATATATATATATATATTACTGGAATCCTCGAATCGTTTCGGAACAGAGTGGTCTATGTACACTAGGGCGCCAATCATCGTATGGAAAAAAGTGACCAGAAAATTTCAAAAAAAAAAAACCTGTACAAAATGTTCACCTGCTCGAAAAAACACCCTGTGCGAAATTTCAGCTCAATCGGACTTAAAATGGGGTGGCGCAAAGCGATTGAAGTTTGGCTTTTTTAATAACCGAAAAATCACCCAAGGGGGGGGGGTACGTGAAATTTCGGTTTTCGAAAATATTTTTTTGATGCCAAATGACTTAAAAACGCATGAAACGTCGAGAATTGGTGTCACCTGAAAAAGTTTTTTTTTGCAAAAATTTTTTCAATTGTGGAAGGCGGAGTTCAAAATGTTTAGAATTTATCTTTTGAAATTGATCACTAGTCTCTCGAAATAGCTTGTATAATGATATACACTATAACTAGCATCGAATACATTATGTTTCATTAGGGTGGTTCATTCATTCGACATAGGGTGGTTCATAATATTGTGTAAAAATATAAAATGAAAAAAAAAAATCACTTTTCACTGAATACCAATAGAAATATTCCTGAAAATATAATATTTGTTATATCATTGTCGTTAGGGTGGCAATGTTGAATTGGAAAAATTATAAGTAAAATGGCAAAAAATTACAGAACAAATTTACAAAATGTATCAAACTACTCTGTGCAAAAAAAAAAATTATCTCTACCAAAATTAAGATTGTGTCTCGTGGAAAATGTTGAATGCTTTCATGTCATTTGAAAAGTCACACACAGGAGGTACATGGAATTTTAATATTTGAAAAATGTTACGATTCCAAGTGTCTTAAACTTTTAAATGAAACGGTGGAAACTGATGGAATATGTTATATTACTTTGTTTGAAAAATCTACTCTCTAAGACACTTGCACTCGTCTTTCGAATGCTGTACCAGACAATTTATTCGTTTTATTTACCACAATAATGTCCTTTACCAACACTTGAATGAGCACACAGTGCTCTGGCTCATATAATCGGACAAAAGACTGTATCGATGTAATTCAGTGATAATGAGAGTTCAGGGATCTCAATCAGATACGCAACACAATTGACTCGTTGTTCCTGGGTTTGCGTCGTTTTGACAGTCGACCATACATTTTCTGTCAAGTTTACATCATCAGAACGTGAACGTGCCCAATGGCTGAAACTTTGCATAGACGTTTTTATAGGCAAAAGATGCCATTTTGTGCTATTGGTTGAATTTATTGAAACCAACTCATTTTGGAAAAGCTATTGGAAAATGCTACTTCGGATAGGTATTGATGATTACAAAATTTTTTAGAGCCAACACGGTTCGTTTGAGCAGTGTGACATCTTCGGCAAAGTTGTAGATAATAGTTTTGTTTTTCAAAAAAAATATACACTCTAAAAACAAATTACTAATTTAAAAATAAATAAAACAAAGTTATAAATTAATTATCGAAAATAGCACATTAAAAAAAACTGATTTTTTTTATAAAAACCTCGAAAGTTTACCTGAACAACGAAACCGGCCATGGAGAAATCGGAAAAAAAGTTATATATTTTAAATTCATTTTTTTTTTCACAGGGTACATTTTTTTGGAGGAACAAAGTTATTATTTACAACTTTGCCAGATACATTTTGCCAATCAAATAAACCGCTTTGACTGTAGAAATATTCTTAATTCCTCATAGAGTGCTCCATTGGAAATTAAAAATATGTCCACAGTCGAAACGACATAGTGTTCTCGGTAAAGTTGTAGATAATATTTGTCCTTCTAAAAAAAATATGCCTTTTAAAAAAAATAATTGAAAATAATTTTTTTTTTCAAAAAAAATTTTTTTTTCAAAAAATGATAACTTATTTTTCTTAATTTCTATATGATCGGACTGGTTTCATTGTTTTGGTAATCTTTCGTAGGTTTTATTAAAATAATCAAGTTTTTAAAAAATGAGCCCTTTTGAATAATTAATTTTTAATCTTTCCTCTAACTTCTGAATGATTAATTTTTTGAGTGTAATTTTTTTGAAAAGATAGAATTATTATCTACAACTTTGTCGAAAACGTCACACCAATCAAACGAACCGAAGTGCTTTTTTTATTTTATACTCATTTTTCACAATATTATGAACCACCCTATGCCGAATAAATGAACCACCCTAATGAAACATAATGTGTTCGATGCTAGTTATAGTGTATATCATTATACAAGCTATTTCGAGAGACTAGTGATCAATTTCAAAAGATAAATTCTAAACATTTTGAACTCCGCCTTCCACAATTGAAAAAACGACTAAGTTCCAGAGAGCAAATTTTTGCAAAAAAAAACTTTTTCAGATGACACCAATTCTCGACGTTTAATGCGTTTTTAAGTCATTTGGCATCAAAAAAAAAATTTCGAAAACCGAAATTTCACGAGCTTTTAGATTGATCTTAAACCATAGTTTGACCCCTTCCAATATTTTTAAAATGAAACGAGATAAAGACTTATGCTATCTATTCAGAAACACTTCGAGTAAAATTTTTCTATTCAACTGAATTTTTATCAACTGAAAATATTTAAACTGTATAAGTTCATAGAATAACACTGAATATACCTAACATATCCAGGAAATTTGCATAAAAGTTACCCTCAAAAGGACAGTGAAATTCAAAACTGCTCCATTCGGAACTGCAATATTTTAAACTCATCTAGCTATTCAGTACACGCGTTGGCTTTGAGTACATCAGTTTGGAAAATGTATCAATGTCTGAAAACGAACCAAGTTTTCTTTAGAGTATGACACTTGGAATACAATATTTTACTACTTCGTTTTTGAAACCTTGTTTCTAAATTTCAATTTAGTTACTTTTTGTCTTAAAGGTATTCTTTTTTAGATTTTTTAGTTTTTGCTCTGTTTAGTTCTGCAAGTCACCTCATTTGAAAATTACACTGGATTTGTTATCATTTTGAAGTTGAGCAGTAACGAATTTTGATGCTTTCATTATGAACAAAATCAAGCTAAAATATTGTATTTAACGTAAATTAGTTGAATACTTGATTGTCGTGCAAAAGCACGAACACAATGCGGAAGTAGAATGTTAGATGAAAACTCACGTAGGTACCCGAATGACTGTTTTAGTCGTGTTAACCAGAATATCCCACTTACAATTGTTGAATACGCGAAAGAGTAAATTTTATAGATAGGTTAAACAATTCTAACATTACTGATGATCGTTTCTACACTGGTGCGACGGATTTCGTTGTAATGAAATTTTCCTATTGCAATTGAATGAAAATTACACTGGACCCTCTATCTTTCTGCGGACTGATCTAATTATATTACAGTAAAGTACTATTTGTAGCTAAAACTTAGCTAACCTTTTAAGATTCAAAATAAAGGGTTTTTCGAAATATTAGAAAAATACAACCAAAACCTATCGGTAGTGGTATCAGATAGTTTCAGTTAAATTTGTTTGACTAGCTTTAAATCATCTTGGTAATTTGGATTTCGTGCAAATTTTTGACTGATTTGATTCAAATAGAAAATTCTTTTTTTTTTTTTATTCTCGCTTATTTTCCGTCGGTCTATTTCCGCCACTGTTGTGGCCAATTACCGACGCCCAGGGAGGCGGACTCCACACCCAGGTCCCTAACTCACGACCCGTTTATTAACGGACCGGCGCCAACGGCTTTACTTCCTCATGCGATGGAAGGCGTGATCCCAGAGATTTTTCGCCTCAGAAAATCTCCCGGTGTCGGCTAGGATTGAATCTAGACCAGTTGGGTTGATTGTGAGTGGATCACGCCACCTCACAACCATCGACACCTATGTCGGCGGTGGGATTCGAACCCAGGCGTCAAGCGTGGTTGGCGGAGACGTTACCAACCACACTAGGCCCCCGCCATAGATAATTCTTCTTTTATTAGATATCTCATTAATAGCAGGTTGCATTTCAAGTAGGTTGAATTTGGTTTCAAATTAGGATGTTTTAATAATATGAATTATATGAACACATTATTAACACATTTTTTTTCCAGTGAAAGTAGACTCAGGAATTGAAACCTTCTAAATTTATCATACCTTTCATTATTCCTTAATTATGTTTGTCCCTAAAAGCAATGATAAGAGTTTGAACCCTTTTTCAATAAATACATGCGAGCACTTAAGATTTTTCTTTCTTGTAAATGGTAGGTGTAGAAACGCTCATACAGCTGAACATTTACAGTTGCAAAATAGTGAACCATAACCATGCAATAGTCGAGTAGAAAAATACATCAAACAGTAAAAACGATCAGAGAACGTGCAGTATCCTCACATTTTCTCACCCATAATTGCACATCATTTTTTGCATGCAGCAGAGATTATTCGCTGCCTTCGATTTAGATAAAACCGAACTACAATCCGACAACAACAGTACAGAAAGAACGATTTTCATCGTTGTATTCCAAAGATGTTTAGCCTTCTCCATACTGACAAACATGTACTAACATATAGCGAATTGCAGGATGGAAGTAATAGAAACCAATAGAAGAAACCCAACAAAGAAAAAAAAAAGTTAAACAATTCTACGGCGTTTGTCATTACTATCATAGACAGCGGGAAAACAAGTGTAGATAAAATTCAAATTAAAGCAAAATTTCTTCCCCTATCTTCAAACAATTCTTCAAAACAACATTCATTGGAAAAGAAAGATAAAAGAAACAAAAACGACAAAATTTAAACCAATCGAACCCGGGAGGCAAAATATCGTGGTAAGAGAGGAAAATAAAATAAAAACCCTAAACTCAGTGAAACGCATTCAAATGGATGGATAAAATGATGAAACAGTACAGTGATGAGTGATGAAAATTGGTGCAAAAAAGTAATAAAAATGAAAAAAAACTACTTTTTCGGATGGATTAATTATTTGCATCCAATGTCTCCATTCTGACGCTGGTCATTCCGAACAATAAACTATTTTTTTAAGTTCAGTTTTTACCTCTGGGATAAAGTAATTTATTTAGAAAAATGAGTCCTAAAAATAAAGTCAAAAAATTGTCCGTACACTAGAGCTCTGTTTGACTGTTGGTCAGGGGAACAAACTTGTGTCAATCTGTAAGAAGGTGGGGTGTGAAACAGATTGCTTCCATCAAACTATTCCACGAGAAATCATTCAGAACCTTAAAATTTGTGACTTGTTATCGGATTATGACACAAGCCAAATACTGTATAGAAATTCATAAATTCACGTCAATTTGATTTAATTTCTTCCCAGAATTTTTTACCTGCAGAAATAATTGAAACTAACTTGAATGAGATTAAATCCGTTATTAAAAAATTCAAAAATATGAAAGCACCTGGTGACGATGGAATCTTTACTATATTATTCTAACATCTCCCTGAGAGCAGAATGGAATTTTTAGTGAAAATTTTCAATTGCTGCTTCAAAATTGCATATTTTCCCAAATTATGGAAAAATGCAAAAATTACTCCAATTTTAAAGCCGGATAAGAATCCAGCTGAAGTTTCAAGTTATCGACCAATCAGTTTGCTTTCTTCAATAAGGAAACTATTTGAGAGAATTATTCTTAACCGAATGATGTCACACATCAACGAAAATTCAATTTTTGCAAATTAACAGTTTGGATTTCGCCATGGGCATTCCACTACTCATCAATTGCTCAGAGTTACTAATATGATACGAGCTAACAAATCTGAAGGTTATTCCACTGGAGCTGCTCTTTTAGACATAGAAAAAGCATTCGACAGTGTTTGGCATAAAGGTTTGATTGCGAAATTGCAAACTTTTAATTTTCCAATTTTCCTAATCAAAATTTTAAAAAATTATCTTACTGATCGAACTCTGCAGGTTGTCTATCAGAATTCAAAATCTGATAGATTTCCTGTCAGAGCAGGTGTACCTCAAGGTTCAGTCTTGGGTCCAGTCCTGTACAACATATTCACTTCAGATCTTCCTGATTTGCCTCCAGGATGCACAAAGTCATTGTTCTGCGATGACAAAAGCATTTCCGTAAAAGGAAGAAGTCTTCGTGTCATATGCAGAAAAGTTTAGATATTTTTTCTTCCTACTTGCAAAAGTGGAAAATCTCTCCCAATGCTTCTAAAACTCAAATGATAATTTTTCCGCATAAGCCTAGGGCTTCTTTCCTCAAGCCAAACAATAATCACGTCGTCAAGATGAATGGGGTTATTTTAAGTTGGTCTGACAAGGTTAAGTACTTGGGACTAAATTATGATAAAATACTTATTTTCAAAGAGCACATTGAGAGTATACAAGCCAAGTGCATCAAATATACGAGATGTTTATATCCTCTCATTAACAGGAATTCTAAACTTTGTTTAAATAACAAACTTTTGATTTACAAACAAATTTTTAGACCAGGAATGCTTTATGCTGTACCGATCTGGTCAAGTTGCTGTTCAACAAGGAAGAAAACGCTCCAAAGGATTCAGAATAAAATTCTGAAAATGATTTTAAAGCGTCCTCCTTGGTTTGGTACACTCGAATTACATAGACTTACTGGTGTTGAACCATTAGAAGCTATGTCAAATAAAATTACTAACAATTTTCGACAAAAATCGTTGCAATCCTCAATTGCTACGATAAGCTCTCTTTATAGCCAATAAGTTAGCAATTGAGTTAGTTGTAAGTTTACTTCACCTTTTCTGACAAGTAGGTTTAAATCCCTACGAATGATAAGTCCTAATTGCGAAAGCAAACAAGTCCTAACAATTAAAATTACAAATTTCTAACAGTGTTGAGAAGTCACCATTTGTTATTGGACACACATACTCATTATTTACTAATATTTATCATAAATACTTGAGCTACTAACAAATCCCCCCCTTAAAAAAAAAAAATTCATAAATTCGCAACCACCAATAAAGCACAGAGATAACCATTGTTTTGGGTACCTTTAGTGATTAGAAACTTTACGTTCATTCCATGGATCGATGCATGTACTTTGACATTTCGAAGCATAATTTGAAGAACAGCGCGATGAAATTTGGTCATGGATCTGATTTTTATTTCGTTCATTTTTTAAGAGACTTGAAAGATATTTCTCGTAAACATAACGTTGAAGCGACGAACTCGGCGAGCAATTACTATGTGAGCTCTCACGTAAATTGACGCGTTTTGGTAATGGTTAGGGGCACCAAAACTCTCAGGAATGGTTAAAAAGCTATAATCTTTTCAGGACAGCTAAGCTTAGGGCAGAATTTTTTTTTTTCGCTTTTGTCGACCAGTGTAATGATTCACAACATTCGTTGAAGTTAATCAAAGAATGGCTGTTCTACAACGTCAAACCAACAACCTCCTCTGAAAGATCTGATCCAGAACATCTCTCAAACTTACTCTTGTCGAATCCGGTTTTGCGGAGTAGTTACACCGCAACATCCAGCAACATTCCTGCCTTGTAGCTGCTTTTTTCTTTTTCCGTACTACAACAAAACTACACTTCTACTGTCCTGGACAGCACCCAAAAGAAATAGGATGTTGTAGATAAATTAACAACAAAAATAAATGCTATCAAACGATGCTATCAAAAAGATGACAACTGAGTGTAGCTTCGTTTGGTTGTTCGTTTTTGAGCTGCAGGATCGGTGTAAGCACTGTCGCAAAAACTAATTCGACAAACTGACAGCAGCTAGACACAAGAAACGTTTTTAAATTTTGTGGAATGGTGGATAGAAGAGTATGTGAGTGATTGACAAACTCGGTAACCACCACCGCAAGACGAAGTTTTTTGAAGTTTTTCTTGGCCAGCTGAAAAACGATACGATCACTGGAGGGACTATATCCTGGCCACACACTGATCCTGGATTATCAAGCAACTGGATGGACGAAGCCAGGTGACTGCTTGCAAGGTCTCAATTGCCTTAAATACAAAAACAGCGCTCGATTACATTGTAGCAAGCAACTATCTGATAGAATAAAAGACAGGTCAAGGAATTAGCATCGAATAACATGTTTATTAAGAGCGTATAAGTGCCTCGCTTTCTATTCTAACATCCCCCCCTAAGAAGAAAAAAAAAGTTGGTATTTGTAGTCGACCCAACATCTTCCGACCTTCATTTAGCTTTGGTAACGTCTTGATCAGTGGTCCTCGTGGCTCTGTGGTTTATGATGTCGATCGACTAGCTCTCCCACACGGCTGTGATATCGGGTTCGATTCCCGATCAGGTCGAGCTGAAAATTTTTTCGACTTGGCACTGGGGCACGGTGTATCGTTGTACTTATCCTACAACATGCAATATGTGTTCGATAAGAATTCTCTCAACTAATCTTAGTTGAACGAGACCGCTATTAGCCCCACAGGCTAGCGTGCAATATTTTTGTTACCTTTTTGATCAGATTATCGACAGCCTGATAATTAAAAGCTTAGTTGCCTTTAGCTCTACTTGCTCACGAACAAAATGGTGTCTTACTTACTTACTTACTTACTTTGATGGCCGTACGTCTCAAGACATGGCCTGCATAACGTGATTCCGCCAATTTACTCGGTCCATGGCTGCCTGCCTCCAGTTCCGCGGGCACCCGGTACTCTGCAGATCGTGCCATCTGGTCCACCCATCTCGCTCGTTGCGCCCCTCGTCTTCTCTTTCTCGCCGGATTTGAAGCGAACACCAATTTTACAGGGTAGCTATCCGGCATTCTAGCTACATGCCCTGGCCAGCGTATCCTTCCAGCTTTAGCCACTTTCTGAATACTGGGTTCACCGCAGAGGCGCGCAAGCTCGTGGTTTATCCTACGCCTCCACACTCCGTTCTCCTGCACACCGCCAAAGATGGTTCTTAGCACCCGACGTTTAAAAACTCCGAGTGCTCGCAAGTCCTCCTCGAGCATTGTCTACGTCTCATGCCCGTAGAGAACGACCGGTCTTATTAGCGTTTTGTACAGGATGCACTTGGTGCGAAGACTCAGATTTTGCGACCGTAATTTTTTATGGAGCCCATAGTAGGCACGACTTCCACTGATAAAACGTCTCCTTATCTTCCGGCTGGTATTCTTGTTTCAGTTACCAGAGAGCCGAGGTACACAAACTCGTCGACCACCTCGAACTCATCCCCGTCGATTGTTACCGTATTGCCTAGGCGTGCCCTGTCGTGCTCGGACCCACCTGCAAGCATATACTTAGTTTTTGACCTAATTATCTTCAGTCCGATCCTATCTGCTTCACGTTTCAGTCGGGTATACTGGTCTGCCACCGTCTCAAATTTTCTGCCGACAATATCCACGTCATCCGCAAAGCAAATAAATTGACCTGATCTGTTGAAAATCGTGCCCCGCATGTCAAACCCCGCTCGTCTCATAACACCCTCCAGCGCGACGTTAAACAATAAGCAGGAGAGACCATCATCTTGTCGGAGCCCCCTGTGAGACTCGAATGGGTCCGACGTTCCACCCGAAATTCTCACACAACACTCCACATCCTCCATCGTCATTCTTGTCAGCTTCCCCGGAAAGCCGTTTTCGTCTAGAATTTTCCATAGCTCTTGTCGGTTTATTGAATCGTATGCGGCTTTAAAATCGACGAAAAGATGGTGTGTAGGGACTCTAAACTCACGGCACTTTTGGAGGATCTGCCGCAGTGTAAAGATTTGGTCAGTCGTAGACCGTCCTTCCATGAAGCCGGCCTGATAGCTTCCTACAAACCTGCTGGCTAATGGTGACAGGCGTTGGAAGATGACCTGGGAAAACACTTTGTAGGCGGCATTCAGGACTGTGATCGCTCGATAGTTCTCGCAGTCTAGTTTGTCGCCCTTTTTATACATGGAACAGATAACCCCTTCTTTCCACTCCTCCGGTAGCTGTTCTGTTTTTCAGATCTCGACGATCAGCCGATGCAGCGAGCTAGCCAGTTTGTCGCCCATCTTAATAAGCTCAGCTCCGATGCCGTCTTTTCCGGCCGCTTTGTTGCTCTTGAGCTGCCGGATCGCATCCTTAACTCCGCTTATTGTTGGGGGTGACACATCTTCGTCGTTCGTTGCACCGACCACGTCTTCTCCGCTCCTGTTGTGGTCTCCTGCTTGCACGCCATTCAGGTGTTCATCGTAGTGCTGCTTTCACCTTTCGATCACCTCACGATCATCCGTCAAAATGCCATTATTCTTATCCCTACACATTTCGGTTCGTGGGATAAAGTCTCTGCGGGATGCGTTGAGTTTTTGGTAGAACTTTCGTGTTTCGTGTGTGGGGTGCAGCTGCTCGAGTTCTTCACATTCCTCCTCTTCTTGGCGACGCTTTTTTTCCTTGAAGAGTTGGACTTGCTGCCTCCGTTCCAGTCAATATCGCTCCACATGCTGACAGGTGGCTCTACGCAGCATTGTTGCCCGCGCTGCGTCCTTCTCGTCCAAAATCTGCCGATATTCTTCGTCAAACCACTCGTTACGTCGATTCGGTTGCACGTGTCCCAGGACTTCCTCCGCAGCACTGCTGATATCTGTTTTCACGGCATTCCAGCGATCCCCTAGAGAGGCTTCTTCAAGCTCTCCCCCTCCTCTGGCAGTGCAGCTTCGAGCGATGACGCGTACTGTGTTGCGATGTCGTGTTGCTTCAGTCGCGCGAGATTATACCGTGGCGGGCGACGGTACCGTATGTTATTCACAACGGATAGTTTTCGGCGTATCTTAACCATCACTAGGTAGTGATCCGAATCGATGTTAGCGCTTCGATGTGATCTGACGTCGATAATGTCCGAGAAGTGCCGACCATCTATCAAAACGTGGTCGATTTGTGTTTCTGTTCTATTCGGTGATCTCCAGGTGAGTCTATAGTGGAGGCTATGCTGGCAGAAGGTGCTACGTATGGCCATGTTCTTGGAGGTGGCAAAGTCGATTAGTCTGAGGCCAATTTCATTCGTCAGCTGGTGTGCACTGAATCTTCCAATCACCGGTCTGTACTCCTCCTACTGGCCAACCTGAGCGTTGTAATCCCCGATGATGATCTTGACATCATGGTTTGGGCAGCGGTCATATTCACTCTCCAACTGCGCGTAGAATTCGTTCTTGTCGTCATCGGTACTTCCGAGGTGTGGGCTATGTACGTTGATAATACTAATGTTGAAGAAACTGCCTCTGATCCTCAACCTGCACATTCTAGGGCTGATTGGCCACCACCCGATCACCCGCTTCTGCATCTCTGCCATCACTATAAAAGCTGTTTCCATCTCATGTGTGTTTCCACAACATTGGTAGATGGTGTGACCATCCCTGTACGTACGCACCATCGTCCACTTCCAGCAAACCTCCTGCAGCGCTACGATGTTGAACTTGCGGGTCTTCAATTCTTCGGAAAGTACGCGGGTACTTCCTAGGAAGTTGAGGGATCGGCAGTTCCATGTTCCGAGAATCCAATCGTTAGTCCGTTTCCGTTGCCTAGGTCCTAGCCGTTTGTTCCGGTTCGTACTTACCGTTATTGCGTTCGTTGCTGTTGTTTTTTAATGGTGCGGGCTTGCTAGGCCAGCGACCAACCCCACTATGTCGCAGGAGGGCCATCGTAGTGCAATTGTTTAGAGTCCCGGGCACTACCAGGACTTGAGAGGGACACTGCGTTACTTAGAACGCTTCTGTTGGTGTCGATCCCAGGAAACCTTCCGAGGAAGTAAGCCCCGCCCCCTGTCAGCATGCGACCAGCAGTCCCACCAGGGTTAGTTACCCGATCTTTCCACTGGTTACTCGCACATCAGTTGGTACCACGAGAAGGTAGGGGTACGGTAGCTGGAAGGCTGAGGTTCACTAGTGGGAACTGTTATGCGCCTTTGGTCCAGGCATTAACCAATGGTGTCTAATATCGATGTATTTTGCTCTCGCCGAATAACCTTTTTCCTTCTTGGCACACCAGATCGTACTTTTGTTGTCGCAATTGATGACCAGAAGTTGGACTCCTCCACTCTGAAGAAATAAGGAACCGCTCACAGATCGTCTCGTTTCGGCATCATTTTGCTCATGGCACCCGTCCTTTATGTCAACTTGTAGTTCTTAGTCCTTTTGAGATATCGCAATATTCGCTTTGCTGCTGTCCAGTGTGGCGACTCCGAATCACTGCAGAAAAATCGATCTACGCTAGCTGCATGGCTGATGTCCGGTCTGCAAAATGCAAACCACCAAACAGCTCACAAAATAGAACTTTCTAAATTCTTTCCATCTTTTTTTTTGTAGAGCAACTCGGTAATGTATCCTTCTTGATCGATGGAGACGTCATCCGTCCTAATGTCTCGTAGTCTTAAAATTTGCAAGGCCTTTCCAGGTTCCAGGTCCGAATAGTGGCGAAGCACAGTGGTCTGAAACTGCATAAAGTCGGAAAAAAGTCAATTTTTTAACTTAATGCATCGAGCAAGCCCTATTCGGGAAACATTTCTTCAGAGTTTAAGCTAGTGGAAAATCATCAGAATGTTGGGATTATTAATGTTGTCATACATTTAACTTATTTGAGAAGGTTGGCTTCTTGTGCACTCATGAATTCTCTATTTTTACGTTGTTTACTCAGGTGATTTATTTCAGAATGCAGAAGTAGTAATTAATGTTGCGATAGTGTCAAATTGATTATATGGCCTTACTATAGCATTCTTACAACTTCAGTTATCTTTTTTTAGGGTTGTTTCAAGGGAATAAGCTCTCCACAAAATAAGTATAACAAAATACTTGGCACTCCAACTTTGTGTAGAGTTTAAAATGGTATCCCCGCCGATACCCGCACTCATTCAAAGACTATAATGTTCCCTCGTGTTCATAGAGACAGGAACAAAAAAGTTTTCTGGGCAATTTTCGCCGAAACGTTCACAATATTGAAAAACAAAAACGAGCGTGCGACACGCAAGCGGACATTTTTAGCAAGCAATGTAAGCTTAGAACGCCACTCATAAAATAAAAGTGGAAGAGGTTGTTTATAAGAAACGACCGCAAGGTTAACGTAGAATTACGACAGCCTGTCTTATGTCAATAATTTTTTGCAATAGCTTTGGAAATACACTCGATTAGGGTTAATCATTTTAATGGTGTGAAGCGATATATTTTTCCGTATTTGTTTCGTATATTATTTTTGCTTTAAAAATAAACGGAATCTGTTGGAAACTAGCTGAGTTCAGAACTTTTGAAAGTGGGCAATATTCGTGAAGCTCTCGATGCTTTCGGTTTTACAATTTGTACCCCTATATATGTTGCCGTAAGACATAATTCTGCGTCGAAAACGCACTAATCGATGTGCTCAAGTCGGCTCTGTTGAAAGAAACATAAAAAAACCGTTCGATGAAGAAAAAAAAAATAAAAAATAACCGTATAATCAATTCATAAATGTTTGATATTAGTTGTATTTACCAGACAATTGAACTGTTCAGTAACAGTTAATAGTTACTAGTAAGTTAATTTCAGCCTTGTTAAATGTTTAAAATAAACAAAGCCGAAAGAATTTTAATTTTCCGAAGGTATCGTCGGAATCCTTGGTCAAGTATATGAATATGAAGATTGTTTGTATTTCATGGTGCTGTAAGAAGACGAAGTTTAACCGGAGAAAGGCCGGAATCCTCAATCGGCAAAGATGCCCCTTCTGTAAATTGTTATGAACCATGAGTATGATCGAGATGCTGTAAGAAGCGACTGGTTTGTAATGATGAAAACTTAGTAAATTGAAATTTACGGATTTGTTTTGCATATACCGCTTGTGATGCACAGTGTTAATGAATCGTAATATACATCACACTGCTGCGCAATTGCAGCAGCATCAAACTGCAATCAAAGTTGCAATTTACTAATAACCATTCATTATGCTCTTCCAAATATTTTTAGCAGCCTTGAAAAAGACTGGTTGCTGCAGTTGCAAATTTCATTCAATTATTGCATAAATGCTTCATGGTCCAGATAGCGCGCGATATCTGCCCTGACAAAGATTTTTCGCACGTTGTAAAATGGGATAACTGGGAAAAATATTTCCAGTTATACCATTCTACTACGTTCGTAAAAAAGAGGATGGGCTACGCTGCCCATAAATGCAAAACAGTCCCATGTGAGTTTTCATCACTTTTGAGATAAACCTTAGAAACTTCTTTACATTACGTGTGCTCTCGAAAATTTACAACAAAAGTTAGGTTTGTTGCTAAAATGATGGAAAAAATATTGAATTTGGTCAGTCCCACGTTACGAATAAACGCATAACAGGCTCAGTGCTAAAACCAATTAGCAGAAAATCATGATAACTTTCATTAAAAGACCAAAAATAAGTGTACTGATCGGAACAACAATAACCTTATTGCATATGAAAGTATTATGCACAAATATATTTACCCGGATGAATGCTTATTTTAAATTTTTGTTTCTTTGATTGAATCCATAGGAAGGAAAAAATGCTATGGTTTACCTGCGTCTACTGCGTTTTACTCAGTTGTACGTTTTTGGCAGTGTGACTCTTATGCGTTTATGGGCAGTACGCTGCTCACAGTTTGTCGGTATATAAGCGAAATTTGAGCGTGAAAGCGCATTATTTTATCGTCAACGCTGCCCATAATTCAAAAATTGGCTAATATGCCATAGGTAGGGACGTTGCGAAACCACCGATACTAATACAGAATCGATCCTTCTACTTCCGATACTCGGATATTTGGTATCGATGTTTTACCAGCGATACTTAATCAATATCGATACACACCTCTCAGTATCGAAAGACTCAAAACAACCCTGTAAAGAAAAACGAACGAAGCAGAAAACTTGCTGTTTTCTGTGCCATTTTGATGCTTCGTATGCATGCATGCCATCTCATCGGCAATGCAAATTTAACAGAAATTTCTGTAGATTAACCTACGGGAACGATTCTTTTCTACGGTCATGCAGATCCGAAGGTAAAATCTACAGAGCCAGCGGCTCTTTTCGAAAACGGGATCAATTATTAAGGAAAAGCGTAATCGACTTTTGACTTAGTTTCTGCAGAAGCTGGTGTTTCTAGATTCAGTAAATTTATAGACCATTTTACGAACTGACAGGCAGGGATACCAAATGTGCAGATTTGTCTGCAAAACGCAGATTTTTGGAGTCCGTGTGCAGATATTCATTGATTTGCAGATATTTGCAGTTTTTCCACGGTTTCTGCAAATATTGTCAGAGTCTTCTTATATTTGCGCAGATTTTCTTAAATTGTGTGCAAATTGTTACAAACTTTTGCCTGCGCGAGCAAAATTTTTTCGGATCACGGATAGAATTTTTTCAGATTCCGGTTTTTCGAGCAGTTGCAGACATTTTTCAAAAACATCTGGCATCTCTGCTGACAGGTGTCACGTATTCTGCTGTTGATGATGTTGCTTTCACGTGCGTTATGTCAGCTGTTCCGAGCTCTCTGTCAAAATTTCATTCATAGAATGAGTTCAGAAACGACTCGTAAAACAGTCTATTTAAATGATTCAATTGAATTAAACGTTTTATCTTGAGGAATAAATAATAAAAAAAGAATTATGACTTATATTTTGAATGAAGTGGTATCGCACATCGATACATTTAGGTATCGAAACGTTAGCCTCGATAATATCGGAATATCAGTACTTGCTCTCGATACAGGTATCGATCCTAAGTATCGATGTTTAATGGTATCGCAACGTCCCTAGCCATAGGCATCAAATCGAGAAAAACGCATATTAAAATTTTTTTTGTCGGTACAACATATTTTCGCTTATCCGCGCCAGTAACCACAAGGCTACATTATACTTTCGAAAGTTAGACGAAACAAAGTACAGTAATAATACACTGACGAGCGACGAGCGACACAGGAGCCAGGAAATTTGTTACAACTGGTCAAACCTCGTTGTAAGGAGAAACATTTTCGGTTGCTTCCCGGTCGGCGGATTACAACAAACGTTCTATTATTACACTTGCCGCAAAGTTCAGACCGCCGTACGTTTGCTGCTCCAAGTAAATTGTTACATTCCTATTGTCAACCTATTGTTGCCTTATAAAGGCAACAATATAACAAGTATCATGTGTTGCACGGCTTGAAGGAAGAAGATGTTCCCGTTCTCGTTTCGGATATAAGGGTCGCAATTATGCTGTGATGTCAAGCAACAACCGTCTTCTTCAAGACGTTACATATTTGTTAATGAAGTGATATGAATTTTCTATAATGGACTCAGCGCACACTGTTTCCAAAGCAGCAAAAACGTGATCGAAATTGTTTTGACCCAGAAAAAATGATTTTAGAGAAAAAGGGTCTTCGGAGAAGAGGTTCCATTAATTATTCTCCATGTTGTAGAAGTTGCGATTTTGTGATTGATCCACCTAAAAGTGAGATACGAATTTTACTTTGCTCATTTTTGCATAAAAAAATCTACTTTGTTCGGCAAAGTTGTGGCAAATTTTATAAGAAATGACTTTGCTGAAGATATCATACTTCTATCTGCCTATTAAAATGGACTTTTGTGGAGTTTTCTACAGAATGACCCTTAAAATCTATTTTCACCACAAAACTTTTTATAGTGATTTTCTACAATTTTTTAATGTTCTACAATGTTGTTTGTTATAACAAAACACACAATTTCTCTTAAGAACGTTTATTTTTATCTCCTATATTTATTTAGTTATTGAAGAATTTTATTAAAATAATGTACTATTTCACTGACAAATATCTACCAAATCTGCAAATATCTGCAGACCAAACCATTTCTATGTTAAAGTATAAGTCAAACAGTATTCAATCCAGAAAATTCGGTAGCGACCATTTGCCTATTCTTATTTCAATTAATAACGGGTCAACTCGCATGCGACCAGTTGACATTCCGTTTTTTTTTTTTAAATAGTTTAACTGAGCCAAGTACATTTTTTTTAAATTCTAAATTAGCAGGGAAAAGAGGGAGGCCTTTTCTTTATTCTCGCGGCCGACTACGAGCTAGTGGGGATTTAAGGTGAGAGGAGGGGAGTTACAATTTTGATTTCAACTATATTGAGTTATACGATTTATTTATTTGTACATGGCTAAGCAGTGATGTTCTATTTGAGCAGTTTGGACTGAGGTGTCTGCGTGAACATGAAGATGCCGAGTCTTCGTTTGGGTGTCTCCAGCTTAGTGTATCATCTTCTTTTAGCGTGTAGCGGGAATGGTAATCTAACAAATAGATAGAAGAGTTTCATATTTTAATACCAGCGTGTTTTATGAACACGTATAGCTGTGTCATGTACTGGAGATCACCGCTTCCCAGAATGTCTCTAACGGGTACGTTCGGTTGTTTTCCTCGGGCCCGAAGGGAATCTATAAGCTCAGACCTAACACCACAGTATTCGGTACACGACCAAACAACATGCTCGATGTCATGGTAGCCATCGCCACAAACGCAGTGATTACTGTCTACAAGCCCTATACGAAAGAGATGCGTGTTTAACGTATAGTGATTGGACATAAGTCTGGACATCACGCGAATGAAGTCCCGACCTACATCCAACCCCTTGAACCATGCTTTCGTCGATACCTTAGGAAAAATGGAATGTAGCCACCGTCCCAGTTCATCTGAGTTCCATGATGATTGCCAACTGTTGAGTGTTCTCTGACGCAAAATGCTATAAAATTCATCAAAAGCAATTGGTCTTTCATAAATATCGCCGTCAATAGCACCCACCTTAGCTAAAGAGTCAGCCTTTTCGTTACCCGGAATCGAGCAATGAGAAGGGACCCACGCTAAGGTAACCCGGTAATTTTTATCTGTTAAAGCACTTAAAAACCGCCGTATTTTCCCCAGGAAATACGGGGTGTGCTTCACAGGCTTCATTGATCGCAGAGCCTCAATGGCACTGAGACTATCTGTGAAGATGAAGTAGTGGTCTATGGGTAGGGTTTCGATGATTCCAAGAGAGTACTGAATAGCAGCAAGTTCTGCGACGTACACGGAAGCAGGAGCATCGAGTTTGTAGGAGGCGGTAAAATTTTCGTGGAAAACACCGAAGCCAGTGGACTCATCTAGATTAGATCCGTCAGTGTAAAAGCTTTTATCATAACTAACATGTTTAAACTTATTGGAAAAAATCTTAGGGATCTCTTGGGGTCGCAATTGATCCGGGATACCAGAAATGTCTTGTTTCATGGTGGTGTCGAAGAATATAGCATTATTAGAAGTAGCTAAAAGTGCGACATTGGAGGAATCGTATGAAGAAGGATTAATATCTTGAGCCATATAGTCAAAATATAAAGTCATAAATCTGGATTGAGATTGAAGGTCGACCAACCTCTCGAAATTTTCAATTACTAATGGGTTCATAACTGTGCATCGAATTAGCAACCGGTAAGAGAGATTCCAAAAACGATGTTTCAACGGAAGAATACCCGCTAGCACTTCAAGACTCATCGTATGGGTCGACTGCATGCAACCCAAGGCAATACGCAAACAACGATATTGTATTCTCTCTAATTTTATAATGTGCGTGTTCGCGGCGGAGCGAAAGCAGAAACAGCCGTACCCAAGAACTGACAATATCGTTGTTTGGTATAACCTTAGAAGGTCTCCTGGGTGAGCACCCCACCAAGTTCCGGTAATCGTACGAAGAAAATTAATCCTCTGTTGGCATTTTTGTGTCAGATATCTAATATGACAAGCCCAGGTGCATTTGGAGTCGAACCAGACCCCGAGATATTTAGCGACTAAAACCTGAGAGATCGTTTTACCCGTTAGTAGGAGCTGCAGCTGAGCTGGGTTATGCTTCCTAGAAAAAACGACCAGCTCAGTTTTCTCCGGAGAGAATTCGATACCCAGCTTAAGAGCCCATTCAGACAAATTGTCTAAGGTATCTTGCAATGGTCCTTGCAGGTCGCTAGCCTTGCCACCAGTAATGGATACAACGCTATCGTCTGCAAGTTGCCTTAGCGTGCATGAATTTGCAAGACATTCATCGATGTCATTGACGTAAAAATTATATAAGAGAGGACTTAAACATGAGCCCTGGGGGAGGCCCATGTAACTAATTCGGGAAGTTGTCGAATCGCCATGTGAGAAATACATATGCTTTTCTGACAACAAATTGAGCAAAAAGTTATTCAAATATGGTGAAAGTCCCTGCGAATGAAGTTTCGCGCTTAAAACTTCTACAGAGACAGAGTCAAAAGCCCCCTTAATATCCATGAACGCAGAAGCCATTTGCTCTTTTCGAGCAAAGGCTAGTTGAATTTCAGTAGAAAGCAACGCTAGGCAATCGTTCGTCCCTTTGCCCCGGCGAAAGCCAAATTGAGTATCTGAAAGTAACCCGTTTGTTTCGACCCATTTGTCTAACCGTAAGAGGATCATTTTCTCCATTAATTTCCGGAGGCAAGAGAGCATCGCAATCGGCCTATATGAATTGTGATCAGAGGCAGGTTTCCCGGGTTTCCGAATAGCAATGACTTTTACCTCCCTCCAGTCATGCGGAACAATATTTAGCTCAAGAAACTTGTTGAATAAATTCAACAAGCGTCTTTTTGCAGAGTCGGGTAGGTTCTTCAACAGGTTGAATTTTATTCTATCTAACCCTGGAGCCTTATTGTTGCACGATAGGAGAGCCATTGAAAATTCCAACATCGAAAATGGAGGCTCTTCCGTAGTTACTAATAACGCGTCGCGAAAGGTTTTCTGTTCCGGTACAGAGTCTGGACAGACCTTTTTGGCAAAATCGAGTATCCAGCGATCTGAATACTCCTCGCTTTCATTCGAAACGTCACGGTTCCGCATGCGCCTGGCGGTATCCCAAAGAGTGCTCATCGCTGTTTCCCTGGACAACGCGTTTACGAACCGCCGCCAGTACCCGCGTTTTTTCGCCTTTACTAAGCTCTTCATCTGCCTGCCCAGTGCCTCGTACTTTCGAAGCAGGTTGACAGTGCCGTACTCCCGGTAGTCCTTATACGCCGCGGACCTTCGCGCGTACAGCTCAGAGCACTCTTTGTCCCACCATTTGTTGGGAGGGCGCTGTCTAATCGTTACCCCGGGTATCGGTTTCGTCTGAGCTTGAGTCGCGGCGTCGATTATCAAGCCAGCTAAGAACGCGTATTCTTCCTCCGGAGGAAGTTCCTCGTGAGTCACGATAGATTGCGCTATAATAGACTCATAACACTTCCAATCAATATTACGTGTAAGATCGTAGGAAATATTGATTGGGTTCGAGGGAGTTGAACCATTAGCAATTGATATAACGATTGGAAGATGATCACTACCGTGGGGATCGTTGATTACTTTCCACCGGCAATCTAGCGCTAGTGATGTCGAGCAGAGGGATAGGTCAAGCACGCTTTCACGTGCTGGAGGATTAGGTACACGTGTCGCTTCCCCAGTATTCAAAACTGTCATATTGAAGTCGTCGATCAAGTTACAGATTAAAGAAGATCGGTTGTCGTCGTACAGCGACCCCCATAGCGAACAGTGAGAATTAAAATCTCCCAATATCAAAAAAGGCGCGGGAAGCAACTCTGCTATATCAGTGAGATGCTTCTGTTCAATCCGCGCGGATGGAGGCATATATAACGAAACAAGGCATAGGTCTTTTCCATCCATATTCGTTTGAATGGCAACGACTTCAATATTCGAGATCGAGGGGAGGTCGATTCGGAAGAAGGAATAGCACTTTTTAATCCCTAAAAGTACCCCTCCACCGTGTGAGTCTCGATCTCGACGAATAATGTTAAAATCGTGGAAATTGAGTTGATCGTTTGAATTGAGAAAGGTTTCACAGAGCGCAAATGCGTCACAATTGTATGTATTTATTAAATGAGAAAATAGATCGAATTTGGGGATGATACTTCTGCAATTCCACTGTAATACAGTGATAAAATTCCTAACCTCTTTCGCCGTATTAGTCATCGAAAGATATGATAGCTGAAATGAGGGGCCAAGTTGCTGCTAGTTGCATCAAAAAGGTTTTCACTGTAGGAAGAAGGGCAAGAAGAATATTTTGTAGGGGATCTGGTATGTTAAATGTTTTAAATATCCAGTCCACAATATCAGAAAATTTTATGAACCCTGTTTCTATTTTATCTTCTGATCGAGAAATGGGTGCCCGAGGGGTTTTTGGTGCCCCAGGAAGCGGTGGGTACTCCTGGTTTGATTTAAAATTAAAACCGGGAGGTACTTGCTTCGGTTTTTCTTCACCGCTTCCTTTTTGTGTTGGCTTATTGGTCATTCCGCTAGGGGTTATCTTGCGACCTTTGCGAGAAAGATTAGGAGAGTTGATCATTCTCCTCTTCCTAGATCCTTCTGGCATGGCATAAGAACACCCTTCGACGGGATCGTCAGATGTACCCTCATCGGTTGGCAAAAAGGAAAAGATGTTTCCTGTCGAGGGTGGCTCAGCACTCTTCAGCATTTCTGCGAAAGAGCGCTTTGATCGTTCCTTGAGGGAACGCTTTATTTTTTCCTCGCGCTGTTTGTACGCGGGACACGCCGAAAGGTCATGCCGAGTTCCCTCACAGTAAAGACACTTTTCAGTATCCTCACTGCAAGCGGTCTCAGCATGATTGCCTCCGCACTTGCTGCAGCGTGCCTTGTTGCAGCAGTAGGTGGCTGTATGACCTAACTGCTTGCAGTTTTGGCAATGCATGACCCGCGGTACGAACAGGCGTACAGGCAGACGAACCCTGTCCAAAGAGATGTAGTTCGGCAGTGCGGATCCGGCGAATGTTACACGGAAGGAATCCGAAGGGAAGAATTTCTTCTTCCCTTCTTCGATGGATACTGAATGCAATTGCTTGACATCCAGTATCTTTACATCTTGAATCAGGGGTTTTTTGAAGCAGCCAACCCCGTGACGCAAAATGTCATCGACCGTGAGGCTTCCTTCGGTAACCACACCGTCGATCTCCACGTCCTTGGCAGGGATGTACACGCGGTACTCTCTCGTGAAGAGCTCGTAGCTAGCAATTGCGTTTGCTTGCTTCAAGCTACTCACAACAACTCGCAGTTTGTTCGGTCTAACCTTTGTAATTTCGGTTACGTCCGAAAACTGTTTTGCCAGGTCCTTGCCGATTTGAATTATATTTAGAGGCTTCTTTATGGGCCTGAAGTAAACTACGAACGGACCTTTCGAAGCATCTGGGTAAGCTTTCACCCGTGTTGCCGGTACCCTTGGTACGGGGCTAGGTAGCGGGGAAGGTAGAGGGGAATTGATGGGGGAGATCTCAATCTCTTCCCCAGTTGTTTCCACATCCAGGAATAGTTGCACCTGCATGTCGTCCATTTTGCGGGAGCGTTACGCTCTACCGCACACAAACGATAAATATTCGAATGTGGGGGGGGGGGGGTCAAATAGTTGCTATTAAATTTTAAAAACAATTTTTCAAACTACAATGGATCAAAATTTAAAAAAAGGCAGTAATACTAATACTAATAACAATAGTAATAATAATAATAATAATAATAATAATAATAATAATAATAATAATAATAATAGTAATAATAATAATAATAATAATAATAGTAATAATAATTATAATAATAACAATAATAATACTATTAATAATAATGATAAAAATTCTAAAGTGAATACTTCACCGAACGTCTAAGTCACGACCTCACGGCTGATAGTAGGATTAATCGAGCGTCTCCGCAGAACAAACAATGAGGATCCAGCTTCGTGTTGTGACACAGTGGCCGTATCCTACACGCGACCTTGTAGATGCCACTTGTAGTTGACTTCCACTCGCTCGATCGTATGGTGGTCCGTGCTGCTAGCGGGGTAACAGCGGTGCGGGAGAATTATTCTTGCTGATATATCAGCTGCGTATCGGATCACTGGCGGGGTAGCCTGCCCCTACCAGTGTGCAGAAGATGTTTCTGCCGATAAACTACCGGCTATTGTTATCGCGCAGCACAAGAAATAATCGACAAAAAAACACCCGTACGATAACTCGTGTATTGTTATTTTGCAAACTCAAACGGAGATGAACAATTTGCGTCTAATCGAGACGAAAGCAAAACAACGAATGAGTTGACATTCCGTATGACCTCACACGGAATGTCGATTGGAAGTTATACGAGGAAATGATTTCAAAAGCGGTCGATTCGATTCAACATCATCCACCACTTGAAGAATACAACCCCCTTGCGGGCTTGATTCTCGACGCCGCGTTGCAAGCCCAAACGAAGAAATATCCCGGCGTAACGATTAAAGAACGGCCTCCCACTCCGTGGTGGGACCAAGAGTGCTCCGATGTCTACACGCAAAGATCCGACGCGTTTTTGGCCTACCAGAAGGGAGGTATACCTGGCGACTATTTACGGTATTCGGAGCTTGATACCAAGCTTTAAAGCTTGGCTAAAGCAAAGAAACGCGGATATTGGCGTCGGTTCGTGAACGAGACGTCGAGGGAGACATCGATGAGCACTCTTTGGAACACAGCCCGAAGAATGCGAAATCGCGTAACGGTCAACGAAAGCGAGGAGTCTTCAAGTAGGTGGATATTTGATTTTGCCAGGAAAGTATGTCCGGACTCTGTTCCTGAGCAAAACATTGTTCGCGATGCGTCTCCGGGCCACGACGCGATAGAATCACCTTTTACGATGGCAGAATTTTCAGTTGCCCTCCTGTCCTGTAACAATAACGCGCCTGGGTTAGATAGAATCAAATTCAACTTGTTGAAGAATCTACCCGGCAATGCCAAGAGGCGCTCGTTGAACTTGTTCAATGAGTTCCTGGAGCAAAACATTGTACCGCAGGATTGGAGGCAAGTGAAGGTGATCGCCATCCAAAAACCAGGGAAACCAGCTTCTGATCACAACTCTTATAGGCCGATTGCAATGCTATCCTGTATCCGGAAATTGATGGAAAAAATGATACTCCGTCGTTTAGACCATTGGGTCGAATCAAATGGCCTACTATCGGATACTCAATTTGGCTTCCGCCGTGCCAAAGGGACGAATGATTGTCTTGCGCTGCTTTCAACAGATATTCAGCTGGCGTATGCTCGCAAAGAACAAATGGCGTCTGCGTTCTTGGACATTAAAGGGGCTTTTGATTTCGTTTCTATTGACATTCTTTCGGGTAAACTTCACCGACAAGGATTTTCTCCAATTTTAAACAATTTTTTGCACAATTTGTTGTCCGAAAAGCACATGCATTTTAAGTACGGCGATTTGGTAACTTTTCGCATTAGCTACATGGGTCTTTCCCAGGGCTCATGTTTAAGCCCCCTTCTTTACAACTTTTATGTAAATGACATCGACGAATGTCTGGCAAATTCATGCACGATAAGACAACTTGCAGACGACAGTGTAATCTCTGTTATAGGAGCCAAAGCTGTCGATTTGCAAGGACCATTGCAAGATACCTTGGACAATTTGTCTGCTTGGGCTTTACAGCTAGGTATCGAATTCTCTCCGGAGAAGACTAAGATAGTAGTTTTTTCTAGGAAGCATGAACCTGCTCAGCTTCAAACACAATTAATGGGTGAAACGATTTCTCAGGTTTTGGTATACAAATATCTTGGTGTCTGGTTCGACTCTAAAGGCACCTGGGGTTGTCACGTGAGGTATCTGATGAAAAAATGTCAACAAAGAGTGAATTTTCTTCGTACAATAACCGGACAATGGTGGGGAGCCCATCCAGGAGACCTTATAAGGCTTTACCAAACAACGATATTGTCTGTTATTGAATACGGGTGTTTCTGCTTCCGCTCCGCAGCAAACACACATTTGATCAAACTGGAGCGAATACAATATCGTTGTTTGCGTAACGCCTTAGGTTGCATGCAGTCGACCCATACGATGAGTTTGGAGGTCTTAGCTGGAGTACTACCATTGAAAAACCGCTTCTGGAGCCTGTCTTCTCGTATTCTTATCAAATGTGAGGTCTTGAACCGTCCCGTGATTGAAAATTTTGAAAGGTTAATCGAACTCAATTCTCAAACCCGTTTTATGACATTGTATTTCCATCACATGTCCCAAAATATTAACCCTTCTACGAATATTCCAAATCGTGTCGACTTATCAAATACTTCTGATTCTACTGTGTTTTTCGATACATCCATGATAGAAGAAACTCGTGGAATCCCGGATCATTTACGCGTGCAGCAGATCCCCAAAATTTTTTCCAATAAATATCGAAACATCAACTGCAACAATATGTTCTACACTGACGGATCACTTCTCGATGGGTCCACTGGCTTCGGTATTTTCAATAACAATTTAACCGTCTCCCATAAACTCGATAATCCTGCTTCTGTTTACGTCGCAGAATTAGCTGCAATTCAGTACACCCTAGGGATTATCGAAAAAATGCCCAAGGACCATTATTTCATCTTTACGGACAGTCTCAGTTTCATTGAGGCTCTCCGATCGATGAAAGATGTTAAGCACTCTCCGTATTTCCTGGGGAAAATACGGGAACATCTGAGTGCTTTATCCGAAAAATCGTTTCAGATTACCTTAGCGTGGGTCCCTTCTCACTGCTCGATACCGGGCAATGAGAAAGCGGACTCTTTGGCTAAGGTGGGCGCAACAAACGGTGATATTTATGAAAGACCAATTGCCTTTAATGAATTTTTCGCACTTGTACGTCAGAATACGATCATCAGTTGGCAAAATTCTTGGACCAGAGGGGAACTGGGAAGGTGGTTACATTCCATAATCCCCAAGGTGTCGACGAACCCGTGGTTCAAGGGGTTGGATGTAGGTCGGGATTTCATTTGTGTGATGTCCCGGCTTATGTCCAATCACTATAGATTTGACGCGCATCTTCGTCGTGTTGGGCTCGGGGAAAGTAGTATCTGTTCCTGTGGTGAGGGTTATCACGACATAGAGCATGTGGTTTGGTCATGCCCTGTACACCGTGACGCCAGGTCTAAATTAATAGCTTCCCTGCAGGCCGAAAGTAGGCAGCCGGCTCTTCCTGTTTGTGATGTCTTGGCGAGCCGTGACCTATCCTACATGTCCCTTATATACGTTTTCCTGAAATCCATCCACGCCCCAGTTTAATCCTATTCCCTTCCGCCTACATCCAACCAAACGACAAGAACACGTTAAGACCCCGGATCCGGAAACAGCAACTAGACCCGCACGATACTCTCAGGTCCCATCGGGAGACAACCCAATATGCCAGTCCGTAATATCTTGGCCCAGCAGCGGAACATATTTCATATGCTGCTTACCTATGGCGATGGAAAACCATCAAACAACAAATCAGTGCTATTAATGCAAAACATTCTAGCTTTAAGTTAGATTTAGTTTCAGCTCGTAGTCGGCAGCGAGGATAAAAAATTTTCTTTTATTATTTAATATACTTTAGAAAGTAAGCTACCAGATATATTTGGCGCCGTTAAACATTAAATTGTGTTTGTGCCGTGTCAAATAAATTATAGATGAAGAAAAAAAAAACTGTGAAAAATTCGAAGCATATGCATTGAAAACCGCTCGTCTGCTCGTTAGTCTTCATGATTGGTACCCAATGCCGCCATCGGTGCATAAAGTTCTTGTTCACGGGGCCAAGGTGATCTCAAGTTTTCTTATTCCTATTGGCCAGCTGACGGAAGAGGCCCAAGAGTCCCGGAACAAGGATATTGGCAACTACAGAGAAGATCATACTAGAAAGTTCTCCAGAGTCGCAACGAATACGGATCTCATACATAGGTTGTTGGAGACATCGGATCCAGTAATAACATCTATTAGAGGATTTCCAAAAAAAAAACGAAACTCCACTGTCGTAGGAAGCAAGATCGCTTTTGGTCGTTTCTGATGACGAAATTTTTACTGAGAGTGATAATGACAGCGAAGAATGATCCCTTATAGATTGAGTTCAAATAACTTTTTGACATAAACATATATTCAAAATAATTTCTCTCTTTTACTTTAATAATCCGAGAGTTATGGCAAATTAGCGCCATAACTTGTAAAAATAGAAATTGAGCGTATGTTCTCGAATGCAGGAGACAGCGAGAGACAAATGCCGATGTGTCATAGAAATGGTTTGGTCTGCAGATATTTGCAGATTTGGTAGATATTTGTCAGTGAAATAGTACATTATTTTAATAAAAATCTTCAATAACTAAATAAATATAGGAGATAAAAATAAACGTTCTTAAGAGAAATTGTGTGTTTTGTTATAACAAACAACAGTGTAGAACATTGAAAAATTGTAGAAAATCACTATAAAAAGTTATGTGGTAAAAATAGATTTTAAGGGGCATTCTGTAGAAAACTCCACAAAAGTCCATTTTAATAGGGAGATAGAAGTATGGTATCTTCAGCAAAGTCATTTCTTATAAAATTTTCCACAACTTTGCCGAACAAAGTGGAGTTTTTTTATGCAAAAATGAGCAAAGTAAAATTCGTCTCTCACTTTTAGGTGGATTAATCACAAAATTGCAACTTCTATAACATGGAGAATAATTAATGGAACCTCTTCTCCGAAGACACTATATCTCTCAAATCATTTTTTCTGGGTCAAAACAATTTCGATCACGTTTTTGCTGCTTTGGAAACAGTGTACAGCGCCGTGAGCAGGACTTGCTGAACTTTTATGTTTGGAATCGGATTCGTTGCGCATATACCACTTGTGATGCATAGTGTTAATGAATCGTAATATACATCACACTGCTGCGCAATTGCAGCAGCATCAAACTGCAATCAAAGTTGCAATTTAGTAATAACCATTCATTATGCTCTTCCAAATATATTTAGTAGCCTTGAAAAAGACTGGTTGCTGCAGTTGCAAATTTCATTCAATTATCGCATAAATGCTTCATGGTCCAGATAGCGCGCGATATCCGCTCTGACAAAGATTTATTTCGCACGTTGTGGAATGGGATAACTGAAAAAATAGGTATGACTAAAGTCGCATGGAAGCAGATCGCGCGTGTTTGATTCTGCCGACGGTAGACATGAGTATGAAGGTGGAAATTCTGCTGTTATGTCGAACTATAACCGTTTTGTTTTAAGACGCAATAGCGTAAGTGCTGCATTTCTGTTATCTGCTGCCATCCATCACTAGAACAAGTATATATTACAACCGGCCACCAATACATTCTTGAGGCAATGTTGAATTTTTCTTGTCTTGCGAATGCTGAAATTTGCGGTATTCCGTCTATTACACATGATGAAAAATCTTAACTACTTCAATCACATAATTGTGGAGCACCAACAGGTGCTATTATATTTGACAACAGTAACAAACTGACAAGTTTTTTCAATTATTATCATTTCAGTTAACCATTCGCCGATGATTCTAGTTCTCCCGTTTTCTTCAGTAGAAATGCCTGCCATTTCCAATAATTCTGCAGCTACCGAAAACTCTATAACAGCCGCCAGATAGTCAAATGCTTAAGTATCAACGCGCCCAGCGCGATCAGCCAGAAATTGAAATCCGGCTTTTCTTTCTTCTTCATGATCAGCAACCAACGTCCGTATGGTATCGGCACAATCATGGAATGAATTATACATAAAACACAAAGCGCGCATTCTTAGTCAACTAGGTATATTCTGTCGACCTTGTTAGGGAAGGAAGCATTGTGCGACCAATCAGACATTTGCGTTTCGACAAGGCTTGACAATTTTCAATAGTACAATCGTTCGAACAATCAGATTACAACTTTCTGCATTTGGACGGGTGCTTGGTTGATTTTCCAATCGATTACTGCAAAAATGACGAAAATCGGTTGGAAACTGACTGAGCTTAAAACGGTTGAAAATGGACAATTTTTGTGACGCTCTCGATGTTTTTGGTTTTTGAAATTGGATCCCTGTAATGAAACTGGTCCCCTGTATATGTTGCCGTCAGACGTAATTCTACGTCAAAAACTCAAACTACCTAAATGTTGATAGCCGTTACGCATACTTTAACTTTGTTTAATATACCTGGATCGTGAAGATCGAAATTTTCCGGGGTTTTCTTCTTCAACATGCTATAAGTAGCCGTACATCAAGTTTTTTGAGATTATTTGCTAAATTTCTCAAAAAATACATCAGGTACTAACTTCATATCCAAGGAAGAGTTTTTCAAAATGCTATTCTCTACAAACTTCCTTTGGACATTATCCTTCTATTTTGCTTCCTTGAGAAGTTAGTGACAGCGCCGCCCTAGCGGTGAAATTTTGAACTACATAGCCATTACCAAAAGTTGACCAATGGTTTCACGATCAACTTTCGAGAAGACATCGTTCATCTAGGAGGCAACCCTGAGAAGTTATTAATTTCGCCCTGATTTCAGTCCTTTCCGACCACTGTGCGAAGTAGACAACAGATAAGTAGGTTTTATTAGAGTCCACTCCGTTTTCTTGTGAAAAACATGCGATATCACGAGTATTGCTTGACAATTTTCAATAGTACAACGGTTTGCGGGTCTTTGGAAGAACCTCCAGATATCATGTTTCGTTCGCCTTCAATGCATTATACTCGGACTCCGTTGCGTCAATCCAGAGTGATAGTTATCGTCATGGGATGTTAGAAATTAACTTGCCATGGACTGAGTGCTCCCGGTAACTGTGCTCAGTACCATATTGCGTACCAACCATTTTTTCGTTCGATTGAGACGGGAACGCAGTAGTACTTTAGCTGCCTTGGCTGTGTGGGTCCACAAAACGCACCGGAGCTAAGGCCAATCGAAAAATACTGGGCTACCATGCAGCAGGCACTACAGATATGAAGAAAAAGTGGGCTTCTGTGCAGAAGAACCTGCAGCCAGATGTTGTGCAGAATCTAATGTTCTTCCAGTAATTACCCGCTGATCGTTTTGATGTTCAACGTCGTTCAAAGAATCAATAGCTTTCCAGATTCCCTCCTCTATAATGACCATTCGTAGGTACTGTAGACGCTTACAAAGCGTTCTCTCGTATTGTGTTTTTTCGTAAGGGCCGCTCCACAATAGCACAAACACTCACTTTGCAACTGATACTATTCAAATTTCGGGAATACAACTTGCAAACTTATCATCTGTTTCTCGATTTCAAGGTGGCGTACGACTCAGTTAAGCGAAATGTGCTGTGGAAGATAATACTTGAAACTAGTCAGTCGCTTTCGTGACGTTCAAAGTACTGAAACGGAACGACGAACCGCTATTTCTGTACCACAATGGACAATTTTTCCTCCACGGAGCGCAATATTCGGAATAGAGAAAGAACTTTCGGTTATGCTGTACGGAAATAAAACAATTGTTAGTCTCTCTTCATTGGTTTTTTGTATTTTCATTGTAAGTTTGCGCAATTAATATTTACCTATTCGTGTGTACGAATTAGATCGTGTTGGAGTCATAATAAAAATGATAGCAGAAGTAGAAAGAATCAATAGAGATAAATAATATAATAAGTGAACGATAAGATACAAAAACAGAATATAGTTATAAAATATTGAATAAAAAAATTTGATAGAATAAATATATAAAAATCGAACCCGGATGTTCTGGGATTTGAATGGACCTATGATTATCAATCCATGATCTCTGGTGGATGTAGTCTAGATTCACGTTGTATTGAATATGTTGGCATGATTGTTAAGAAAAAATTACTCGTAAACAATGTTGAAATCACACGCTGGCTGGTGTAAGGTGTTGTTGTTGTTGTTGTTGTTTTTGCTGTTGTTCCTTTCGGTTCTAGTTGATGGTGTTTGGAACGCGCTCAAAAACACTAGTGATCATTCACACCCACTGCTGTATGGTTGGTATCAATAGAGCTTCATTTGAAAGAGCAGAAAATGTGATGAAATCACTCAGCTTTTCACCAGTTCCGATAGATGCTGTATAATTTCATGCTAGAACTTCTACCTATAATATTATAAAATGTGTAAGTATTGAAATATCTGACAGTTTATAGTCTGACTGAATAGAGATTAGTGTAAAATAAAATCATTAAAATTATAGTCTCGGGCATGTATATAATAGCAGCTAAAGCAAGAGATTATTATAACTTATTGTTTAAAGGTTAAAGTGCGCGCATATAGTTCAAAACAATATTTAGGTTATTCTGCTGGGCTTCCCGCAAAGGGGTTTGCGTTTTTTCTCTTAGGCCTAAGGGATGCATATAGTTTTGCAAAGTAATGGCGGTATGCTGTATAGTTGGTTGATTAGTGCAAGCCGTCTTATTTGATACAATAGTTTGTGTTAGAACCATTTACTTCAACGAATTTATGTTTGTGCTATACGAAACGGGTTTTCTTCAGATTATGTTGAAGTAAACAGTTATACAAAAGAAAAGTCGTTTGTTTGTTTTCGTTAATTGTTGTAGTCTCTCTGTTATTTTTACTTTTTGGAAGTTAGTATTTGAAAGTTTCTAGGTCATGTGGGAAAAGGAAAATTTTGGGGAGCAGATTATGTTGGAGACGTTGAATAAGATCTCGGGTACTGGAGATTTGCTATTTTTTTGGCAGGCAGTGTTGTTGGTGCCAGTTGCTGCGGGTAAAGCATTTGTGACGGGCCCAAATTGTTCATTGTAATAGGTTACGTCATCTACTCCGCTCTGCCTTTAGAGGTTTTAAAGCATTGATTAGTTAGAGAAGCGAGCTGTCGATTTGTTTTCCATTCGTTTTTTTTTCGTGCTGGTGCCATTTACAAAATTCGTGCGTATTTGCTGTTAATGTAGCGCTTCGAGTGGAAATTGTAAGATTTGATCTGATTACTTAGGGTGTGTGTAAATTTCCGATCATCCCGCTTCAGGCCGATGTTGGTGTAATTGTACATGTCATCAATGCTCTTCGGTGTCCTGAAAAAAAAACGCAGGAATGTTTCCCTTATTGTTTCACAAGCTATAATAATTTTTTAAAAACTCACTTTCTCTCAGTCCGCAAAACACGCTCGGCCCAGTACTGTGGACGGGGAATTTCGCCAGGCATTCCACGAGCGCGTCTGTCCAGGTAATCAATGACGTCGTCATAATAGTTATGGCGATAGTTGTACATGTAATTATACTGTAAAAACTTCGGGCTGTGAAGAAGAAAATGAATATTCGGTCAAGCATTTGCTACTTCGTATCGATCGGTCAACTTGTCTCACCGAACCCAGTGCTTGTACAGTTGCAGTTTGCGCCGTTGGAAATCATCGACGATATTCAGAGGTTCGGCTCCCCGAGTGTCCTTAACGATGACGTCAGCTGATGCATTTTCATCATCCATGTTGACGGCGAAACTGTCGATGGGCGCTTATTTCTGAGAAATTAATAAAAAAAAAACACATTTAATCATACATCAATTCTAATGTCGAATTGGACAATCCGTCGTTGCACTTGTTCCGCATACAAACGGTTGGCGGCCAGCTTTTCCCACCGAAAATAAATCAATCGACAGCGGTCCGATCTCGGCGACGACGGTGAAAATGTGACAACGATGTGATGTAGAAAATGTTCGTTCATTAAAATTAGAATCTTAAGGAGGACATTTTTTGCATTCTCTTTTTGTTTATTTTAGATGCAATTACCGGCAACGTATCTTTATGCGATGCTCTGTGGTTGTGGTTACGATGCGGTTCGGGCAACGGTTCAAACTAGACGAAAAATGCAAGGCGAACAATAAATCTTGCCGACCGGACCGTATTAGGAAGCTGAATCATTAGTGGATCTGTTTGTTTTTTTTTTCGAAGTGGCTAAATCTCTTGATGCCTTTTTACTTTTTACTACTTTCATAATAAATGTCATTTTAGTTTGGGTTTAAATTTTGTACATTCTGAGCGAGACAGTGTGAATCATATCCAACTATAGATGTGACGGATGTTTACACTATTTAATGACGAATCTCAATTAATGAGCCAGGACATACTACACAAAAGAAACGGGTGGGTTTGATCAGAAAACTTAGCATGAAAACCTTGAAACAACAGAAGGTCTGGTGAATTAGGATAAATTCATTTATTTTCAACTAATTCAACTTGCTTCTATCTTTTCATAATCATAGTTTGAGGCTCCGGCGTTACTGAACTTGAATACATTAACGGAATAATGATAAAGGAGGTTTATTTGAACACATTCGACCGAAAACTTTCAGCAAGCACATAAACGGAAGATACACAAGCAAGGTAGGGATCCAAAGCATAGATCAATGCAGGCATCGCAATGTTTTACGGACAATAATCATTTCTGAATCAGTGCGTCTTGAACTGTCCTAAAGATCAGACGTGTTTTCGGTTGCTTGTAGACTGGTCTTTGACTGCGTATTAGGGTGGGACAAAAAATAAATGTTAGCTCCCATGCACTTTTCGTGTTCTTTATGGGTCCCATAACAACTGTGTAACTTTTCAGATCGATCGGTGAAACGCCCGATTTGTGCCTGATTTTTAAAGTTTCCATACGATTTTATATGGGAAAATTCACTTTTTCAAAACTTATTCTCTGGAAATTCCCAGTTGGGTCCTAAAAATATATAGATACATTATATTTGTAGGAAATTTTCCTGGGAGAAACTCTTCTGAAGACCGTAAGCGGCTACGATGCTTGTAGAAAAAGCTATTCACCCCAAACTGATTGAATGTCTGACGGACGGCTCACAATTGAAATTTTCCAGCAACACTGCTACAGCATGCTGCTATTGCAGACTTGCTTAAGTATGAGAAATAATTTCGAGTGGAATTATTTTCAAAGTGTGATTTTTGCATAGTATCTTCGGGGAAGCCTCCAAGATAAATTTAAGCGATATCATTTCTCATCACATGGTTGAATTTGCAACAGCAGCATGCTGCAGCAGTATTGCTAGTAAAATTCAATGGTTAGCCGTCCGTCAGACATTCAATCAGTTTGGGGTGAATTGCTGTTTCTACAAGCATCGTAGCGCCTTACGGTCTTCAGAAGAGTTTTTCCCAGAAAAAATTTCCACAAATATTTTTAGGACCCAACTGGGAATTTATAGAGAGTAAGTTTTGAAAAAGTGAATTTTCCCATATAAAATCGTATGGAAACTTTAAAAATCGGGCGCAAATCGGGCGTTTCACCGATCGATCTGAAAAGTTACACAGTTGTTATAGGGTCCATAAGGAACACGAAAAGTGCATGGGAGCGAAAAAATAACATCATCGCTTTTTTCCCATATAACCGTGTCCCAGTCTACTGCCTATAGCTTCAAAGTTTGTGTTTTGTCAGTGCGTCTTTTAAAGACTACCTGAAAGTTATTTCACATAAGTCTTTGTCCAGACTACCTACTTTGGAATTTAACATTCATTTTCAACTTTTTTCGTAGAAAGTTCCACCTATTGTGGTAACTAGGGTAACCGCTCCTATATTCATCTCAGTACCTATATTCATCTCATCACGCCTTTTTTAACAATTTATCGTCAAGTTTTACCATATTTTCAACATAAAAAATTTCAGTCACTTGAGAAAATCGAGAAGCAAATAGATTAACCTTAAAAAAATTGTGGAAATTTGACGGTAAATTGGACAAATAAGAGAAATAAGATGAATATACCTGCACCAAGCTGTTGAGATGAATAATGGAGCGATTACCCTATTTCCTCTGAATTTAATATTTTGAAACAGGAACTTTCAACGTTTGTTTCTGACGTTAAAGTTAGTTATCAAATTGGCCGTAGAGGCGACGTAGTGGCGGGCAGTGTTATGAAAATGACTGCAAGACAGTGACAGCAAATTTTCAACTGATCCGACTCTCATTGTATTGCACAGCTCTCTCTGCTCCCCACAGTCCGACAGCAACTGACGACAGCACACATGCAACTCCATACGGGCTGTTATTTTCCATCTCCTTATGTCTGTTGGTATTTCCAAGCTGTCGCAAATGACAGCCTATAATCTTCCGACATCCTTCAACACGAATCCGAGCGGGATGTCAGGTGATTATGATTCACGACAGCAAGGCCGATGAAAGAATGAAAGAGAGATGGTGCGAAGCACTTTTTTTCTTACGTGGGGAACAATATCAACAATAGGGCATTTGTACAGTGCATATGTATTAGTCATCTGTTAGGCAGGCAAAAGTTACAGCTCCGTATGATTAACATGGACCAGCAGGAGCAATTTAATTTAAATAATTATTTTTGAATATTCAACACGTTAAACACGCAATAAATACTTATTTCCACAAGCTAACATGTTTGCTTAAAACATAGAAAAATTGTTTCAGGTATTTAAATGCGGTATGCGGTAAAACTGGGAAATGTTGAAGTTGTGACCCAGGCTAACTCAAGTGGCGCGAATTCAAAACAAAACATTTACCGAAAAATATTGCATTTTCCGTTTTTGCGGAATATATTGCTGATAGAGACGTACCTTGCAAATTGTATGTAGGTTTCAAAAAGTATAGATGAATTGGGAAAAATACCGGTTAATAAAAACGTTAAATTCGGATTTTGTTTTGCTTTCGTTCGAACAAAATATTGATCAATATTCATTTTTTTACGGCTAAAAAGTAGTAAATCTTGTTAATTTGTATATCACTTTCTATCTTATTAGTTGACAATATCTAGAAATAGGGTTAAAGACTGTTTTTCACTGGACTCGGCAGATTCATGATCGCCGAAAAATGCATACGTTCTAAAGATATTTTTTTACAAAATAATATAATAAAATGATAATTATCACTAATTGTAGCTATTCGAATTTGTTTACGGCAAAAAGGAATAAAATCCGTCAAGTAGTTGATGATTAAAACTTAAATCGCCACAACGGAAACAAATGGTAAATCTGCAATGTGTGCTTAACAGATGCTATGTTTATATGTGTAGCAAAAGCCCTATGGAAACGGTTTGCTTTATATTCAACTAGCTGAATGTACCCGGCCTTGCTCGTTTAAAAATTTCTGCTATTGCAGAGTATATATTCATATAGCATATATAAAATTCTAAAACCGGAAGTCGCCATACCGAATTTAAAAACTGTCTAAAAAATGTTCTAAAGGTCATCCTGGTTCCGGAAATACCAATGTTTGGGGGTTTGTAAACGTTTTCTACAGTTGTATACAGGTTCCCAGAAACCAAAAGTCGCTATCTTTCTCCGTTATCAAATTATGCAAAAAATATGTCAAGAAATCCTTCCAAAAACGGACCAAAGCAGGTTGGATTTTTTTAAACACTTCTCTAGAAACATTTGCACGAAAGCCGATTTTCGGCTGCTAACAGACGTCACTACGTTTCAAAAAAGGCCAATATTTGGAAATATATGATCGGTTTTCGTATGACGACGTCATTCCGATTCAGAAAATACCCATATTGCCAAGTATATAATTCAATTATTAATTTTCGCAGATTTACAGAAACCGGAAGTCGGCAACCCAAGTTTCAAAGTATCGTCAGACACCGATAACCGGTTCTTAAGAGTCATTTTTGTTCCGAAAATACCAATATTGGGAGGTTTGTGAGCGTTTTTTACAGTTTAAAGTGGCTTCCCAGAAAACGGAAGTCGCCATCTTGGATTTCAAATGGCATTGAACATCATGTTTCGGTCTCTGGACATAAACTTCCGGCCTCCAAATATGACCAAGAACCCGAAAGTCATCAAATTTGAACGAAAGGTTTCCATTATGTATGAAAATTTATTACTTCCGACCCCCTTCTTCTTTAAGGGTAACCCCTCCCCCTATGCAATATTTCTATGACCATTTCCTTTGTACAAAGAACACGTATGCCAAGTTTGGTTGAAATCGGTTCAGGCCTTCGAGAGTTATGCTGGAACATACATACATACATACATACAAAACTTCTCTTTTATATAAATAGATAGAAGAAGAAGATAGATATGCCACCGGCCTGTGAAAAAGGAGAAACGAAAAAATGCAAGTCGATGACAGCCGCAGCCGATAAGCAGGCTGTCAACAGGAACAGGACATCCTCAAAATGAGCAAACTAGAATGAGCTGTCGTACGCAACACAAGACAGTTTCTTTGCCTTGTGTAAGCTGTAGCTGTATGTGAGCTCTCATGAATAGCTCATGCATGAGGCTGTTAGAGTGAAGCGAGAGAAAAGTCGTTAGTATAGTGTCGCTCTCCGGTCATTTTCCTAAGCTTGGTGGCGGGTGACTTCAACGCTTGGGCTGTCGAGTGAGGAAGTCGCTGCACTAACCAGAGGGGCCAGATCTTGTTGGAAGTACCTACAGCAGAAACGGTGCGGAATCGATTATCGACGTGACGTTCGGTAGCCCGGGACTGATCACGAACTGGAGAGTAGACAACGGATACACTTATAACGACCACTAGTCGATCAGCTATAGCGTGGACAAGAGGCGGCAAGCGACGGATAGAGCCAATACCCCAATCACTCGCGGCTGGAAGACATCGCATTTTGATGCCGATGTATTCGCGGAAGTAATAAGTTGGGACCTCGAATGGGGAGGGCCCCCCGAGTGTGGATCAACTTATAGCCTTGTCAGCCTAGAAATGGAAGGCCTTCGGCATACTGGTGGACTGACGCAATGGCCGACCTCCGCAGTGCGTGCCTTCCTGCGAGGTGGATGATGCAACGCGCGCGCACCGATGTGCAAAAATCGGAGCGCCAGACAGAATTCAAATTTGCAAAAAGACCAGTAAACCAGCCTGTTTCGAGAGACATTGGGGCAGTAGCAAAACGAATCCATAGGGTGACGCCTATAGAGTTGCTACGGCCAAGACCAGAGGCATCAGCAATGTTAGAGCGGATCATTGAGGCTTTTCCCACACCACGAGCTAAACTCCTGGCCTCCGGCTGCTGAGTCATCACAAACAGCGGCTACGTAGAGGTCGAGGAGATAACGGTCGGTAAACTCAATGAGATCGCGAACTTCCTGAAGCAAGGTACCGGGACCTGACGGAATTCCGAATCTGGCCATTAAGACGGCCCAAAGGTAGCCCCTGGGTTGGTCCGGGCGGTCATGCAGAAATGCTGGTATTACTGGTATTACTGCCCAAAGTTGGGAAACCACCAGGGTATCTATCGACACAGACCAATCTGACAGATAGCGGGCAAGGTGCTTGAGACGGTAATCCTCAACAGACTCGTGAGATTCACAGCTAGTGAAACCGGTCTACCAAGCAACCAATTCAGCTTCCGCAAAGGTTGACACGTTAGGCGCGTTTTATAGCGCCAGCTGGGACTCTATAGCATACAGACTTCGGAGTCTCAGATGTCACTGTACAAGATTGTGGAAAGTTACATTCAGAATCGAGTGTTGGTCTACAACACACACGAGGGTCAGAAATGCGCGCCAAATACCGCAGGGGTACCGCAAGGTTCACTCCTAGGTCCGGTATTGTGGAATGCTATGTACGACGATGTGCTGGAGCTTAAGCCCGCACCGGGAGCGGCGATTGTGGGCTTTGCGGACTACATAATTCTAGAAGTCTGCAGCGAGTCAGTCAGTGAGATCGAGTTAAAAGCCACGCTATCCTTACGCTTAGTTGAGGATTAGATGCACCTCAGGAAACTGAAGTTAGCGCACTATAAGACAGATCACGCGGAGTCATCTATGTTTCCACAATGTGCGGACACGGAGGAAACCGCTGAGCATGTGCTTTTCGTATGACCTCGTTTCGCACAGGAAAAGAGCGAAATGTTAACAGTGAGCGGGTCGGATACTACTCCGGAAAACATATTGCGAAGGATGTGCAACAACGAGACGGCTGCTTCCCAGATCGCTTTCACGCTAAAAGGCACCAATCGATCGAACACTCATCGAAATGCCAGTGAAGGCTGACTCTGACTTTACGAATCCAGTCGTTGAAAAAATCGTTACAGGCGTAAGGTCGTACAGATGACCAAATTTTGACTAGGATTATTATCTCGTTGTATGCAAAATCTGCACCCGGTTGTCCATCGTATTGAAATCCGGGACAGCAAGAATAATATGGCTAACATCCAGCGATTATCAACCCGAGAAGTGGTTGCAGAGTACTCGCAGAAAGTTGATGAGATAGTTGGAGGAGATCAGAAGGAACAGCGGAGATATATCCTTTAATACGAACAGTACTATAGTGCGAGGGTTGGGTACAACTGCGACAGCCACGTCCAATAAGTGGATTGACTCTGAGGGTCAGCGGGCGTCATGTGCAACAACAGCGAGATAAGCTGGCGTTGGGAACAACATTTTAGTGAGCTGTTGGTGAGGAAAACTGAGGCGTCGGAGAGAGCAGAATGACTACTGAGAATAATACCTGAAGAAAGCAGTGAGCATTGCAGCTGGGAAGGATGGCATTTCCACCGAACTATTAGAAGTCGGCAGTAAACAGCTGTGTCGTGCCATCATCGGTTCATACTGCGAGTGTGGTCTGATGAAGAATTGCCCTTGGACTGGTCTCATATACTCGACCTACAAAAAAGACACTGTGTCGACTGAAGCTATTGTCGAGACATAACTCGGCTCAATACCATCTACAAAATTCTCGCCATAGACTGAGGTCATTACAGGAATCATTAGGCTCAAATGATCACTTTGCGACAAATTTTCTTCTTCCTCTATATAATAAAAATAAGTCGCTGTCTGTAAATCACGATTAAACTCACAGATCAGCGAATCGACGTTGTGTGTAGGAGTTTTTGGGCCGGAAGAGGTTATTGTACTGGTTTGAGACCCCTTACCCTCTCTGGGAGGGAGGGCTCCCATACAAATGTTACTCAAATTTCTGTGTACCTCGAGAACTAAATTTGGGGAGTACATAATTTCTTGCTGCTTCTGCTTTATGTGGTAGTTCGAGACTCCTCCTTTCTCTGGAAGGAAAAGTCTGTTGATACTCCTCCCTCCTCAGAATAGGAGGGCTCCCATACAAATCAAACACAAATTTCTACATTACTTTAGAACCAAATTTGAAATGTGAGGGTTTTAGAGTACAAGAAATGATTCTATTTTGCTGGGAAAATAGCCTAAAATGATCGAGAACCACCAAACCCAAAAATCGATCCCAAAGATTATTTTGAATTTTGGGATGGCGAATTCTGGTTTCTAGAAAACAGACAGTTTTTGAGTCTGAGATGTAGATTTGCTACATAACTGTGCCATGTAAAACTTTTCTGTATCTCAGAACCGTTGTAGCAAGGATGAGGGGGGGGGGGTGAACGATGTAAACCTACTACATAAAATCGAATACCCATTTATCGAATACCGTCCGCAGATACATATTTTGGTTGCTACATACAACCATCATCAGTGCTTATGTAGACAGTCCACATAAGCACTGATGATGGTTGTATGTAGCAACCGAAATACGTATCTGCAGGCGGTATTCGATTGCGCCTGCATCGTTGGATACATTGCACGCATTTAAACTCAATCGATCGGAGTGTGCGGTGCAAAAAAACTCGAACTATCGAGAGGAAGCAGATTCAAGTTCGAATCAAACCTGGAAAAGTGTTACCCAGTTCAACTTTGCACGAGTTCATGCCATCACTGGTTTCAGCCAAATAAAAAAATGGTCGTTTAAATTGGTTGCCCGTTTTTGTGGAATTGCTCAGCGTGATTAAATGTAGTTCCCCTAGAATGACATATCACAAAGCGCGAAATTCAAATTATGAAAATCAATTAAAAATTTATCAAAAGACTAATTGGTAGCTGTTATTCGTCTAATAGGTAAAAAAATTACTCAATAAAAAGTCTTGCAACTTACTGAAATTACTCTCACTAATGGGTAACTTAAATTTAAAGTGTATTTGACTCCAACTGTAAACAGCACTCTGTCCTATATAACAGGTCTGGCAATCTAAAACCAGCCGTCGTTTACAGTCACTTGCTTTCAAATGGAACAGAGAGTTTGACGTCACAGAAGCTGTTGTACAAGCGCTGCGAGAGAATAAAAGTGAAGACAAATTTGAAATTCGTTATTACTGTACGTTATATCCGACGGATTTTGTTAAAAACCTATTGAATCATATAAATAAATAGATTTTGATTATAATTTTGTAGTCTTAAGTTGAATATATTAACAACGAATAAAAGGTTTCCTTTTTTGGCACGGTTCCAGTTTTGGTACCGTGCTGGATCGAAACCCGTACAGTATCGAAATCCGTACACCTTGATGTTTTTCTTCAGTTTTAAGCATTATAAAAGTGAAAATTCATATGATAGTTACATGTACATATTCGTTGACTTGTTGGCCTTCTGTTAAATTAAACTATGCGCCAGTAGGCCATGAAATAAAAATATTAAAAATGAAAAACCAATCGTGTATCGGTTTCAGTTGTCATTTCGTTGTATCATTAGAGAATTGACTAAGCAAACGTTCTTCAGATAAAAACGATTTTCAAGTGGGATATAAGTGTTTTACTCTGTGAATCTTTTTGAAATTGATGGAAAAGGTAAGTCTTTGTCATTTTCGAGCTGTATATTGTCTAATAAATAGTGTAAGTTGTATTCATTCAACAAAAACTGTGCCGTACGGTTTTTGATTCTTGTTATTTGCTTGAATCGAAATCCGTACAGCGTGTGTATCATGCATATATTGTTAAACTTTCTTCTTGTTTTCAGCATATAATGGAAGAAAACAAGTATAAATATACGGCAAACAATTTTAAACGAGCTGTGACTGAGGTGCGCAAGGGAAAGTCGTACCGGGAAGCTTCGAGAGGTTCCGGCGTTCCGGTTACTACGAAACGCTACGAAAATTGCACTATTTCAGCTGATATCAAAAATTAGAAAACCGTGTCAAAATATAGAAGCCAGTTGATCCTCAAAATATACTTATTCGGTAATTTAAAGATAAATTATAAATAAAAGATGTTCATTTTTGTACTTCTTCATCTAAACGGAGTTTGATTTATTGTTGTATGGACTTTGATCCAGTCTATATCGCGTGTGTGCGGATTTCGATTCAAAACATGTTCTATTTAAACATGATTTTTTCGAGTTTCGGAGTGATTTTAATCATTTTGCTGGAAAATAGTGATAAAATATAAGTAGACCTATAACTGAACATGTCAGTTTAAAGCAATATGTAATTTCTTGATTTTATATTGACCGTCGAAGATTATCATGTGCTTAGGTGTACGGATTTCGATCCAGCACGGTAACTGAAATTGAAAAATTTGTTGCCAAAAACGGAAACTTACTGTATCACCAAATGTGGGTGTTTTCGGAACCAGAACAACGCTCAGAGGCCTGAAACCGACTCAACATGCCATTTTGAAATCCAAGAGGATTTTTTTCAACTCAGCTGAAAATGACCGAATGTCATCCAATACGGGTGTTTTTAAAATCGAGGTGATGTATAAAAACTGAAAGGCAAGGATGTTCTCGACCATAGAAAAATCGGATGTTAAATCTTTGGGTGTAAATGAAATTAATTTAGAGTGTTGGATATCATATAGGTAAATACAAAAAAAAAATGGGCGCAACGAAGTTTACCGGGACAGCTGGTGATAAATAGAACACAAATAATTTTTTGACAGTTGAAGGTTCAAAACTTATCTTCGTCCTTGTATTTAGAAAAGAAAACGAAACAGAATGTTAGTAGCCTAAAGCTTCACGATTACTATTAGAATTATATTGCATCATTGGAATTAGACTATTGTTAAAAATAAGTAAGGCCGCTACAAATTGTATTTTCATTTCAGGTGACTTTCGTTTCCCCATTCTAGACTTTTTGTGTTTAATGAATTTAGGTTCATTTGAAAAAAAGTCAAGAGAAAGTTCAACTGTATTTTTGCATATTAGGGGAACTGCTCCATTATTCATCTCATCAGGCCGATATTCACGAAGAATGCACGGATTAAACACCAAATTTTCACGAAATCATTGAATAAATAAACTAAATATGCTGACGTGCTTATATGGAATCTTCAAGCATTGCATATTTAGTAAAATTACACAGTAGAAAAATTTACATTTCTTTAAATGCACATAAATGGAGCAGTGGAAACCAGGTAATATTCCGTGTGGCATTATATTCCCATGCAATGTAATTGAATAAATTGTTAATTTGCATGCATATTTAAATTTAAAGCTGTAAGTTTATATCACTTAACGTACAAATTTACATGGTTTGAACAATTCTGTATTGTGCATTATTAACTGTGTGAAATTATATATGTTTTTCACTTTATGTTCTAGAAACCGTTATGTGCTTTCATTTGTATTAGTTGTAATTTTCATTTTTTGGTACTGTGTAGCTGTGTAACTGAATTTTGTAAAACAAACCATTTTTCACAATGCTCCTATATCCATCTCAAAACATGAATCACTGCTCAAATATTTATCTCACAACGCCCCCTTATTCATCACACTGAATGAATCACATTATCATGAATAAACGTAGCCGCAGCCCGTCGTAGTAGGTTACCTAGATATCCGCTGCAGTTGTTTACGTGCAAAATTGGTAACCTAGGTAACCACTACAGTGCTGTAGATTTATGTCAATTATGTCGGAATAATTCAACATTTTCAGTATGATTTTTTCGTGTTAATAGAAACTGAATTGGCAACTTTTGATTTTCTTCAACGCAGTGAAAATAGATGAGAATACATACAGTTGAGAAATTTAGTAATTGTAGAAAGTCATCTCATATATTTCTGCTAATTTAAGCTTGTTTTAGGAAATTTGAGGTGAACATTTCAAAGATTAAGGTATTCTTAGTGTAGTGAGTGATTTTGTTTAAAGATTAAAATAAAAAGTGATCCGCTAGTGATGAAAAAAACTTTGGTTGGCCGCTGAACGAGTCCCGTTGTAGCCGTATAGAACAATGCGCGGATTTTGTTTTCTGAGGTAGGGGAACTGCTCCATTATTCATCTCATTAAGCCGATATTCACGAAGAATGCACGTATTAAACACCAAATTTTCACGAAATCATTGAACAAATAAACTAAATATGCTTACGTACTCTTATGGAATCGTTTAGCATTGTATATTTAGTAAAATTAGCTAGATTTAACCAAAATTTTGTAAAACAGAACCAGTTTTCGCAACGCTTCCATATCCATCTCAAAACTTGAATCACTGCTCAATTGTTCATCTCACGACGCCCCAATATTCATCACACTGTTAATCATGAATGAAACACATTATCATGAATGAACGTAGGCGCAGCCCGTCGTAGTAGGTTACCTAGATATCCGCTGCAGTTGTTTACGAGCAAAACTGGTAACCTAGGTAACCACCACAGTGCTGTCGATTCATGTCAATAATGTCGGAATAATTAAATATTTTCAGTATGATTTTTTCGTATTAACAGGAACTGATTTGGCAACTCTTGTTTTTCTTCAACGCAGTGAAAAACAGATGAAAATACTTACAGTTGAAATTTAGGAATTGTAGAAATTTATCTCATATATTCCTGCTAATTCAAGCTTGTTTCAGGAAATTTGAGATGGACGTTTCAATGATTAAAGCACTCTTAATGTAGTGAGTGATTTTGTTTAGTGATTAAAATAAAAAGCGGTCCGCTAGTGATGAAAAAAACTTTGGTTGGCTGCTGAACGAGTCCCGTTGTAGCCGTATCGGACAATGCGCGGATTTTGTTTTCTGAGGTAGGTGATTGAAATAAATGAGTTTTCGAGTGCAGATGCCCTACTATAATATCAAATTTGGTGCTTTTAAGTGAGTTTTTGAGGATTATACTTTGTGAGGAATCCAAAGTGAACTAAGAAGAATAAATTCCATGGATTAGCAGATTGGTTTAAGAAGAAAATATGCGATTTTTCCTGTTTACAATTGGGTTTTCATGTTGTATGAGAATGAATATATGGGCTTAGATGAATAATGGAGCAGTTCCCCTATTTTGTTTAATTTTGAATAGTGTGTACTACAATTCGTTCTTAGACAGTGTTTATGTACAAGCAAAGGTTACTGAGCTACAATGCTTTGAAAGGTGACTATGTTCAGAGCTGCGATTAATCCAAGCAACATGCTGACTATGACGAGAGAGAAAATATCATCGCACTCGTTTCTTTCTCTCATGAATAGTCAGCAACCATCACAGTACGCGTGGAGATCCGACAAGTGATTCAATATCTTGTCTCTTTTGTTGCCATTTTCGGGTTCTAATTGTCAATCGTCGTGAATATACAGAGTTCACTCGGAAATATCACTGCAATGCAAATCAAGGTGATTTTTGGAATATCAAAAATCGTTTCAGTAGCGTGATTATGTCAGTGCCAGCTTGAAGTTTGTTGCTATCAAAATTTTTTAAATTTGATCTGCTTTGCGGTCCGTGACGATCCCAACTCAAGATTTGTCCACCAATGAACTAGGTTTATAATTTCAAACCAGTGGTTATAGGTGTCGCTTGATGGGCTGGCACAACAACCCCGAGTATTCGGAACACAACCGGAACAGGTCCGCATTTTTACATTTTTCAATGAGAGGCATGGTAGGATTTTGAGCAATTCTAAGCACTGCTTTGATCATCGTTACCATGTTACTGAAACATATTCCGGCCATATATTCGCAACTAATCGATTAACTCCGGCCATCCTCTTCGTTAAAAAAAAATATGAATGAAAACTAGGAGAAAAGCAAAATCGTTCCGGACTGAAATTGAACAGTTTCAAAGTTGAACCGTGCCAAAATTTAACAGGATCTGTATATAAATATACATACCTATACATATTTAAAAGTTTTCTGATTTGCTACCCGCGATTCATTTTTTGCCGCAAACTAACACTGTCTTTAGTTCAACCTACAACAAGCACAATATTCAAGAATCAAATTAATTAACTCATGCTGTCAAAAAACAAATTAAAATGCAAAAAAAAATTTTTTCAGATTAAGATCATTTGAAAAATACTAATAGAATTCTTTTTATTACAATTGGTGTTATGAAGATGCATATTCTCTACTGAGAATAAAAATGAATGATCATACAGATTCAAAATGTACCAAGCTAAAACACGCTCAGTTACAAAACGAAGTAATAGTTGTTTATTGACAATGCTTTTAGTCGGCGTGCAGCCAAACCGAACCAAGCGTCGAAAAACATTTACCGCCGCAATTGATGTGTACAAGCTGTTACAGAGAATTTTTGTTATAATATCGTTATCAAATGCTCAAACGATTTCGTTACTTCATAATAGATAGATTATTACTTCTCATATCCGCTGGGTGTCAATAACTCAATCTGAGAAAACGGCGCTTAGTTCGGTTTGATCGCACGCCGACCATATATCAATATCATACATAACAATTGAAGAAAAATCATTGATTTTATGTTTGCTATCCTCATAACATCATGCTGTCAAAATGAACTTGATATTTCTGCTGGTTCAATCTCAGTACAGCCATACCCGAATGATCGAGAAAGATAGCAAGAAAAAAATGAGAGTGAGAGTTGACGCTAAGAGAATCATTATAACATCGCAAACTCTTTTGTAATGAACCATGCATCGTTGTTGGCTGATTCTTGTGTTGCATCATTTTGGCGTAATGTCAGTAGTATGATATTGACTTTCCGCAGCTCTGCTAACAGTACCTTCCGAGCCGAGACTCGAACCCACGACAACTGGCTTGTTAGACTAGCATCGTACCTCGAGACCAACTGGGAGGTCTGAAAAGGTTCTATAAATACTTAAAAATTGTATTAAAGATTCATAGTGATTTTACCGAGGTCCGTCTCAAAAATAACATGGGCACTAGAGGGTAAAGCTTAAATTACATTCGAATGATAAAACACAATATCTCCTGTCCTATTAAATTTTTAATCCATTTTGAAAAATATAATTTCAATCAGTTCCAGCACCACGTTATTTTCTGTAACCACATTCGATCACAGATTGATTAGTTAAGGATTTAAAGGACAAAATTTCCATTTGACACTAATTTCATTAAACTAAAATCCCCGAATTTTACCTGAATTTAATAGCAACCTATAAGGCACGAGATTACGATAATATTGTGAAAATCGGTCCAGCCATCTATGAGTAAGGTGAGTGAGGTTGGTGACCGTTAGACCCTTACATAAAAATCCTAGTTCGTCGAACTGTGTCGTAAGGCCTATAACATTCGGCCCGATTGGCCTTATTTGGGACTTCGGTTTTCACAGTGTCTTAATGTGGTATGTGTGGATGTATGTGAAGGTGTGTGCCTTTACATGTATCGTACGCGTAAATGAAAAAAGATCATATGTGTGATAAATTGGCAGTTCGACAGTTTAGCTCTGATATGGTTGGATCATATTTCAACCTAGTTGTTACGAATTTGCGATGAAGATAACTCTTGATCTTCGAATAAAGTCTGCAATACGTGGAAATACCTTGCGATGCTCGATTACAGTATATTTCCAATTAGAATAGTAATTTATCAAATTACGTAATCGTAGCTTTTTCATAGATAATTTTCAAAGCACTATTGATTATGCAAAGTGCCCAAATAAACCGTTGAAAATATGTAGTTAACAAACAGCGCTGCTTCATTGGCGATAGAATCCAAAGTACGGCAACCACAACAATCAACTCGATGATAAGTAACAACCTTTTGGGCTGAGCCAATTGATTCTAACGATCAGTCACGTTTCCACTAAACTGCAGTCATTATTACATAACCCATTTGAGTTATTTTGTTAAGGTCACTGGGCCGTGTCAACGAACATCATCAATCCGAGTCATAAATTCTACACTGTATTGCCACGAACAGTCCATCGAGAATGCAACTCTAACCTCCAACCACATCATCAATCAGTCCAAAATATTTCCACTTTCACGATCATCGCCCAGTTCGCCAAGTTCATTTGTCTAGTTTTACCGTCCACTCAAGCTGCACTTTACTTCTTATCCGTACCTGTGAAGACTGACTTGTTAATCCGGTGGAATGAACAAAGAGACTAACTTTATGTCTAGCGATTCATTATTAAATTGGCATTCGCGAGAACGATAGGCCCCAGGTGAGCAGGACAGCATGATAGACTCTTTCGTCAGTTGCCCTTCTCCCGAATTTCGATTCTTCGCGAACGAATGCGCGGATCCTTTTGCTTTGGCAAACAGCACCTATACTGGTGGTGTTGTCTCCGTGTCTGCTGCCCTCCCTTCCTCCGCTCACTAATCGCTCTGGCCGGCCCGGAGTTCGATTTGCGTACTTTCCACACGGATACGAATTTCGGCATGTTTTCGCGCGATAAATTTGCTGTGGTTTCCACCGCTGATGGCTGCAACGCACGGCGAGGATAGCGTCGTGTGTGAAACGACATCGGTATGCGAGTATTATGCTCAGTGGTTGATCGAACGGCCATCTGTTGCATTCTGGGTCAAAATGTTCACAAATAGCGGTGTGTTATGCGACGAAAGTTCTATTTACAAGTTCTTACTTTCAGGAAACTATTGGTATAATAATATAGATTCGATGATAGGCAACATTTGTTTTGGCCATCCAAAACCCAGTGTCTGGGTGCTACCGGCAAGTAGCGTGAAAACATTTGCCGGGAAATAAGAAGCTATCACTTCGTTTCAGCTCGTTTGCTTTCCGGCGTTTCAACGGTGCGGTGCAAGCGAGAACGTGGCGAGCATTGAAAACTATCACGATAGTAGCCATAGACAGATATTTTCAAGCCCCCTGCTGCCGACCATCTTCGTCGTCAATGTCATTGGTAAGCTATAAGATCAGTTCCAAATTGCTCCGTTGCATCCTAAACGGTAAAGGTAAGATTTTGGCAAAGAACACCTCACACAAATTTTAGCTGAGGCCAATTTTAATCTTTGTCACCGACCGACCGACCGACCGTTTGGAGAGAAAACAAAGTAAAACAAAACGAAATGGCCAAATTTTATACCAATAAAATTGGAAGAAACGTTTCCTCAGTAAACGACTGCCAACTACAGATGCAGATGGAAAATTTCTTTGAACATGCACTTTCAAATTTTATCTACCTATCTCTATCTAACTGTCGAACTGAATGGGTAACGTTTTCAACACGTCTGGGCGTTCAATTGTCGCTTCAATCGTATCCGATCGCGAATTCGATGACATAAGTCGCCGAATAATTCGAACAATTCGCACGCAGGCCATCAATAGTGCCCTATTGACACACTTTCATTGCAGTCGGATCGTTTCATCAAGGATCAAAACCCAAAATTAGCTTCTATCAACACAATCCGAATGAAGTGGGTTACAATGATGTTTTCGATAGCTGCCTTCGGATGCACAGTCGATGATGAGCCGCTAATACGTACTGCTATCAACTGATGGTTCGAGCTAATTCACAGCTATTGCGAAATGATACATGACCAAGCGGCTCCACCGTTTGCAGCGATCAAACGTTTCAACTGAGCAACGTGAAATTATATTGTAAACTCGTCCACCTGTCGTTGGCTGACAGCGCGGAAACAGATTTTTATATTGCAATAATTAACCGAGGATGTGCAAAGCTACAGACGCGTACCCAGGGGTCCTCCTTGAAAGATCCTCAAATCGTTTTAGTTCGATCCTTTGCAGATGTCATCCTGAAAATGTATACAATTTAAATCAAATAATTCCTTTCTATATATGCATACATAGCGCGTCTCTCGAAACAACCTGTGGCGCATAAAGATTGCGAGTATATTTTCGGACCGTTTGCAATGCATTGGGCACCAAATGACGCATGGTTTCCATTCGTTTCGACCTTCAGCGAGCATCGCGTGAAGAAATTATTTAGCCCGGCCGTTTCGCGCCATCTAGTATTGTGAAAATTTGTACTATTTAATGTATGTGGCAAAACAACAAATCACAGTTGAACAAAGCATGTTCGAAGCAGACGCTAATTTGTGAAAATTCTCTCTAATAGTTGCATTAGTTGTGTTGGTTAATTGTCGAGGTTTAATTTTTTTTTGGCTTTCGACATAAGACTCTAAGGCAAATAGGCGCTGCACACTTCCAAACAAACTAATTTAAATCTACAGACAGAGCAAAAACGAAGACATTCAGTATCATCCAGATCTGTGCTGAAGATGGAATTACCTCTGCTAATAAAATATTGAGCTAAAAAACATGAGTTAAAGCACCTTTCCCCACTGCACATGCTAGTAGGATTAGCTTTTCAATAGTTCAAAGAATTATTTCTGATATAGTTACTAAATCATCTCATGTTTAAATTTCACGGGGATGCAATGCAAGAACTCATTACCATTTGTTCAAGCTTATCAATAATTTTCAACTAGAATTATAATACTGCTTGGTTTAAAAGTTAATCATGCTCATGCTAGATAGAAGACGTAAGGAAAAAAAAAGAAAATCCTCCACACTCATGTCGAAAACCCAACGCAATTACTTAAAAGTTAATTTTTTGTACTTAACTTTTGTTGGTCACATTTTACAAGAAAACGTTATTCTAGAGAAGCATTTGGGCATACAAAACACACGCTTTTGTTGAAGACCACACATCTCCAGGACTTTTCCTTACAAAGTTATAGCATGTTTTATCTTATTTTTTTGATAACTTTAAGAACGTATAAAGTAAAAAGGGGCAAGCAGAATCATGATGTCAATACTTTTTCTCGAAGGTTAGCTCGAGTGCTCAAAACTGTTATAACTTCCATCCGTCCCAATCCACCTAATCTTTATTCTATACGTTGTTAAAGTTATCGAAAAAATATGTTGAAATGTGCTACAACTTTGTAAGGAAAAGTTCTGGAGATGTGTGGCCCTCAACAGAAACGTGTGTTTTGTATGCCCAAATGCTTTTTGAGAAAAACGTTTTCTTGTAAAATGTAACTAACAGAAGTTAAGTACGAGAAACTAACTTTTAAGTAAGTTTTATAGAATATGCTCTGTAATTCTGTACCCAATGAAGATAAGAATTTTGCTTGTTCAGAAAAGTTTCATATTTTTCACGTCATAAAACTTTGCCAAATAAACCATTTCTCTATCTCTTAACACAATAAAGTTAGTTAGTTTTGATATATGAAAACCTACTGTAACATATGCTCCCCGTACTCTTATATGGGTGAATTAGGACAAATGGAACCTAAAGGAATTTATAGTACTTCAGCTTAACTTTAAGGAAAAGTATTGACATCATGATTCCACTTGCTTCTTTTTAACCTATACGTTGTTGAAGTTATCGAAAAAATAAGCTAAAATATGATATAACTTTATAAGGAAAAGTCCTGGAGATATATGGTCTTTGACAAAAATATGTGTTTTGTGTGCTCTAACAATTTCTCCGAACAACACGTTCGTGTAAAATGCAACTAACAAAAGTTAAGTACAAAAAACTAAATTTTAAGTAAGTCCCATGTAACACACTTTATAACTTTGTACCGAAACAAGATAGGATTTTCATTTGTTCTACAAAGTTTCATATTTTTGAATTTTCTACAACTTTGCTGAATAAACTATTCTTCTATCTCTTAACACAAAAAAGTTAATTTTTTATTTTCAGAATAGTAATTTTTTTAATTTTTTTGCCAATATGCGATTATGCGGGTCATTCATACAAACCATTGTTCCGAAGACACTTTCAAGCTAGGATGAAGTTGAAAGGCGCTATGGAATCTACTATTCTAAAAAACGCAGAAACACTGAAAATCGCCAGATCAACCGTATATGATGTCCTCAAACGTTTCCTAGAACAAATATTCGTGACCCAGAAGGATCAGAATATGCGTCGCAGTGGAACATACGGTCGGCAGTTGCACTAAGAGGTATTGAGGGCAATCAAGGTAAACCCAGGACTCTCGGATCGGAATATCGTCAAAAAATATGGTGGCATCGAAAGTACTTTCCGAAGGATCATTCAACGAGGAGGCTACCGTCTTTTCCGCGCCAGTAGGTAACCCAATAGCATATTTATGCAAAACCACGCAAAACACGCACTCGAAAGTTGTGCGAGAAGATTCTGGCGAAATACAAAGGATGCTTGTTTATGGACGATGTAACGAATGAAGATGGGTTTTGGGAAGATGGGTTTTTGAGAAGCTTCCCGGAACGATATTCTATATCGCCACAGTACGGGCTGATGTCTCCGCCATGTTCAAGTTTGTTTTCGCTTATAAATTCGCACGGGAACTAATGATCGCTTCAGGGGAGCTCCGTAGTCGCAAGGTTACAGAGTCCGCTTTGGTAAGCGGGTGGTCGTGGGTTCGAGTCTTAGTAGAATCAGGTCATTTGGTTGTCAAAGCAGACTTTAGCATGGGTTTATTCTCAGGCTCCCCACCACGTACCCTTCCTTTAATTTGAATTCTACAGTACCCCTGTGGACTGTCCTTCTAACAAAATTAGTCCCTATTATAATAAAACTGGTGTGAGTAACCGTATGAAAGTTCTCTCCAGGCAATTGTAATTAGGCGATATTGTTAGGATGAACAGAGGCTCGGTATAGTAGAGCAGTTAGCTTAATCCGGAAAGGTAAAACTTACACACAAGCACGGATGAGAATGATAAGCGTATCACAGCGTATTAGCGTATAAGCGTATTATAAATATCCGGATATCCGGCATCAGATATCCGACAAATATCCAAAATCCGGATTAACCGGATATCCGGATCTCAACCGACAGGATATCCGAATTTTCGGATAGTCGGATATCCGGATTTTGTATCCGAACAAAGTTTAAAGAGAATAATGTAAATAATTACTTACGGGGAGGTGGAGAATTGTAAACAAAGCCATTTTTCGTGTTACGTTTTATTTGGCCGGTATTTAAAAGACAGAAAAAAATGCGGATATCCGGAAAGTAAATATCCGTATACCCCAATACTCGACTATTCGATTATCCGTATCCGGATATCCGAGTATCCGGATAGTATTCGTTTACCCATCCCTGATCCGAGCTTCGGATACCCGGGTCACGAGTATATCCGGTTAAAAGTCCCAGCACTAGTACAGAAAACACCTGGGCAATATCACAATAGATCTAATCTCTGGTCGAAGTGATGAGCCCACACAGAAAAGAAGAATGGACGTTTCGGTTGGTAAACGGCAGTAAGCAGTGCGTAACCAGCATACCAGTGGTGTACGTACTAGTTAGCATAAAATAGACCCCAATGTGATCCAAAGCAGAATGCCCAACAACTCCTATCCCTACCTCTACGTGGTACCGACTGGGATAAGAGAAGGCAAGGGAAGATCGGTGAACCGGTGGGAACTTGGTCGTATGTCCAAGGGTCAGAGGACTCAGTGAAGGGTTCTCTTGGGAGGGCATCTTTTCTGAGCGTCTGTTCTCCTTGTTATAGGCGGCTCAAACCGCGTCTGATCCAGAACGGACGGCTGAAATGCGGTGTCTCGCCAGCTACACCCAAAGCTAGCTCTGTCGCGAGACTAGGCATCCGCAGCCCTAGTAAGTAGCATGCAGAAAAATTGAAATACTACAAACAACCAAGAATTGAATACGGACCGGAACAATCGGCAACGATCTAGGCGACGAAATATAGACGACGATTGGATGCTCGGTACATGGAACTGTAGATCGCTAAACGTGCCGGGTGGCATCCGGATTCTGCTGGATCAGCTAGAACCTCGCCACTTCGACATCCGGAATGCCGGAAAGGAGAAAAGGTACGGAAGATTTGTGGCCGCAGAGCATGGAACTAGCAGAACGGCGGCACAACCAATGGCTTTATAGTGCTGGGCAGACGATCAGCGACAGGTTGTGTTTGTTGAAAACAAAAGGCCAGCTCTACAACTACACCATCCTCACTGCACACTAAACTTTTTTTGCTGAAATTCAGTAAACTTTCACTGAATTTTGCCACGGTGAGACTTCAGTAATCCATTCAGCAATGAAAAATTACTGAACTTTTCAGCAATGTGAAATGTCATTCTGTTTGACGGGACTTTACTAAATTTTCAGCAATATGAAATGTCATCCATGTTTGACAGACTTTTACTGAATTTCCAGCATTATTCAAGGCGTTTCACAGTGCGTTGAATGTAGGGTAAGACGGGACAAAAATCAAAACTACACGATTTTGTCGATAAAACATGTTGATGTAACAAGGAATGTCATTCGTTACCTTCAGAGCTACTAAATGCATAAAGGTCTTATGTGATACACTAAATCACAAAACTGTCCCAAACGCCAACGCACTCATCCTATACCAGATCTCTTTGTAAAAGTTGTACATTGTAACGAAAACTGCGGTTTCTATGTTTTAACTTATTTTTGCATAATTGCAAAAGTGACTTATGCGCAATTATAACGAAAAAAAAATTTTTTTGGTTTTCTTTTACGTATTATTTTTATTATTTTTAATATATTTAATTACCAGAGTAACAAACAATTTAAAATTCTTTATGATGCATATTATATTATCAAGTCAAGTTTTGGGTCATCTTCAGACGAATTGGAATAGTTGTTTGAAACGGTAGCAGCAAATACTAATTCTTTTGGGGAGTTATTTTCAACGAGCTCTGCAACTCGCCCTTTTTTAAATACATCGATACATCAACGCTTCTGGCCTTAACGCTCTTGGAGTTTTCGAACAGAAGGTGCTGTGGACTATCTATTGTGGAGTACAGACAGACGACGCATAATGGCGACAATGCATGAACCATGAGCTGCACGCGCTGCTTGGAGAGAACCCCGTTGCACAGCTGGCGAAAGTCAATAGGTTGCGGTGGGCCGGTCGCGTCGTAAGGATGCCGGACGATGATCTTGTGAAATCACTTCTCTTCAGCAACTCTGTGGACTAGGGGGCACAGCGTGCGCGATGGCTCGACCAGATCAAAGAGACTTGCGGGTGATGAGACGTCTGAGAAACTGGCGAAACACAGCCCAAAACCGAGCAGCATGGCAACAACTCCTTGATACAGCACGAGCCACCACGGCACTCGTCTTATTAGTAAGGTAAGTAAGAGAGCTAGGTTTGAGAATCGATCCTGGGCACAGTACTCGTTCTCAGCCAATGAATGATGACTTCTCAATTTGTGTTGATTTTGATGCTCTGATAGGAAGTATGGGATGTATTTATATTGACTACAATTATTCTCTGGGAAATTCTAGGGGGGGGGCTTAAAACTTGCTAGGGGGGGCTGTAGCCCCCCTTAGCCCCCCCGTAGTTGCGCCCATGGAAGTAATTAAGTTTTACCAACGTTTAGAAAACGCGCGACATTTTAGCACGAAATGTGAAAATAATGATTGCTCTGGACGCTGACGCTTGCTATGCTTGTATTAGTATTTGTGATGCTACCCAAAGCTCACCAATACTTGTTCACAACCAAGGAGATATCTGTGAACACTTTTGGGTACTTGGTGCATCCAAATAAAAAGAAAGAAATACGATTTTTGTCTATGGCTCAACGCACTGTGCGATGCCGAGCATTCAGCAACGTCGGCCGCCGCATATTTTGACAGTGCTTTGCTGATAGAATTCAGTAAAGGTCCGTCAGATTACTGAAATATTAGTTGAGTGGGAATTTTTATATGGGTCAGAAAACACGTTTAAAATTGATTTTTTGTTAAGATTTATTTCATCTTACCCTTTTTGTACAAATATGAGCAATAAGAGCATTGTAAAATGTGCCGCCGAAGTCCATCCGATGGCCGAGGAACATATGCCAATATAATGCCAATGCCCTCTACCGTACAGCGAACTGAAAATACGAGAATAATTAACAATTCTACTCACCAAGTAGATTCTCCACGACGCAACGGTCGACTTTTAGGTTCTGAAGTACTTCCTAGGACCCATTTTTCAAATCAATTTCTTCCCGACAAATCTACGCGCATAGAATAAATTGACAACAAATTATTTTGTTCTTCATTTTGACAGCCGCAGTATGAAGCAGTCGATGATAGATATAGATGATAGATACCTAAAAAAAGTGCTGAATGTCAGTAAAGTAAGAGGAGTAGCTGAATTTTCAGTACACTGTTAAATTGCTGAAATTTCAGTATATCGCTTTTATTGTTGAATTTCAGTAAAGATTCCTAAAATTGGCTTTCGGGAATTTGGTGTGTAGGGAAGACATATACAAGCCGGTGATCGGCCCGCAACGCCTGCACACCGTGACAAACGACAACGGCCAGCGAAGCGTCAACTTCGCAGCTTCTCGAGGACTGGTAGTTCGAAGTATCTTTTTTCCCCGAAAGGACAACCACAAAATCACTTGGAGATCACCTGACCAACGTACAGCAAACCAAATTGACCATGTTTTCATCAACGGCCGGTTCAGACATTGCAAACGTACGCATCAATCGTGGTGCGGTTATTGCCTCGAACCACTACCTAGTTGCGGTATCTTTGCGCCTGAAACTGTTATCTGTATACCAGGCGTGACATTGCCAAACCCTGTGGCTCAACATCCAGCTCCGGGACCTTCAGACTGCGGAGGACATCGCGCAACAGCTCGAAACGGTACTACCTACGGCTGAGAGGCTTGGTGCATCGCTCTCAAAAACGGCTGGTGCAGCATTCGCACAGCTATCGGGGAGACCGCAACGGCGACACTTTTTGGAGTGAAAGCACCGAGTGGCAGAAGCGACTGGTATGAAGAGGAGTGCGAGGCAGCGGTGAATGAGAAGAACCGGACCTGGGCGATATACCTGTGCAGGTCAACGAGAAATAACAAGGCCAATTACAAATCGATTCTCAGACGAAAGATGTGTCAGCAAGAGGATTGTGAACATGAGGAGCTGTACCGCGTCAGTGATTCGCAGAAGTTCTATGGGAAGGTAAACCAGTCTCGCAGAGGTTATGTGCCGCAAGCTTTTTAAACACGGGAGAAAGGCGCTGTCTAGAGCGCTGCAATGGGTCATTTATAGCATTTAGGAGGAGAAAAACTACCAGACGAGTGGATGGAGAGAGTCATCTGCCCATTCTACAGTAAGGGCGACAAGCTGGAATGCCGCAACTACCGCGGTATCTCGCTTATCAATGCCACCTACAAAACACTCTCACAAATCCTGTTCCGTCGTCTATCACCTTTAACCAGGAGGTTCGTGGGTCAGTACCAAGTGGGTTTCATGGGAGCCCGTGCCATAATGGACCAGATCTTCTCAATTCGACAGATCTTACAGAGATGTCGCGAGTACAACGTGCATACACATCACATCTTCATCGACTTCACGGCGGCCTTTGATACAGTCGATCGAGAATAGCTATGGCAGATCGTGCACGACAACAGATTTCCGGACAAACTGACTCGAATGATCAAGGCCACCATGGCGCAAGTGAAGTGTTACATGCTACATGTTTCGGGGATACCCTCGAGTCCCTTTGCATCGCGCATAGGATTAGGACAAGGTGTTTAACATCACCCTTGAGGGTGTGATCCGGGAGGCGGGCATCGACACGAGGGGCGAAATTTTCACAAGATCTGTTCAGTTTCTGGGTTGACATCATAACACGTACCTTTGCGACGGGGGAGGAAAGTTACACCCGACTGAAAGTCAAAGCCGGACGAATCAGACTGCGGATAAATGCGTCGAAAACGAAATACATTTGTGTATTTGGGGTCACTGGTGAACGCCGACAATAACACCAGCAATGAGATCCAGAGACGCATTAAGGCTGGCCTACTTTTCACTTCGGAAGACGAATCGATCGAGCCGAAAGAGACGACGCACGAACTTGACACTGTACAAAACCTTGATAAGACTGGTATGGTCCGCTAAGGAATCGAAACAACAACGTTTCTATCGGAGGACCTTAATGCTCTTGGAGTTTTCGAACGGAAGGTGTTGCGGACTATCTACGGTGGAGTACAGACGGATGACGGAGAATGGCGATGGCGCCACGAGCTGCTCGCTGCTCTGGTGAAAGTCAATAGGTTGCGGTGGGCCAAAATTAATTTTTTGGTGTCAAATTGTTGGTTTTCTACTGTACATGATTTTGTCACTTTAGAAAAGTGTTTTAGTGAAAAGTGTTGAGGCAAATCTAATTGTTTTTAGAAACAATAAAAAAAACATTAATGTATACAAACGAATAATTATACTAATTTTAGGTTTTCTCGATGTGTTTTGGACCAAATTGGGACGATATACGATGAATTTCGTTGGTAAATCACCAAAACATTCGAAAGTTACATAAAACATGGGAAACTTTTGATCATCTTTTTCTACAAAACGCAAATTTTCCCCAAACTTTTAACACTGATTCTTGAAGAGCACAAGCGGGGCTTTCAGGCACACTATCAGGAACTGTGCTTACACATGCTTACATTTAATGTTTTTGAATTTGGGAAAGTTTCGCATATTTCTTATGTGGCCTGCGGTAGACTCTGCAGGGTGGAAATCGATTACTTTTTCAGTTTTATGAAGCTACTATAACGAGCTTTTAATTGTATGCAAACATACCATAACAGCTTTAGTGGGATTTTATATATTCCCACTGTCCGACATTTTCAGAAAAACTCTTTCCCTTAATTTTTGAGAAAGGTAACTTTGGAGGCGTTTTTCAACATGAACCGTTCTATATATCAAGACTTCATTGAGAAATTATGAAAATATAGATCAAAAACTACAAAATGATGTGTTAAAAACATCCTGAATATGAAATTCGCATTTTGGTAATTTTGGCCACTTCTTATATGGGGACCGTCTTATGTGCGTCGTAAGGATGCCGAACGACAACTCTTGAAATCACTTTTCTTCAGCAACCCTGCCGGTGCCAGAAATAGGGGGCGCAGAGTGCACGATGGCTCGATGGTGATGAGACGCCTGGAGAACTGGCGAAACATGGCCCAAAACCGAGCAACATGGCGACAAGATTTTGATACAGCACGAGCCACTACACCAAGGCTGTCGTCTGGTTAGGTAAGGAAACTTATGATCTGGCAAGCTGTTTCATCGCGTACAAGACGATGGACTCAACGGTATACAAGCGAGAGTGTCTCAAGAAGCGTGTTCTACTGTATATTAAGACTCACAGAGGTCCTGTTGAGATCTAGCCGGATTTGGGAAGGTGCCACTACAGCTGGGAGATAGTTCGGTGGTAGCGTGACATCCTCGTTTTGACTACTCAATATGTTTCCTAAGTCAAACTAATTCCGTGATAGAGCTAATTGATTTGTTCCGGATTCTAAATCTAGCAAGCTTTATTAAGGCTCCAAAGCTGGTATCCGGGTACGATGGTGATCTAATAAGCGAGTCATCGTATGTTTGTATGCCGGTTTGGAGGAGACTGTTTTTTCTTCCTCTGTGTGGACTCATCACTACGACCAGAGACATTTTGATCTATTGTGATATTGCCCAGGTGTTTTCTGTACTCCGCACTTCATATTAAAGGCAGTATCACTATTGAAGTGAATGATACGCTCTTCATTTATATCCGTGCTCGTGTGTGAGAGTTTACTCTTTCATTTCAAGCTTACTGCTCTACTATATCGAGCCTCTTTTCTATCCTACCAATATCGCCAAATTACAATTCCCTGAACTGAGGCTACACCTAACGTTCCTCTCTGGCCAGGTTTATTCTAAGAGGGACTTATTATGTCAAGAGGATGGAGTCTTATCGAAACCTTGTTCCTCGTGCCAATATCGCCAATTACAATACCCTGTAGAGGATAAATATTACTGAAATCAGTTTTATTATATGAAGGACTTATTTTGTCAAGAGGAAGGAGTCTTATCGAACCTCGTTCCTCCTATCAACACCACGTCACATTCACAATTCCCTGAAGAGGCACTCAATGCTTCGGCTCTGGTCAGATTTATTATAAGTAGGACTTATATTTTTGTCAAGAGGAAGGAGTCTTATCGAAACCTCGTTCCTCCAGCCAAGACCGCGTCATAATTACCATTCCCTGAAGAGAAGTTTATTACAGTTTTATAGAGGGACTTTTTTGTTAGGATGAAAGTCAGCAAGGGTACTATAGAATTCAGCTTGAAGGAAGGGTACGTAGTGCAGCGCCTGAGAATGAACCCATGTTAAAGTCTTTTGACAACCAAATGGCCTGATTCTACTAAGATTCGAGCCCACGACCACTCGCTTATCAAAGCGGACTCTGTAACCTCGCGGCTACAAAGCTCTCTGTTAGTATTAGTAGGATCGTAGCGCAAAACCTCGCAATTATACACTAACAGTTGGCTGCGAAGCTTGTGTCGAAGAAATCGAAGGTCAAGCTCAGGTTTGGAATGTAGCACGGAATGTAGGCTTTGCTTTTACTATTAGAAAGATATGCTATTTATTTAATCACAAGTCTGGTGAGCATTTTACCTACGGATCAAAAAACTTACTTCACTTTTACATTTGCGGCGATAGACGAATGTCGAATTTAGAATACGTCACCATGCTACTCGGTATTGTATTCTCCAAACAATCATGCAACGAGTGCGAGGTCTACTTCGAGGTCGACGGCCTCTATTAGAATTTTTGCTAAATTTTGCCTCTGTTGGTCGCAAGCTACATGTCCAGCGCTCTGAAACCTGTCGTCATACTTTATCGGCTTGACTACCACTGCACTAACATTCGACGAGCTTCAACGCTCTCTACCAGCCACCATGTACTTCGTTTTGGCGTTTATGTCAGTTCTTCCATCGTTCATAGTTAAAACCAATAATGTCGATATCTGCCGCGAAACCAAGGAGCAAGTGAGACTTTGTAATAATGCTGCCACTTCTTTGAACGCCAGATCTCCGTAAATCGCCTTCCCTGCTTCCAACCATCTAACGTCACGAAAGTGTCAGATATATCATCGCAGCATAACTATAGCATAATCCGCCATAACTCATTTCTTAACTGAATTATATGCTGCCTTGAAGCCTATGAACAGATTGTTGAGTCAGCAAACTGAATTCCTTGAAATTTATCGATTTGTCGCAAGGTAAAGTCTGAGAGCAGTTCATCAGACCACATCCTCAGCATGTTGTTTCCAACACCTGGCCACTTCGGATTTATCGGTAATCAGGTTCCCCTCCCTATCGTTGCACATCTCAACAAACAATTTTGTTGATTTACAGTTCATTAACCCCTCACGGAGAGCAATCAGGGGTGACATTGCGCAGCTCGGTTCGAACGATTTTCGCTATTTTTGAGTATGATCAAGTCGATTTTCCCGGCGAATCATAACGTAGTGGTAGTAATGGACGACGAGACTTATCTCACCCTGGATGGCAACGACTGGCAGAGCACTTCGTGAATTTTTTTTAACACACCAAGCTCTGTGGCTGACAGCCAGTGAGAAAAGAATGGCAAAGCCTCTTTTCTTTTGTTTCGGTCTGGCCGTGAACGGGGTAATTTATAGTACTGAGTTCCTGCTAGAAGTTGCGTCGTTCATGAACAAATACTATGAGGGCAAAGATGCAGTGTTCTGAATTTCCATTTTCTTTTGTTCAAAAATGCTTTTTTTGAAGGTATTGATGATTACAAATATTTTCAGAGCCAAAACGGTTTGTTTGATCGGTGTGACGTCTTTGGCAAAACTGTAGATAACATGTAGAATATGTAGAATGATCTTTCAAAAAAATATACACTCAAAAAAACAAAGCGAAAAATAAAAATAGTTATTTGAAAAAGCTCAATTTTTAAAAACCTAATTTTTTATTATGAAATTACTATGAAATGAATTACTACAAAAAATTACCTCAACATTGAAAATTGTCGATTATAGAGAAATCAGAGAAAAATATCAAAAATGAGTCGTGTTTCAAAAAATTAAACCAATAGCACAAAATGACATTGTTTGCTAATAGAAACGTCTATGCAAAGTTTCAGCGAAATCAAAAATGGCCAATTACCTTGGTTGCTCGTTTTTTGTTGAATTGCACAGCTGCCAAAAAAAGTAGGAGGGTGGCACTCAAGACACGACCGCATGACGTTGGACTACGGTATTCTTATATTCCATTAAAACAAATAATAGAGAGAATTGCAACTCTAGTATTTGCTGCAATTTTATCTAACAGTGCATTTCTGAACGCTGAGACGTTAAAACGTTATAAATAATAATATATACTACAAGAATGGATATCTTTTATTTAATCGCTGTCATTTCATACATATTCGAATCAAACCTTTGTTCGTAGCTGCACTATTAAGACAATCATTTAATTGAGCGAATTGGTAAAATTTTCCTATCCAAGCAAAAAGCAAACTTAACGAAACTATCTGAAATTGAAGCCCAGAACGATTCAAACGAAAATTTTAAATTTAAAAATTGTTTGACATTAAATCGATAGAACTCATGCTAGGGTAGCTCCAGCCCAGCATATAACTTCATGTATTTAAAAAAAATACGTTTATTTCAATAACTTACAAGAGCTCAATTACACGTTTTCGGTAGTTGTTATCAGGGTTTTGGCGAGTGACAGGAAAATATCTTAACTTCTTCAATTGTGATTTAGAGCATTTCTAATTGTTTTGTTATTTTTCACGATAGCGACAAGTTTCTTTCTCTGTGTGCGAGAAACAAAATCAAAAACGCGCAACGAGAAACAAAAACGAAAATTTAATGAATGCTCATTAAGAAAACTTGCAACTCTTCATATCAATAATTTATGATACTAAACAGAACCTGTTTTGAACTAAATGAAATTTGTAGTAAATAAGTGTTCATTCATAGGCAGTAATTTTTCCTCGATCAATGAAGACTGGCTGAAGAAGTTAAAATCGCTGCTGTAAAATCAAATTCACAACCGTGTTCGTTAAGACGTTTTAATATTTTTAATGACAATAATAATCTTCGATAAACACCCGCTATAGTCATCCACACACATGCTATAACTATTTATACACACGGTTAAACTATTCATACACACGCTGTAGCTATAGTTTTTTTTACACACATGCTAAAGCTATCCATACACACGCTATTCCTATCCATACATCCGATACAACTATCTATACACACGCATAAGCTATCCAACCATGTGCTATTATTATCCATACATACGCTATAACTAATCATTACACACGCAGCAGCTATCCACACACACGCTACAACTATCCGTACACACGCTGAAGATATACACGCAATAGCCATAATATGCTACACATGCTAATGTCTTACACACGCTATAGCTAGCCATACACACGCAACAGCGCCATCCCTATCATCGCAAATGTCATAGCAATGCAGATGCACATACGCTATATGTGCACACTGCACACACACTAAATGGCGGTAGCTTTCCTAGTGGCGGTGCTGGCTCGTGCAGTTTCTGGCTGTTTTCACCCAACGATATCTGAATTGGACAGTGGTGGGCACCGCTAACCGAAAATTTAGCGACGCTAATCGCTAAGTCGCTAACCGGAAAATTTAGCTCGATAATCGCTAAACGCTAAACGCTAAGCCCACATTAGCGGAACTTTCGCCAATCGCTAATCGCTAACTTTTTAATATGTAAATAGTCATATCGCTATATTTATTACTCGTGTTTTGTAAGATTTGGACCACTTTGATCTGTTTTGGTTAAACAAACGAAAACAATTACTTTTTAAAGCTATTTACAGTAAGAGGTTCACGAAACGGTATTCATGTTTGATTTTGTAAAAACAAGAATAACAAAAGTTATTTAGCTTGCATTGAAAATAAATACTCTTAAGAATGCTTTCATGAAAATTCAATTATTATCTGAATCGAAAAAGTAGAACCAAACTTGTCATAATTTCAAGCGCATTGCAATTTACCAAAGTTCTTGGTGTGCCAAAAATTCAATCTAGACCTTGTGCTTGCTCTTCAAAATGCTCCTGTGACTTGTACGATAACTGGAACTCCATTCTAGGGTAAAACACTGACAAAAGTAACTTTCGCAGTAAAGTATGTTCATCTTTCGAAGCAATTTACGTACGCCATCAGCAATTCACAGTTTTTCTAAATATTTCTATTGTCGCTTCTCCACAAAATTTAGCGAATTAGCGTTTCGAAGGCCAAAATTTTAGCGACGCTAACAGTTTCGCTAACCAGCTCAAAAATCAGCGAAATCGCTAAATCGCTAACTGAATTTTAGCGTCGCTAATTAGCGAATTAGCGAATTAGCGGAATGGTGCCCACCACTGGAATCGGATTACCGCTGGTGGGGTCCAACTCAGATCGAAGGGGAACCGAACTAAATGAAATGCAGCTGCCCACTACCTCCGCCGCTGCTGCCTGATACCACCGCTCTGGTTCTGCTGCAGCTCAGTTTCGCCACTGGAATCAGCCACCGCTGCTGATTATTCAGGACCGTTCTAGTGGCCTTCCACTTGGTAACTGATGACTGCTATGAGACGACGCAGGCTGTTATATAGCCAAATGCAAAAATCCATCCGCGAGCAAAGGACAAGCGAGCTTGTGATTGGTTGAATGTGCACGACTTTTAACATAACTTTTATCTAGTTTAGTATCGAAAACATATTTAAATTATTATATGACAATCTTGCGCAATATTTCCCCTATCAATCAAGCCATTGGTGTTTAGAATCTGTTCAGTGGTAATGATAAAAGAAGCATTTGAAAACGGTGTTGAAACACCTGTTGCAGCTACCGAAAGCGAGCTCGTTATTGGTTGAAAGCTGCGAGACTGTTTACAAAGTCAGATCGGTTGTATCCGTTAGTGTCGACTGTGCTTGTGAAGAGAGGTAGTGATTGGTTGCTCGGTATGATTCAGACAATCGATGTGATTTATCAATTTTTCAATAGTGTATCTCGAACAATAGGTTTTTCTTACATAAATTCAACCGTAAAAGAATTTCTGATCGGTTGATGCCAAAACCTCGAAATTCTGAAAAGAAATGGCTGATATATAAGCGCTCAAAACCTGACCACTTTTCCCTGGTTTTCCCTGGTTGAATTACTAGATTTTCAAATTCAGGAGCCTAACTTCGATATAGACGTTAGTCCAACGTCAAAAGATACCCGTGATATTTATCATATGCAACGTTATTCGGGATTATGTTACTTTAGAAGACTGGGGACAAAAACCAGTGGAATATCATCACCCGATCAACGTTATGTCTCACTAACAAAAACATGTTCCTTTTCCCGATGCCCATCTGGATATCGCTGATAAATATCACTTTGACGAAATTCCAACGTAAGAAGCGGCATGTCCCCAATTAATGTCAAACAGTTGTCACTCGCAGCTTTCAATCGACGTCTCTGGTCGCCAATCTGTCGATTCGATCTTTGTCCGCGGCAGCTTGTCAAAGTCAGCTAGTTCAGCTGCGAAACAGTTGCTTACCGGTTTATGAAAGAAGAAAAAACCGCAAAAGAAACCGATGGAAAAACTAAAAATATTCTAGCGTCAGGTCATTGAGAGAGTCACCGTAGAATCCAACTCTCAAGCGATTAAAAATACTTAAAACCCCAAAAAGGGGGGAAACAATATTTTCTGTGCGGTTTTTGTTTCATCCAGGCGTGAAAAAAAACCAGCGTAGGATAGAAGCGTCACATACACATAAGCCGGGAAAACAAATTTGCGCACATTAATTTACTTGAGATGACCGTCTTGGCTTACAGGTAATTCAGCCGCAAAGTTAGACGCCTAAAACTGTCGAAGAAAAACATACGAAGGAAACTGATCGTAATACATTTATAAACGCTAGTACCGTGAAGTCACGTTATTCCACGCTATATACAATCTTGTTCAATTAGTTTATGTTTGACGTACCTTTACGTTTTTTTCTATTTTATTCGCAGAAATTGTTTGGCATTGCTCTGATATATTCAGACACTTTCTAACATCTGTTTAAGACTTTGTTATTGATTAAACGTCTGAAAATCGAATGTAACAACTGGAACGGAGTCCAATCGAACCGTAACGGTCTTTGAAAGTTGGGACGGATTTTTGACCGGAAAGAACCGGACTGGAATCCGATCTTAGTTTTCCGATCATGATTCTGCTTTTGAGCGAATTCCAAAAAAAAAAAATAGTAAAAAGGTCAACTCAGCAAATCGTCAGATTTAATAAATTTTCAAAGATCCTAATGTCGCTGATGATTTTTCCGAACATTTTTACACATTTAATAAAAGTTGCAGACTTGGGGTGGACGGAATAATGTAATTTTACAGTTACAACATGCTGAGAAAAATCTTCCGGGAAGCAACATCAAAGCGACCATTCCCTAATGTTTAAGACTAGATAAGATCGAAAATGAATACGAATATGGACAACAATACAATTTCAAACGCGTCGCTGTAACAGTTTACGTATGGCATTAAACGGTAAACATCACTCAGAAGAATTTTCTTTGCCAGAAAGGTAGACTTTTTGTACCAGCGCATTTTTTCAAATACATCCACTCGAAGCCATGGTATAAACGGAAAGAAAAATCCTACAACTCGGCAGTAGTCATCGTTGGCTTGTCATTTATCAATTTTCGAATCGTAAATCACTTGTTATGTGCCGGTGCAAAAGAATTCGGCATAGAATATTGCGATCCGTGTCGCAAGGGATGGTGCACCAGATAACGTCTGGAAAAATCTCGGTATTTTTTGTTATTTTCAAATTCGTTTCTATGCCTGAAATGGGTCGTTTAAGATCGCTTGCGGGATAGAAATATTGTAATATATTCACATTCAAAGTTATAGATCAACATGCAAAGAAGTACATGCTTTAGGCTTATTCGTGAAATTTCTGTTTCAATTGAAATGATTACTTGTGAGAAACAAAAACGTATATTGGTAAGAATGAGTTTCATTGCCCAGTCTACTGCAAATCAGCAGAAATAGCTATTACTGGCACACGTGATGTAGATACCCACTTAGAGGCTGCTATTTTTTCATAGTTGGTAGCGCCAAATTGTAGGCAACCTTATTGAACGTTAAAAGCTTAAGGATTTGCTCGGATAATGTTTGTTGCTCGTTGGCTAAAAAAACTTTTTGGCTCTTGATTACCCATGTTTGCGATTCGTGACAGCCATGGTTTGAAAAGAATCTTTTGTCAATTTATGTTGACCGGGAAAAGATACACTATTGCCTTAGAATAAAGTATTCAATTTGAATATACACTCGATTTTTTTCGATAAGGCAAATTAAACAAGAAAACGCAAATTCATTACCTCCAAAGAGGTATTTCGAAATTTTTTCAAATTTGTACACGATAAAGCTAACAACGAAATTTGGTGATAGTGGACTGCAAAACATTAAAAATATAAGTTCTCAATGAAAAAAATGTTTGATTTTACATTCATAATCAAAAAAGATTTAAAAAGTTGTTGTTTTAGATGTTCAAAAATAGTATTTTTATTAGGTTAAAAAATGTGTTGAAAAGGCATTCAATTTTCGTCTCTGAAATTTATTTGAAACTATAAACACAGAGAACAGACATTCATGTTCATATAAAGAAATTTGAATGTCGTGTGTAAAAATTTGAATCAAAGTGCGTTAATACACTAACGACATCTGTCTTATGGTGCCCTAGTTGCACTGCATAAATATTGCTGTATCGATATTTTATCGATATTAGTGCTTGGTTTGTAAGTGACAAAAGCGCCACATAGCGGGAGCATTACCACTTAGTGGTAAATGACGGTTGCAAGTTTTTACACATCTTTTGAAAAGAAGATGAACATCTGTTCTCTGTGATATAAATTCCTTTTTATTTATAAATTCAGTTTGAAAATTTTTTATTTACTGTAAAAATAGTTTTTTTGTATGTATTCAAAACCTAAATTGCAATCCATTTTCTTTAAGTCATCCATAGAGGACTTGCCAGAGATTTCACCTGCTCAAACAGATTCATTCCTACCTTACCAAACAGTCTTAAGCTGTTATGTCTTTGCTGTACGTAAGAGTCATCTCCACTCCACTAGGTTTAATTAGACTGCAGTAACCGAGAGAGCTAATCGTGCTGCCACCATCTCCCAAATGCCCTAACCCGGCTATCGAGATAAATGTCAGTAAGGTCCCAATTGTGGCAAAGAGACGGATATGAGTTGGATTTTGGCAACGTACCGCGACTTTGGAATGGCTTCTCTAGTGAGTTGTCCTATGACTACGTCTTGAAGCGAACAGATGGTACTCGGTGCATGGGTCTTCGTTCCTTTAAAACTTGACAGGCGGGCCAGACACTACTCCGGATAACCTAGTTCAGAGGATGTGTCAAGACTCAAACATCTGGAGGGCGGTTTGTCCAGCCGCCTCTCAAATAGTCATAGAGTTGCAAAGCAGGCGACAGGTTGACCACCGATACGCCAGTGTTAGCTAACTGCCAGTCTCCAGGTTAGTTAGCTAATTAGCTAAGAGGCTTGATAGAGCCAGGAGGTTGCACAAAGCATAAAAGCCGCTCCCCGAAGCAATACTTAGCGGTCGTCCCGGGGAGTAATCTGGGCAGGAGACTGGAGGGGCTCAGTGGGTCCGGTCACCCAACCAATCGGTCAAACCAACCCCACACTCCCTGAGGTTGGTCACCTCAGGCGTTTGGTTGCAAATTTCCCCTCCACGTGAAATAAAAAAAGGCCTTCCAGTACGTTCCGAGTCCGCTGCCTGGAGGATAGGAGTAGGATAACTCACTGCTTCGGTGTAGACTACTATAATACTATATATGGACAAGATGCCAAAAATGGCCGCGTTGCCCGAACAGCTCGATGCGATCATCGAGTTCTTAGCCAAAACAGAACACGCGGAACTCGTAGCTCGAGCAAAGGCTAGTACCAGGAGGTCGACTGCATGCAAGCAGGTGCAGCAGACGTGCGGTGCATTTGAACATCTCGCTCCGGCGATTCTTGAGCTCTGAAAGGATACGAAGAACAAGAGCGCTACCTACAAGATGAAAGCCGATAAGGTACTATGGGAGGATGTGCAAATTCGGGCACTCATCTCAGAGATGACTCCACATGCTGGATTACCTGAATGAAATCACCGAGAGGTGTGATGTTGCAGTGTGTCCGCCCCACACTGGTCACAGTGGCCACTGAGGCGATTCGCCCCCATGAACGTCCAGCGAGGACATAGGTGGGTACTTTCCGACTTCCCCCGGCGGATGGAAACTTTGCCTCGAAGGTAGTCAAACTGATGGTTGGTCGGTATAACTTGTAAGAGGACCGATAGAAGCCAGTTGTGCAGGCCATAAGGCAAAATCCTGCAACAAGCCTCCCAAGTGCGTGGTATGTCCTGGGAAACGGGACCCCAAATTTCTAATGGAAGGTAATTATATAAGCTTACCGGCAAAAAAAATACGCCCTTGCGAGCGGCCTTCTGGAAGTTAACTAGAACATTCGTAATGGCGAACTACTGAACGGATCATCTTCACTGTTTTCACCATCACGATTAGAGTTCGACTGAAACAGCTGTCAAATTATTCTGCCGACTAATAGGTTACTATGAATTAATGCTGGGTAGTTTCGTCAGTGAGTGTGCAGGTACACTCATAAAAATTCAGAAATTTTTGTCCATTTTTGTAATGCAAACGTAAGAGCCAACCTTCGATCTCAGCCAATCTCTGATGCAGACCAGGAATGGTCGGCCGATTTGCTGGACATCATATTCGTAAGCGACGACAGACGTGTCGATGCCAACGGGGAGGGAAGGGTCACGAATGAGGAACTCATCGTGATCACCAACATTTTAAAGGTGAGCAAGGCCAGACAGTTCTGGGTATTTATGCAGAAGTGCCTGAATGACTGCCTCTTCCCGTAGAAGCGGAGGTGACAGAAACTGGTCCTGTTGAAGGCTGGGAACGCCAATGAACCCATGGACATATAGATCCATCTGCCTGCTGGACACTAACGGTAAGGTGCTTGAGAGAATTATTCTCAATAGACTAATGAAGTACATAAAGAGTCTGAAAAGAAACCAGAAAGGTCTACGCTGGATGTTTTTCTCTTCGTCAACAAGACGGTGGAGGTAGTACTCCAGCGCAAGATAAAGGGCATTCTATATTGCACAATCGTCACTCTTGATGTGAAGAATGCGGTCTTTTTTATGTGGGCAGAGCTAGTTGATGATACTGTCTATGAGGAACCGGTCCCTAATCATCAACTTGCACATCCTCGCTCTACTATCTCATCACCCGTAGACACATCTTACCCTTACCATACCTTACCAATTAGCCGTGGTGGCTCGTGCTGTATCAAGAAGTTGTCGCCATGTTGCTCGGTTTTGGGCTGTGTTTCACCAGTTCCCCAGGTGTCTCATCATCCGAAAGTCTCTTTCGATCTGGTTGAGCCACTATTTCTAGTGTCGGCAAGGTTGCTGAAGAGAAGTGATTTCACAGGGTTCCGGCATCCTTACAACTTGACCGGCCCACCGCAACCTATCCACAACTAGGTGTGCAATGGGGTTCTTTCCATGCAGCGTATGCAGCTCATGGTTAATGCGAAATTCCTCGTTTTTCGTCTGTACTCCACCGCAGATAGTCCGCAGCACCTTCCGTTCGAAAACTCTAAAAGTGTTAAGGTCCTCCGATAGAGCGTTGTTGTTTCGATTCCGTAGAGGACTATCGGTCTTTTAGGGTTTTGTACAGCGTGTCTTCCGAAGTGAGAAGTATGCACGTTTTAAAGCCTGGATGCGTCTCTGGATCTCTTCGCTGGCGTTATTGTTGGCCGTCACCAGTGATTCCTAATACACGAACTCGTCGACCACCTCACCTAATCTCTGCGGCGACTGCTAGACTTGTTTACCTTCCCAAAGAACTTTCGCGTATCACTGGCACGGTACAGTTGCTCCAGCTCCTCATGTTCACGATCCTCTTGCGCCTCTTTCGTCTGAGAATCGTGGTCATTTGCAATTGGCCTTTTTTCCTCTCACCGCTACTTCGCACTCCCCGTCGTACCAGTCGCTTCTGTCACTCGGTGCCTCCTTTTACTAGTGTCGCCGATGTGGTCTCGTCGATAGCTGTGCGAATGCTGCACCAGCCGTCCTCGAGAGGTGATGCGTCAAGCGCCTCCGCCGGTGGTAATTCCGCTTCGAGCTGTTGCGCGTATTCCTCCGCAGTCAGGGGGTCTCGGATCTGCTTGATGTTGAGCAGCGGAGTTTGGTGATGTTGCGCATGGTATACAGTCGACTGCTTGAGCGCAAAGATACCGCAATTAGGTCATGGTCAAGGCCAATATTTGCACTGGATTGGTGCGTACATTTGTAATGGCTGAGAAGAACCGGCCGTCGATGAAAACATGGTTAATTTGGTTTGCTGTACGTTGGTCAGGTGATCTTCAGGTGGCCTGCCCAGCACTATGAAGCCGGTACCCAGCTCAATGGTTGTGCCACCGCACAGTGTTTTATTTTACTGATGTCGTGCGCAAAATTATTAGCGTCTTTAAATTTGATTTTGGTGATATACTTTTTTCGGAAAAGTTGCTATGTATTTTATTGTGCTTCTTTTAGAATGTACGATTTAGTGATTAACTCACCTAGAAGCGATATGGAAAATTTATTTTTTCAGGACAGTGAGATAGACAGCTAGTGTCTTCGAAAAAGTTGTGGAAAATGGTTTTACTAGCAACTTTGTCGAAGGTGTAAAAAGTTTTATATGCAAAGTTCACTCAAATCATAATTTGAAATATAACTTTTTTCCAGGATTTTCTACATATTTTATACCTTCTAGAAAATTATTAGCCAAACAGAAATACACATTTTTGCTGGACATTTGATCTAGCTTTGGTTCAAAATAAAAAAGTTATTCAACCATTAACGGGTTTCCAAGGGTTAGTTTAACTTCAAATTACTCAGCCGTACGCAAAAATACGCAGATAACTTTTTGATGTTCTGAAAGCATGATTTCCCATGATTTCATGACCTAAAAAATTGCGCGATTTTATTGGATTTATATTTTTGCTGAAGATTATAAAACGTTACATTACAAAGTTAATTGATAAAATCAGAATGGAAAAGATTTTTTTCATTGAAATTTTCATTGATCTTCTTTTGGAATTAGAATAGACGTGCTTTCAGAACATCAAAAATTATCTGCGTATTTTTGCGTACGGCGAAAGGACGCTTTCTCCATACAAAATAGAAGGCGTGATGGCGATTTGTATGGAGAAGGCGTCCTTACGCCGTGTGTCTATTTGGGCCTTAAAGCTCAAACTAGAAAAAAATGAAAGATTACAGGTTTTTAGCCATTCCTGTCAATTTTGGTGCCTCAGTCCCTAACTTTTTTCAGAGACTTAAATTTCTCGTAAACATAACGTTGAAGCGACGAACCCGGCGAGCAATTACTATGAGAACTTTCTCGTAAGTTGACGCGTTTTGGTAATCACTAGGGGCACCAAAATTTACAAGAATGGCTAAAAAGCTATAATCTTTCTTGGAAAGCTATTTCGAGCTTTAGGACAGCCCTTTTTTTGCTTTTGTCGCCCAGTGTTATCTATTCCTAAGAAGGGGAGCTGGTAGCCACAAGGTTACAGAGTCCGCCTTGATAAGCAGATGGTCGTGAGTTCGAATCTTGTTAGAAGCAGGCCATTTTTAATTATCAAAGGACTTAAGCATGGGTTAATTCTCAGACTCCTCATCACCACCATCACCACTCCCTAGAATCACCTAGAGATAGAGAATATTATATGCTTCTGAAATAACTTTGCTCTTGCATCGATAGAACCGCGATACACACATATCCTTCACTCCGTTCTCGTAATGAAATAACATTTGTACGTCTCTGGGATTGGGTTTTAGGTAGACGAACGCGCGCGTCGTCGCTCTCTCGCAGTCGATAGAATTAGAATCGCGATACTACATACAGGTATTGAGGGCTTGGAATTCGTAATGCTGAGAACTAAAATAAAACACAGGAATAAAGATGATTGCCTTAGGGTATCGGACTACTAGGTATGTCTTCATTCACGAAGAATATTATTCTCTGGAAATTTTTGTATGATATCATAAATATGGTTACTTTAATTTGTCGCTACATGTACCACTTTAGCAGCTATTGTTTTCATGATTATTGTCCGATTTCTTGATAGACCCACCTGATTTTCAAGGCAGCACAACACAATTTGTATGTAAATAAAACATTTGATACCGTCTGCCGGGGTGAGGTTAAGCCACGGGGGTGAGATTGAGCCAAAACGGGAAATGTTTGTATGTTAAATTACTTTAGGTTTCTAGAACCTAATGCCTCAAACTCAATACTGTATGAAACATGACATATTTATTCACAACTTGAGATAGAATATAGATAATATTAGTGAACTGTTTTACTTAAATGATGTTTCAAAGTACAGGCTGAAAAACACGCGCAAATAACGTTACCAAAAAATGTCCCATGCAAACCAACCCGATCAAGAAATTACATCAACTTAATGCTCAGATGGTACGTTAGGATGTCGTCTCCAATGTGTTGAGGAAATATTATGCATTGAACCTGTGATGTCTCAGAAAATAATGTTTTTCCAAACTGTACACATTTCGAGCTCTTTTGGGGTGAGATTGTGCCAAGCTATAATGAACGGTACAGTGTGCGGAATTCACATTCACGACAAAATTATTCCAGTATACACCAAATCACTTGCATTGTTTACATAGGATATGTTATCTAGCTATGGTATTATTTGAAATAATGACTAAATGCTTGAGGATAGTGAGCTAACAACTGTTAGATGGAAATTTACAATGACTGATATTACTTATGGAATGTAACAAAATTTTGTACACCTATTCTATATAAACTGATGACTTTAAAGCAAGGAAGGAAGGTTGTAGGTACGTTTCCAGAGGTTTTGAGATCTCCAATGGAATATACAGTGGTCAATGACACATAATAATTGAAACGAAAAGTCTTCTCAGACTTTATGTCCTAACGTTTTTCCTTTCTAAGCTATCTGGAGACGCCACTATGTGTATAGAGACTGTCTAGAAGCCACGTTCTCATAACTGGTTACTCCAGATATTGATTTGATCCAGTCATACATTTTTCTATAATTCATATGAAACGTAGTTTCTGGACAACCCCCTACAGCCCTTTAATAGTCCACGTTGTTTATGGTCGTCCCTATACTTACTGTTTTATCATGTTATTTATGTGAATTATTCGTAGATACACTACTGTTCATTCAACAGGTATTAAATTCAAATTTTTGTTTTTGGCACAATCTCACCCCATAGAAGGGGTGAGATTAGGCCAAAGTTCATTCAATTTTAGCAAAATTATAGTTTATTGTAACTTGACCATATTTGCGGCAGTCATTAACTAAACATTTAAGTGTGCATTGACGAGATTTGGATCAAACTCATTGCCTAAATGTGTGCATTACAAGCTAAGGAACAAAAACGTGTCCTTTTTTGGCACAATCTCACCCCGGCAGACGGTAACAGGAAAGCAATTCTAAAGTTTTGTGTTACGTTGTGAGAAACTGCTATCATCTGTAAAATGGCTGTTACCTTATCAGAAAAACTTTGATTTTAATAAAACAATTTCCATCTACAGAATGTTCTATATTTTACTTTATTTTCATATACTTGTTTGTTTGAACAGAAGCCCGATAATATGTATAAAAATTGGTTTTTGCAGATCCTTTTTCAACATGCAAGTAATTCTAAATTGAGAGATAATAGCACTATTTTTTATAGTATAAAGAGTTTCAAACCGCAGCTCACATTCACGGAGATATTTTTAAATCTAACATCTGTCTTGTTATGCTATGTCTAACCTTCATCTATCCGGATATAAAACGACAAAAGTAAAGCGATCTACTCACGGGTCTTTTTATTTTATTTGTTTTGATCATGGTTAATTTCGTTTCATGTGAGTCATAGTGGTTTCGCGTGATCTATTTTTACATTTAAATTTCACTTGAAATATTGTTCATCTTTCAAAACATCGTCTAGAATTGGGAAGAAAACAAAACGTACCGAATGACAATAAAAATAAATATTCTGTTGTGCAGATTCCTATAGACTAGAGTACGACATAATTTATTTCAAAAATATCAGAATTTTATACATTTCACGAAACCATTTAACAGAGCACAGGTTATTTAACTTAATCTAACTGCGGCAGGATCGCAGTCTTTAGAAGGATACAACCTTCTTCTGTGCCTTGAACCGAACCATTCCGGTTGTCACCTTCGTGCCGGCCTGTTCAGTGGTAGTGGCAGGAATCAACTCATCGCAAGCCGTCTCCGCTAGCAATTTCTTCAGTTGTGCTGAGCGCCGGGCTCGAGCCGCTTGCTTTTCCTCGAAATCGAGCATCTCCTGGTTCAGATCCTGCAGGCGAGCTTTGGTGGCACTAGCCCGCTTGGCCGCAAACGATTCCGCCGTTTCGTTTTTCCATTTGAGGGCACTCTTGGTCGCATTATCAGCGGATGCTCTAATCTACACGGGATTTTTCGGGGGTTGGTTGGGAATGCACAGAACATTGGAAAACCGGGATTAAAGTTACGACGGTCTGAACTGTTTTACTTAAATGATGTTTCAAAGTACAGGCTGAAAAACACGCGCAAATAACGTTACCAAAAATGTCCCATGCAAACCAACCCGATCAAGAAATTACATCAACTTAATGCTCAGATGGTACGTTAGGATGTCGTCTCCAATGTGTTGAGGAAATATTATGCATTGAACCTGTGATGGCTCAGAAAATAATGTTTTTCCAAACTGTACACATTTCGAGCTCTTTTGGGGTGAGATTGTGCCAAGCTATAATGAACGGTACAGTGTGCGGAATTCACATTCACGACAAAATTATTCCAGTATACACCAAATCACTTGCATTGTTTACATAGGATATGTTATCTAGCTATGGTATTATTTGAAATAATGACTAAATGCTTGAGGATAGTGAGCTAACAACTGTTAGATGGAAATTTACAATGACTGATATTACTTATGGAATGTAACAAAATTTTGTACACCTATTCTATATAAACTGATGACTTTAAAGCAAGGAAGGAAGGTTGTAGGTACGTTTCCAGAGGTTTTGAGATCTCCAATGGAATATACAGTGGTCAATGACACATAATAATTGAAACAAAAAGTCTTCTCAGACTTTATGTCCTAACGTTTTTCCTTTCTAAGCTATCTGGAGACGCCACTATGTGTATAGAGACTGTCTATAAGCCACGTTCTCATAACTGGTTACTCCAGATATTGATTTGATCCAGTCATACATTTTTCTATAATTCATATAAAACGTAGTTTCTGGACAACCCCCTACAGCCCTTTAATAGTCCACGTTGTTTATGGTCGTCCCTATACTTACTGTTTTATCATGTTATTTATGTGAATTATTCGTAGATACACTACTGTTCATTCAACAGGTATTAAATTCAAATTTTTGTTTTTGGCACAATCTCACCCCATAGAAGGGGTGAGATTAGGCCAAAGTTCATTCAATTTTAGCAAAATTATAGTTTATTGTAACTTGACCATATTTGCGGCAGTCATTAACTAAACATTTAAGTGTGCATTGACGTGGTTTGGATCAAACTCATTGCCTAAATGTGTGCATTACAAGCTAAGGAACAAAAACGTGTCCTTTTTTGGCACAATCTCACCCCGGCAGACGGTAACAGGAAAGCAATTCTAAAGTTTTGTGTTACGTTGTGAGAAACTGCTATCATCTGTAAAATGGCTGTTACCTTATCAGAAAAACTTTGATTTTAATAAAACAATTTCCATCTACAGAATGTTCTATATTTTACTTTATTTTCATATACTTGTTTGTTTGAACAGAAGCCCGATAATATGTATACAAATTGGTTTTTGCAGATTCTTTCTTCAACATGCAAGTAATTCTTAATTGAGAGATAATAGCACTATTTTTTATAGTACATAGAGTTTAAAACCGCAGCTCACATTCACGGAGATATTTTTAAATCTAACATCTGTCTTGTTATGCTATGTCTAACCTTCCGGATATAAAACGACAAAAGTAAAGCGATCTACTCACGGGTCTTTTTATTTTATTTGTTTTGATCATGGTTAACTTGGTTTCATGTGAGTCATAGTGGTTTCGCGTGATCTATTTTTACATTTAAATTTCACTTGAAATATTGTTCATCTTTCAAAACATCGTCTAGAATTGGGAAGAAAACAAAACGTACCGAATGACAATAAAAATAAATATTCTGTTGTGCAGATTCCTATAGACTAGAGTACGACATAATTTATTTCAAAAATATCAGAATTTTATACATTTCACGAAACCATTTTACAGAGCACAGGTTATTTAACTTAATCTAACTGCGGCAGGATCGCAGTCTCTAGAAGGATACAACCTTCTTCTGTGCCTTGAACCGAACCATTCCGGTTGTCACCTTCGTGCCGGCCTGTTCAGTGGTAGTGGCAGGAATCAACTCATCGCAAGCCGTCTCCGCTAGCAATTTCTTCAGTTGTGCTGAGCGCCGGGCTCGAGCCGCTTGCTTTTCCTCGAAATCGAGCATCTCCTGGTCCAGATCCTGCAGGCGAGCTTTGGTGGCACTAGCCCGCTTGGCCGCAAACGATTCCGCCGTTTCGTCCTTCCATTTGAGGGCACTCTTGGTCGCATTATCAGCGGATGCTCTAATCTACACGGGATTTTTCGGGAGTTGGTTGGGAATGCACAGAACATTGGAAAACCGGGATTAAAGTTACGACGGTACGAAATCGGCGACAAGAGTTTAGTAAATTTCCGAACTTCGCAGTCCATGTAGAACGGATCGATATTTGTTCTACAGAGCGTGCAGCAGCAGAGGTGTTAGTAGAGCAGAAGCGAAAGAATAAAAGCGATGTTTTATTAGCTTTGTTAAGCAGCAGATAAGCAGCAGATAAGCAGAACATTAGTGTGATTTTTAGAGTCAGTTTTCGCTGAAGCTGTACTTTACCTTGAGCGTCTTTCGCACGGATCGATCAGCAAAATCATCAACATCGTAGAAAGTGGACATTTTTTCTGCTAATTTTTTGCTCGTTTGCTCGCTCAGCTTGGATCGAGTCTCGGTTCGAACTTGTTCCAATGCATCCTCGGACTGTAGCTGACTAAGCAGATTTTTACTAGCCCGGATCCGGTTCAATGTAGCTTGGACCTGTAAGAAAAAAGAAAAACAAAATTGTGCCGTAGCCAATATTGTAAAAGCCTATTGAGTCACACTTATTCGCGCGGAAATCTACGTTACGTGTGTTAAAAATAAGATCCGTTCTGTGGCCCCCACGCCGACATCACACGAGGCGTACTTACTTTTGCCGACAGTGCCTGGGATGTGATTGAACTAGAGCAAATGCATTTGGTGTCTGGTAAAAACTAGCCGAGAAATTACGAGCCAAGAGCCAAGAATGTGTGACAAATATGTATGGTATGAGAGCAAAAGGAACTCGCACATCCTTTGAAGTAGCAGATCGGGAAATAACGTATGTTTGTTGTCAGCATTAGGTGTGGCATTTCAGATAGAATAGAGGGGGAGTTATTTCTCGCTGTGATTTTTGACGAAATTTACTACTTAAAACATATTAAATGTCTCTTAAGAGTCTATCCATTTTATTCCATTTCAATCATGAATTATGAGCAGAGACGCGAATTCCAAAGCAAGAAATTCCAAGTGACAATTTAAATAATAGCATATATATCCGTGGTTGTGAGTCCAGCTGATATCGCCAATTCCCAGGGAAGACTTTACAAACCCAGTTTGCCAGTTATTTTATGAAAAGGCCTTGTCACTAGGAAGGAGTGTTATCGGAACCTCGTTCATTCTGCCAATATCGCACTATAATTACGATTACCACTTAACAGTAAACAGTTATCACCATTTAAAATCTGATGCAGCATCAACGAGGTAGGTAGATCGATTTTCATTTTCACAAAAAGCAGTTAAATATAGAAAACAAAGACGTAGTAAAAAGTCAAATCATAGATTTTTTGAATTTTCAAGCTATTACATAACTGTCATGATCGAAAGTAGTATTATTGCAACAATGAGTTTCGAAAGCTCCAGATTTGCTACTTGACATCTCCGTCGAGTTATTCAAAAGGTCACAAATGTGTCCTAAAATTCGTAGGATGTGTGCAAAACAAATTGAAATTAATATATCGGAATAAATACAAAATTGTATCTGGAACACTATCATCAGAAAACTTTCGTATCAAAGCACTGTTATATTTCAGTTTGATTAGGCAGTTAATTGTTAGTTAGGTTACTTATTTTATTCTAGCTAACATGTATTGGGAATTATGGGATGGTTTAAAAAAGAATAGTTTTTATTATGAATTATTAAATGTAAATATTATTCCACGCAACCGAAAACATGTACTTTAAACTACGAAGAACTTATTTTTTAGTGAGTTACTTGATTACAAATGTTTCCATGATATAACGTCAAGCAATTTGATAATTTTCTTAAAAAAACAAGCATGCCTCGTATGTAGATGTAGTCGCGAATGACGTGATGTGCTTAACGATTGACAACAAATAAACACACAAGGAACCGAGTCTTTCTAGAAATATCACATTTTATTATCATCATTCCTATTTTTATAATATATTCATCATGTTACATTGATGCTTTAGCAATAAGAGCTAGTGTATAGAAAACGGTATATTTTGGACTGTGTAAACTAATCGGTACTGAACAACAGCTCAGTAAAGTCATCGAAATAGTTCGGTCGAATTTCTTACTATCGAATAAATAGATACTATGTGCTACAATACATGCATGTGCAAAACTTAGCAGTAACAAGCGCTTGTTGCTCTAAAACTAATTCGAAAGGTTAATATTCGTTCGTGTATTCTAACTCTTCACACAGCTTGAAGGGCACAGCTAGAAAGATTAACTACCGGTTTCGTACAAAAAACAGATCAACATTCCTACGGTAATCTACATATTTTCACTGACCGGTGGTGCTACATCGACATGCAAATCTTTGTAAATAAATATATAGTGCTATGTGACTGACTCGCGTAACTTTTCCTAGCGAAGTTTTGGAAACATATTGTAATCAAAATACGAGATGTGATTAGTACGGTACAGGTAATGAACATTGGTGAAAGATGTTACAATTTTTATTCAGCAGCCGCATCCGCAGCCACCACCATAGTGGTTGTAATAATCATAGTAATTAAAGTAGGATCGAGGGAAGTAGTACGAATCGCTCGGTAGAGGGATAACATAAATAACGCTGTTGTCGGCGTTCACGTTCGAGCGTCGCAGCAGAAAACGTCTTCTATATCTCACCTGATCGTCGAATTCGTTTTCCAGCAGGGCACTGCTGATGGGAGCCGGTGCAAGACTGTGGCTACGCAGCTGTTCCGAGCGTGAATCAATGACGGATTTTTCCTGGATGACGCGGGAGGCCCGAGAGCGAGCAGCCGCCAATTCGTCGTCGAACTCGGATCCGTTAAAATCGAATGTAGGCCTGGCGGAAAATGGCGACACGCGCGTTTTGGTCTCGCGGTCAGCCGATCTGTAGAAGATATGGAAAAGCGAAAACACACGATAAATTTGTTATCGTTTTTCATCTCGACAGTCTATTTGTGTTATTTCAACAGCAAGCGTCCATTTGCGTCAGTGTTCTTAAACCAGTCCGGGCGGTACTTAAACCTCCCACGTGTTGTCACTGCTGTAACGGGCAAACGAGTAGATAGAATTAAGCAACTTGTAGCTTTCCAAGGAGGTATTGATTTCAACCTACGCTGACCAGAACTACAATGTCCAATCAAAGCTATAAATGATTATTCGAATACTGCACTCATTTGTTTGGATTAGATTAGATTTTTTTTTGGTAAAAATAAACACTTTTTTTTAATATACCCGTCTCTATCTGTGCAGGATATATCACAACTTCTTAGAACTCTATTTTGTTTTCGAAAAGAAAACAAAATAAACATAACGAACTCCAATTGAGTATAATAATTAGAATTAGTTTGGGTAAACAAAACCGCTTGTTTCATCAACAAAGTTAACCAATGTTCAAAATTATACAGTTTTTCAACCTTCTTAATTGATTTTGCATTAGTTTCGGTTTCAATGTATTATGCAGTACAGTCGAATAGTTTATCGATTCCTCTTGAAAGCTACTCTTCCGGTTTCTGGTTTCCAAAATGATTTTAAATAAAAGGATTAAATGCGGTCATAGTTTTTGAATATTTTAGTTTTGATTATTAACCTGACCGAAGAATCACTCTAGACAATAAATATATACATAATTTGAGCATCTAAAGTTAATTTCGATCTATCTTCATTATTTTCTTGAAAACTGAGGTGAACCATCAAATACTACATAACCTGTAAAGTCTCTGGGCGGACATAAAGATGGCGCTGCCATCTCATGGGCTGGCAAAACGTAATGACATGTTATCAACTCGTTCCCAAGGTATTTGCTTTTTTTTTTTGGAAAAAAAAGAATTTCGTGTGCAGAAACGGACATTTACTCTTCAAGCGAAGTAATTGCTTAACAAGTGTTACTGAACATAAAGAACATAAAGTATTGGTTCGCTCAATTTTATTGCGACCTCTACAACCAAACAAATGCCTCATGCTCAGGAAGGCCAAATGAGGCAGTCACCCCGGAAAATACCCAAAAATCTCGTGAAATCGTGCTGGATGACTGCATAGTTAATTTGAGCGAGCTAGTTAAAACCATAGGCATTTCGAAAGAACGTGTTGGTCATATCCTTCATGAATGTTTATACAGGAAGGAGCAGTGCGCGCGATGGGTGCCGCATTTCAAAAAATTTCAAAAAATCAAAAATTCAACGTGTCAAACTTTCGACGGAAGTTTGGAATTTGGAATTGATTAGGTGCATCAGGAAGTATTTATTACGGTGATTCGCTACACTTCTAAGGCCAATCGGAAGTCGACAGAGTGGATTTTGCTTAGTGACAGTCGTCCGAAGCGCCCCAAAATACAAAAATCAACCGGTGAAGTGTGGGCCAATGTTTTTTTAGGATTCGCAAGGCATAATTTTCATCGAATAACTTGAATGTGGTAGAACAATCAACGAACAATCATCAATAATTCAGTTGGCGAAGAAATTGTTGAAAAAGTTGTGTGATGTCATTCGAAAATAATGTTAAAATTTGCCGGAACTGAGCTCCTTTTCACCTGAAATTGTAGCGCGATGGTATCTAAGCTACGACCGCATGGTTGACGTAGGACTACGATAGTTTTATACTTTATCAGAAAAATTAGCAGACGAAGATATAGCGATTTGTTTCCTTTACAGTCTCGAAGCAAAAGTTACAATGTGTATAAATGGATAAAATTATTAAACATTAGATTTCTATTCATATTGGCGCTTCCACTTGGTAGAAGTTTGTATCGAAATAGCTTTCGATCGTAGTTTGTACTGACACCCCAAATGTTTAGGACTTTTCTAGATACCTATATTTGATCTATCGTTCTAATTTTTGTGACTGCTCAGCCGAAAGTATAACATAAGTACACAACATCCCAACAGTCGAAAACTCAGCAAAATTTATATTTGATCAATGTAAAAAATTGAATATGTGGTGTTTTGGATAACAACAGGTAAGAGTTTGTTTAGTAAGGGCTTATTACGGATGATGTGAAATGATTCTGGTCTACAGTAACCAAATATTCCATCACAGCTGCCAGGAATCGGCAGATTCTGAAATTATTTATCATTGAACAAATTCAAATTAGGCTAGATTTGCGTTTAACTTCACACATTTGAAAAACGAGATTGTTTCAAAAATAATTCGTACCATCACTATTTACAACGTTTTGGCGAGTGGCAGAAAAATAATGTGTTCAAACACCCAGGAGTCTGCTTAATTTCCCACCGGCCTGTATTGCCATTTGCATATATCATTATTAATATATGGGATTATTTCCGTTTTTTGTTGTCATGGCAGCATTTTCAGCACTTTAACAGCTACGAAGTATTCCATAACAGCTAGCAGATAGATTGATGCTCCAGCACAAACAAGTTTACGAATTTCCTTCGTGCTGCAAACGATGCATTTTATTTACCGATGGAATTGAAGCCATGAGATCAACGAGATTTTACCTTTTCTTTTTTCCCGCGACTAGACTTTACCGTCATGATACCGTTCAAGGAATGGAAATGAAGGTGAAAATTATGTTTGCTACATTTAATGCCAGGCTTTCGGGGGAAACTTTCAATGGAGGAGTTGCCTCGTAGATTAGGAAATGACAAAGAAAATAATTGTCGCAAAATCGTTCACAAGTAGTCAAATCGTTTGTGTACTACCTACTATCGACTGTGTTGGAGGAGAATGTCAGTGGTCGGTTGTTTAGTGTAATTTACAGTGAGACTAAAATTTTCACCTAATATTTGGCCTTGTTGTCAGCTATGATTGATTGAAATATGCGTTCAACAAGGCTTTACTTATTCTAATAGTACAAAATTTAACATAATGAGATCAAAATTTTACGCATCCTGGTGGGCGCATATCTAATTTTCCAATCGATTACTGCAAGAATGGTGGGAATCTGTTAACAATTTTTCTGACGCTCTCGATGTTTTCGGGTTTCCAATTTGCACATAATGTTGCCGTAATACGTAGTTTTACGACAAAAATTGCTCTTCCACCAAGACTACGCTCGCGCTCATTCTTCTCGTCATACGACCAACAAATTAAAGGAATTACCCAACAAACTGGTTTTGTTGTATTAGACATATGTGGTCTCTGTTTCCTTGGTGGAATATATGCAAGCGATTCCATTTAAAAGAAGAGGGAGAATTGGAAACAAACGACTACTTCGAAGGACTCGACGCACAACACTGCAAAATTGGCATAAAATCTTCGAGGACCGCTACAATATGTGCATTACCCTAGATGGAGACCAGGCTTGTTATTCTCCTCAATATGTGGAAAGAGCTGAGTGAATAATCAGCGCTCTCTTCTTGTCCAACATGAGCGCTGCGTGTAGAAATTTTTGCATCACACTTCTTACTTCTCCTTTGTGCTGTGTTTCTGCCGCTCGCAGAATAATTAATAAGCTAACTGCTTTCATTTACACTACAGCTAGACGAAACAAGAAGAGTGAATCACTCTAGAACACACAAAAGTACCACGCGATGCGCACTGACATGTAACACAATACTGTTACTAATACACGGTGACAAAAAAGTCCGGTCACACTTTTTTGGGGTTGCCTGTAGCCTACACGTTGCATCTCTCTGGTGCCATCTATATGTCAAATGAAAGGGTTAACTTTGCTGCCCAAAGTGGCAGAGTTTCGTTTCTGTGCAGTTTGTTTACATTGAGTTGTGAGCCATGCAGAGTTAAGAGCAGCTGTTATCGCTGAATATGTGAAAGGGTACAAACTCGGACACATATTCAAACACCTAAAACCGCTCGGAATCAGCCGGAAGTTCGTGTACCGGACCATAAATCGGTACCTAGAGACCGGAGGCACCGAGGACAAGGAACGATCTGGACGACCAAGGTCTGTGAAATCTCCAAAGCTGAAAAAGATTATACGAGCCCGGATTCGCCGGAATCCCGCCCAATCTGCACGGAAGCTGGCCAGGAACCTTAAAATGAACCGAGAATCAATCCGCCTGCTTCTGCGCAAGAATTTAAAACTTACACCATACAAAAAACAGGTTGTTAATGGGGTTACCAAAGCTACAAAGAACAAGAGGTACCAACGGTCGCGGGAGTTGCTCGGTTGGCGCGCAGATGACGAGATTATTTTTTCGGACGAGAAGCTGTTCGTTTTGGAGCAAACAGTCAATCGCCGAAATGATCGAGTTTGGAGTGTGAGCCTCCAGCAAGCTCCTGCGGACAAGCTGAACGTTTCCCGGTTCCAAAATAAGACGTCAGTGATTGTTTGGGGAGCCATTTGCAAGAGAGGTAAACTGCCTCTTATTTTTATCGATAAAGGGGTCAAAATCAACGCAGCGTACTACCTGGACACGGTTTCGAATAAAAATGTTCTGCCTCAAGCCGAACTATTGTTTGAAGACGATTACTACTGCTTCCAGCAAGATGGCGCCCTATCCCACACCGCAAAGGTTGTTCAGGCGTGGTATGAGGAAAACTTGACCGATTTCATTTCGAAGAATGAATGGCCTCTGTCGTCTCCGGATCTGAATCCACTGGATTTTTTCGTGTGGGGATACATGATGTCGAAGCTGCCGTCGAGATGCCGATGGAGCACGTGCGCGCCGGTTGCGACGACTTTCCGAGACGTCTGAAGCTGGTTCAATCAGAGAAAGGTGGTGTAATTTCGAAATATTGTCTGTGAAATACCTTTATGAGTTACTGAATAAAGCTATGAAAGCCAAATTCAGATTTTCTTCTTATTCTTTGAAATATTGAGATTTTACTATGTGACCGAACTTTTTTGTCACCCTGTAAACATTTTGTTATTGTAGTGGTTTTCGTCGACAAAAACACGTTGATCCAAAAAGCGACTTTTGAGTACTGTGGTTACTTCCAAACAATGAAAAGATATATTGGTCTAACAACCTTTGCAAGAGATATCACAGCCACATTGGGAGATGCTACAATCACAGTCTCAGCGACAGAAGGCTGTCCACAAGAGGGAGTCCTCTCGCCCCTGCTTTGGTTGCTGGTGGTCGATGAGCTATTTGGAAGGCTAACCTGGCTTGGCTATGAGATTGTTGGCTTTGCTGATGACGTACTCCTCATAATTCACGGAAAATGTGACGCAACAATGTCGAACCGCCTTCAGAGGGCACTAGATATTACCCTGAGTTGGTGAACTAAAGAGGCACTGAACGTAAATCCCGCAAAAACAGTTATTGTGCTCTTCGCCAAACGAAGGAAACACACTCTGTAAAAAAGTAAAATACCTACTTAGGTTTAATTCTGGACAGTAAGCTGAACGGCCCAAATTGATTACGTTGTCAAAAAACTACAAAGGCAATCTGGGCTTGAAGCACACCATTTGGTAAAACCTGGGGATTGAAACCTCAGTTGGCTATCTGGTCCCACATAATCATTGCATGGCAAAGGTAAATGAAATGACAGTCCAAGCAAATCTTAATAAAGTTTAAAGGCTGGCCTGTCTCTCCATTACCAGTGTCATGCGCACCACACCAACTTAGCAGCTTTGGAGTTCATGCTTTGCCTACTGCCTCTACATCTTCATGTAATGAAAGAGGCAGAGCTTGGTACACTAAGGCTTCAACAAAACAAACAAAACAGTCTTCCAAGGCGATCAGGTTGGTCATCTTTGTATTCTTAAGGAGTTTAAATTCACACCTTTAGTCACCGCAGTATCAGACTGCATATTTTTTTTTAATGAGATTCATTCAATAGTTCGATTTACGGCAAGAAGATTTGAACAGACCATTTAAATCTGAAACTTTCCTTCAGTGTTATTTGTTCGCGAGCGCCAATATAACAACTACATTCTTAAGAGTTCACCTTGGATTCTCTTGGAATGACACACATTAACATACCATTTAAAACGAACCAGCGTCGTCCGAATCAGGAATACCAGATGTGCTTTGCAAAATGCAGATTTTCAGAGTTCGTGTGCAGATTTTATTGATCTGCAGATGTGTGTAGTTTTTTCCTAGTTTCCGTAGATAATTGTCAGGGTCGCTTTATATTCGAAGCAGTCTTTCTTAAATTGTTTGCGAATTTTTGCCTGTGGATCGCATTTTTTCCAAATTGCGGGAGGTTTTGCCTTTCTCCTAGAAAGGTATAGCAATCACTGGAAAAACCAAAGGTATAAAAGTGGTCCCAATGGCCGAATGTCATATACCACTCGACCCCTTTCGACGAACTGAGCATTTTCTGTATGTATGTATGTATGTGTGTATGTGTGTGTGTGTGTGTGCAAATTTTTTTTTCTCACTCACTTTTCCCAGAGATGGCTGGACCGATTTTCATAAAATTAATTGCAAATGAAAGGTCTAGTTGCGCTATAGATTGCTATTGAATTTCATTGTAATCGGATTTTTAGTTTAGAGGTTATGTATCGAAATGTAAAAATCACGAAACATCAATATCTCAGAAACTACACAACCGATTTCAATAAAACTGATTTCAAATGATCGGGCTGACTCTATAATCCTCAACTTTAAAATTTCGTTATGATTGAACATATGGTTCAAAAGTTATGTAAAGAAAAGTTATCCTGAGGTTGTTTAAACTCACTCATTATTCTCAGAGATGGCTGAACCGATTTCCACAAAATTAGTGTAAAATGAAAGGTCTAGTTGCCCTATAGGTTGCTATTGAATTTCATTACAATCGGATTGTAACTTTGTCCGTTGTTCATAGAAATGTGAAATCACATAATGAAAGTAAACATATTGACTTTCGCCTAACGATCACTGGCTAATTAAAAGGTAGAAAAGTGATCCAAATGGCCGAATGTCATATACTACTCGACTCAGTTCGACGATGTATGTGCACTTTTTTTCGCACTCACTTTTCTCAGAAATGGTCTGGCCGATTTTTCTATCTTGGTGTAAAAAGAAGGGTCTATTTGCCGTTTAGGTTGCTATTGAATTTCATTGTAATTAAACTTTTAGTTTTGGCGCTGCGTCAGAACGTGAAAATCGCTCTTATATCTCAGAAGCTATTAACATAGTTGAATTCAAATTAATGGGCTTTTAAATCTTGAAACAATGAATTGCATAATGTTTAAACATGTGGTTCGAAAGTTATAGAAAGAAACGTAACCCGCAGACTGTTTAAAACTATAGCTACGATCAAAATATGTGGCCTCAACATCATTTAAATTTGATATTGTACTATTTCAATATTTGCGGCCTTGCTCAGGATTGAAGTTGAAATTAAAAGTCATTTTTATCATTTCACTTTTTGCCTTTCTGCTAGATAGGTATAGCAATCACTGCAAAAACTAAAGGTATAAATGTGCTAAAAAGGGCCGAATGTCGTATATCACTCGACTCAGTTCGACGAGCTGAGCATTTTCTGCATGTGTGTGTAACGCTCTCCCAATCTCACTTCTCAGAGACGGCTGAACCGATTTCAATGAAATTAATTGCAAATGAAAGGTCTAGTTGCCCTATAAGACCCTATAGAATTTTATGGTAGGGTGAAAGCACCGGTTTTGGCCATAGTATGTTATTAATGAGAGATATTTGACCTGATTCCTTCGAAAAATATGTTATTGAATCAATTCAACGAGGAAATCGGATAAACTCGTCTTCATTTTTCACTAACATTGAGTTTAAATAGTAAAATTAAGTTATTTTGTTGGTATATTTTCCAACTAAAAAACTTCTCTAGGCTCTTATTTTGGCCATAGTATTTCTTAATTGGCCACTCGCGGCTCCTATTCTGACCAATTCGCGAAAAAGTTGAATTCACACGGATTTATTTTATAATTTGACTTCATCATGTAGATATATTTCATCAGCAGAAAATCCTCGTTATTTAACTAACTAGTAAGCCAGTATATCTATTAATCAAAATAAAAATAATATTATATTGACACATAGCTAGCAGTGAAAAGTACTTCGAGCTAGGATTTTACTTAAATTGAGTAGGATATTTAATAACACTGACATCACATCATTGATCTATGTCAATTTTTCTTCTGTCATTTATCTTTATTAATGAGCTTCCGCTCTTTGCTTTTTTCACATAGAAACTTATTCGTATTATTTACCAACTATAGTTGATAGTCCGAAGCGTTAGTTTCGGTAGATACAACCGAGGTTACAATTTTGTAAATAATCTGAACAAATAGAGAACGGATATATTATACGGAACGGATATATTTTTCCAAGTAGCAGAGCTGTAGTAATACAATCTTTCTTATCCAAAACCGGTTTTGTGTTTTCACGAATCTCATGCGATATCTTATGACAGCCCGAAAAACTTTGTACTTTTCATGTGTTGCATCAATGTTTATACGTTACCATGGATTTGTTTACATATGGCCAATTTCAAGATTATGAATTATGGAATTGCTTTGATATGTGGCCAAGAATCGTTTTTGGAAGCTTTTGTTATTTTTGATATTGCAGAGAAAAATCATATCATAATGCCTATTTTTTTATCCATGTGCTGTAATAAGTTGTGCCTGATGCTGGTAACAAAATTTGCTATAGAAATGTACAAACTTAAACAAGATTATGCTCTATCAAAAATAGCTTGCAAATTACCTAAACGTTAGACTGTACAGTGAACCTGGCAGAATCTAATTAGTTCCTTTATTAAAAGTGAAATACGCATATTTGTTTGCTACAGTAAGTGATGTATTTGTCGAATAACATCAGCAGTTTCAATAGAAGACTTCGAAATAAGAGTTATTCAAGATACTTCTTCACAATTATCAATTTTATTCTATCATGGCCAAAACTGGTGCTATGGCCAAAACCGATGCTTCTACCCTAATCTGATTTCTAGTTGAGAGGTTATGTATCAAAATGCAAAAATCACGAAACATCAATATCTCAGAAGCTACACAACCGATTTGAACAAAGTTGGTTTTAAATGAACGGGCCTAAAAACCCCTTAACTTTTGAATTTTATGAAGATTGAACATGTGGTTCAGAAGTTATGGAAAGAAACGTGTTCTGGAGACTATTTAAGGGGGGACCCTACTCTAGAAGGTCGAAAAATCATGAATTTTCATATTTTTTTTTTGGCTGTCTAGAGTAAAGTGAAGTGTTTGGCTATTTTGGCTATTGATTAAGGTATATTTGAAGATGTATTTTCCATGTCGTGAATGCAAATATAGTGAGTATTACACTGTTGGCAGCTGGGAATGTGGATGCTCTCTCTAAATCAGTACCTAACTGGTGGTAAGTTTTTCTCAGCTTCTAGTATACCGATCGGGCTGAAATTTTTTTTCAGCATATAGAATCATATTATCTATCTTGTTACGTAGCCGTTTTTGAAAATTCCAAAAATTGCCAAAATGGCGGCCATTTTAGAAAAAAAAATTGTTTTTTTTTCATGAAAAATCACTATTAAACAAAATCATAAAACATTTAAAAACTCAGATATCAAAAAACGGCTACGTAACAAGTTAGATAATCCATTTTTACATGTTAAAAAAAATTCAGCAAAATCGGTTTAGTAGATGCTGAGAAAAATTTACCCCCAGTCGAAAAAACATGGTGTCGAGAGAAACGCTGCTTACAGCGTAATCCTCACTATATTTGTTTCCAGAACGTGCAAAATATATCTTCAAATATACCTTAATCAATAGCCACAATATCTGAACACATCACTCTACTCTAAGCATCCGAAAAAAACAATACGAAAATTTATTATTTTTCGACTTTCCAGAGTAGGGTCCCCCCTTAATCTCACTCATGTTTCTCAGAAAGTGCTAGACCGATTTTCATAAAATCAGTGTCATATGGAAGGTCTAGTTGCCTCATAAGACCCTATCGATTTTTGCAATCGGACTTTTACTTTGCCTGGTATGTTTAAGAATGTGAAATCCAGCTATGAAAAGAAACATATTCCGAAGACTACTTGGACTCACTCACTTTTCTCAGAGATGGTTAACCCGATTTCCACCGAAATAGTATCAAATGAAAGGTCTCGCTGCCTCATAACACCTTATTGAGTTTTGCTGTAATCGGACTGTAACTTCGTCTGTAATGTATCGAAATGTGAAAAACACGAAACTTCATTATCTTAGAAACTACACAACCGATTTGATCAATATTATTATCAGATGAGCGGGCTAGTTAAGGGTTAATTTATGAATTATGATCGAACACGTGGTTTTAAAGTTTGGCTGCCCTATAGATTCCCATTTCATTTGATAATAATTTAATATAAGCCACCGTTATGTATTAAATTGTTAGTTAAACAACGAAAGTCTATTATCTCAAAGATTACATGTCTTATTTGAACATAACTAGTGTCATACGAACGAGTCATCTCTCAAACTTACAAATAACAAACTTCATAACAATTTTATATGTGGCTCAAAATTTATGGAAAGAAAAGAAATACAAAGACTTTTTAAAACTATACCTGCTTTGATCGATATATGTGGCCTCAACATAATTTAAATGTGGTATCGTACTATTTGAACGTTCCAAATTCATTGATTCCTTGCGATGTGTCTTACAATCCAGAATGTTGCCTGAGGTCGATTATGGAACATATTGGTTACCTCTAAAAACATTCACCTGCCAAATTTGGTTTCATTTAGTTGGTTAGCTCTCGAGATGTGCAGAAATTTGTGATTCATTTGTATGGAACTCCTCTTTTCCAGAAAAAGGAGGGGCGTCCAACTATTTTGGACATATTCGTTACCTTTTAAAACATCTACATGCCAAATTCGGTTTAATTAGCTTGGTTTGTTCTTGAGTTGTGCAGAAATTTATGTTTCGTTTGTATGGGACCCCTCCTTTTCAGAAGAGGCAGGGGCCTCAAACTATCATAGAAACCTTTATCGGCACCATAAACCCCTACATACAAATTTTCACGTCGATCGGTTCGGTAGTTTTCGAGCCTATATGGATCAGACAGGCAGACCGGACTGCATTTTTATATGTATAGATTACAACATCAATATTTTAGAACCTAAAGAGTGAATATACATTCATTGGATTGAAGCGTTCATATAAATCTATTTTTACAAATCAAAGTTTGAATGAGAAAGGCTGGGTCTGACCGCTAGCTGGATTAATTTAGGTTTTTTTTTCAGATATCAAGAAAAAATTTCCGGTTTTCGAGCAGCTGCAGACATCTTCCAAAACCATCTTGCCCGCTTAACTTAACTGAGGAAAGGTCTTTTTCGAAGATGAAACTGATTCAAAATAGGTTGCGTGAGACTATGAAAAATGAAAGGCTGTCAAACTTAGCATTGTTAAGTTGCGAGTACGATATACTAAAGGACTTGAATATTGATTATTTCTCGCGTAATTTCTCAAAAGAACCTATCTAACATTGAGAGACTCTCTTTATTTACTTTCTCTTTGATCAATAACTATGTTATATTTTCCATATTTCATAACACTCGATGCATAGTAAGCAAGACAGTATTACAGTCTCTCGATTAAAGGGAAGAAAGCTTGGAAAATATTTATATTGACGACGTAATTAACGAAATAAAGTAAGAGAGGAGAGAATCTGTCATTGTTACTTAGGTCCTTTGGAAAAATTACGCGAGATTTAATTCATAAGTTTTTTTTTCTCGTAAAAAAAACTCTAACAAATTTTTGGTAACTTTTTCAATAACAAATAATTTTTTTTGACTCGTACAATAACAAAACGATTTTTTTTATTTACGATTTATTATTTTAGGGCCCCCACTTTAAACTGGGTCCCGGGCCCCCACAATCGTCAATCCGGGTCTGTAATACTTCTTCGAACGTTACCTTCTAATTCAATATCAACAATGGAAGTCCAATCCCCAATAAGTCGTTTCTGTCTTTGGCAATTCGATACTAAATTGAGGTATAGCCTTACTACAAACCAACCCTGCTCCATCTATGAATACGGGTACTTCGTAAGCTGTGTAAAGCAACCGGGGCCAGCCACAAAAGATAACACAGTGCAACATTTTTTTTGCCTTGGCTTATATATATATATATATATATATGATTTTTGATGTATTCTGATGCAAAAAAAGTGGCGCCATTGTTGCCCCTTAAGGTGAAATAGGTCCAAACTCGGGAAAATCTGTTTTTGCATAAAAATACATCAAAAAATCATAAATAGAAGCCAAGGCAGAAAAAAAGTAAATTTTTGTTGCACTGTTAATCAACTGTGTAATCGGTCGCAGTGGCTCTCTCAGTCCCAATACCCTTCAGGCATGCACAAAATAACAATCTTTTCGAGTACAGGTCGGACTTGATTATCCGGAGACTCGATTATCCGGAATTCGATTATCCGGAATTTTAGACTCGATTATCCGGAATTCTATTTTTTTTGGTGTTCGTTTCAAATTTTTATTCCGAAATTTTACCTTTACCATCCCCTCTGGCATATTTGTGACCATTCATGTCACTTCCGGTATGTTTGGGACTTGTTAGAATTAAGTGAAAATAATCAATGTCCAATTTTTTTTGAAGTAGAATACTTCTCTCAGGAAGTTCGGCCACCAGGGATGGCCACCAGGGATGTGCAATGAAAATCTAAAACCGGAAAAAGTGAAAAATATGTCCAATTTCAATTGCTAATAAATCGGTCAATTTTTGATGGATTTCCTTCGTTTTTGCAGCAATCGATTGGAAAATCTTCTAAGATTCCTACCAAATGCAGGAAATTGCAATTTTATTATTCGAACTATTGTACTATTTAAAATTGTCAAGCCTTGTCAAAACGCAAAATTCTACCTCTGATTAGTCGTTATACAATTGCTTTCCCAAGCACGGTCGATAGAATTATAGACCTAGTAAATTGGAAATGCATTATTTTGGCCTATAAAAAAGCCTGCATCTACCCAAATCAGTCATCGTAGTTTCGAACACGGACCAACATGGTCTTCACTTAGCAGCAAAGGTAGCGGATAGCAGCAACATTGAAAGCTGCAGCGGATATCAGCTGCGGTAGGTGCAGTGGCACCTAGCCTATCAAGAAGTTGCCTTTGTGTGGCAGCAGTAGCAGCCATAGTGGCAGGACAACTGGCAGGCTGGGTCTGCTGATGTTATGCAGCAAGCGGCAGGGTCTGCTGCTGTGATGCAGCAGCACTTTCTCTAGTGAAAAGCTGCCTTCATGCGGTAGCAGACGGCATCAGTAGTAGGTGCATCAACCAACGTTTTCTCCAGTGAAAAGTTTCCTCATATAGGCTCATATAGACACTAGCGTTTTGGAATACTGGCATTCAATATATGTGAGGCGTCAAATTTTCAATGTGAAAACAGCTTTATGCTGTGTTATTAGAAAGATGCCTTCTTCCTACTGCTAGGGATAGCATCAAACTGCAATAAGTATCATATCCGATTTAAAATATACACTTGTGTACTTCCTCCAGTGAAAAGCTCTTTGCCATATTTTGGCAACACACAACCTTTTTATGAATGCTGGCTGTGTTTCTTTTTTAGTGTGAAAACAGTTTTCCACTGTTGCTTGTGTGGCTTAAACCCCACTTGCGGGGTATCATAAAGATGTGATAAACATTTCATTGGATATTGTATTGATCAACTGTCCTTATAAGGACAACAAAAGGATATTTGAAGAGTTAATATTTTCATGATTTGCGCCATACTCCAAAGATGATTATCTTCATCTACATGCATTCTCTGACTGTTATTACGTGTTTGCGCCGCTTGGAGAAAGCGAATGACAGCGCGATGCGATTCGGCAAGACGAAATGTCTTGAAATGTATAGATCTACTTCGCCGTATTAAGAGCTGCACATTTCTTTATGGCAAGGCGAATCGCATCGCGCCGTCATTCGCGTTCTGCAAAACCGTAGCCTTTGTTCCGTTTCTGTTCAATTATGTCGAATTGAATGTGCATATTACAATTCGTAAGCACTTCAACTTCTCATTTGCGCAAAATTTTAAAAATATTCAATAAACATCATCCAAAATATCAAACAAAGAGAAATTACAATACTGCCAATAACGGTTAACGTTTATTTTTTAGAAAAAATGACTGACACGCAAGCAGCCGGGTTATCTCTTCTGAAAAAGTATTCCACTTCAACCTTGCGGTCGTGGCTTTGCACACAACCTTCCTGTGATTTTTGCTTCTCAAGATTTAACCCCTTATCACCTCAGAAATAACTTCTGGTTACGCCACTGCATCATACAAGTAAAATAAAAAAAAAGAAATACGCATTTTATGTTTGTTAATAGCAAATTTGAGTATTTTTTCTTTGATTCGATTATCTGGAAACCTCGATTATCCGGAATAATTTTTTTTTGATGTTCCGGATAATCGAGTCCGACCTGTATTGTCCTCTTGGCTGTGATGTAAACTGGTAGCGGTTTATAAGAGGTTCCAGTAGAACTTCAGTTTAGATAGCTGTTTTTAAAAATTGGCTATGAAAACCACTCAAGTGGTTATAAACTTCTTTATTCAAAAAAAGGTGAAAAAATATTGCCCTATCTTAAAGTACAACATCTAAAAAACATTCGCCTAAATTTTCATAGAGATTTAGGCAACAAGTAGAAAGTTAGATCGATATGAAGCGCATCATGTCACGGCACTATAAGCTAATGTTGGAACTTTAAATGCGATTATCGTGGAATGGCGTTTTTTTCGAAAATGACTTTGCCATGTTTATCATTGCTGAAAAACTGCTTGACCGAGTTTTTTCATTTCTTTTAATTTTCGTTATGAACGTCGTCAATTTGTGAATCAAATCATACAATTTTAAGCGCTCAAAATATAATATTTGGGGAAAACATTTGAATGAAACGAAATACTTTTAATAATGATAGTTCACAGCCCCGATACAAGTCTTAACTAATGAAAATTTTTGGGCTCGATGATTTCATTTGACCTGCTGGACCTTCATTGTAAGCACCGCAAACCTCCTAAAAATAGCGTTCCGAGGATACAGCCATAGCTTCACTAATAATTGAGATATTTTATGAACTAATGCTATTTTATTGTTGAAAACTTGTGCCACAGACTAACAAACATAACACTGGAAGCCAGCTCCAGCACCACAAAAAAAAGATCATTTCTAAATTCTAATCGAATCGCTAAAAACGTTTAAAACCTTGTACACGAAACACGAAATAGAATTTTAAATTAAGCCATTTGATGTGTTTCATATAATTGTTTTGAACAATAATATACAATATTCCTCTGAATCCTATAAAACGGTATATAATTTGTTCATGGATGCGTAAAAAATGTTTTCCTCATGTATGTGGTTGCAAGATGTGACTATCTGCTTCCTATAAGGTTATTTTTACCCAAAAAAAAACAGCGACCTGACAACAGTTTCTTGCAGTATTAATTTTGTAGGCTTATCATCTGTCCATTAACTTTAAAGCAGCGTACGATTCAATAAAGCGAAAAAAAAAATGTGGTGAAATTTGCTCAAGTACAGCTTTTCACAAACAAGATTGGACCGATTCGTGCCATGCCCGAAAATTTTACATCATACGTCAGGATTGTGGATGCAATTTTGAACCCGTTCGTGACACTGCATATGGCATAAAACAGACATCGCGCAAGTGGAAACAAAAAATTGGTATTTTCTACTAATATGTTGACGATACAGAGGTCGGAATAATTCAGCAATTTCAGCGGGTTCCAGCATCTATAGTGGCAGGGCTAGTTGATGCAGCGGCACTTCCTTTAGTTAAATGCTGTCTTTGTGTGGTAGCGGCCTCAGAACGTACTGAATTATCTTTTCCTTCAGTAATATGCAACATCCGAACAGCTTTTATTATCTGCATAACAATTAAGTTATCGCAGAATCAAACCTTGAAGATTGTCAAGCCCTAATATGGCAAGCAACTATGCTATTGAAAATGGCCAATCCTTGTTGAAACGCATATTTCGGTTGATCCGTCATATGTTGCTTTCACAAGCACGGTCGACAGAATTATAGATTAAGTAATATAAAATGTGCTATTTGGTCTATATAAGAGCCCGTTTCAGCCGAAACTGCTTATATTTGTTCTAGAGAGCGACTACAGAGCAATTCCACAAAAAACGGGCAACCAATTTAATCGAACATTTTAGATTTGGCTGAAACTTCAGCGAAATCAGGAAAAAAGTTATGATTTTTTGAAAAAAAAGTTTGTTTTTCAATTTTTTTTGAAGGACAAAATTGTTATCTACAATTTTTCCGAAGCCACTATGTCAATCAAACAAACCGTTTTGGCTGTAGAAATATTTTTAATTTTCCATAGAATGCTATATGGGAAATTAAAAATATTTTTACAGTCAAAAAGGTTGAGTTCTAGATAATAATTTTGTCCTTCCAAAAATAATATGGCATTGTGTCTTCGACAAAGTTGTAGAAAATAATTTTGTCCTTCCAAAAACAATATGCCTCCCAATAAAAAAACGAATGAAAAGCAAAAAAAAATTATTAAAAAATATTATTTAGCTGCAGCAGCAGTGGCAACGAATAGCATAGCAGTAGCAGTGGTATCAGCAGCGAAAGTGGCAGGGCCAGCGGGTGCAGCGGCACTTCCTGTAGTTAAAAGCTACCTTTATGCAGTAGCGGGTGGCATCAGTAGTCGGTTCATCAGTCGGTACTTTCTCTAATGAAAAGTTGCCGTATTTTAACAACACACAAACGTTTTGGAATGCTGGCGTTCAAATCGCATGGGCCTTATGAAAACAGCTTTCCACTGTGTTATCAGAAACATGCCTTAATTCCCACTGTCGGGGTAGTACACAGTGCGATAAAAATATTGTATACGATATTAAATTAAAAAACAATGATTTTTATAAGGATTACAACCAAATTATTGAAGATTTAATATTTTCTCGTTTTGCTTAGAATTAAAAGTAAAATGTTTCTTCAATCTGCCTATGCACTATGACTGTTGAAACTTGTTTGCGTTGCATATTGCTTGTTCCATTCCATTCCTGTTCATTGATGTATGTGCAAACTAAAATTCAGCAGCACGGTATTTTTCAATCCAAGTAATGTAACAAACAACCTCGTTCTACGTCAACCTCGTAGTCGTGGCTTTGCATACAACCCTTACGATTTTTTGCATATTGGGACATCATACAAAGTCATGAAGAAAGTTGGTAAAAATATCCACCAGCTTCCAAGTAAACCAATAAAGCAGCAACGGTCAATTTACAATATATCAACGCTGCGTTAACCTTGCCAATCCCGTCACTAAATCTAGTTCGTTTTAAAAAAAAAATCAGTCATCAAAGGCTGTATTCCCGCAATCGACTTCATTAGGACGCTACCGCCTGGACTGCATGTAAGCATTGAATTAGACGCGTGCGCTCAACAAAAGTGAATTATTTTCGTAAACATAATTTGACGGACACCGCCAGCTGGTCCAAACAATCGCGATCAGACCGCACAAACGTAAAGCACAAGGTTAATTTGGTTAATTCGTCGATTTTATCTGATCTTGCACGGACATTAATCGTAGACCTGTCAGTGACTTTGAATTTACTTACGCTGGCCGACGGCTTTTCTCTAGCCGCGCTAGAGCTTCCTTGTAGTTGTTCTCCACCACCCCGAGATTTGAGGCGTAGACACGGGTACGCATTCCGGGACGTCGACTCATGTTGGCAGTGTTTTGGGTTAGTTCGAAGCAGAAGAAGGGGTTAGTTAGCTGAAACGAGAAGCAAAATTTGACTATTTAATAGACGCTCTTCTTGAACATGGTCTTTGGCGGTGGGAGGGGAGTTATTCATTTACAATCGAAGTGGGTCAGACACCTGCCAGTCACATTTTCTTGCCGCTAGAGCAAAAGTTTTGTTCTATAAATAATTCACTTTAAACCTTCTTCTTCTTACTTGACATATTTGTAAGCTATTGAGTCTATCTCAATATGGTGCCTGTTGAGAATTTCCCCCAGACCAACAAACACTGGCCAGCGACAAATTATATTACACAATAAACCTCCATCTTCCTACTCCCTAATACCGGTCACCCCTTTTTACCCCTTAGAATGAATTTTAACGCCACAGTCGGTGCTGGTACCGCTGCAATAACCGAGAATAGATCTATTCATGCCGTGTACACACAGTTTACACCGATCGATTCCACGCTAAATTTCTTCGTAAGGCAAGGTCTTGCTATTTGCTCGCGTAGAAATCAGTCCCCGAATAGGCGATCACACGCGTAACTGAGCTGACCTGACATTTGAGGTTTAAAATTAGAATTTTATTTACACAATATTTAAACAACTAAGCGCTGTTATACCAATAAGTATACGAAGATTCAATGCATAACTCTTCCTGAAGTGTTCAGGTGTCGATTCGGAGCGAGGTAAATTTTTGGCATGCAGTGACTGCAATATATTATGTAGTGTTTTAAGTTTATTGATGTCGTTCTCAACCCGATTTCCCACCTAGATTGGTCGGTATTCTACGGGTGTGCTCTAATTAACTACATATGTTATAATTATTCACTGTGTCTCTGTTATAATTCAATGACTCTGTTGCATGTTATTCTAGCTTGTTCTATGATTTCGGGTCACAAACTTTTCACCGGCAAATGTTCGCGAGATGAAATTGCTGTCGGTTATAGTAAGTAAGTAATGGTGCCACTGCTTTATTTTGGGATCCTTTCCCTGTCTCATTTCGAGTGCATCGCCCATTCCGAATGCAGCCTGTCGGGTGCAATAGAATAATTAATTAGTTTGCTTGAGTGACAAGTTTATCGAGTTGAGCTGCTCGCACCGGCGGCGATGACGTATAAAAATCGTGTCTCTCTTACACTGCTGAACACACGGGATTTACGCTATGCCGCTCAACGCTTACAACATCGAACCGGCCAAGTGTCAAAATTTATTAACACCATGCAACGAAGGTAAAATTCAGCAGTACATTTATACTTTTCTCACCTGCCAACTAGTAGTAGCTGAGGTGAACCAGCTTGAAAACTCGCACTTAAGGAATGCCGATTTACCCCTACTAATGAAAAATACCCGCGGATAGCAGGTTTAAAAATATTGCTTTAAATAACTTTTTGCGAACTGCCGGCAAGCGGAAAATGGCAAATTAGTCAGATCAAGCATCAAATTAACCGACTCAGTCAAACGAGAGAAAAAAAAGAGTATATAAAATAAATTGATGTTACCTGAACTGGGAACGTTTGTTTTTGCACTGTTTTTTTTTTCGACTGCGGCAAATTTAACGATCTGTACTGCAAACATTTGGGGAGGAAAACCATAGTTGATGCAAAAGTGTTAACACCGGAAAACGGTTAAAGAGAGAACAGCTTGTCATCGTTACGATCTATCCGTCAAAGTCGTGTATAAGATTTGGCGTCTAGTGAATCGGAATTTCCCTAAAAAATGTGTTACTGTCATTGATGTGTGGAGAGATTTAGATTTTACAGTGCCTCCACATTTATGGGTCAGCTACAATTATGGGTCACTTTTACGCAAATATGTTTTTATTAGCAGTTGTATTTTTTGTAACTCACTTGTAACCTCATTTATACGATTAAAATAATTAAAAGTTGAAAATGTCACTAAAAACTATAATTCAGCTCGGTGCAAGAAGTGAAGTGACCCATAATTGTGGTAATATTACATTTTTCGGTGCACAATTGTGGGGCAGTCCATACTTTGGCTATTTTTATTACTTTTAAATGATAATGCATCAAGACTGAATAAAATAACTTATTATCAAGCTTTCACAACAATAAAATAACTTGCATTATGTATTTTGATGATTTTATAGATTTTGGATGACAAAAGTGACCCATAATTGTGTCTTTTGCTATGTAAGTGATATTTTCTTCCCAACCGATTAACACGCATCAACTGCAGTGAAACTAATTGTTGATCGAAAGTACTCATCAGAACACAGAGATAGATAGTAAAACATCCGTAGTTGATAATTTTTACGATTTTATATCCATTCTCGAACATTTAGACCCGTTGACTGACCCATGATTGTAAAGGGTGTCCACGATAAAATTGCCACACACAAAATTGATTCGCAAAATTCGTGTTTTCATCCGATTGCCATTAAATTTTCAGGGGTTGAAAAATAGCTATTAAACTTCATTTTACCATTTTACTCGTATTTTATTTACAGTCCATACGCAAATGCCCGCACCTTGGCCTTAACCCCGGCCATAAGATTGTGCACAACCTGTGAATCAACCGTTTTTTGCATGTAAACCCATACTTTCCTCAGTTCCTCGACTGTCTTCACTACCTTAGGTTGTTTAAGAAGGTGCTGCTTCATAATCGCCCAGTACTTTTCGATGGGGCGGAGCTCCGGGGTGTTGAGAGGGTTGAACATTTTCCGCACGAAATTGACCTTATTGTCCGCATACCACTTCAGCACGTCCTTGGAGTAGTGGTACGAGGCCAAATCCGGCCAGAAGATTGTTGGGACGTTGTGGGCCTTCAGGAGAGGAAGCAGCCGCTTCTAGAGGCACTCTTTCATGTACACCTGTCCGTTCATCGTGTCCTGGGTCACGAAAGGTGCACTCCGCTTCCCGCACGTGCAGATGGCTTGCCAAACCAGGAATTTGTTCGCAAATTTGGACATCTTTTGAGTGCGGACATGCCCCGGGACGCTGAACTTATCCTTGGCCGTGTAAAACAGGTTGCCGGAGATCTGTTTGAAGTCGGCCTTCAAATATGTTTCGTCGTCCATGATGCAGCATTCAACTTTCGTCAGCATGTTGAGGTACAACTTCCTGGCACGGGTTTTGGCGGACTTGTTCTGCTTCTCGTCGCGATTAGGGGCCTTTTGTACCTTGAACGTCCGAAGCCCAGCCATAGTTTTGGCCTTCTGGACAAAACTTCGGCTTAGATGCAGCTTCTTAGCCACATCCCGCACAGAGGCGTTCGGGTTTCGGTTGAAGGCCCCAGCTACGCGGTTGTGACTTTTGGTGTTGTACGGAATACTTTTTCCTACACTTCTGGGCATCCGATCGGTGGTCAATCGTTCCTCGAACCGCTTAATCACTCGTAAGTTCCCAACGCCGACATAGGTGTCGATGGTTGTGGGGTGGCGTGATCCACTCACAACCAACCCAACTGGTCTAGATTCAATCCTAGCCGACAGCGGGAGATTTTCTGAGGCGAAAAATCTCTGGGATCACGCCTTCCATCGCATGAGGAAGTAAAGCCGTTGGCGCCGGTCCGTTAATTAACGGGTCGTGAGTTAGGGTCCTGGGTGGAATCGCCTCCCTGGGCGTCGGTGATTGGCACAACAACAGTGGCGGAAATAGACCGCCGGAAACTAAGCGAGAATAAAAAAAAAATCTTGATCCAAATTTCCCCCTAAGCTCGTTGCCTAGAATGCTGTCGAATACTAAACTTAGCGTCTCCACCGATTCAACAGTAAAAGGAGGCGCACGGTTAACGTTCGCATCGGAGTGAGTGGCACCTAAAATAAATTAAATAGCTATAATCTTTCATTTCTTTTCCAGTTTGAACTTTGGGGCCGCATTTTTTTCTTTTGCCGACCAGTGTTTTTATTCACAATTCTGCTGAAGACACCATACCGATCGAGATAGAAGTCTAGAAATATTTTTTTTATTGGCAGTCGGCTAGCAATTTTTTTTTCTCTCTTTATTAGAGAGGCTTTCAGCCTTTGGCTGGTGCGCCTCTACCAGCAAATTTGATTTATATGTCAGCACAAAGTTATTAGTGCTAACGGAAAGGTTTGCTTTAGGAGTATTTCTGAGCCAACCCTTGTAACAATATTGTTTTTATCACAGTTTTATAGCGCTAAATACAGCCAAAACAGGGCTTTAAAACTTTGATAAAACCAGTTTTGTTACTTGGGAAGTGCCTAACAATGACAAATAAATTTTTAGGACCAAAACCGTTCGTTTAATCGATATAGTGTATTCAGCAAATTTGTAGATGATAATTTTCTCTTCTAAAAAAGACATTATAAAATATGAACAAATTTGTAGAAAAAAATTATGATTTTTTATAAGCAGGTTTTTTATGATATCCAATCTATAAAAATCTATTCCTAAAAATTTTAATTTTATTTAATAAAATTTGTTCTCTTTTTTCATGATTAGGTAACCAACAATGTTTAGCATAGCTTTTGTAACTTTCAAAAAAATTAAAACAATAAAATTTTTAAAATATCACTGGTCGACAAACGCGAAAAAATACTGCCGAAGGCTCAAAAAAGTTGCCATAGAAAGATCATAGCTTTTTTACCATTCTTGTGAAATTTAATGCCAGTGTAGAAATGCGTCAACTTACGTCAAAGTGTCGCATAGTAATTACTCGCCGGGTTCGTCGCTTCAACGCTATGTTCATGAGAGAACTCAATAATGTTGGTGGCCAGGGGCACCAAAATTCACAGGAATGGGTTAAAAGCTGTAATCTTTCATTTTTCACAGTTTTGAGCTTTACGGACACATGTTATTTTTATCTCAGAAAATCCACTTTTTTTCTACCAAAAGTGCACAATGTTAGCTTAACACTGGAAGTTAATTAAACTTGGAGGAATAAAAATTAAAAATAAATAGATTTTTCCAATAAATTTTTTTAGGTTTATATTTAAAGCATATTTTTTTAATTGTTTTATGGCCACTAGAAGCTCTGGCGGAATCTGTTTCAGAAGGACCATTTTGAGGGTCACCATAATACACAAAACCATAAAAATGGCTTGTGGAACCAATTTTATAAAATTTGATCCAATAATTATAAGATTCTGTTCAAATATGCATAAAATTCCTCAGTCTCGGAACATATCCAATACATTATTTATTATAACTTTGCCGAAGACATCGTATTAATTAAACAAACTGTTCTGTTTACAACTGTAATGCACTATGAACTAAATCCACCAGAACTTTCATTAAATTCTACCCAACGGTTAAAAAGTTAGAGCAGTTTCATGGTGTGGCAATTTCATCGTGGACACCCTTTAGTGTGTAAGGTTTTTTGGATGTACTTCCGAAGGAAAACTGTAGCTTTTCATTTCGTTTGTTATTATTGAATTTTCACAAACACTTCTCCATTCTAATAGTGTTTATTTGCTGAATAAGGGAGCTCGTAGCCTCAAGGTTATAGAGTCCGATTTGACAAGCGAATGATCATGAGTTCGAGTCTTGATTCGGTATCGCAGGAACTTTTACGCGTAGGTTTCCTCCCATGTTCCGACATGACCCTTCCGTCACGCTGAGTTCCAGAACACAAAGTCTCACAGTTGAATAAATACCTCTCCAGACAGTTATAATTGGGTCCTAAATCTATATCAGTTTTTTATATCATTTGAGAAAGCCGCGTTCTCGTTTGCATTTCGCCCATTTCACAAAAATCAGAAAACCGTGCAAAACATTAGGACCCAATTGCCGATACCTGACAGGGTAACTAACGTGGCTCGGCAAAGAAGTGCTCTATGTATAGGTGGTTAGAGTAAAGGGTGTAAGGCTTTAAATGATGAGTTGACAACCTGGAAGGAGCAGTAAAATTAGCTCCAGCCTCAAGTTCCTATCTTACGCCTCCAATACGATTACAATAGACCGCCTGCTGAAACATGAACAAACGTGGTTGGCGCAGCCTGGGCATGGGCAATGTTGTCAATCTAACAACAGCTGAGTTAGATATGCGACGCACGTTAACCCTTATTTTGGCGGTAGATAACTTACTTCGCCAACCCGAGCGTCTGTTCTCCAAGATGGTACGGCTCAAAGCAGTGGCTGTTCTCCATGTTAGGAGCGACTGATCAACGGCCTGGTGCCAGCGTGGGACTCTAAACAATACTGTTACGATGGTCTCCCGGTGAGGTAGAGGGTTGGTGCAGGCCTCACAAGCCAGCCGTAAAAATCATCAGCACAGGAAGCAAACAATGTAAATACGGACCAGGATTATTGAAAACGCGGATCATGAATCTGCAAATCCCTCATATTTTTGAGGAGTTCCTTCTGATTCTTTCTGACTTATTAAGGGTCCCCAAGTTCGATATTGTAGGAGGTATACTGAAAGGGAATATCGATACAAACGTACAGAGACGATTACACTGTCTACCATAGCTGCGGCAACACACACGAGCTGGGTACAGCTTTCATTGTGATGGGCTAACCGCAGAAGTATGTAATTGGGTGGTGGTCAATCGGCAACAGAATGTGCAAGTTGAGGATTGGAGGCCGTTTCTTCAGTGTTAGCATAATTCAGCCCTCACTTGAGGTAACGATGACGATAAGAACACCTTTTACGCGCAGCTGAAACGTGCATACGATAGCTGCTCAAAACCGGTGGAAAGTTCAGGGCACACTGGCTCACGAACGAAAATGGCTTCCGACTCATTGAATTCGCCGCCTGCAAGAACATGGTCATACGTAGTACATACATACATTATCCAGAATGTCGCTAAAGCTGGAGAAACAGGAGACAAGCTGCCATGGACCGAGCTTGTTGGAGTAACATTGTGACGCATGTGAAATCCTTAAGGATGTTCCACCAGAAAAGTAAGGCAATAGCGACAGCAGCGAGTGGAACTAACATTTCCAAGGATGTGAATATTGCTCGAATATTCAAAAGAAGTGTTGCTGAGCAAAGAGAATCCAGGTTGAGCCAGCGGTAGCCTACTCACCCCAGTAAAACGGGGTTTCGAAGGGATTCAACAGAACCCTGATCGAAATGGTACGTACAATACTGATTAGAACCAATGCGCCGAATTTGCTATGGTGTAAATCTGTGTTGTCGACTGTGTTCATCGTCAACCGCAGGCTGACATCGGCGTTGCCAAGGAACGTCACTTCTGCTGAGCTATGGTAAAAAGGAAGCCATGGCGTCTTTGGATGTCAAGTCTCCGCGTGGATACCGAACCAACAATGAAATTGAAGTGGGTATTTCGATTCCAGAAGGACGATCTGGTCAAGATTAAGGGGTTTCTCCAATGCTCTGGTATCGACTTCGACGATATGTTCGCCTCGGTAGACCATCATCAGATGGTCGTCAGAACGGTTTTTTTCAATGGAGTGCTGGTAGAGGATCTCTACATAGAAGCTCCTCAAGATGTTAAACCGGAAGGAGGCAGCTTGTGCAGGCTGCAAAAGTCTTCGTATGAATCAAAACTTGTTACGACGAGTTCAATGCAATGCTTTTGAAACTTGGATCCAATCTGACTGTTTTCTCTATGTGTCTATCACAGACAGCGCCCGGTGCAGAAAGGGCGTTAGCTGAAAAGCAAAAGAAGCAGTACTGCCCAACCATATCGAAAACTACTGGGCAGTATTATGTAGCTCTGATCTATGTTATCCGGTGAGTAGTCCCAGCAAACACCAACAGAGAATTATTAAGAGACAATAAAGTGGAATAGTCATCTCCCAGATGGTCTCGAGGTACGATGCTGGCCTACGACGACTGGCGTAGGTTCGAGTCACGGCTTGGGAGAGACTGTTAGTGTCAGTAGGATCGTAGCGCTAGCCCCGCAATTGTCCTGTACATCAAACAGTTGGCTGCGAAGTCTATGTATGAATAAACAGAAGGTCGAGTTCCGAATCGGAATGTAGCACCAAGGAAAAAGAAAAAAAAGTGGAATAGTCAGGACAGGACAGCAAGCCACCTAAAAGAATCTTTAGCGCGGATTAGGTCCCCGATATAAAAGACCGTTAGTCATCGACCGGTGTCCTGTTTAAAGTCTACGGTTTAACGGTTTCCTAAGCACATGTATCAAGCAGTATGGTCGGCCATAATTCTGGATGACTTGAACCGCAAGGCGACCGGTGCCATTAATTTATAAAAACAAATGAGGCTGCATTGGACTAGCCAAAAATGCTGAATCGAAAGTATACATATCGACATCAGACACCACTTTATCAAGGACCATGTTGCTGCTGAAAGTATCAAGTTGGAATTAATTTCAACGAACCTCTGTTGTTAATCTATGAAATTTGTCATTTATCTAAAAAACAACTACGCCACCGATTGTTTTTGTGCTCTTGAGCATAAGATTATAGGTATATGTTGCTTAAGAGACATAGAAAAAAAAATCCGTTAATTTTAACAGAAGATATGAATGCTTCGATAAGGGACTGTTAGACCCCCTGAACATTCGCTTAATGCGAAGTTAATACCTTGCTAGACTAATGCTATTTCTTCCAGTGGTGATATATTATCCTGACTTAGCATGTGTAACACGGGGCACATCGATGTAATAACGGAAATTTGTCACTATTACAAATTACACTTATATAAAGTTATAAATAGTGTTCGACATCGGACCGGGTAGGGTCCGGTAAAAGTCCGGTCCGGTCCGGTCGGACCGATTGATACATTTTTTTTGCAATTTCAATTTTGCTCCTGCTATCACTTCGAAAATAGTGAACAACTGATAGACTCGCATAACTTGTTCTGAGTTTGTGCTTAATTCAAGGTGGTCAGCGAGCCGGGAAGGCCTTGTAAACCGGGAAAAAGTCGGGAATTCGAAACTGAACCGGGAAAACCGGGAAATTTATCATGTCCATTTTTAACATTATTTTTCATTTTCACATGCTTGGGATCTGTTGTATTAGTTCAACGCACTATACATTTTCTGCCATCTCACAAACACTGGAAGGTTCAAGGAACCATTTAAGGTGCTGGAGTAACAAGCCAGTCGTCATACGTTAGAATCTCGGATAAGAAAGACGACCGTTAGAGTCACCAGGATCCTAGCGCTAGCCCCGCAATTGTTCTGTACACTAACAGTTGGCTGCGATTGTTTTTCTCTAATTTGTCTCTCTTCTCATTCGCACTGATTAGGGCTTCAACAGTAAGTGGCGATCAAACATCAAAACAATCCCCAAATTACAGGATCAACGTCTAATGTCATTTATGGCTGAGTTTGTTTCAAAGTTATGTACCGAATTCTTCACAATTGATGTAAAAATATTCTTTAAAAAGAAACAAGATTTGAATCTTGGGTTACAAATCGCCAACAAAAACCTACAAAGCCCGGGGAAGGTAAAAACTTAAAGTTAAAAGTTCATTGTTTTAGGTAAAAACTGATTTTTCTCCACCGGTAATCGGTTAAGCTTAAATCCGCTTGAGAAAATGTCTTGAGGCCAGAAATTTAAGAAATAGATTTTAAAGAATTTGCGTTTCGAAAACCAGATGCAACGAAAATAAGTTAAAAATTCAATTCAAAATTTATTAAATAGTATTCTAGAGGCTTAAAATGCGGAGCCTGACTTTGTTTTTTTTTTTTCTCAAATTGCGTGCATACTCTTCTAAAATCAGAAAGACATATTTTTCAAATAAAAAAGGCAAAACTATAAGGGCCATTGCGGAAATTATTCGCCTAAAAAAACTTGGAACGATACCACGTAAGGATAACAATGGTATCAAGTTAGTCCTTTTTATATTGTCAAGACAATAACTGAGCCTCAAGAGATCCTTAAGAAAACGGAAAAAAATATTTTGAACGACAGAAATACACACAGTTGTTCATATTTCAGCTCACAATTGCAGAAACGTTTACCGAGACTAGAAAAAGATAAAAGATATGTTCAAATGTTTCTAAGGCTCTCGATAAAAGTCAGCAATCAGATTTTAATTTAAAGCCATAAATGCACCATAAATAAGAAAAGAATTCAATGATATTATAAAAGTAATAAATTCAATTTTTTTAAATAGATTTTTGTTGAAAATTCTGAAATCTGGAACGCGGAATCAGAAAACACAAACTAATCTTGTTATTTGGCTTAAAAAGGCAAAAAATGTTTCTAAGTAGCAATTAAGTTAAATTGATTTAAATTTATTTAGCTCTAAAAGGCAAAAATTGTTTCTAAGTAGCAATAAAATTGTATTAAAGCCTGAAAGAAACTAATAATATCAATTTAAAATCAATTTCAAAACTGAAGTTTGTGAACACTAGGAAATGGGTAATAACTAGGTTTAAAATGCAAAAACTTATTTTTTATATTTATATTTATTCTTAAACAAATTTAAAATGGCCAGAAACGGCTATCATTGCAGATTCAGGCAAGGCGAAAAACTATCTCGATTCGGGGTCAAAAAATATGTTCTAATTATTTTAAAAACTCTGAAAAATAACTAGAATGTTTCCTCTCATCAACTAAAAATGATTATGACCAAGTTATCAGGAAACAAGAACAAATAATAAAAAAAATTTAAAGTCAATCAAATAAAAAAATTTAAAGTCAAGTCATTACTAAATTAGGTTCTAAAAGAGAAAATGAACTCAGAATTGGGAATTCAGCTAAAAAAAATTGTCTGACGAGTCTGAGTCTGACGAGAAATCAGAAGAAGAAACTCTAGAAAAGATTCCAAATTGAATTTAAAAAAAATCCACAACCATATTCGAAATTCAATTTAGAATTAGTGGAAAATGAATTTTTTTATTTTATTTTTAAATAAGCACTTTGAATAAGGCAAAATCCGTAACAAAGCTTAAAAACAATTAATGAAATTTCACAAGGCTTGAAATGATAGAAAATGATTTCAAATATTTGTCGTTTCCGAAGCTCAACAGCAGCCAAAACAACTTTGAATTAAATTTCAAATTTGTGCAAATATATATTAAAAGGTTTGAAAAAGCAGAAACCAGTTCTACAAAACGCAAAAAAATCTCAACCAGAGAGTGTAGAAAGTTACAAATATTGCTTTAGTTAAACAGTTTAATTAAACCAGTAATTATTTACGTAAGTCTAAAATGACAGAAAATTGTTCCGAAAAACGGTTCAAAATAAATTTAAAATTTATGTGAAAATATTCTGAAACATGAAGCACAAATTGATTCTAAATTATATCCTGATTTTAGCTGAGTGAAATAATGAAAATCTCAGCCATGAAGGGTCGAAAAATCAACAGCAAATACATGTTGGCCGAAGAATTTAACCCTTTTTTAAGTTTTGAAATGAAATAAGGATATTAAAAACAAGATTCTCTCACAAAATTATTTTGTCAATAAATAAACGTGGTTGAACTTATATATTTATGCGTTTTAAAACCGGGAAAAACATCAATTTCTAACCGGGAAAAAACCGGGAATTTGAAATTGGAAATCTCCTGGCCACCCTGTTAATTGAATGCCATCGGCTAAATTGGTGGAAAGTGAGTAACAATATACATAATTTTTGTTTCATTTATGGTGTTGTTTATTTTCTTTTCATCATTCAGGAAAATTCAGTAAGATTTCCGAACCTGTCGTTAATGGCAAGAGACGTCCTGTGTGTTTCTGCATCGAGTGTTCCACTCGAAAACAAATTTTCTTCGGGACGGGTCCTCGTCACATCACGCATAAACAGACTAAGTAGGAAAAGAATCCGGCAGCTACTTTCACTAAAATATTGGCTTAAATAAATGTCTCAAAACTAGGAAAATTGTAGAACCAGCCTTTTTTGTTACTGCACTCCAAATTTTTCAATTAGAAAAAAAAATAAAATAAAACAATAGAAAAACAAATTGCAAAACTTAGTTTGTATTGTATTGATTTAGTCAAACATTTTTCAACATGCATAAAAGTCTTTATAATAATTTTTTCACTAAAATAACGCTCTCGAAAACTGGCAACTTTCGTTCCCGGACTTCGGACCGGACTCCGGACCGGAACCGGAACGAAGCCAATCGGACCGGACCCAAATCGGACCGGAACGAGCTAGTTCCGATTTTTTACCGGACCGGACCGGACCGGAACGCGGCGCGGACCCAACGTTTTCGTTCCGATGTCGAACACTAGTTATAAATCACAATGAGCAACTTGACTCAGTACTGATTGGAAGCAAATGAAGAATACAATTGCCCCATTTGTCGCTTTCAAGCTTAATGTTGCTCTACGTCTAATATTAAGTTAAAAAATGGAAATGTAATATGAAATTTTTCTTTATTCATTTTTATTGAGATTCTTCTATCAATTTTAATGTTGCACATTATTGAATATTTTTGTGTTGTACAGTAAAAAAACAGGTTCAAGTCAGATATTGTACTTGGAATTGAACTGGGAAACTGCAGCTAATGTTGTGCAAAAAAAAACACAAACACACACACACACATTTTTTTCCATGCATCTCTTATTAACTTGACCCGAATGTGTTATTCGCTCAATGACATTGTCGGTATTTATTTCTTCCCATAATTATTTCACCTTTCCGGTCGCGAGGTAAATTTCGTAACTGTAGGAGCAAATTATTTTCAGCCCGAAAGCATAACCTCATAACTCGGAGCTCCGGGGAAGAATAGTTTTACTTTATTATCTCACTGGTACCGCTTCGCGGAGAGCCGCGGCCAAAAATCACATTCGCACACTCTCTTGGCTGTTTGGTACAACACCGTCCGAAATTGTTTATAATACAGGAAATGGCACATTCGATAAACTTAATGTTCATGGCTTCGAGAGTCCATTTTTCCTGCGCGTTTACGCATTTCGGATTTTATCCATCTATTGGTGCTTTGCCATCAAAAACGTTTTGCAGCTGTTCTGCATTTTTCTTCCCAGTATACACGGACCGTTTAAACCACATGATGGATTAACTTGCAAAGTGCGGCCATCTGGAACAGGCAATAAATTGTAAATTGTTTGCCATTTTTGGTTTGCAGCTTGTAGTGTGGGTAGTAGAGAAGAAAATTATTTTTCCCCATTGAACGAAAAAGCATTGCGTAATCCATTCGAACACTTGAAGATTCACTATTAAGTTTTATATTAACCACTCTAACTTACTGTTATGCTACTGAATTATACTAAAACTATTGTATTGATATTAAACGCTTAATAAAAATCGATTCACACCGTTCATTCACCTTTGAACTTTCTTAATCGACAAATATCAAACACTTTTAGGAAACCTACCTAAATAAACACGAAACCGAACGTAAGACAATCAACTAGCAACGATCGAACGCGAAATGCAAAGTTCAACAGACTCCGATGACTCTCGAACAAGTGATCGCTTCTTCTCGCCTGGTACTGTTCTATCCGTTCAGGACGCGTCTTCCAAAGCGATTCGTTCACGACTGAATGTGAATTTTCCGCGGCAAGACAATTTTATGAATCAAGGAGTTTTCTTCGATTTTCCCAGACCCGAGTGCACGCACACACACATGCACGAACGACGCTTGCACGAGCCATGCGCGTAGATCGTGTCGGAATGGACGCAGTTGAATCAGCAGCAGCCAGAGGCAGGTGTGCTCGAAAGGACAAGTGCACCGCACCGTACAAAGTCGGTTCAGTTGAACGAATGCTTTGTGCAGGTTAGAAATTCGAAATTCTTGGCAGGAGTGTGTATGCTCTGCATGTTTAATCAGTATTCAATTGTATTGTCTCACATACAAAGCATCAGTCCGTCGAGTTCTTTCCATAAATCCGATGATGGCATTCATGGCGTTGTTAATGGTTGCTTTTGCACTGCTCAAGCAGCCCTTAACACTCTAGTGCCCAAGTTAATTTTCAGACGGACCTCGGTAAATCATTATAAATCTTTGTAAACATTTTTTAAGTATTTATTGAAGCTTTTTTGAGGTTCAACTAAAGCGTGTCTAAAGGCGGCACTGGGTACTAGAGGGTTAAGAGGGGTTTCGATGAGCTAGAAATAGCTGAATAGTTATAATCCTCCATGTTTTTAGTGTAATCAAACAGAGCGTTCGTGCTAGAAAATTCATAAAAATAATTCAGAGTGATGATTACTGACATCCGGCCAATACAAGTTAACCGACTCAAATATTGATTACAAAGTGGTGATTTCGGAAAAAAAACAGACGGGCTGTGTGCAAATCCAAGACCGCAAGGTTGATGTAGATCTACACAAAGCACTTTGTTACATTGCTTGCGTTGCTGTGATAAGTTCGAAACGTAAAGGGTGTACGGAACCAAATTGCATAGCAAAAAAAAAGATTTGGAAAATTTCACTCTTCCAATCATTCGCCTTCTAACTTTCAGGTAGTAAACAAAAACATGTTATTTAGTTTTTCACTGTTCGTTTTATTCCTCTTATTCCTCTTCACACTGCTCATAAGATCATGTATAATTTTTGGACCCGCTGTTTTTGTGTCAAAATCCATGTTCCTTCATATCCTCCTCCTGTTTTGCCTTTTTAGGATGTTTCCGTAGTGCCTGCTTCATGATGGCCCAGTACTTTTCAATTGGACGCAGTTCGGATGAGTTCGAGGATTGAGATGCTTCGGTACGAAATTGAGTTCCTTGGTCTCGTAGCACTCCAGATCATCTTTCAAGTAATGACACGAGGCTAAATACGGCCAGAAAGTTGTAGGATCGTTGTGTGACCTCTGAAGTGGAAGTAAACGCATTCTTTCAACTGTACCTGCCCACTGACCGTCCTGGTTGTTACGAATGGGGTGCTCTGCTTTCCACATGAGCAAATTGCCATGTACTAACGCCATGTACTACCGTCTTCGGGAACTTCGAGTTTATGATGTGCGGTGAAGTACTGGAACTCCGGAAGCTGCCGGAAGTCTGCTTTTACATATGTTTCATCATCCATAACGAGGCAATGTGGTTTCGTCAACATCTGGATGTAGAACTTCAGTACACGTGGTGTCGACACCGTATTCTGCCGTTCATTGCGATTCGGCGCCTTCTGAACTTTGTACGTGTGTAATCCTTCAGAGCTGTCAAAAAAGGCTTCACCGTCGTAAGAAACGTGAGCACTACGATCGCGTCCTCGCGGAGGCGGAGAATTACCTCACCAGGCACGAGGAGCTTCTATAGAACGATCACCAGAATCAGGAACCGGACCGTGCCAGTACCTGCCATGTGTTATAACAGGGAGGGGAACCTGATTACCGATAAATCGCAGGTGACCAGGCGTTGGAAGCAACATTTTGAAGTGATGTTGAACGGTGAGAAAGGTAGAAGAGTCATCGAGGGAAACAGGATAGAAATTGAGGAGGACTGAAAAGCTGTTGACCTACAATATTGGACCTGGTAATGATTGCTTGCAAAGAGCTAAAGAACCACAAAGCCGCTGGGAAGGACGGCTTACCGGCCGAACTTTTCAAAGTCGGGAGCGAGCGGCTGTGTAGTGCAATTAACCAGATTATCCCAAGGATATGGTCTGGGAAACAACTACCTACGGACTGGTTGGAAAGACTCATATGTCCTATCTACAAGAAGGAACATCGACTCGACCGTAGTAATTGACGAGGCATAACCCTTCTCAATTCAGGTTACAAAACTCTCTCCCGTTTCCTGTTCCAGCGACTGAGGCCGTTGCAGAAAGCCTTTGTTGGAGAATACCAATGCGGTTTTCTTGTGGGACGATCTATAACGGACCAGATATTTACCTTGAGACAGATCGTCATCAAGTTTATTGACTTTAGGGCAGCGTACGATACAGTGAAACGCAACGAACTGTGGTAAATAATGCTGGAACATGGTTTCCAACAAAACTAATTACACTATTACGTGCGACGCTTGATGGTTTCACCTCATGCGGCAGAACAGCGGGTGAATTTCCGGACACGTTTGTGACGTTAGATGGTCTGAAGCAAGGTGACGGGCTCTCGAACTTGAGGTTCAACATAGCTTTAGTAGGTGCAAACGAGGAGAGAAGGTGAAGATGAGCGACACCATCATGTAATTGGTGTTAACCGTAGAGCAGCTGAGGAAGCATTTACGGCTCTCAAAAGGAAAGCTGAGAGAATTGGACTCACCATAAACACTGCCAAAATGAAGTACATGGTGACTGGCAGAGAGCGAGCGGGTGTTGGTGCTGCGGTGGAGATGGATTGGGACGAATTAGTTTATCTTGGGATTCTCGTGACATGTGACAACGAGGGGAGCCGCGAGGTGAATAGACGGATTGCGGCAGCGAATAAGGCTTATTACGGATTGCGTAGCCAGCTTTTTTTCCTGTATGGGCTTCCTCACTACGACTAGAATCGTAGATCTATTGTGAGATTGCGTTAGCCAATTACTATTTGAACCATTTTTACACAGGAAATTTATTTTGTGCGGTCCCTATCACTCGCACAAAAACAGGATTGACTGTATACGCACTTCGGATGAATAGGAGGTGAAAGAAACTAGTAACATGTGCAAAATATGCGACAAAATTTGTTTCTTGACTGGAGATGGAAAGGGAGAATTTTTCGTTATTACCTCTTTATGAACAAGTTTTGCGTGTAGTTTTAACGGCCATTTTTAGAGAGTCGTACTCTCGTAACATGTGCTAAATTTATGGCAGTATATGTTGTTACTTGACTGGAGAAGAATTTTATCGCTATTTAAGGGGTCATATACCTTTTTGGTCGAGAAAAATGAGGGAAGTTTGAATTTATTTTTAAGTGCATAGCACCATTTTCATTGCATCAAAGTGGTATTTTTCTGAAAGTACAATTTATTAACAACAAAAAAATACGTATAATTTTGAGATATACCAGTTATTACTGGAATAATGGCTGTTTCCCCGAAACGCTATTTTTTTGCAGAGGCTTGCGGTGGTGATGAGAGAGACTCAGGGGTCAACCGAAATCAAAAAACTTATATTATTTCATTAGTTTAGAAGTGTGCCGTGTCCATGAACGATCGCTTTTATGAGTGTTTTGTTTTCAGTGCAAACGGGAACGTTTTTCCCAAAAAGTGCACGTTTTGAGCGCTAAAAATCGCATTAGATTTTTTTTTGCCGCAAAATGTAACTGTATGTTGCAAAAAGCGATTGTTTAAGGACCGGCGAATTTAATAACGAAAATTTAAAAAAATAGCTGAAGGAAATCGGTTCAGTAGTTTTCCCGCAATCAGGATCACGGCAAAGTTTTTCGGAAAACACTACTCCGAGATAACCGCGTGTAAAGTTTCAAGTTTAGCTTATGAGGTCGTGGAGAGGCGAGCTGCAAATCACTCTAACCTTCTTCCTATTACTCAGATCTTTATGAAAATTTGTGAAAATGTTCTCAAGATGTTGTATTTGAAGAAGATGCAATAATTTTTTTTCGGTTTTTTTCAAAAACTAAAAAGGTATATAACCCCTTAAGTCACACATTCGTTACCAGAATGAGAATTTATTGTTGTGAATATACCGAAGGAAATTCATTTAAAATTAACCGATAAATAAGCATTTTTTCCCTTGTAGGAGCTTATGTCCACTGCTATCATTGGTTAGATATATTGTGGTTTACTCCGCGTTAATATATATGCGTTGTCAGTTTTTTTTTCCTCTGTGTGGACTCATCACTGCGACCAGAGACATTTTGATCTATTGTGATATTGCCCAGGTGTTTTTCTGTATTCCGCACTTCATATTATTGGCAGTATCATTATTAAAGTGAATGATACGCTTTTTTTTTATTCATATCCGTGCTTGTGTGTGTGAGAGTTTACCCTTTCACTTCAAGCTTACTGCTCTACTATAATGAGCCTCTTTTCTATCCTACCAATATCGCCAAATTACAATTTCCTGAACTGAGGCTACACCTAACGTTCCTCTCTGGCCAGGTTTATTCTAAGAGGGACTTATTATGTCAAGAGGAAGGAGTCTTATCGAACCTCGTTCCTCCTACCAACACCGCGTCACAATCACAATTCCCTGAAGAGGCGCTCAATGCTTCACCTCTGGTCAGTTTTATTATAAGTAGGACTTATATTTTGTCAAGAGGAAAGAGTCTTATCGAAACCTCGTTCCTCCAGCCAAGACCGCGCCATAATTACAATTCCCTGAAGAGAACTATTATACGTTACTCAGAACAGTTTTATTATAAGAGGGACTTTTTTGTTAGGATGAAAGTCAGCAAGGGTACTATAGAATTCAGCTTGAAGGAAGAGTATGTAGTAGAGAGCCTGAGAATGCACCCATGTTAAAGTCCTTTGACAACCAAATGGCCTGATTCTACTAAGATTCGAACCCACGACCACTCGCTTATCAAAGCGGACTCTGTAACCTTGCGGCTACGAAGCTCTCTGGTGCGTTGTCAGTTCGGTCCATCACAATGGGTATCAGTGACGGTCATCTTACGACTCTGAATTTTCCCTCATGAAGGTATGCTCTCTTTAATGAAGTTCATTACCTTCGTTAGTTCAGCATTCCATATCTCGTTAGGCGTAAGAACACCTTTTCCAAAAATACGCAGTCTTTGCTGAAATAAAGCGCCGCATTGGCACAATAGGGGTTCCGGAGTTTCAACTTCAAAATTACAGAAACGACACATGTCATCTGTCAGATTACCTATTTTTTTAAGGTGATACCTACTCGGACAGTGTCCAGTCAGTAGGCCAGTCAACGTACTCAGATCAGCTTTATTAGTACTGAGCAGGTTCCGTGTGATTCTATTACATGGTGTAATGAACAGTTTAGATTGTCTTGCTTTGGAGTAAGCCCTCCAGTTGGCACCAATCATCATTGTTCCCCAGTCTCCGAGCTCCGATTTCAGGCAGGATGTAGAGACCCCAGATCGGCTTGTTCATTTCCTTCTATACCACAGTGACCAGGCACCCAGTATAGATTTACATCTTTTGTTACAGTCAATTGTCGTGAAGATAGAATACAACCCCAAACTAACTTCGACTGGTATGTGTACGCTTATAATGCATTAAGGGGTAATATCCACCAAAAAAATTTGTTTCTTGTCATTTTTTTTATTGGCCTAAATTATGCTAAACTATCCTAGAATTTTACATCGCCCAAATACTGATCTAAACTTAAAATTCGTTCAAATCAATTTTTACCGAACAACTTCTATGCTCCAAAATAACATTTTTCGTTTATTTTGGTGATGCTCGTTTTCGTTTTTTAATTCGGAGGCTTTGTAAACTAGTAGAAGCTACCTATGATCAATATCATGTTTCAAATTTGAAGTATAGAGGCCGCTGGATCAAGTTTCGACCGTTATAGCGTCTCTACAGCACGTGTTTACTCACAATTTCCGTTTGTTAAGTCGATCAGCCGTTCTTGTTGTGAGCGTTCTTTGTTTGAGTTTTTCTATACTTTTTAACTGTGAGCTATATTCAAAAGTACTTAAATATGAGTGACAAGTTTGAGTTTTGCGTGGGATCGGACGCCAACCGCGTCAAAGTCGCTAAGCATCGCATGTCTGATATCGCGAAAGAGGCTAGGCGCAGCCCTACATCAGATAACAAAAAGGGAGAAGAGGAAAATAAAACCAAGGAAGGACACCTTCACGGCGCAGGGATAGCTGACTGAAGGTAAAAAAAATTATTAAGGGGCTTCATTATTGCGATTCTTAAGAATTATAGCATTTTGAAACTTTAAACGCGTTTTTCTCATAACCATGTTTCCAAAATCGGCGAGCAGTAGAACTGAAAAAGTTTACATCCGATTGACTTGAAATTTTAACTGTAGCTTCTTCATTAGATTATCTAGTGAAGTACACACGATTTTGACGATTGATTAACAACAACAAAAGTTATGAACAATTAAAGTCGATTTTTTTTGTCGAAAAAGCATTTTTTTTTCAAATCGTTGCCATTTTGCGAAGAAAAATTCTAAAAATATAAACATGTGTACTTCACTAGCGACACTTATGTAGATAATGAAAAAAAATTGTTTTGGTTATAGGAGGCGTTGGGCATGACTTCTACTGCTCGCCGCGGAAAAACTTTTTAAAAAATCGTTTCACGGCAATCGCTGCACGGCCGCCATTCTGTAAAAAATAGCAACGAAATGTTTTTCTAGTATCCAAGAGTTGCTTAATCCAATGATTTATATACCTTACATCTCAAATGTCTTTTTAAAAAAATCATGAAAAAAGCCTTGTTTTTTTGAGCATTTGGTGGATACTACCCCTTAAGAGCTGCTTGACTATCAGAGAAAATACAAATATTGGCATATCGACATTTCCTGGCCAATCAAATATTTGTGCATGTTGGGATAGCATTTATTTCAGCTTGGAATACTGTGGGCCACTGTCCCATTGATTCGTGGTCCAGTAACCCCAGCACCCGTAGATTCACCCATTTCAGAGCCATCTGTAAAAAACGTGAGTGATCCTGGACGAGTTTTGGGACCTCCTTCTTCCCATTCGCTGCGAGAGGATTCTATCACTTTAAAGGGAATATTAAAGTTAGTCTTGGATTTCATCCAGTCTTCATACATTGTTACTAGGTTGTTTAGTTCAAAGTATTTAAGGACTCGTAAGTGTCCTTTTAGATTCCCTACATGAAAAACTTTAACGCGTTTGAGCCTGAGAGCACCTTTTTTCAAGTGGCACATATTGATGCAAGGGTAGAAGCTATAAAAGACCTTCTAAGGCTCTGAATGGTGTGCTGGCCATCGCTCCAGTTTTTTTGTAAGATTTGGACCACTGCGACCATTATTGCATGCCAGAGGTTGTAGCTTATCCATCTTTTTCTGAACTGATGTTTGTGTAATTTTAGGCTACCACACTAGTGAGGTATAAGTTAATCTGGGTCTTACTATAGTTAAGTAAATCCAATGAATCATTCTTGGTTTGAGTCCTCACTTCTTACCAAATGTATTGCTGCAAGCCCAAAGACCATTATTGGCTTTTGAAATTGCGTACTCCAGATGGTCGTTCCAGTTAAGCTTATAGTCAAGCATGACACCTAGGTACTTGGTTCGCTTGGATAGCTCCAGCTATGTTTCTCCCAACTTAAGTGTTACAAAATTATACTTTCTCTTTCTTGCGAATGAGATAATGACTGTTTTAGAAGGATTAACGTTTAGTCCTTCCTACTTACACCATTTAAGTGTGTAGGGCAGTTTGCATTCTATTAGTAACAGTAGGCCCACATTTATCTCTAACTAAAAAAGTAAGAGGCATTTGGAATTAGACATTATTTCGTCGCCTGTGACAATCTTAGATTTTCATTTTACACCCCTATGGACCTTTTTTAAAGACGAAGCTCTACGTAAAAAAATCGGTGTGCTAAGAATATTCTTGACGCTAACCTTGAAATAATTTGCAATAAACATTGCGATATCTCTGACAGTTTTTAGAAACAGCGATTTCATTTCCATCGTAAATCGGTAAAACGGGGATTCCTCTCTCTTTATGAAACAAGTGCAAGTCAAATTTTCTTTCGTCAGGTGCAAACAAAAAGCCGTATTGGATATTGCAGCTCGGAGTAATTTTTTTCAGATTTTTTAATTATTTCCAAGCCCTTATCTATGAACACCATTTGGTGGCACTTTCTATAGTTTTAACGCGTTTTGCTGCAGTTGAAAGACAACTATTACTTTTATTTAAATAGAATGTCATTACGGTTGCAATAACAAACATATTAGTCATTCTGTGCCGAACACGCATCAGTACTGGACGTGTTTGGTGATCGGTCCGATAGAGTATAAAACAAAAGACGTGTGAACAAGTGTTGGCATTGTTTGCCTGGTCGAGTGAAATAAATCCGGGTTCAAGGTCGTTCCTTTGTGCAACTGTTTCGCATCGTGACTGCCAGCTGGTGCGTAAGCCGATTTGGCTGCTGGCTGGATTGTGCTACAGCAGTGGACGAGACACAAACGAGGAAAAAGAAGAAGCCATCAGTGTCAGCGAGTCGTATCGCTGTGTGGAGTGATCTCACACCTGGCTCGCTGCTGGTGGCTGTTTGGTGCTGCTGTATTGGTGCTGCTGGCTGTAACGGCTGCTACTTCGAACGATCGGACAACCAACCTTACTGGAAGGGAGAAATAAAAAGGTACGTGTTCTTGTCAGCGCTAGTGCGCTAAACATAGCGCGATGGATGTAGATCCCTCGCCTCCCGCGCCACCATCCCCGAACCCCTCTGACCCTGACCCTTCTGTTACCCCCTCCCCTGTTCATTCTTCAGTCCCCCCTCGCCCCAGGCTTTACCCAGACGGAGCCCAGGGCAGCTATACTGTCTATTTTCGGCCAAAGGCGGGACCGAAATCGAAACAGTTGAACCTCTTGCAGATTTCTAAAGACCTGACGAAGGAGTACAAGGGCGTGACCGAAATTTCCAAGGTCCGGCCTAACAAGCTCCGTGTCGTGGTCGGTAACCTGAAAGAGGCCAACGATATAGCTTGCTCTGAGCTCTTCACACGCGAGTATCGCGTTTACATACCCGCACGAGACGTGGAGATCGACGGTGTCATAACCGATTCGAGTCTGTCCGTCGAGTGTATACTGCAAAGTGCCAAAGGGTGCTTTAAGAACAAAACGTGTCCCGAAGTAAAGGTGCTCGACTGCAAGCAATTGCGGTCAGCATCGATCATCGGTGGCAAAACAGTATACACTCCGTCAGACTCGTTTCGAGTTACGTTCGCCGGGTCTGCACTACCAAGCCACGTCTCGATCCACCGGGTTCGTCTCCCTGTGAGGCTCTACGTGCCCCGCGTCATGAACTGCCTGAATTGCAAGCAGTTAGGCCATACAGCCGCCTACTGCTGCAATAAGGCACGTTGTGGCAAGTGTGGGGAGTCTCATGCGGAAGATTCTTGCAGTGTTAACGCTGAAAAGTGTATTCACTGCGGAGAAAATCTGCATGAGCTCTCGACATGTGCGGTGTACATGCAGCGCAGGGATAAAATAAAACGGTCTCTCAAAGAGCGTTCAAAGCGTTCCTACGCTGACATGCTGAAGAAGACCGTTACCACTTCTCCCGTTACTTCGAACCCCTTCGATCTGTTGCCCTCTGAAGAAACCGATTCTGACGATTCACCAGCGGGAGCATCTTACGCCAATCCTGGGGAGTCTAGAAAGAGGAAAAAAATTTCCTCTCCTAAACTTCCCAGAAAAGGTCCTAAGATTTCTCAAAGTGAAATGAAAGATACAAACAAACCAAACAGTGCTGCGGAAAAACCGAAGCAAACTCCTCCTGGGCTGGCAAATTTAAAGTCCCAGAAGGAGTTCCCAGCACTGCCAGGAACATCTAAAACCCCAGTTGCTCCTTTTACACTCCCAGTTGATGAAACAAACTCTGGATTAGTGAAATTTTCAGACATTGTGGACTGGATTTTTGAAACTTTCAATGTACCCGATCCAATTAAAATTTTTCTTACAGCATTCCTCCCAACAGTTAGATCATTTTTGAAGCAGTTGACTGCCCAATGGCCCCTCCTTGCAGCGATTGTATCCTTCGATGCCTAATTCAACTGCGTATATGAAGGATTCTATCTCTGTCTTACAGTGGAATTGTAGAAGTATTTTACCAAAAATTGATTCGTTTAAAGTTTTGATAAATAAAAACAAATGCGATGCATTTTCCCTTTGTGAAACTTGGCTTACTTCAAATATTGATCTCAACTTCCATGATTTTAATATTATTCGCCTTGATCGAGACACCCCATATGGAGGAGTACTTTTAGGGATTAAAAAGTGCTATTCTTTCTATCGTATTAACCTCCCCTCGATTCCAGGCATCGAAGTTGTCGCATGTCAAATGACAATACAAGGTAAAGAGCTTTGTATTGCCTCAATATATATTCCTCCCAGAGCACAGGTTGGGCAACGGCTGCTCTTTGATTTAATAGAACTTCTTCCCTCGCCACGTTTGATTTTGGGAGACTTCAACTCTCATGGCGTGGCTTGGGGTTCCCCATACAATGATAACCGCTCCTCTTTAATCTATAACCTTTGCGATGACTTCGACATGACTATTTTAAACAACGGTGAAATGACACGTATCCCGAAACCTCCAGCGCGCCAAAGCGCTTTGGATCTATCCTTATGTTCGACGTCGCTACGGTTGGATTGCACATGGAAGGTAATCCTCGATCCTCACGGTAGCGACCATCTGCCTATTCTTATTTCAATTACTAACGGGTCAACTCGCATGCGACCAATTGACATTCCGTATGACCTCACACGAAATGTCGATTGGAAGTTATACGAGGAAATGATTTCAAAAGCGGTCGAGTCGATTCAACATCATTCACCACTTGAAGAATACAACCTCCTCGCGGGCTTGATTCTCGACGCCGCGTTGCAAGCCCAAACGAAGAAATATCCCGGCGTAACGATCAAAGAACGGCCTCCCACTCCGTGGTGGGACCAAGAGTGCTCCGATGTCTACACGCAAAGATCCGACGCGTTTAAGGCCTACCAGACGGGAGGTATACCTGGCGACTATTTACGGTATTCGGAGCTTGATACCAAGCTTAAAAGCTTGGCTAAAGCAAAGAAACGTGGATATTGGCGTCGGTTCGTGAACGAGACGTCGAGGGAGACATCGATGAGCACTCTTTGGAACACAGCCCGAAGAATGCGGAATCGCGTAACGGTCAACGAAAGCGAGGAGTCTTCAAGTAGGTGGATATTTGATTTTGCCAGGAAAGTATGTCCGGACTCTGTTCCTGAGCAAAATATTGTTCGCGATGCGTCTCCGGGCCACGACGCGATAGAATCACCTTTTACGATGGCAGAACTTTCAGTTGCCCTCCTGTCCTGTAACAATAACGCGCCTGGATTAGATAGAATCAAATTCAACTTGTTGAAGAATCTACCCGGCAATGCCAAGAGGCGCTTGTTGAACTTGTTCAATAAGTTCCTGGAGCAAAACATTGTACCGCAGGATTGGAGGCAAGTGAAGGTGATCGCCATCCAAAAACCAGGGAAACCAGCTTCTAATCACAACTCTTATAGGCCGATTGCAATGCTATCCTGTATCCGGAAATTGATGGAAAAAATGATACTCCGTCGTTTAGACCACTGGGTCGAATCAAATGGTCTACTATCAGAAACTCAATTTGGCTTCCGCCGTGCCAAAGGGACGAATGATTGTCTTGCGTTGCTTTCAACAGATATTCAGCTGGCGTATGCTCGTAAAGAACAAATGGCGTCTGCGTTCTTGGACATTAAGGGGGCTTTTGATTCCGTTTCTATTGACATTCTTTCGGGTAAACTTCACCGACAAGGATTTTCTCCAATTTTGAACAATTTTTTGCACAATTTGTTGTCCGAAAAGCACATGCATTTTACGCATGGCGATTTGGCAACTTCTCGCATTAGCTACATGGGTCTTCCCCAGGGCTCATGTTTAAGCCCCCTTCTTTACAACTTTTATGTAAATGACATCGACGAATGTCTGGCAAATTCATGCACGATAAGACAACTTGCAGACGACAGTGTAATCTCTGTTACAGGAGCCAAAGCTGCCGATTTGCAAGGACCATTGCAAGATACCTTGGACAATTTGTCTGCTTGGGCTTTACAGCTAGGTATCGAATTCTCTCCGGAGAAGACTGAGATAGTAGTTTTTTCTAGGAAGCATGAACCTGCTCAGCTTCAAACACAATTAATGGGTAAAACGATTTCTCAGGTTTTGGTACACAAATATCTTGGTGTCTGGTTCGACTCTAAAGGCACCTGGGGTTGTCACGTGAGGTATCTGATGAAAAAATGTCAACAAAGAGTGAATTTTCTTCGTACAATAACCGGACAATGGTGGGGAGCCCATCCAGGAGACCTTATAAGGCTTTACCAAACAACGATATTGTCTGTTATTGAATACGGGTGTTTCTGCTTCCGCTCCGCAGCAAACACACATTTGATCAAACTGGAGCGAATACAATATCGTTGTTTGCGTATCGCCCTAGGTTGCATGCAGTCGACCCATACGATGAGTTTGGAGGTTTTAGCTGGAGTACTACCATTGAAAAACCGCTTCTGGAGCCTGTCTTCTCGTATTCTAATCAAATGTGAGGTCTTGAACCGTCCCGTGATTGAAAATTTTGAAAGGTTAATCGAACTTAATTCTCAAACCCGTTTTATGACATTGTATTTCAATCACATGTCCCAAAATATTAACCCTTCTTCGAATATTCCAAATCGTGTCGACTTATCAAATACTTCTGATTCTACTGTGTTTTTCGATACATCCATGATAGAAGAAACTCGTGGAATCCCGGATCATTTACGCGTGCAGCAGATCCCTAAAATTTTTTCCAATAAATATCGAAACATCAACTGCGACAATATGTACTACACTGACGGATCACTTCTTGATGGGTCCACTGGCTTCGGTATCTTCAATAACAATTTAACCGTCTCCCAGAAGCTCGATAATCCTGCTTCTGTTTACGTCGCAGAATTAGCTGCAATTCAGTACACCCTAGGGATTATCGAAAAAATGCCCACGGAACATTATTTCATCTTTACGGACAGTCTCAGTTCCATTGAGGCTCTCCGATCGATGAAAGATGTTAAGCACTCTCCGTATTTCCTGGGGAAAATACGGGAACATCTGAGTGCTTTATCCGAAAAATCTACTCAGATTACCTTAGCGTGGGTCCCTTCTCACTGCTCGATACCGGGTAATGAGAAAGCGGACTCTTTGGCTAAGGTGGGCGCAACAAACGGTGATATTTATGAAAGACCAATTGCCTTTAATGAATTTTTCGCACTTGTACGTCAGAATACGATCATCAGTTGGCAAAATGCTTGGACCAGAGGGGAATTGGGAAGGTGGTTACATTCCATAATCCCCAAAGTATCGACGAACCCGTGGTTCAAGGGGTTGGATGTAGGTCGGGATTTCATTTGCGTGATGTCCCGGCTTATGTCCAATCACTATAGATTTGACGCGCTCCTCCGTCGTGTTGGGCTCGGGGAAAGTGGTATCTGTGCCTGTGGTGAAGGTTATCACGACATAGAGCATGTGGTTTGGTCATGCCCTGTACACCGTGACGCCAGGTCTAAATTAATAGCTTCCCTGCAGGCCGAGGGTAGACAGCCGGCTGTTCCTGTTCGTGATGTCTTGGCGAGCCGTGACCTATCCTACATGTCCCTTATATACGTTTTCCTGAAATCCATCCACGCCCCAGTCTAGTCCCGTTCCCCTCCGTCTACACCCAACAAAACGACAAGAACACGTTTGAACCTTAAGCACAAAACCAGCAACCAGACCCCGCACAACAGAACCAGGACCCAAGGACTACGAGCCTCTGTCCCAACTCACGACATCGTGGCTCAGAGAACGAATCCATACATGCCATTCGACGATTATCAGACGACCATTGAACAACAAAACACTGATTGGAAATCCCATGCTAGTTTTAAGTTAGACTTAATTTCAGCTCGTAGTCGGCAGCGAGGATAAAAAATTTGCTTTAGTTTTTAAGTCAACAGATATAATTGGCGCCGTTAAACATTAAATTGTATTTGTGCCGTGTCAAATAAATGTTATGTGAAGAAAAAAAAAAAAAAAAAAAAACAAACATATTCATACACAGTTTGTAAGGAATAAGCAGAAATTAAGCTTATTTGTATCTTTTTTCAATTTTGAACGTCTGGGACATTTCCATTCAAACATGCGTACAAAAATGATTTCATATTTTTTTATCTTTTTCGGTATTGTTTCTACTTGTAATGATCAAAACAAGTTGCTTAAGATCATTTGTGACTGTATTGCGATAAAACTTCTCATACGCTTTTTATTTCAATGCTAATATGTGAGGAACATGTATGTAAAGTTTGGTATATAGGTATATAAAGTTTGGTAGAATATACATACAGCGATTTAAGCTTGAGCTGTACAACGATTCAGTATATTACCACTTTTTATGGATCGATAATCGGCGCCGACTACGACCTTACAATCGTTAGGGTGGGGAAGGATGTTGTTAGGAAAAAGTTGCAACAGTCGCTATTGTCGGAGACCGAGTATACCCCTGCACGACTGCGACGGAAAGAAAGGGTTGTGTCACTGTGGCAAGTGACTGAATCGGACAGTGTTGTGCGCGAAGTTAACTTATTGCGAAGGCAAAAAAATATTTGAAGCGCTTCAATTTCAAATTCTGGAGATTTCACCAGCCAAAAGCAATAGACTCGTATTTGTTATTTGCCTATTGTGCTGACAATATGTTTGATTTTGTATGTTTCCTAGAGAGACCAAAAAATTTCAAAACGTTCCAAATCACTTGGTCACAGATGGTCGCTGCAATACTCTTCAGAACTTGTTAGTAGATACTTAAACCTTGAAAAACGTTTATAAAAAGATAATACACGTAATAGTTATTCTGTAACAATATTTTTTCAATTCATTAGCTTTTTCTTTCATTAATTTGTATGCATTAATCATTGGAATAAATAAATTTCATTTACCTACTATTAACATAATGCGTGCAATTTGTGAAAACGATAACTTATGCATGCTTAACCATCGCTTCTTATTAATGATTTCATGAAAAAGAAATTTCCACCTAATTTGGTTAGCGTAGGCCAGTTATGCAGTGGTTTCAATAACCTGTACTCTTCGTCGATGTTTGATGTACTGCCGTACTCCGCTAAGTACCCACAGCTGGAAGATTGACATGGCTAAAAAACCGCATTGCGTCAGTCTGAAGCGTGATAATTCCAAATCACATTGCAGTTACACACCTATAAATAGCGTCACCAGTACCATAGCTACTAATCCTTCCTTCTTCCTATCCAGTGTTTCTTCATTCCATATCCGGAAAGATAAGTTCAGCACAACATTGGCCATTATTATCAAATCAAAGAGTACCGTGAATACAGTATTCGCATGCACGTTAGCCAGATTAGCCTGTAACACGTAGTGAAAATAACTACCATATTCAACATCAATAAAACTTTCTCTCGCTAATAGATACCGTGCTAATTCCAATGAAGAGGAAAATATTAAATGTAAGGAAGAGCAGTGCCAATAGTAGTTTGATGTATACATATGTATCACATCCGTCTCCTGTGAAGAAATCGTAGAACTTTATTCCATTACTTTGCTAACAGCTGTTAGACTCACTAATCAACAAATTCACTGCTGCCACACTCTCAATAATTGTAAACACTATACAGCCGCTTGCATAAACATAGCCAACGATGCGAAATCGATCAACTTCTATTAAACTCCACTTGAGCGGGGAACTCATTTGACTAGCTAGTGGTGCTAAAGTTAGTGGTACAAGATGACGAAGTTTGTACTGTCCGATGCTACCTATACGAATCTACTACACGGTAGTCGCTGAACGTTGGCCGAATTTACAACTTCCAGACGGATCCAGCTGTTATCAATTCGACCAGTAAAAATGATGACGGCATTAAGTTGAACCGAATTTGGTTGATCCAGTAGCATTATCGAGGCGATAATCCGAAGAGAGAGTGCAACACGCACGATCATACTATTTGGGTTTCGTTTAGTCATACATCACAAAAGTGCCATGTGATTTGGATTTGTTTTTTTTTGTGTAATTCGTTCGAAGGAATCCGATGAAATCCAAAGGATCCCTTAATTAGTAGTGCACAGTAGTAAAGTTATTATTATGTTCGCCTTTTCCTCTGCGCGATGCTAAGTACGTTACCGTTTTTCTATATTTATTTTTAATTTCAATCTAAAATCCCAGTACACAGTGCAAATCCAAGAACAGCTCCCTCACATTGATCACGAGCATCGGGTTCTATTTCTACCAAATCACAGTTATCGCTCACTGCAGAATGAATTTATTTTTGTCTTCAGGTTGGGAGGCACACCGGCATAAATTTATATCTTTTCGAAACAGAGCAGACAACACGCAGCAAATCTGTCCGAAACGGCCGTGTCAATGCCGTCCATACGTTTAAGCCAAAAATTCCTCTTCTAGCGAGAAATCTGTTTCAAGGCTGAGCACTACTCGGGCTGTTATTGCCGTTTAGCGCTCTCGGAGCAGACGAATCCTTGTCACGATAGAAGTGCTTTGCCGTTATCGCTTTCAAGGCAGGCCAACAGAAGCAATACGCCACTGCCAATGCTAGGATTTCATAATTTTCGACACGTACTTTGGTTCAATCCACAAGCCTGAGCATTAGTCAGACAACGACTTCCCGGGTGGACAAGGTCGAGCACCGTCGGTCGTTCGTAAACAGGTCGAGTGAATACTCTTCATTTGTGGACGAGATTCCGTCGCTAGACTTAGGGGTAAATCCACATCGAATAACGGATCGAATAATTTCGAGTGGTTCTGATCTGAACAAAACTTAACACACCAAAGATATACGGATAAATGTGAATTTTCGTGATAAATTCAAATTGTTTGTTTCATAAACTTTCATTCCAACACAGAAACGAGGCGCGACTTAAACTCGTTTTGTCAGTTATTCAGAATTTATGTTTTGATTTTTTCTCGCTTCTCAGTGTATTATAGTTTAGGAAGCTGTGGTAATTTCCTGCAATTCCTTCTAAAAATACTCTCGAATCTAAAAAGAAATTTATACTCGTGGGATATACTCAATTTTCTCAGTCGAATACGTACGCATCATTTAAAAAATTAATTAAAATAACGTATATTTTCAGGTCATTTTAGCTGGAAACGCTCATTGTCCAACAGTCTGAGTATTCGAGGATTCTATAGCAAACCATAATTCAATTCATAAAGCACTCATCCGATGTCCTACCTGTGCGCCGTTGAAATCTGTGCCTTGTTTGGGATGTACTGATCGTGGCAATTAGTCATGGTTCTATTCGTGTCTCACTTTGCGATGCAATTATGCCGCTTTAAGGTTCGACAAACATGCTTTCGACTAAAAATGTCGCGCGTTCGTTCACTGCCTAACGTCATCCATCGTCGTCATCGTCATCGTCGTCGTCGCTGTCGATGTCGATGTTACTTGCATGGGGACATGCTAGCTGGGAAAATAATTACCCATTGCTTGCAAAAATAATTTCGGTTGTTTATTCACGTTGCTGTTCTGTGGTATATTATTAGTGCGGGGGTCGAGCGAAACATGCCCAACGGTGAATAATACCGAGGTATTACAAGAATTTCGGACAACAAAAATTGCGAGTCTACTGTCTACTGTTTTGATTATTCTGAAATCAACTACCTATGTGGCTTTCGAATATATCAAATCAATACATTGGTGCTCATCGCAACGAGAACCCACTTTATTATTTCAATTATACATATATTGATTTTCAAGATAACTTTTTTTTCAGATGTTCATAAACAACTGTTATCAATGAACATAATTTCTTGTGTTTCCTTTTATTTATCAATCGCACGCTCACAATTCATTGCATTGCGAGCGAATGGTACCGTATGACAGTGTATTTTTGAATATTTTGAGAGCGCTTACTTTTATTTAATTTCTCATATTATTTCTACTATTCGAAAAGTATGCATTATACGTTTTTTATTAAATACGTTCTTCCAGTTATATTTTTAGTTCGATGAGAGTCGAAATAAAAATTGGAAAAACATCTGTTTAAGATTTTTGTACATATACGGTTAAGATGTATGGAGGTGTTATAACGAGTGACAGCTACATATTTGAATTTTTTTTCTACAGCTGTCAAAAAAGGTGGAAGAACTTAAAGCAAAACTGATTTATTTCTCATGAAGATACATTCATTGTGAATAAACAAAAAATATTTAGTATTTGAGAAAGCTCCGTTACAGGCCTCCCGACGAAGTTTTCTTATGATGCCGAAAAAAGAGCGTTGTACGGCCTTCGAGTCCGCTTTTCAAATTCATCTCTTGATTCTACCGATTCGTAGATCTTCAGTTATTTTTGCATCAAAGGAGTTCAAAATCCCAAAGAAATATTCGATTGGACGACACTGAGGTGGATTCGTTGGGTTGCGTATTTGGGGTACAATTCAAGTCGAGTGGTTGTTCAGAAACGTTCGTGTTTTTTTTTTCAAACATTCGTTCTGATATAAAATTTGAATAATAGACAAACCACTAGGCTTGAACCACGATTTGACAGAAAGGAAAAAGTCCCTTCCTGGTGGATTTTAGTTGAGGTTTACAGGAAACCATACACAACAGAAACCAGAAGATTTTCACTTTCAAAATGGTTTACCATGAACTGTTTGCCAAAATTGTTGGGCAGTTAATAGCGAACTGTACAATGCACTTGCGGAATGCTCCTTGTTTGTACGCTATTTTGAACTGAGCATGTATAAACAAAACAAGAAATACTGGCATAAAGAAGAAAAATATAGCTTTGATATACATTAGAGATGGTCGGGCACGGGTATTTTTACCCGAAACCCGTACCCGACCCGTACCCGACGGGTTCGGGTCGGGTACGGGTAATTAAAAAACCAAGGCTTCGGGTTCGGGTCGGGTACGGGTTTGAAAAATTCTCAATTGGTCGGGTACGGGTAATTCAATATTCGTACATTGTGAGAATTCAATTTTTATCATTTCAAGCCTGGGTGTTTTCTTAATGTCGATAATCGGTAAGATCGGAGAGAAAATCGCCCATCATCACTCAACGAGAGATCGCCCAATACCTATTCTGACAGTTGTCGGCAGTCTATGCACCAAGGGAATGACATCATGCTATCGCTTTCTAATATTAGATTGAATAGTTCTTCCTGCAACGGTTTTGATTTAAATGGAATTTTTGTCGGGCTTTTTTCATAGCTGTCAGGAAAACCGCGGAGCATTGCACAGTGGGGCGACCTAATACAAATGCTTGCCAAGTAAAAAAAAAGTGTCGATAAATACGACAAAAATATGGTAGATACTTAATTTTGGGGCGCTGAACACGAATCTCCATTCCACTTTTTATTTGGAGACATTCGTAAGCACGTGACTTAATTTTTCACGATTTTTTAGCACTTCTCCCCTCACTTTTTTATTAAACAGAATTATATGATCTTTAACCACAAGCAACGCCACAGGGCGTCCTCTTTACAAAAACAGCTTACGTAGTTTTTGCACAACTCCTCAAATCAACCAAATTTCGCAAAAAAAAATTGTTTTTATAAAAATTAAAACAATATTATATATTATAATAGGTAATAAAAACTAACAACAAATCAACTTTTTCTTCGAGGCTAAAAAAAAATCAAGCTATCATTGAAGCTGCAGAGCGTTTCAAAGTAATGATATTTTTTTTTAGACATGTCAAAAAACGTCAGTATGCCGAGTTTTGAAAAGTTATAAAAAAATCAAATTTTATGATATTGCACCTAAATTTTGGACTTAAATGTTTATTTATTTATTTATTTATTTAGGCCGTTACAAATTTTATTTTCATTTTATGTCACCCCCCCCCCTCCCCTTCAAAAACCTTGAATATTGGAAGGGGAAGAAAAAAAAGCTCAATCCGTTATGTTCATTTCATTGGTTTTCCGACAGCATAAATGCTTAATTTAGCAACAAACAAGTCAGGTGACAGCGAAAGTGTCGTCGAAAGGCAAGCGGAATAAATACTAATAATTATAAAGTGTTATTTTCCAACATTTATTTGAGTGCAAGTTACAAACGTCATAACTTGCACAGAAACTTTGATCAAAGATATTTCTTTTTTTTTTCGTCTCGGTGTTATTTATTTTTTGCCACCCCCTTTGCTAACTTTGATAACCTTGGACATAAAAAGAATTCGATATTTGTATCAGCCTTATTTAATATCTGTTTTTTACAGATTTTTAGAATTTATCAATGACACCGAATCTATACTCAAAATTACAGGTTTTTGGCAAATGCAGTGAATTACCAAATTTTTCTCAAGTTATAAACTATATTAATTTTGACCTTTAAAATTCGTTTGACCCTCTAATATGTTTATAAAACTCGTCGTTTATTTGAAACTTTACCAGACATGCACTTTTCATAGTGGAAGGATTCCTTATTGTTGACCACCCGCCTGAAACTCTGGGTTCATTATCATTCGGTCACACGCACACTCGGTTCTAGCCTGGCTCCGGCCATCTTCTCGAGAAACCAATTATGACAATCAGTGCATAAAATGTACGAGGTACCCAGGCATGTTGAAATAAAAAATTAAAACCTACATTAATCCACCTTGCGGTCAGACCCAGCCTTCCTCATTCAAACTTTTATTTGTAAAAATAGATTTACATGAACGCTTCAATCCAATAAATGTATATTCACTCTTTAGGTTCTAAAATATTGATGTTGTAATCTATACATATAAAAATGTAGTCCGGTCTGTGAGTCTGTTTGATCCATATAGGCTCGAAAGCTACTGAACCGATCGACGTGAAAATTTGTATGTAGGGGTTTTTGGTCCCGATAAAGGTTTCTACGATAGTTTGAGACCCCTCCCTCTTCTGGAAAGGAGGTCCAATACAAATGAAACATACATTTCTGCACAACTCAAGAACAAACCAAGCAAATGAAACCGAATTTGGCATGTGGATGTTTCAAAGGGTAATAAATATGTCCATAATGATTCGACGCCCCTCCCTCTTATGGAAGCACATGTGTCTGCACAATTTTCCGCACATCTCGCGAACTAATCGCGAACTAAATGGAATCATATTTGGCAGGTGAATGTTTTTAGTGGTAACAAATGATACACAGCTGCTGAAATCGACCACAGACCCCATTTTGGATTCTAGGTTGGCGACTTCCGGTTCCTGGGAAACAGCGGAAAATGATCGAATTACACCCAATATGGGTGTTTCTTCAACCAGAATGACGCTAAGAGACCAGAAATTATTTTAAATACCATTTTGAAATCCAAGATGGCGACTTCCGGTTTGTGAAAAACAGCCTAAAATAACCAAATACCATCCAATATGAGTATCTCTGGAACCAGAATGATGCAATGAGACAACAATTGACCTCAGGCACCATTTTGAATCGCTAAATGGCAACTTATAGGAAACAGTCGAAAATGACCGAATAATACTCAATATGGATATTTCCGTAATCGAGATGATGCATAGAAACCAAACATTCACCCTTGACACCATTTTGAATTTAAAGACGACCACTGTTAGTTTCTGGAAAATAACCAAAACAACTAAATACCTCCCAATATGGGTATTTCCAGTGTCAAATTGATGCCAGAAAATCTGCTGAAAATAACCGAATACCACCCAATATGAATATATTCAGAATTAGGGCGCCAAAAGCCAAAAGTCGAAGGTTTTGTCATTTCGATAAAACCATTCATTTCAAATGATTTGTCTTTTGACTTTGATCATATCCTATGGCCGATTCGTCGTGCATTTGCAGATTTTAAGCACATCGCTAGTAATCAATGAATTTGGAACTTTCAAATAGTACAAAACCACATTTAAATTATGTTGAGACCACATATATCAATCATAGCAGGTATAGTTTTAAATAGCCTTTGAATTTATTTTTTTTCCATAACTTCTGAGCCGCATATCAAATTGTTATGAAGTTTGTTATTTGTAAGTTTGAGAGATGACTTGTCCGTATGACACTAGTTATGTTCAAATTAGTCATGTAATCTTTGAAATAATAGACTTTCGTTGTTTTATTTACAATTTAATACATAACGATGGCTTAAGTTCAATTATAATCAAATGAAATGGGAACGTATAGAGCAGCCAAACTTTGAAACCACGTGTTCAATCACAATTCATCAGTTAACCCTTAACTAGCCCGCTCATCTGATATTAATATTGATCAAATCGGTTGTGTAGTTTCTGAGATAATGAAGTTTCGTGATTTTCACATTTCGGTACTTTACAGACGAAGTTACAGTCCGATTACAGTAAAATTCAATAGGGTGTTACGAGGCAGCTAGACTTATTAGTTGACACTTATTTTGTAGAAATCGGGTCAGCCATCACTGAGAAAAGTGAGTGAGTTCAAGTAGTCTTCGGAATATGTTCCTTTTCATAGCTGGATTTCACATTTTCAAACATAACAGGAAAAGTAATAGTCTGATTGCAAAACAAATCAATTGGGTCTCATGGGGCAACTAGACCTTCCATTTGACACTGATTTTATGAAAATCGGTTCAGCCATCTCTGAGAAACATGAGTGAGATTAAGTAGTCTTCAAAACACGTTTCTTATTATAACTTTTGAACCGCAAGTTCAATTATTATGAAATTCAAAAGTTAAGGGTATTTCAGGTAGCCCGTTCATTTGAAATCAAATTTGTTCAAATCGGTTGTGTAGTTTTCGAGATAATGATGTTTCATGATTTTTACATTTTAAAACCATAACCTCTAAACTAAAAATCCGATTACAATGAAATTTAATAGGGTTTTATGGGACAACGAGACCTTTCATTTGCAATTAATTCCATGAAAATCGGTCCAGCCATCTCTGAGAAAAGTGAGTGCGAATAAAAATCGGCACATACACACACACACATACACACACAGACACACACACACACACACACACACACACACACACACACACACACACACACACATACAGAAAATGCTCAGCTCGTCGAGCTGAGTCGAGCTATATATGCCATTTGGCCCTTTGGAGCACTTTTATACTTTCGGTTTTGCAAGTGATTGCTATACCTTTCTAGGAGAAAGGCAAAAAAAAAACCTAAATTAATCCACCTAGCGGTCAGACCCAGCCTTTCTCATTCAATTTTTTATTTGTAAAAATAGATTTACATGAACGCTTCAAACCAATAAATGTATATTCACTCTTTAGGTTCTAAAATATTGATGTTGTAATCTTTACATATAAAAATGCAGTCAAGTCTGTCTGTCTGTCTGATCCATATAGGCTCGAAAACTACCGAACCGATCGACGTGAAAATTTGTATGTAGGGGTTTTTGGTGCCGATAAAGGTTCCTATGATAGTTTGAGACCCCTCCCTCTTCTGGAAGGGAGGGGTCCCATACAAATGAAACATAAATTTCTGCACAACTCAAGAACAAACCAAGCAAATGAAACCGAATTTGGCATGTGTATGGTTTAGGGGTAACTAATATGTCCATAATAGTTGGATGAAACACAAATTTGTGCACATCTCGAGAACTAATCAACCAAATGGAACAAAATTTGGCAGGTAAATGTTTTTAGTGGTAACAAATATGTACATAATGGTTTGAAACCCGACCCCCTCATCTATAAGGGAGGGATCCCATGAAAATGAAACACAAATTTCGCACAGCTCAAGAAACAATCAAGAAAATACAACCAAATTTGGTATGTGAATGTTTTTAGAGGTAACAAATATGTCCATAATGGTTTGACGCCCCTCCCTCTTCTGAAAGTACATGTTTCTTCACAAATTTCTGCACATCTCGCGAACTAATCAACTAAATGGAACCATATTGGCAGGTGAATGTTTTAAGTGGTAACAAATATGTTCCATAATCGTCCTCAGACAACATTTGGGATTGTAAGATGGCAACTTCCGGTTTCTGGAAAACAGCCGAAAATGGCCGATTTCCACCCAATATAATAATATCCGGATCTAGAATAATACACAGGAGCTAAAATCGACCACAGGTAGCATTTTAAATTCTAAGATGGCGAGTTCCGGTTTCTGAATACAGCAGAAAATGACCAAATACCACCCAATATGAGTTTTTCTTTAACCAGTATGCCGTTCAAATCCAGAAATTGTCTCCAAATGCCATTATGAAATCCAAAATGGCGACTTCCGGTGTCGGAAAAACAGCGCCAAATGACCAAATTCCACCCAATATGGGTATTTCCGGAACCGTAATGATGCACTGGAGCCACAAATCGACTTCAGACAACATTTTGAATTGTAAGATGGCAACTTCCGGCTTCTGGAAGACAACCTGAAATGGACGATTCCCATTTGATATATATACACAAATTTGTTCTATAATCGACCTCAGGCAACATTTTTGACGATTACCATTAAATATGAGTATCTCCGGAACCAGAGAGATGCACAGAAGCTACAAATTGATCACAGACACAATCTTGAATTTTAAGATGGTGACTTCCGGTGTCTGGCAAACAGCCGGAAATGACCAAATACCATTCAATATGAATGTTTTCGGAACCAGAATTACACCCAGATGACAGAAATTGATTTCACAGGCAATGACCAAATATCACCCAATATGAGTTTTTCTTCAACCAGTATCCTAAATACCATTTTGAAATCCAAGATGGCGACTACCGATTTGTGAAAAACAGCCTAAAACAAACAAATACTATCCAATATGAGTATCTCTGGAACTAGAATGATGCAAGGAGCTAACAATTGACCTCAGGCACCATTTTGAATTGCTAAAGGGCAACTTATAGGAAACAGTCGGAAATGACCGAATAATTCTCAATATGGATATTTCCGTAAACGTGATGATGCATAGAAACCAAACATTGACCCTGGACACTATTTTGAATTTGAAGACGACCACTTTTAGTTTCTGGAAAACAACTAAAAATACCTCCCAATATGGGTATTTCCGGTGTCAGATTGATGCCAGAAAGTCTGCTGATAATGACAGAATACCACCCAATATGAATATATTCAGAATTAAGGCGATGTACAGAAGCCAAAAGACGAGGATGTTGTCATTTCGATAAAACCAATCATTTCAAACGATTTGTTATTTGACTTTGATCATATCCTATGGCCGATTCGTCGTGCATTTGCAAACTTCAAACAAACCGCAAGGAATCAATGGACTTGGAACGTTCAAATAGTACGACACCACATTTAAATTATGTTGAGGCCACATATATCGATCAAAGCAGGCATAGTTTTAAATAGTCTTTGAATTTCTCTTCTTTCCATAACTTCTGAGCCACATATCAAATTGTTATGAAGTTTTTTATTTGTAAGTTTGAGAGATGACTCTTTCGTATGACACTAGTTATGTTCAAATAAGTCATGTAATCTTTGAGATAATAGACTTTCGTTGTTTTATCAACAATTTAATACATAACGGTTGCTTAAGTTCGATTATAATCAAATGAAATGGGAACGTGTAGGGCTGCCAAACTTTGAAACCACGTGTTCAATCATAATTCATCAGTTAACCCTTAACTAGCCCGCTCATCTGATAATAATAATCAAATCGGTTGTGTAGTTTCTGAGATAATGAAGTTTCGTGATTTTCACAAGTCGACACGTTACAAATGAAGTTACGGTTCAATTAGGGTCTTCTGAGGCAGCTAGACCATTCATTTGACAGTAATTTTGTGGAAATCGGGTCAGCCATCTCTGAGAAAAGTGAGTGAGTCCAAGTAGTCTTCGAAATATGTTCCTTTTCATAGTTGGATTTCACATTTTTAAACATAACAGGCAAAGTATTGGTCCGATTGCAAAACAAATCAATTGGGTTTTATGGGGCAACAAGACCTTCCATTTGACACTGATTTTATGGAAATCGGTTCAGCCATCTCTGAGAAACATGAGTGAGATTAAACAGTCTTCAGAACACGTTTCTATTCATAACTTTTGAACCACAAGTTCAATCTTTATGAAATTCAAAACTTAAGGGTTTTCTAGGCAGCCTGTTTTTTGAGACCAATTTTGTTCAAATCGGTTGTGTAGTTTCTGAGATATTGATGTTTCATGACTGTCACATTTTTAAACATAACCTCTAAACTGAAAATCCGATTACAATAAAATTCAATAGGGTCTAATGGAGCAACAAGACCTTCATTTGCAATTAATTTCATGAAAATCGGTCCAGCCATCTCTGAGAAAAGTGAGTGAGAATAAAAATCTGCACATACACACATACACACACACACACACACATACACACACACACATACAGAAAATGCTCAGCTCGTCGAGTTGAGTCGAGTGATATATGCCATTCGGCCCTTTGGAGCACTTTTATACTTTCGGTTTTGCAAGTGATTGCTATACCTTTCTAGGAGAAAGGCAAAAACCAGGACGGGTCGGGTACCGGCAATTTAGGCGTTTTTTTTCTATCGGGTACGGGTCGGGTACGGGTAGTTAGAATAGATATTTTTCGGGTTCGGGTCGGGTACGGGTATTTTAAACAAACCAGACTTCGGGTTCGGGTCGGGAACGGGTTTAAAAATTTTCGATGAGTCGGGTACGGGTCGGGTACGGGTAACAAATTTCCCATACCCGACCATCTCTAATATACATATTCTCATTGTCGTCTGAGCGTGTTTGTTGTGGTTGAAAAAGCCCCAAAAAGATTCCAGATTTTTAGTTGTCACCCGTTAAAATGCGACGTGATCATTGGCGCGTAAATAATACTCCGGCGGTGGAGGCCCGACCGTTTGTTCACCAAGATAATGCGGCTCAAAACAGCGTCTGATCTTAATGTTAGGAGTGGTTGGTCAACGTTCTGGTGTCAGCGACTCTAAAAAGATGTGATACGATAGTCCCCCGGCGAGATGTGGGAGGGGGGTGGCAACAAGCCGTCTCGGAAAACTATATGTTACAAAGGGTCTCCTACGAAAGGCTGAAAATCAAAAGGCAGAATCACGAAAGGCAGAATTACGAAATCAGAATTACGAAAGGCAGAATATTTCATAAGGCAGAATAACGAATGGCAGAATCTCAAAGAGCACGAATGGCAGAACCAAAAAATGGTCTATTTTCTTTTTGACAACACACACTCGCGGCCTTTGGCCGACTCAATTGTCCAAGTGTATGCTGCCCTTACTCGCTACCGCTCGTTCGGACTTAACTAAGGGAAAGAAAACCTGTTTGAATAATCCTAGAAAACCAGTAGATCAGTTGTTTGTATGCGAGAGGCCGCCGCTTCCGACGGCGGGTCGGCGGCCGGCTCGGACCGCGGAAACCACGGCGGCTTTGTGCCGCCTCGGTTCCTTGTCCTCGATTATGCGTCTTCGCCGCATGAATTGTATTATGTTAATTATAACCAACAAGCCGCTGAGACTAGTGTAAGTTATATCTAACATCGAAAAATTACTCTCCGCGATGCCGTGAGAGTCTTAAGGACCTGAGCCAAACCAGTTGGCGCGTTTAGGATCTAATGATTAGGCTTGATTTGCACCTCCCATCAAAACTGGTTATCAAATAATAAATGTAGAGTAACAGCTTTGCTACCGTGACCAGGATTCGCATTTGGCTATCGTGAGTCAGGTTCTGCTACCAGTGATTCTGCCTTTCGTGCCCTTCCAAATTCTGCCTTTTGAAATATTCTGCCTTTTGTGTACGGTCATAGAGTTCTGCCTTTCATGATTCTGCCTTTCGTGCTTCTGCTTTTCGTGATTCTGCCTTCTGTGGCGAACCCGTTACAAATAGCGTAAGAGATGAAACGAATCGGAACAATCGGCATGGACCAAGGCAACTACACTACACTACACGTGATGGGGTGACGTCATCAACGTTCGCACCTACCGCAGAATATAGATTCAAGCCACTTCCTAGTAGCTGTATGCATGTGCTCAAAACTCTCGACGGTGTGTAATACCCACCGAAGTCGAACACCACCACCAAATATTGAGCAACTGCGGGAAGCCTGGGTTGCACAGAAATACGCGCAGCAGCTGTAGTGTCATTAGATGCAAGGCCTCCGGATCAATCGACGGTGATTGCTAACAGTTTGTCGAGAAGCAGACCGCAGCACTGGTGAAAGTGCTGCAACACCGTACGTGGAAAGATACCAAAGAGCACTAGAACTCAGATCTTCGAGGGAAGAAGGTCCGACAAGAGGACCGAGACCACGTAGCTATCGACAATTGAAATTCTATGAGAAGCCGAACAGCTCCCGCAAATGTTATGTGCCGCAAAGCTGATATGTGCAGAAGCTTGGATGGCCACCTCCTTACGGACGAATGTGAGGTGATCGAAAGATGAATGCAGCACTTCTCTGAGCATCCGAACGACGATGCAGCAGAGCGCTAGGACGTTTTTTTTTTTGTTTTTGAAAGTTGGCGGGAAAATCTGCAAACAAACCCCTGAGAACAGAGCTCAGGGTGTGCGGATGAAGCTAAGAGAGTGATGGTCAGATACCTACTCGGTCTGTTCCGGACCCACCAAAACCTCTCCAGTCTTCAGCCCTAATCTCCCCGGGACGACGGTTAAGCATTACGTTGGAGAGTGGTTCTGGTGCTTGATGCACGCACTTTAATCTTATAAGCTCCTGTCTGGGGACTGGCAATTAGCTACCACTGGCGTGTTGGTGGTTGAGTTTTTTGATATGCACGCAAAGCTGACTTACGAAGGCGGTTAAGTTTAGTGAGATGTCTATTTCCCCAAATAGGCTTACGACGAGGACGAGCTTTGGGAATATGGCGATGTATAAGTTCCTGAATCAATTCAGTAAATCCAGACACGGCCTCATCCTAATCTGTACTCCGGTTGATAAAAGTCCAGTCGATACCTCTCAATTCTGATTCGATTGCATCATAGTTTCCGCGCCGAAAATCGAAACTGGATGAATCAAATTCGTCTATAAATAGAGCCTCAACAGGTCTGTCGAAACTAACCATCAATGGTGGGTAATGTACGTCAATGTTACAGAGAGGGTCGGCTGCAGTAGTGACTGAGCATGCTGGTAAAGCATGCGAGTTTACAAAAATTAAATCGAGAAACCTGCCATTCTGATTGCAAACAGGATTAATCTGGTGCATGCACTGAAAAGCCATACCGTCCAATGAATGGGTGCTACCTGCATTTACGGATGAGCGCGAAGCATCAACGAAGAGATAATTTCCATCTGTGTGAATCGACCAGGATAAGCCGGCACGATTGTAGTCACCAAAAATAAGAAAATCGTCGTTAACACTAGTAGAATTAACAGCTCTTTCCACTGATAAAATATGCCGATCGATTATTTCGACTTCATTCCGCAAATTAGGAGGAATGTAAATAGCGCCGATTACAACGTTCAGTTTATCAGTTTTAATCGTTACCCAGAGCTGCTCAAGCGAATCATCCTTAGCTTGAATCAACAATGCCGATGCCAAAGATCGTCGCACAGCGATGAGAACTCCTCCACCCCTTGCTTTGGTGCTATTCATCAAGCATCAATCAGTCCGATACACGGTGTAATCCATACTGAATAATTGCGAAAAAGAAATTTTTGAATCTAACCAGGTCTCAGTAAGAACGATGCAGTTGTAAAGCGAGCTGGAAGCTTCCAAAGCAAAATCTGCTACTTTGATGCGTAGACCGTGCACGTTCTGATAGTAGTAGAGTAGAGGTGAAAGAATAGTATCGCACGGTGTATCGCATTGCTGCCGACCAAATCGCCTGCCGCTATTGTCCGAAAATAAAACAGTACTGGCTGTCTGCTGCTCGCCAACGTCGTCTAGTGGTAGAGTTTGCCGTAAAAAGGGAGCAGTAGCAGGCGTCGAGTGAGGCATAATTTAGCACTAGACAGTGCGGTTGGTCATAGAGCAATGGGGAACGAATTGTGCATAAATTTTTTGAAAATCATGAAATTGCAAAGACTTAACTGGGCTGGGGGCCAGTGGGTCCTGGCCGCTTTCTCGGCCGCTACGTGTTCTTCGTGATCTTTTCTGGCTACTCCGAAGCAGGAGGAGGCTCTGCGGTACGCCAGCGATGTTCCGCCTATGATTATGACATCCAGTTGTTCGGACAGCGACAGCGATTTTTCGACGGCCTGACTAGCAAGGGACCGTCTACCGATATGTCTGGTGTGGACACGGACGGATTCACCGTTTTCCCACCTCCAGACTTCGCCGCATCCGTCTCCGCTTTTTTTCTGCGGAGACCGTTGGATGCCACCTCGCGCGAAGGGATTTGGTAGTCCCTCCGCACCCGTCGCTGATTTTTTTGCAGTATTCATCTTTGTGAATAGGGTCCCCCTTCCAGCCGCTATCCTTGTCCATGACGGAGTAGTCGCCTATGTGGTCCCATGGTGGTCTATGCCGAAGCAGTGAGGTCATGGCTAGGGTAAGTAGTCATAGCGTCTTATGAGCAACTATGACTCCACAGACGGGCGCAAGTCAGGAACATACGATCCTGCTCCTGCCTGGTTCCCACCAGGCAATAGACTCGGAACGTACTGAAAGGCCTGCCAGGTTTTATGGGACGGAGACCCCTGCACCGGGTACCACCTCGCCGTTTCAAGCCGTTGTCACACGACTTTACTAAGAAAGCTCGATGCAGGTGCCAGCCCGAGGACATGGTACCATTACGAAATCCAACTCATATCCATTCACTACACTGCCAGTTGCCATAATTGGGACCTTACTGGCATAAGTAGAAATGGGCGGGTTAGTGCATTTGGGTGATTGGAGCGGCTCTATTCGCTTTGTCAAAAGCGCTTCCGGGTACTCGTGGCATTTGCAAGGAGTCGACTGTCCCTGATTCGACCCTCACCACTCCTCGGCGACTTTCCGCTGCTGGTCCGGGACTGTGAGGTATTGCCAATGGTCACACATGTATTGTGTCCTCGCGACGTTTGCCACACGTCGAGACCCGCGGTGGCATGCAGCTCTGCCGATGCCAGACATCCTCTGGAAGGCGTTAAGGCGATATCAATAAATTACGTGAGGTGTAATTTTTTTTTAATTTTATGAATTTATGAGAGCCCGATACATTTTTGGAACCCAAATAGACATAAAATAAATCATGAATAATCTGACTAGTGAGCGATATTGATACAGCAAAAGTGGACTATGACGTAATGTTATTTGAGATTAAAAAGCAAAAATTTTTAATTACTATTGGTCCAAAATAGCGTCATGGCTTGTGCTAGAAGACCAAGTAAAATACTACAAGGTATACAGCCCTAGGGTTGTATGAAATGGTGACGTGGGACTAAACACTGTTTTCAGGGGATTTTTTGTTACAAAATATACAGAGTCTGCAGACAGAATCAATGTGTTTGCTCAGCGACTGTACGTTATTTTATTTTCAGCCTCACCTGGAAATCAATTTTCGATATATATTCAACAACACTCGAAAGAATATCGTTTATATCTTACGATATTTTGCCAGTAGTATTTTTTTGTGCAAACAACATGTATTTGACAAGGCACAAGCATATCGTGCTTGTTGAAAAACCACCAAGAATTTCTCATAATACGTTAAAGTCAGAATTAACTCTTTATCCTCAAAAACCAAACCCAATAATACTTACGTTATCATAATAAATGGGTTTGTCTTATTTAACTCTAATTAAATCAAATCTATAATATGAATCTTACTTTCAAAATAATATGGAAGCCCTTAGAAAGGTTCATTAATTGGCAAACATAAGAAGATATTTCAAACAAAATTATTAACAAGTTCCAGCAAAAAATCGTAGCAATACACAATTACATTTTTATTTTTTGCTTGACAATTTTTTTCATTTGTCTACGACTACATTCCCTCTATTACGAAGGCAGGTAATATAGTTTATTATGGTAAAGCTTAGAATAATAATATACCATCTAACAATTTTGAAATGTAAAAAGAGATTTTGTATGAATCCTAGTAAATAAACAAAAAAATCACAAGCATTCGCAGGCTCTTCCTCTTCTATAAATGTATATATTTAGGAATTCACTCTTTCGATACTATTATTATTTCGATATTATTTAGTGAATATCGAAGATAAAATCAAATAAATATCCGTTGCAAAAACTACAATTCTTGTTGAGTAATTTATGGTAATCATATTTATAAGATAAACTTTCAATCACCATCAAAAGCAGCATTGCAGTTTTTCCTCAATTGTACAGTAAAGTCTTTTTTTACACGGTTTTATTTTACACGATTCTTTTTTACGACGATTTTCCAAATAACGCGATTTTTTTTTTACGTCGTTTTCTCAAATAACGCGGTTTTATTTTACACGTTTTTTTTTGCACGATTTTTCGTCTTCGCGTAAAATTGTTACAGTTAGTAACAGTAACGGTAACAGACTATAGTAGGCTGTTTTTACACAGTTTCATTTTTACACGGTTCTTTTTTACGACGTTTTCCCAAATAACGCGGTTTTTTTTACGACGTTTTTCCAAATAACGCGGTTTTTTTTACACGGTTTCTTTTTGCACGGTACGTAAAATCGTGTAAAAAGAACTTTATTGTACACGAATAGAAATGTACGAACAAAAGTGTACCACCGCAATACGAATAGTACCGCTGCAGTACGAATAGAAGTGTACCGCTGAAATGTACGAATAGAAGAGTACCATTGCGATCATAGACGACGAGAGACCTGCGGTTCTTCACTCCACTGGTACTGTTGCTTTTACCGGCATGTTTTCTTCCAAGACATCAGTTTTTATTAGGTTCTTCAGAACCTAACACGCAGGTTTAGAAATTGTTCAAGGATGGGTATTGTTTCAAACTTTTAGGAAAACTTTTACCTTCGAGACATCATATTAGTCTAAGCTCGTGGAAGCAAAAATAAATTGACCTATTGGGACGGGGAGACTCTGTCAATTTTTATTTCGATATTGATACAGAGAATATCACAGGGAACGGATGGTGTCCATTCACGTCGTCTGTGCTAGGAATGCCCACATGTAATTGGTTCAAATTCGTTAATGAAACTTTTTATCAATTTTACCGCTTAGCAATGAAATAAGAGTGATAACTAGCATATTGCAAAATTTTCTATACATTTTATCTATCCAACAACATATTGGTTATTGTTATCCATCATGTGGTTATGCTGTTATTAACGTTTGAAATCTGACGCAACATTTGCCAGTTTCATTTCCAATTTTAGAGAATGCATCCCAGTATAGTAAACAAAGACGTAGTCCCACGTCAAAAATTATTAATAATCAAAAAATCAGAAACGTTATCTTTCGCTAGCTCAGTGACACAGTGTTCCGATAACCGGTTGAGGTGATAACTTAGCAAACTGCTTGTTCCTGAGCTAGACATACTGAAATGAATAGTAGATGGTAGGACAGTGCTTTAGTATTTGTTGCGTAGTTAATTTTTTGATTGATGACGGTGATTAGTAACTCCCATCGCTGGTCACTTCAGTATGTATGAATTCATTCATTCTTCGATGACGATTTGCTGGCATCTGTAGCATTTGTTTCGCTGATTCTTTCGTGGTCACTCGGGTGTACGACCATGAGTACACATCAGTGAAAAGAAAACATACACATTCCGGGCCAACATGGTTAAGCTGGAAACATTCCGACTGCTGGGATATATCTTGGCGAACGTCAACATTGTGTTATCAGTGCTAGAATCTGTGAAGTGTCTGACGAAAATAGGTAAATTGTTTTGGGTTATCCAGCAAAATAGTTGATAAATAATTAACTCAATTTAATTAGGTTATGGCTTCGATGTTATTCCATCCATAGAATTGCTGCTGGCGTTGCTCTGTATTGGATTCAATATAGTACTTATCATCGGGATCAAAATAGTATTTTGCTTGAAGTTCGTGGAAATGTCGACCTAAGACTAACAGTTTCGGTTTTTAGGTAAACGTTGCATGTGTGAAGGTCAATAGGAGATTTTTAATCGTTTGGAATATCGCAGTCATTATTTACATGATTTTGGAGTATTTCTACACGATGATTACTCACCGTCCAGCCGACAAGGGAGTTATAATGTTGATCGTGGCTGTTGTGTTATTTTTCGGTAAGACAAACCGTTCGTTGAAAGTTATTATGGGTAGTTTTCATGTTCTTTTTATCAGTTGTATTCATTTTTCAACTTTGGATCCTGAATGGTGTTCTTCGCTATGTTGAAAATGAAACGTTGAAGAAATTACCTGCAACAGGCGATTCAGAGGATGTAGATGAGTCTACAGACTGTGTTCCCAAGGATCAGGAAATGAAGCCCGAAACATAGTTTAAATGACTCTACTCAAAGATTGTGATAATATAGCAACTCATTATGAGCAATCTAATCTAGATGAATACTTAAATGTATAATATCTCTGTATAGAATTCATATGTCAGATCTAGTCGAATATTTGATAATAAACCATAGCATAGCAATTTTATCAGCCTTGTGATGAATGCAATTGATAGAAAATTAATTGAAGTTGCACAAAGAACTGCCAAAATGATGCATGGGAGTAGCAGGTCTCACTGATCTCACTTACTTACTTTTAATAATTATTATCGTATCTTGTACATCCACATGTCATTAAAAAGTGAGAACATTAATCACTACTTATTCTCGAATCTGAAAGAATCCGTAATATATGTCTCTGGGTATCTGGCAACTTTAAGATGAGAAAGAATGGTTTGGCATGATTAGTTGAATTTTAGAAACACCCTACAGACAATGAACGTTTAACGCATGCGCAAACCATCCAACAATAATTCGCACCGATCACAAAGTAAATCGTTTCTTACTTTCCACCTTCACCGCGATCGCAAGTGGCCACTTTTAGCGGCACGAAATGTTCAAAACATGCTAGTTTTATTTACATTAAACGCTACTCGGCGCCGGTACTGTGGAGGCACATACAAACACACACACATGCAGACAGTCGCACCCTCAGCAAGTGCAGTACGGCGAAGCCGGGTCGGGTCAGTTGTGCAGTGTCTTCCGCGTAGAATCCTTTCGTAACACGTTTTTCTGTGTGTTGAAGGATGGGGCAGCTTAAAACCTTTCGCATCGTGGGTTACATCTATGCCGTGTTGATGATCGTCGTCGCCATAACGGTAGCGGTCCGCTGCCTAGTGTCCTTCGGTAGTGGTGAGTATTGTGACTTTGTTGCAAATGATTAGCGAAAAACGATTGATTGATTTTGAATACTTACAGAAGAGGAAAATAGCACAGTATTGGCACTTAAATCGATTTTTGCGCTCTATTGCTTTGCGTATACTATAATGCTAATGGTTGGAATCGAAAGGGTAAGATGATGTACATGAAAATATGGTAAAGAATCACGTTTGATTGTATTTGTCGTGGTGTAATTCTTTTGCAGGAAAAACCCGAATACGTTATCGTGTATCGAATATTCGTTGGATTCCGAAGCATTTGTGGATTGATTTACATGATAATAAATTCACTTATTGTCATCGTTGATCATGCAAATGCTGGTTCTACCGGAAAAGCAGTTCTCGATGGACTTGTATTGATTGCTGCTGTAGTTATATTTTTTGGTATGTAAAGCGTATTCTCATAATTCAATCAAAAATAATTTATTGTAATTATTTGCATTTTCAGGTGTCTTAGCACTTGAATTGTTAATAATAGAAGGAATCAAGCTATCTACTGAACAAACGACAGAGGTTATCAAAGCTCCTGCGGTAACTTCTGTTTAAAAAGAAAAATCTAATGTGGGTACTAGTAATAGTATTATCACAAAACTACTGCCGTAGAATAAACATATCTGTTGTAGATCATTGACCTGCAAAAATTGGCAAAAATCAGGTGTATAGTAAACATTCAATACATATTCAATAGTGTATAGGTCTCATATAACAAAGCTGAATGTAAACAGGTGATCACCAAATATGTGAATATCAACATGAAGAAATTTCAGTGTCTTGAAGTTTCGTTATTAGAATAATTGTCGGGTATTGAACCATTTTTGTTATATTGTTATTTTATCGATCTATACATTGACCGTTACCATCCACTGGTACATGAAATAAACGAAAATTTCGAATTTGTATCATCTCTAATCAATTGAATTAGAACAGACCTTCGCTTTTGATCTATAATTCCTATTTTAAATATATATAATTCCTATTTTAAGATCTATAATTCCTATTTAAAAGCAATCATTTCGCACAAAAAATCTTTCTACACGAAATATAAATTTTATAGCAGCATTTAACCAAAAACGTCATATCAAGAAGACGCATGCTAATGTGTGTACTGGCGAATCGAATGCACAGGCTGGACCACCACATAGGCACACTCTGTTTTTGCAGCGATGTAATTACCAGCGCTTTCATAGCAAACTTGATATGATGTTTTTGATTCTACTTAAAAAAGTTTTGGAAACTTCGATTATTCGTTTTTTTATCATTGTGTGTAAACAAGGCATAATATGAATATTATTTGTGAATATTTGGTTGTGATAGGTTTCATCGAGGCAATCTCTAAAATAAGCTAATGTATTTGAAACGGTTATGGATAATTAATACAATGAACAATTATATGTTTCAATGTTTCGCACAACAAGATATATTACACACAGTACACAATGTCTTCACGAAGGGATATACAAACTAACTTAATAACCATCGCAAAATAGTCCTGTTAAGAACAGAATAGCTTAGGTATTCAGCAGAACACAGCCATGGAGAATAGTGACGCCAGATAAAGGCTTAATTCCTTTTTATTAGAATTCTAATTGCAGATAACAGGGAATGGTTCTCATTTTATTATTATCTCTAGCAGCGTTCCCCGCCAATTCAAACACTTGTGCAGCAAGATACTCCATTACAGCCACCAGATCAACAGGTACTCCAGAACCAACGTCCAAATCAAAGCCCAACACGAAATGAGCCGGATCATGTCTTTACCTTGATTTTGCTTTTTTTGCCAAGCGCAGACAATGCAACATACAAATTCGATTGAACGGAATAGTGACGATGAACAAAATTGCTACATGTATGATCAAAAAACCAGTGTTATTGTCTTAAATAGATATAAAACGTTGTGTGCGAAGAAAATTAGATTTTCGTCAACTGTATAACCGTTAAAATCGTTTGAAATAACAAGCAAACGAGAATTGACCTGCGTTATAGGCAAATTGTAATTCGGAATGACCAGAAAACTAACAGATTCACCAGGTTCCACGCTCGCAACCCTCGAGATCTCTAGGTACGATGCTGGTCTAGAGAGCCATTCGACATAGTTTTGAGGTTTAATTGTAGCGCCCCAATTGATGGGGTACACTGAACATTTGGCCGTAATTTTTTTCGAAAAATCATAAACAGAAGATTCCGAATCGAAGTTCAGCATCAAGGCCTTGCTTTGCTATCGCCAATGGCACTTCTTAGCGCCCGAGCTTATTTGAAATTCTTAAACAGCAAAACAAAATTCTGCTTTGAAAAAAAAAAAATTTTCAAAAATAACACTTTTTATCACTATAACCAACGTTATGGCTTTATGAGGTGCCAACCGGGATACGAGTGACCTTAGCGGAGATCGGACAACTAACTTCCGGTGGAAACTTTGTCGTATACTGACTGGGAAAGGAAGTCGTACGCGGCTGTATCCCCATGCTAGGGGCGGCACACAACAACGTCTGACCCAGAGCGGGCGGCTGAAGCATGACACGTGGCCAGCTTAGCTATTAGACGGCAGCTCCGTCGCAAGATTAAGCATCGCACCCCGAATATGAAATACTACGAACAATCCATACGGAACGAAACGGAACAGAATAATCGGCATGGGCCTAGGCGATTGAAGAAGAACATCGATTATTGGAAACTCAGTACTTGGAATGTAAGGACTCTCTTCGAACCGGCACGCGCCGGTATTCTGGCTAGAGAGCAAAAGGTAAATATAGAGGTCGCAGTGAAGTGGCCGAAAACGGGAGTACGCGAAATCCGGGCATTATATCATATTGTGGACGTTACATCTACTACAGTGGTGGAGTGAAAGCAGAAAGAGGAGTTGGTTTCGTGCTAATTGGGAAACAGATAAAGCGTGTCATAAGATGAAGACCGATCAGTTACCGTATATGCATGTTAAGAATTAAAGGCTTCAATTACAGCCCAATCAATGTTTACGCACCGATTAATAATAAACCCGATAACGGGAAAGAGAAGTTTTAAGATCTGAATGAAAGCTTCCACTCTATTACGAACCATAAAGACCTGAGGCGTATCAATTTCGCTGCAGCCAGATGGCTATCTGTAGCTCTTATTTTGCCAGTCGGAATATTCGAAATACCACCTGGATACACCCATATGGGGTGGATCCGCGCCCAGTTGTCCAACATATTGAAATCGAGGACAATGGGAAAGATACGGATACGGTACAGCGGTTTTCAACTGGAGGGGTGTCTGCAGAGTACTCCCAGAAAGTTAATGAGCAGATCGATGTGCAATATGGAGGAAACCTGAATGAAAAGTGGAGATATATTCCCAGTACGATCAGCACCACAGCGCGAGAAGCGTTCGGTACATCTGTGACAACCCCGTCCAATGAGTGGTACAACGCTGAGTTTCAGCGAGCGATGGATGAAAAGGACCGTGCCAGAAATCACATGTTGGCTACGGTTGTAAAACGACAGAGCGGAGGGAGATATTGAACTGCTAGAGCCGGTGTTCTTGCTTGCTTGTTCTTGCGGATCATTCTACAAATAGTAGGAGGGTGGTACTCAAGACACGACCGCATGACGTTGACTACCGTATTCTTATATTCCATTAAAACAAATAGTAAAGGAAATTGCAACGCTTCTTCTACAAAACTTCGAGGCACCAGAACGTGCCAGTTGCCGATTATTCTTGTTTACTGGTTAGTCCGTCCAGAATTCCAGCCATTTTAGTATTTTGCAGTATCCATGTACTACTAACAGCCACCAGCATTACGGTTGAAACCGGTACGAGATGACCGGTACTATTTTGTCTTTCCTCCTTTCAGCTAACACCTAGCGTCCGTATGTAACCGGTACGGTTTAGTAATGAAACTGATGGGGTGAAATGTTCGAACAGTACGTTTTATACCAAGGCTTCGTCAGATAATTAGAAAGAAGGAGGAACTAAGGCACCAAAAGGTACCAGTTGCCGATTATTCTCGTTTACTGGTAGTCCGTCCAGAATTCCAGCCATTTTAGTATTTTGCAGTGCCATTTATTACCAACAGCCACCAGCATAACGGGTGAAACCGGCACGAGATGACCGGTACTCTTTTGTCTTTCCTCCTTTCAGCTGCTAACACCTAGCGTCCACATGTCACTGGTGCGGTTTTGGAATCAAAATGATGGGGCGCCGGCCGCTGTCGTAAAATTAACACCAACAAAAAGATGCATATTTGCAAGGTTTTATCCGCCAGCAGCAGCATTTTGTAAAACAGAAAATTCAATTAGCCGCTTCTATTACACAATTTCGAGGCACCAAAAGGGGCCAGTTGCCGAATATATCCTTGTTTTTGGTTAGTCCGTCCAGAAATCTTTCAAGATAGCGTCCGTATGTAACCGGTACGGTTTAGTAATGAAACTGATGGGGTGAAATGTTCGAACGATACGTTTTATACCAAGGCTTCGTCAGATAATTAGAAAGAAGGAGGGGCTACATAGATGATGGAATGGTAGAGACAAATGTTTCTTGAAAGCTGCGCCGGCCGCTGTCGTAATATTAACACCAACACAAACATGCATTTTTGCAAAGTTTTTTCCGCTAGCAACAGCACTTGGTGAACAGAAAATTCAATTAGCCGCTTCTGTAACGAAATTTCGAGGCACCAAAAGGTACCAGTTGCCGATTATTCTCGTTTACTGGTAGTACGTCCAGAATTCCAGCCATTTTAGTATTTTGCAGTGCCATTTATTACCAACAGCCACCAGCATAACAGGTGAAACCGGCACGAGATGACCGGTACTCTTTTGTCTTTCCTCCTTTCAGCTGCTAACACCTAGCGTCCACATGTCACTGGTGCGGTTTTGGAATCAAAATGATGGGGCGCCGGCCGCTGTCGTAAAATTAACACCAACAAAAAGATGCATATTTGCAAGGTTTTATCCGCCAGCAGCAGCATTTTGTAAAACAGAAAATTCAATTAGCCGCTTCTATTACACAATTTCGAGGCACCAAAAGGGGCCAGTTGCCGAATATATCCTTGTTTTTGGTTAGTCCGTCCAGAAATCTTTCAAGATAGCGTCCGTATGTAACCGGTACGGTTTAGTAATGAAACTGATGGGGTGAAATGTTCGAACGATACGTTTTATACCAAGGCTTCGTCAGATAATTAGAAAGAAGGAGGGGCTACATAGATGATGGAATGGTAGAGACAAATGTTTCTTGAAAGCTGCGCCGGCCGCTGTCGTAATATTAACACCAACACAAACATGCATTTTTGCAAAGTTTTTTCCGCTAGCAACAGCACTTGGTGAACAGAAAATTCAATTAGCCGCTTCTGTAACGAAATTTCGAGGCACCAAAAGGTACCAGTTGCCGATTATTCTCGTTTACTGGTAGTACGTCCAGAATTCCAGCCATTTTAGTATTTTGCAGTGCCATTTATTACCAACAGCCACCAGCATAACAGGTGAAACCGGCACGAGATGACCGGTACTCTTTTGTCTTTCCTCCTTTCAGCTGCTAACACCTAGCGTCCACATGTCACTGGTGCGGTTTTGGAATCAAAATGATGGGGCGCCGGCCGCTGTCGTAAAATTAACACCAACAAAAAGATTCATATTTGCAAGGTTTTATCCGCCAGCAGCAGCATTTTGTAAAACAGGAAATTCAATTAGCCGCTTCTATTACACAATTTCGAGGCACCAAAAGGGGCCAGTTGCCGAATATATCCTTGTTTTTGGTTAGTCCGTCCAGAAATCTTTCAAGATAGCGTCCGTATGTAACCGGTACGGTTTAGTAATGAAACTGATGGGGTGAAATGTTCGAACGATACGTTTTATACCAAGGCTTCGTCAGATAATTAGAAAGAAGGAGGGGCTACATAGATGATGGAATGGTAGAGACAAATGTTTCTTGAAAGCTGCGCCGGCCGCTGTCGTAATATTAATACCAACACAAACATGCATTTTTGCAAGGTTTTTTTCCGCTAGCAGCAGCATTTGGTAAAACAGAAAATTCAATTAGCCGCTTCTGTGCCAAAATTTGCCAGTTGCCGATTATATTGTTGCTTTCTGGTTAGTCCGTCCAGGATTCCAGCCATTTAAGTGTTTTGCAGTAGCCATTTACTACTAAAAGCCACCAGCATTACGGGTGAAACCGGCACGATATGACCGGTACTCTTTTGTCTTTCCTCCTTTCAGCTGCTATCACCTAGCGTCCGCATGTCACTGGTGCGGTTTTGGAATTAAAATGATGGGGCGCCGGCCGCTTTCGTAAAATTAACACCAACAAAACGATGGATATTTGCAAGGTTTTTACCGCTAGCAGCAGCATAAACATCGGAAACAGAAAGTGACAACAACAATAACAACAAAGTCAGATCGATTGTATCCGTTAGTGTCGACTGTGCTTGGGAAGAGAGGTAGTGATTGGCTGCGCGGTATGATTTAGACAATCGATATTGATTACCAATTTTTCAATAGTGAATCTCAGAAAATAGTTAGTTTTTATTACATAAATTTAACCGTAAAAGAATTTCTGATCGATTGATGCCAAAATCTCGAAAACCTGATTATAGATGACTGCAAAATAAGCGCTCAAAACCTGACCACTTTTCCCAGGTTTTCCCTGGTTGAATTACTAGATTTTCAAATTCAGGGGCCTAACTTCGATATAGACGTTAGTCAACGTCAAAAGATTAACGGAAACAGGAACCAAAACGTGTCTGCCCCTGTCATGTGCAACGACAGAGAGGGAAACTTGATTACTGATAATCCAGGCCGATGGCCAGGCGTTGGAGACAACATTTCAGTGTGCTGTTGAACGACGAGGAAGATAGAGGGATTAAAGTTAAGAATGATGACATGCTGTTGATTCACCATTCATGGACGAGATGAAAAAACAGTCAGTTGAAAAGCTGAAGAACTGCAAGGCAGCTGGGAAAGACGGTATTTCCGCTGAGCTATTCAAATTCAGGAACAAACAGCTTTATTGTGCTATCCATCGGATCATACTGAAAAAGTGGTATGATGAATTGCCCTCGGGATATGCCCAATCTACAAAAACGGTCACTGTAGTAATTATCGGACTGTAGTAATTATCGGGGCATAGTTCTTCTCAGTACGGTGTACAAACTCCCGCATCCTATTTCACAGACCGAGGCCGTTGCAGGAAACCTTTTAATACCAATGTATAAATTTCAAGAATTCAACTTGCAGACTCACTATCTGTTCATAGACTTTAGGGCAGCGTACGATTCGGTTAAAATCAATGAGTTATGGCAGGTATTGCTCGAACAGGGTTTTCCAACAAAACTAATTAGACTGATTCGTTCCAACCTTAATGGTTCCACATCAAACGTTAGAGTAGCTGGTGAGATATCGGACACTTTGCTGACGTTAGATGGTTTCAAGCAGGGTGACGATATGTCAAACTTATTGTTCAACATCGCTTTGGAAGGAGATATACGAAGGGCGTGCAGAGAGGTGGCACTACCATGGCGAAGTCTCACATAATCTTAGATTTTGCGGCGGATATCGAAATCATTGGTATTAACCGTAGAGCAGCGGATGAGGCCTCCCGAAAGGGAAGCTGCGAGAATAGGCCTTGTAATAAACTTTTCCAAAACAAAGTACATAGTGGCAGGCAGAAAGCATGGTAGCTCGGCGGTGGTGATAGTTGGGTAATCGTTTGAAGTAAACGACAAATTTAATTTTCCTGGGTACACTGGTGAAGTACGACAATGAGGTTAGATAAAGAGGCGGAAAGCTACCGCAAACGGATTGTGTAACCAACTGAGGTCTCGAGGCCTGTAAACCTATACAAAACTAGTACTGTGGCATGACAACGTATTGTGGATTCGACACTGAGCCGATAATCGGTCTGTCTCCGTCATATTAGGTAAGTAAGCAAGTTAGTAAGGAACGTTTTGGCTAGTGGCAGAAAAAGAATAACTACTTCAACTAACTAATTTGGGGCGCTAATTAGTGCCATTGGCATGTCATAATACGATAGTGGTTTAACATTCCTGCGAACGTGGTACCAAAATTCAACTCATACTGGAAAACTCTTATAACTTTAAGATATGTTTTTTTTTAAATTAATATTCCCGTGATGATCAAAACTGGAAAAACAATAATTTTAAAAATACACAAAATTCAACAGGTTCAGCAGGTTGTATGTATTTTTACATGCAGGAGAGCTTCATTTACTCCTCTGCTTTCAGTTTGCTGCAAAACTGATTATGATTTTGTAATACTAGATGCACAAACTAATATAGAGACAAATCGCGCGAAATGACCGATGGTCGAATATCGAATATCGAATATCGAACGTCTTAAGACATGGCCTGCATAACGTGGTTCCGCCAATTCACTCGGTCCATGGCTGCCTGCCTCCAGTTCCGCGGGCACCCGGTACTTTGCAGATCGTGCTCCATCTGGTCCACCCATCTTGCTCGTTGCGCCCCTCGCCTTCTCGTTCCCGCCGGATTTGAAGCGAACACCAATTTTGCAGGGTAGCTATCCGGCATTCTAGCTACATGCCCTGCCCAGCGTATCCTTCCAGCTTTAGCCACTTTCTGAATACTGGGTTCACCGTCGAGGCGCGCAAGCTCGTGGTTCATCCTACGCCTCCACACTCCGTTCTCCTGCACACCGCCAAAGATGGTTCTTAGCACCCGACGTTTAAAAACTCCGAGTTCTCGCAAGTCCTCCTCGAGCATTGTCCACGTCTCATGCCCGTAGAGAACGACCGGTCTTATTAGCCTTTTGTACAGGATACACTTGGTGCGAAGACTCAAATTATGCGACCGTATTTTTTTATGGAGCCCATAGTAGGCACGACTTCCACTGATAATACGTCTCCTTATCTCCCGGCTGGTATCGTTATTCTCAGTTACCAGAGAGCCGAGGTACACAAACTCGTCGACCACCTCGAACTCATCCCCGTCGATTGTTACCGTATTGCCTAGGCGTGCCCTGTCGTGCTCGGACCCACCTGCAAGCATATACTTAGTTTTTGACGAATTAATCTACAGTCCGATCCTATCTGCTTCACGTTTCAGTCGGGTATACTGGTCTGCCACCGTCTCAAATTTTCTGCCGACAATATCCACGTCATCCGCAAAGCAAATAAATTGACCTGATCTGTTAAAAATCGTGCCCCGCATGTCGAACCCTGCTCGTCTCATAACACCCTCTAGCGCGACGTTAAACAATAAGCAGGAGAGACCACCACCTTGTCGGAGCCCCCTGTGAGACTCTAATGGGTTCGACGTTCCACCCGAAATTCTCACACAACACTTCACATCCTCCATCGTAGCCTTGATCAGTCTTGTCAGCTTCCCCGGGAAGCCGTTTTCGTCTAGAATTTTCCATACCTCTTGTCGGTTTATTGAATCGTATGCGGCTTTAAAATCGACGAAAAGATGGTGTGTAGGGACTCTAAACTCACGGCACTTTTGGAGGATCTGCCTCCATTCTTATCCCTACACATTTCGGCTCGTGGGACAAAGCCTCTGTGGGATTTGTTGAGTTTTTGGTAGAACTTTCGTGTTTCGTGTGTGCGGTGCAGCTGCTCGAGTTCATCACATTCCTCCTCTTCCTGGCGACGCTTTTTTTCCTTGGAGAGTTGGACTTGCTGCCTCCGTTTCAGTCTATATCGCTCCACATTCTGACGGGTGGCTCTACGCAGCATTGTTGCCCGCGCTGCGTTCTTCTCGTCCAAAATCTGCCGACATTCTTCGTCAAACCACTCGTTACGTCGATTCGGTTGCACGTGTCCCAGGACTTCCTCCGCAGCACTGCTGATAGCTTTTTTCACGGCATTCCAGCGATCTCCTAGAGGGGCTTCTTCAAGCTCTCCCTCTTCTGGCAGTGCAGCTTCGAGCGATGACGCGTACTGTGTTGCGATGTCGTGTTGCTTCAGTCGCGCGAGATTATACCGTGGCGGGCAACGGTACTGTATGTTATTCACAACGGATAGTTTTTGGCGTATCTTAACCATCACTATGTAGTGATCTGAATCGATGTTAGCGCCTCGATGTGATCTGACATCGATAATGTCCGAGAAATGCCGACCATCTATCAAAACGTGGTCGATTTGTGTTTCTGTTCTATTCGGTGATCTCCAGGTGAGTCTATGGTGGAGGCTATGCTGAAAGAAGGTGCTACGTATGGCCATGTTCTTGGAGGTGGCGAAGTCGATTAGTCTAAGGCCATTTTCATTCGTCAGCTGGTGTGCACTGAATCGTCCAATCACCGGTCTGTACTCCTCCTCCTGGCCAACCTGAGCGTTGTAATCCCCGATGATGATCTTGACATCATGTTTTGGGCAGCGATCATATTCACTCTCCAACTACGCGTAGAATTTTTGAATAATTAATTATCTACAATTTTGTCGAAGACGTCACACCAATCAAACGAACCGAAGTGCTTTTTTTTATTTTATACTCATTTTTTCACAATATTATGAACCACCCTATGCCGAATAAATGAATCACCCTAATTAAACATAATGTATTCTATGCTTGTTATAGTGTACATCATTATACAAGCTATTTCGAGAGACTAGTGATCAATTTCAAAACATAAATTCTAAGCATTTTGAACTCCGCCTTCCACAATTGAAAAAACGACTAAGTCCCAGAGAGTAGATTTTTGCAAAAAAAAATTTTTCAGATGACACCAATTCTCGACGTTTCATGCATTTTTAAGTCCTTTGGCATCAAAAAAAAAAAATTTCGAAAACCGAAATTTCACATACCCCCCTTGGGTGATTTGTCGGTTTTCAAAAAAGCCAAACTTCAATCGCTTTGCGCCACGCCATTTTAAGTCCGATTGAGCTGAAATTTTGCACAGGGTGTTTTTTTCGAGCAGGTGAACATTTTGTATAGGGTTTTTTTTTTTTTTGAAATTCTAGATGACCATTTTGGCTGGCACCCAAACATATATATTCTAAAAATTTTGTATGGACCGTGAACATTACACATACCCCCCCAAAGCTGTCCACGTGGTATGTGGATGGCCCCTTAGGTAAATTACGCAACTTAGGATTTTATTTCAACAATTTTTGTTTTATTTTGTATGATCGGAAAATCTTGAGACCATTTCAACTTACAGCAATATGAAATCATCCCAACGATATCGACTAATACGTATTTTCAGCATTTCACGAAAATCCCATAAATTGTTATAAATCCACCATTCTCGTATTGCTTCTAGTTAGTAGTTCGAATGGCAAGCGGGTTGGGTTTTCCGCAAACGGCACCATCAGTGCACCCACTCAAAGGGGTATTAAAACAGTATATGCAGCTTATCGGCAGCTTCATTCATCTCGCAGCACTAGACCGGTATGTGCATCATATACCTACACGTGCTCGGGTCACTCAGCTAGTAGCATCCAGTTTTATCTAAGTAGTGTTGAAACAAGCAGCGGATAACCATCATGGAGTTCCAAACGAAAACATTCCGCAGATTAGGATTCATTTACGCCGTACTTTGTTTCATCGGCTCCTCATTTGGAGTGGTTATCTTTTTCAAACAGTTGGTGGAATATGAATCTTTTTGTGCAAAAGTATTCTGCGGAGGTTAGACTAGCTATTTTATTTATGTTTACCGAGTAATATCTCTGTTTTTTTTTTTCAGGAAACGAATTCATGATCGTTACCACCATCAAGATGCTCGTGTTCGTACTATCCGCGACAGTTTCTGTGTTTCTCAAACTAGCAATCGATGAAACTGAACTTACCTATATATACATCTTCAAGGCGTTTATGATTACGAGAAATCTCGTCCTGCTTGTCCGTTGGTCAGTCGAAAGTGCCAGCCTTAAAATTGCACAAATACGTGAAACCGACACACCGATGGTTCTTCTGGAAGAAGAATTATCAAAAGTAACCCTTTTGCTACTATCGATTTCAGGTAGGATTATAGTGTTATAATTTATGATTTTGCCAGTGATTTAATCGGGGGGTTTTACGCTTCATAAACAGTTGTGTTTGGAGTGGAAATGTGGATCACCAATGGTATTCAACGGTACGTGGAACGAGCTTCGCGCGATGAGGAATCGCATGATATTATTTAGCGGAATGTGAAAAATCCAAACTGCCATGACTCACGTTTAGTCAATAATTATTTTTTCGTAAGAGTGCGTTTCATATTTCCAGTTTGTAGAAAATTTCAATAAGCGTGAAATAGCTTTCATTATAACAACACTAAAAAAGCTAGGACTAGAGTTTGGTTCGACATTAGCAAGTAACAATAATATTGCCATTAATACGAGAATGTGGAGTCTGACAGCCAGAAAAGATAATATTCTAGTGTTAAAAATTATTATTTGATATGAGACTTCTAGTCATACTGCCATAGTGATCTCAGAAATAATTTGTATTTTATTGTAACCTAGTAATTGTAATAGATACGAATTTATTCATACTAACATTTGAACTTCTCAGAAACATTACCAATAGCTTATACAATGAACATATCTCTTCAAAAACTCAACTGCTAAACGGACTAAACGTATACTCGTTACAAAATATATCTAACATTGAAAATAGTATAAATTATTTTTAGTGTTATTTATGTTACTTTGTTTAAAGAAATCAAATTTTATATGATCTGCAGTGAAGATGGAAAATATATTAAATAATAAAGTGAAGATTGAAAATATATTAAATCAAAGGATACCATTTCCTTACCTTTTTTTTCATCTAAACTAAATTTTGATGACAATAAAATGAATTAAAACCCTTTTTTTCGTGTGTAATGTAGCACAAAGAAATCCAAAAAACCTCTACTACGTGGTATTGAATACTTTTCGCATAATATCTTTAAAACACTTGGTCACACCTAAATCTGATTACTTACTCGGACCATTTTCGATTTGCTCTCGAGCTTATTTAAGGGATTTCTATTAACGTCATATCTGCTGCTAAAATAATTGTATCGGATATCACAAAAACATTTGCTTCTCACTGTTTATGTTCGCTTTACGACAGAAAGAGGGCACTTGGAACAACAGAAGCGCCATCTCACTTCGTTTATGTCATGATGCTTTCATACAAGTTTTGTCCCTGCTACGCTACGTTCTGTCTGTAGCGATCCTCTCCTACACCAACATAATCTATGTTTTGGTCATAGATACACGTAGCGTTCACAACGTTCGTGATGAGCATTACCAACATTTAATATGATCGGGTAAGTGCAAAATATGTTCCAATTATAAAAAACGTTAACCGTTAATTTACGAAAAACATCGAATCAAATTCATTGATATAATATATATAATTACTAAACGTTATTCAACATCGTGAAAGTACAGACTCACCTTTATAAGCTCATCTTGACGAATAGCGATAGTACAACTACAACGTAACGTACATCGATGAGCTCGGTATATTGCACAAAATTCCCGTCGTAGCTCCGCCAGAGTAGCCACATTGATACGTTGGCTTTTGGCGAGATACCTCTGCTTATAGGCCAATCAAGTTCACTTCTTCGCTTACGTAGTTTGTTCCGGTTTAGTTGATAAATTTTGTATTTTCTCGCGTTTTTCTGGCGATTTTTTCTGTTCTAATTTGTCAACTTGGGTAAAAATGGCTGCTTTAGCTCAGGTATGTCTAAACTTAAGGAAACCAGTCGGGAATATGCCGTATTATTGGCTACAGCGTTCTGCAGAAACTACACTCGGTGGACTTTGGACATTGCACTCTCGAGTTAATCTTGATGACTTGTTGATTTTCAATCAACAATTGAATAGAAAAGCCTTTGATTTTTGAGTCTTTTTGTAACTAAAAAACAATTCAAACAAGAAATGAGATTAGGTCATTGATCATCAATTGATATTTTTAAAAAGATCCCAAGATTGAATTCTTCGGAAAACAATAGAGAGTGAGGGCAGAATTTACTTCTCTTTTATTTTATCTCGTGCTCTTTACTTATCAGAATAATGATATTTGGGCACCCAATAAGCTCTTTCACGAGGTGCCAAACCCTTATCAGTAACGGCCGTCGCAGGCCTATTTAGCTTATTTAAATGCTGATAAGGCTAAAATTGGCTGTTCCAATCGTTTGCATTACAAGCACAAAGGATTTTATAGGTCGTTCCGCATTTCACCGGCAGTCTAAGTTGTTTTTTATTTACCTTTTGATGTCATCTTTTCAATCGATTCAATGCGCGCAATCATCATGCTTTCTGCCTTTTCAGCTGATTAAATCTACCGTCCGTCCGGCATGCCGTGCACTATCCTCGAAGGCTGCTCCAGCTGTGGAGACTTCAGCCCTGGGGCCCAGCTTTGCCCTGAGTGATGAACAGCGGGAAATAGTGGACATGACGAAGAAGTTCGTCCGGGAGGAAATTATCCCGGTGGCCGCTCAGTACGACAAAACTGGCGAATACCCATGGCCAATCATAAAGCGAGCCTGGGAGCTGGGCTTGATGAACAACCACGTTCCAGCGGAAATTGGTGAGTGTTACACATAGTTCTGCATTGTATGAAATTTTGCCGAGCATTACTATTGCTCATCATTGTTAATCCACTCGAACTTTAATTAAAATATGGACTGAGCCTTAAGTTAATAGATAGTGTTTGTACCATATGATGAGATTATGAGATCATGGCTAGTTATCTTCCTCGAATTTCTGATATGCTTCAACAAATAGCAACATCCTGCAGAATGCAATCTGAGTTTTAGCTCGATAAGTTTACATGATAAACAAGCCAAGTAAATAAAAGTAGTACAACTGTCGTATTGAAACAAACAACTAAAATCGTACACCAAGCAATATAAAACACAAACGAAATAGTAAGTAAAAAACCAAAATAGGTCTGATTAGAAAACATGCAACAAACGAAGAACGTTACAGAAAAAAAGAGAAAAATATCTTTTCATTTAATATAGTGTATCAATTTTTGGTTGAGATAATCTTCACGAATATACTTTTGAGTTTTGAGGCTCAAGTAATAACCAAAATAAACAAAATTGTGCAAAATGTTTTTCTCCACTTAGGTCATAAAACATGACACTCTTCATCACAAAAAATCTCCTATCTCGAAGATAAGAACAAAGCAACAATGCAATTTAAATAACGGTCAGCAATCTTGTTCCAGGGGGTACTGATATGTCCATCATGACCAGTTGTCTAATTGCCGAAGAACTGGCCTACGGGTGCACGGGCATTATGACGGCTCTCGAAGCCAGTGGTCTTGGAGTAAGTGAAATCAAATACTTTTTCTTTCGATTTAACTCTAACAATTTTATTTCTATTTTTCAGCAAACACCTGTAATATTAGCCGGTAATGATGCGCAGAAGAAAAAATATCTTGGCCGACTGCTGGAGCAACCACTTGTGGCGGCTTACTGTGTGACCGAACCGGGAGCCGGTTCGGATGTGAATGGTGTGAAAACACGTGCCGAGAAGAAGGGTGACGAATGGATCATCAATGGGCAGAAAATGTGGATCACCAATGGTGGTGTTGCCAACTGGTACTTCGTCTTGGCTCGTACCAATCCGGACCCCAAATGTCCAGCGTCGAAAGCATTCACCGGATTTATCGTGGAACGAGAAACTCCTGGTCTAACGCCGGGTCGCAAAGAGCAAAATATGGGCCAACGTGCCTCCGATACCCGCGGCATCACATTCGAAGACGTTCGAGTTCCCAAAGAAAACGTACTGATCGGTGAGGGAGCTGGTTTCAAGATTGCGATGGGTACTTTCGATAAAACACGACCCCCGGTGGCTGCGGGTGCTGTAGGACTAGCCCAACGTTGCCTGGATGAGGCCCTCAAATATTCACTGGAACGTAAGACCTTTGGCGTTCCAATTGCAGCCCATCAGGCAGTTTCCTTTATGCTGGCTGATATGGCAATCGGTGTCGAAACCGCTAGATTAATTACGATGAAGTCCGCCTGGGAGGTTGATCAGGGCCGAAGAAATAGCTACTATGCCTCCATTGCCAAGTGCTACGCAGCAGACATGGCCAACAAGGTGGCGTCCGATGCGGTACAGGTCTTTGGCGGAAACGGGTTCAACACCGAGTATCCAGTGGAGAAGTTGATGCGGGATGCCAAGATTTATCAAATCTACGAGGGTACATCGCAGATTCAGAGATTGATCATTTCGAGAAACATGATGGAAATTGCAAAGGGAAAGTTGTGATGAGTGGATAGATCGATATAGATTTAAGAGTATTTGTTTTTTGTTACTCCACTATTTGAAAGTTTTTGGTGCAAGTAAAGTATAGAATTTTTTTATGAAAAAAAAACAACAGGCGACGTTGTAATAAACTGGATGCTTGAGTATAGATATTAAAAGTTATTTCTTTTTTTAGGTATGTCAACTTTTTTTATTTGTAATAAAACAGTGCATCACGTAAATAAAATAAAGATTTAACAAACACACCAGTTATCATAGAAAAACAAAATTATCTCAGCCGGAATATGACATAACAGGCAGTCTCAACATTTTAAAAAGTGTTGTTTATGTTACAGAGAAAAAATTATTCTATACAGGGTGGACACGAAATTACTGCAACACCTCCAATTGGGTCCTAAAGTTTTAAACGGTTTTCTGATTTTTATATATCAGCTGAAAGAGTGCAATTTTCTGAGCAAAACGTGATTTTGAAAAAATGTTTATCGTTTTCCTTTGATTTTTAAATGAAGAACAAAAAACTGCTCGAAATGCCTTGAATGACAGTTCTCTCATATAGCGTACATGGGCGAAACGTCAACTAAGGCGTCATCCATTAATTATGTAAGGACTTTTTTCGAAATTTTCGTCCCCCCTTCCCCCATAATAAGGCTTAGTAAGATTTTGCATTACCCCTCTCCCCCCACGAATCTTACGTAAGGTTGTCTTTCTAGGGAAAAAAAATATTTTCGAAGGTAAAACATTTTTTTTACACATGGCATATTCGTAGAGGATAAAACAAAGCAAGTTAATACTATGTTAACGTCAACAAAATTCAAAATTATGTAGAAATGAAGTAAAGCACGCAATCACCCAGCGACGGCGAATTCACTGCTTTTTCAAGGTTCAACTGTTAAGATCGCAGGGATAAATAATTCAACTAATTTTATTTTTTTAAGTTTTGTAAACTTTTTTTCAGTTTTTTTTAAAGTTTTCAATCTTACGTAAGATTCTCTTGAATCCCCCCTCCCCCCTTCGTAAGCATTCGTAAGAAATTTGGATACCCCCCCCCTCTCCCCCTAAACCCTTACGTAATTTGTGATGCATTGATGAATGTACGAGAACGTCATGAATATTGGTTGGTAATAATAAATCAATTCTCAAACATTGATTTTCATAAGGTTTTCTGCTGATACCAGAGCCACCACCCCTTGGTTATAGAATTATTCAAAGGCCATATTAAAAAAAAGTTTAACAAAACATTGGCATTCAGTCTACCTCTGTTAGCTCTAAAAATAACCTCTCGTTTCATCGTGTAACTTCGGGCAATAAGCCGACTTCACAGTTTGAGAAGTTTCTGAATACAAGATTTTGAAGAGCCGGTTTACCCCACTAACCCCTTTTCCGAAAACCTAAATTTCTGCAAACTTTTGCATTAGTGCATTAGTGCATAAAGAACAAGGACACAAAACCGGAGTTTCGCTTCTCGCACAATAGGTTCGATATGATGGTCAATAACATGTTATAGAAAAAATGGATTTTCTCAGGCATCTTCATAACGGCGCATTTTTTGAAAATATCTTATGAAAGCTCTTGTGTTGCACTACAAAACGTATCATTTGGATTTTAATCCTAGATCTGTTGGCAAGAGAAAAACTGCTGTGAGAATAACCTTATTTTTTAAGAAAAATGCGTATATCTCATCATGTATTCTCGATAGCAACTTCCAATAAACCTCATTTTGTTGCCTTTATAGAGTAGAATAAACATGCTAATTTTCATGACAATCGATTCAGTTTACACAAAGTTATAACAATTTTACGTTTTTAGCAACTTTTGGACATCAATTTTTGACGTGCTTTTTTACCCCACTTACCCCTTTTTAAAAAATCTGACATTATGCAAAACATTATTCTATTATATAGATAAACAAACCCTGGAAGTTTCAGTCCAATCGGAGAACCTCGAAACAAGACCTAGTTGCGATCTCCGCGAACTGGTTCTTAAAAATCGAAGGGAAACGATGAACATTTTTTAAAAATCACGTTTGCTCAGAAAACGTGGCTTTTTCAAATGATATATAAAAACTGGTATAGGGCGAGAAAAAATTTTGTACGCACCGTCGTTTGTCGAAAGTTGTGCTGGCCACGATCGAAAAACCAAACCTAAGAAGAAAAGTTAGAATACAGCAAATTCGAAATCAATAAAAATCCGCCCTCGTGGAATGTGGATGGCCCCTTTCAGGTAAACACTAGGGAACGAAACAGTTGTGTTTCTAATTAGACATTTGAGGTTGACCGGTGCGATTCTGCTTATGTGTGAATAAAGGGGACAGAAATGAACCTGATCGTTACATCAATACAAACGCAGCGAGTGAACAAAACTCTATTCAATATCGGATTTATTCCGAAAGGATACAATTCTCAAAATGTGCCACAGCTGCAGTCTATTGAAACTTTCTGAGCAAATTTGAAGCGAATGGTCTACCATAAAGGTTACAGAGTAAAAAACGTCGATTGTTTGATAGAAAAATCAAGAAGGAGCTAAACACAATTGAAACATCCGGAATTCAGAAAGCTATAAAGCAAGTACTCCAGAGGATCAAGAAATCAGCGCGATGCGGAGCTGAATTTTTTCTATGAGGTTTGTAAATGAGTTACATTACTTGAATAAACGAACAACTATAGAAAAATAAGTTGCGCAAGATTTTAATTTGGAATTGAAAATTTGTTCGGATTTTTTCCTCATACGTTAGAGCTCCACTCATACAATTGAAATTCGTTCCACTCAAATTTAATATCCGTTACGCATTCTTAAACTTTGTTTGAGATGTCTGGCTCGTTAAATTCGATATTTTTGGAGTTTTCTTTAGGAACTTTCTTGAATAAATAACATTCGAAGACGTTCGAGTTCCCAAAGAAAACGTACTGATCGGTGAGGGAGCTGGTTTCAAGATTGCGATGGGTACTTTCGATAAAACACGACCCCCGGTGGCTGCGGGTGCTGTAGGACTAGCCCAACGTTGCCTGGATGAGGCCCTCAAATATTCACTGGAACGTAAGACCTTTGGCGTTCCAATTGCAGCCCATCAGGCAGTTTCCTTTATGCTGGCTGATATGGCAATCGGTGTCGAAACCGCTAGATTAATTACGATGAAGTCCGCCTGGGAGGTTGATCAGGGCCGAAGAAATAGCTACTATGCCTCCATTGCCAAGTGCTACGCAGCAGACATGGCCAACAAGGTGGCGTCCGATGCGGTACAGGTCTTTGGCGGAAACGGGTTCAACACCGAGTATCCAGTGGAGAAGTTGATGCGGGATGCCAAGATTTATCAAATCTACGAGGGTACATCGCAGATTCAGAGATTGATCATTTCGAGAAACATGATGGAAATTGCAAAGGGAAAGTTGTGATGAGTGGATAGATCGATATAGATTTAAGAGTATTTGTTTTTTGTTACTCCACTATTTGAAAGTTTTTGGTGCAAGTAAAGTATAGAATTTTTTATGAAAAAAAAACAACAGGCGACGTTGTAATAAACTGGATGCTTGAGTATAGATATTAATATTCGTAAGAAATTTGGATACCCCCCCCCCCCGTCTCCCCCTAAACCCTTACGTAATTTGTGATGCATTGATGAATGTACGAGAACGTCATGAATATTGGTTGGTAATAATAAATCAATTCTCAAACATTGATTTTCATAAGGTTTTCTGCTGATACCAGAGCCACCACCCCTTGGTTATAGAATTATTCAAAGGCCATATTAAAAAAAAGTTTAACAAAACATTGGCATTCAGTCTACCTCTGTTAGCTCTAAAAATAACCTCTCGTTTCATCGTGTAACTTCGGGCAATAAGCCGACTTCACAGTTTGAGAAGTTTCTGAATACAAGATTTTGAAGAGCCGGTTTACCCCACTAACCCCTTTTCCGAAAACCTAAATTTCTGCAAACTTTTGCATTAGTGCATTAGTGCATAAAGAACAAGGGCACAAAACCGGAGTTTCGCTTCTCGCACAATAGGTTCGATATGATGGTCAATAACATGTTATAGAAAAAATGGATTTTCTCAGGCATCTTCATAACGGCGCATTTTTTGAAAATATCTTATGAAAGCTCTTGTGTTGCACTACAAAACGTATCATTTGGATTTTAATCCTAGATCTGTTGGCAAGAGAAAAACTGCTGTGAGAATAACCTTATTTTTTAAGAAAAATGCGTATATCTCATCATGTATTCTCGATAGCAACTTCCAATAAACCTCATTTTGTTGCCTTTATAGAGTAGAATAAACATGCTAATTTTCATGACAATCGATTCAGTTTACACAAAGTTATAACAATTTTACGTTTTTAGCAACTTTTGGACATCAATTTTTGACGTGCTTTTTTACCCCACTTACCCCTTTTTAAAAAATCTGACATTATGCAAAACATTATTCTATTATATAGATAAACAAACCCTGGAAGTTTCAGTCCAATCGGAGAACCTCGAAACAAGACCTAGTTGCGATCTCCGCGAACTGGTTCTTAAAAATCGAAGGGAAACGATGAACATTTTTTAAAAATCACGTTTGCTCAGAAAACGTGGCTTTTTCAAATGATATATAAAAACTGGTATAGGGCGAGAAAAAATTTTGTACGCACCGTCGTTTGTCGAAAGTTGTGCTGGCCACGATCGAAAAACCAAACCTAAGAAGAAAAGTTAGAATACAGCAAATTCGAAATCAATAAAAATCCGCCCTCGTGGAATGTGGATGGCCCCTTTCAGGTAAACACTAGGGAACGAAACAGTTGTGTTTCTAATTAGACATTTGAGGTTGACCGGTGCGATTCTGCTTATGTGTGAATAAAGGGGACAGAAATGAACCTGATCGTTACATCAATACAAACGCAGCGAGTGAACAAAACTCTATTCAATATCGGATTTATTCCGAAAGGATACAATTCTCAAAATGTGCCACAGCTGCAGTCTATTGAAACTTTCTGAGCAAATTTGAAGCGAATGGTCTACCATAAAGGTTACAGAGTAAAAAACGTCGATTGTTTGATAGAAAAATCAAGAAGGAGCTAAACACAATTGAAACATCCGGAATTCAGAAAGCTATAAAGCAAGTACTCCAGAGGATCAAGAAATCAGCGCGATGCGGAGCTGAATTTTTTCTATGAGGTTTGTAAATGAGTTACATTACTTGAATAAACGAACAACTATAGAAAAATAAGTTGCGCAAGATTTTAATTTGGAATTGAAAATTTGTTCGGATTTTTTCCTCATATGTTAGAGCTCCACTCATACAATTGAAATTCGTTCCACTCAAATTTAATATCCGTTACGCATTCTTAAACTTTGTTTGAGATGTCTGGCTCGTTAAATTCGATATTTTTGGAGTTTTCTTTAGGAACTTTCTTGAATAAAGAGTTTCTCAGAACACCATTCTCTACAAACTACCTTTTATTATCCTTCTATTCAGGGCCGGCGTCACATTATTTTCCCGAGTGGGTAGTAGGAATAGGGAAGGTGACAAAGTCGTAGCCGGGGAAGGGGTGGGGGGGGTTGTGACCTTCTGATACCTGAACGAAATTTTACGATAAGTCGACAGTGCATCAACAATAGGGTGCCAATGGAATGTTTAATAGATATTAGATTTTTGAATTTCGTTTAGTAGTCATGTAATAATTTCCCATGGAAGGCAATTATATAGGTTCATTTGCAAAAGTAATTTCACGCCCTTGCGAGTGGCTTTCCGAGAGTTTACCGGAACATTCGCCATGGTGGACATGCGTGTAAGCATGTTTATGAGTTCTTTCTTCGTTCTATTCATCAATTCCTCCTCAATTTTCACGTCAAGATTGTTAAGTTAGGTCTCACGCTTCTGGTTTGTCCAGGAGCTCTGGATGGGATGCAGCTGGGGAACGTTGGGTGGGTTGGCCGACCTGGGTACCGCATCGATTTTCAGCCGCTCCATCTCTTCCAACGATTGCTTCGAGTAGTGGGTCGACACCACATCGGGCCAGAGCACCGCGTCTTCGCCCCTACGGTATTTCTTGATAAACGACGCACCACTGAGTGCTCGGTTAAAAAAATAATGACAGCTGTAACACTTTTGCATAAATCTCGGTTCACCAAACTGAAATTTCGGCACAAAGTATTTGAAATCCGAGATTTCAGTTAGCTTGAACCGAGATTTACGAAAAAATGTGACAGCTGTCATTTTCTTCTTAATCGAGCACTCAGTGGTGCCTTTCTCGGCAATAAATTACCGAGACCCGGCATAAAATTTTAAGTGTGTATAAATTTCCCCGTCACGGCTAGTACGGAGCTTCTCGCTGATTGCCAGCCACAGAGCACCTTCTTTGGGAACTTGATGTGTAAAATGAATTCCACCTCAGAGGTCACTTCCTTCGTGGGTAAAGTAAAATATGGAGTGCCCAGTTGTTTTCATCCAGGGTGAGATAGGTCTCGGCAAGGACCACCAGCATCACGTCGCGATTCGCCGAGAAAATCGACTCGACCATCGAGCAACTCCGAAACCAATGAACGGGACTTCCGCTTTCTGATGTCCAGGTACTTTTCCACTGTTTGGCCGGTTGAACCGTCCTCCCAATCAAGCGTACGCAGCGATGTAGCCACTTCCCCCTCGATTCTCCTCTTCGGCATTCTTTTGAGCTTCTTGTCGCTCGGGGTCGTCGACCGTCCAGAACCCATCTTCTTCCGATGCTCTGATTGTAGTCCAGCAGTGCCAACATGTTGTAGATACCGAAACAAGCGTACCCGGCGCCCCTTTCCGTACGATGTCTGTTTTCGACGCGACGGGGTAACGTTCTTTGATCGCGCAAACTTCTGAACGGAGTAGCTTCACTGTTTTCGCCATTATGGTTAGAGTTTGAGTCAATTTTTTTCTGCTGACTCATAGGTTACTATGATTGATGCTTCATGGGTAGTTTCGTCAGTGCGTGTAAAGGTAAACTCATGAAAAGTCGGCCTTTTTTGAGCATTTTTTTTTATGCTAACGTTATAACTCAACGAATTTATCTTCTCTAAAAAAGTTTCCATCCAAAATTTGAGCTTAATCGAACGTCTGACAGGGTTTCACTTACAGTCGTGAAAGTCTTACATTTTTGACCAACCTAAAAATGCACAAGAGTAGTTCTTGAAGTTTCAGAAATCGATTTTTTTATTGCAAATCTCTTGGAAATGCATGAAATGTCGAGAACTGATGTTGTTTCATATAAATTTGTTTTAAAAACAAAAATTATATTTCAGGGACTTGGAAACTTTTGCGTTGGGAGACTCGAGCTACACCAGAACACACAAGAGACACTCCCAGCTGTAACTTTGACCGCTTTGGCTCTACTTCCCAAAGTCCGATTGAGCTCAAATTTGGCATGGAAAATTTTTACGAGAAAACAAAACTTTAGAACTCTATCGTAAATGCAATTCAGAACTCTATCGTAAATGAAACAGTTGAAAAAAATAATCCTTTTCTCTGAGTAACGTTACAACTGTACATAAGTTTGTAGATTTATAACCTCTCGCTCAACGATATCCATCAAAAAATCTGTCGCTCGCAACAGTACATTTTTTTGGTTTTGTCCAATAGTTCCGTGTGGGTAAGTACCCACATGGATATTTTCCGAGTGGGTTCTACTACCCATACTACCCACATGAAACGCCGGCCCTGCTTCTATTTTGCTTCCTTAAGAAATTAGCGACAGCCTCGCACAAGTGGTTGCACTATATATCCACTACCAAAAGATGGTCAATAGTTTGAGAATCAACATTCTAGAAGGCTACGATCAACTAGGAGCCAACCCTTAGGAGTTATTATTTTCGCCCTGATTCCAGTCCTGTCCGACCACTATGCAACTTTTTGATTATTCTGTTGGCATAACTTTTATTCTAAGATGAAGAAGTTTAGTGAAGGAATAAGAGTTATGATTGGAACAGTTCTTTTCATAAGTGACGTATGTGTTATAAATAATCTTAAAAATTCTTTCACATAGTAGCACTTTATCCAACATTTAAGTTTAAAAGAAGTTTACAAATGTTTCCTTAATGCCTATATATTACTTTTAGAAGTTTTTGCTCCCGTAACATTAACACGAAAAGTTACCTGGACATTCCTACGATTTCATTAAAATATTTCTAGTATAACTTCTAAAAATAGTCATTGTAACATTTGAATATTAAATAGGAAAATCTAATTTGAGCAATGGTACCTTGTAAAACCTTGTGGATGACCCGTAATCACTGAATGATACCAATGAAGTAAAAAATTGTACGTTGTTCGTGATGTTACAACGCTAAAATACCCCTGTTTTCTTATTGGCTTAAAATTAACACATTCAAAATTTTATAAAAAAAACCGGAATTAATCCACCTAGTGGTGCAGAAACCTTTGTTACACTAACTATTATTATATACTTATTAGGCCAGTAAATCATAAATCGTATACCACCATGTGAGTCCAATTTCAATAATGAATGAAATGAATTTAAAAGATAGTTATCAGAGGGTGAACCAAAGACGATTATCGAATTTGAGCTTGATGTGGTTTTCGCCAATATTATGAATGTTATATGGTCGGTGTTAAGTCAGACCGGACCAAGTCGCAAAATTGGAAAAAACGAGTTAACGATAGTATTGGATAAAGATTTTCTTAAGCTACATCACACAACAATCAGATTTTATTTATCTCTAAAACAGCAGAAATACCTTTTTCGTCGACCGGTTTCGGGCTACGATCTTGCCCATCAGCTGGACGATGTCCGACTAGTTACTTGTGGTAGTTTCCGATCCTGATACGCAGAGAGTTGTACTGTATTTACAGCTTCGTTAGATGGAAGAGAGGGGACGATATTTGGGGGTCGTCCTCATTCATTAGTGGGTGGTCAGTGGTAGTGATGTACATGGATTCCCATGCATTTAAGTGTGCGGTTTTTTGTACATTTAAACAGTACAGTTAAACTGATAAAAAATGTACAAAAAACCGCACACTTAAATGCATGGGAATCCATGTGCATCACTACCACCGACCACCCACTAATGAATGAGGACGAGAAGTGATCCGTCAGTGTAGTACATATTGTCGCAGTTGATGTTTCGATATTTATTGGAAAAAATTTTAGGGATCTGCTGCACGCGTAAATGATCCGGGACTCCACGAGTTTCTTCTATCATGGATGTATCGAAAAACACAGTAGAATCAGAAGTATTTGATAAGTCGACACGATTTGGAATATTCGAAGAAGGGTTAATATTTTGGGACATGTGATTGAAATACAATGTCATAAAACGGGTTTGAGAATTAAGTTCGATTAACCTTTCAAAATTTTCAATCACGGGACGGTTCAAGACCTCACATTTGATTAGAATACGAGAAGACAGGCTCCAGAAGCGGGTTATCGTCATGATATTATGATACACTATATTCATGTAATATATAAATATTGCTTTCTAATTTAAGACTAAGCGCAAACAGAGTATCCATGTTATTCCACTTCTCGTTATCGCAGCCAGTTTTATAAAGTCTTTATTTCGGGTTTTATCATACAGCCTAGGCCTTCGAAAAGAATAATGTCCTCGACTACACTCTGAAAATCCAAAATTCTCAAAGGTCGCGGAAAACCTTCATTTTCAGATAATGCATTTGAGATAAAATTGAATTGACAACTGATTTTTTCCTGTATAATTCTGAACTAGAATTTTTCGAGAGCAGGTTTGTAGAAGTTTGCTTCAATTCGTAAACTTGATGCTGATTCATAATTCTAGGTCCTACGATTTCTGAAAATAAAGCGAATGTGATATTCAAACCTAGATTATGAGAAATTAAAAAATAAGAACTGCTTTGAACTAACATACATATCATTTATTACTGTTTCCTCACGTTCGATTATTTCAACAAACTTTAAGCTGCATCTAGCCAGCATTTAAAAATTGGTTTGTGATCGAAAAAATAAGACTCATCTACTTCATATATGGTCGGTGTTAAGTCAGACCGGACCAAGTGACATTCTGATCATTTCGAGAAAAACGAGTATGAAGTTTGTTGCGACGACGCGAGACAGGACATAACACTTATTATTCTTACAAAACATAAAAAGGAGTAAATTTACCTTTTTCGTCGACCGGTTTCGGGCTACGATCTTGCCCATCAGCTGGACGATGTCCGACTAGTTACTTGTGGTAGTTTCCGATCCTGATACGCAGAGAGTTGTACTGTATTTACAGCTTCGTTAGATGGAAGAGAGGGGACGATATTTGGGGGTCGTCCTCATTCATTAGTGGGTGGTCAGTGGTAGTGATGTACATGGATTCCCATGCATTTAAGTGTGCGGTTTTTTGTACATTTTTTATCAGTTTAACTGTACTGTTTTTGATGGGTCCACTGGCTTCGGTATCTCCAATAACAATTTAACCGTCTCCCATAAGCTCGATAATCCTGCTTCTGTTTACGTCGCAGAATTAGCTGCAATTCAGTACACCCTAGGGATTATCGAAAAAATGCCCAAGGACCATTATTTCATCTTTACGGACAGTCTCAGTTCCATTGAGGCTCTCCGATCGATGAAAGATGTTAAGCACTCTCCGTATTTCCTGGGGAAAATACGGGAACATCTGAGTGCTTTATCCGAAAAATCTACTCAGATTACCTTAGCGTGGGTCCCTTCTCACTGCTCGATACCGGGTAATGTGAAAGCGGACTCTTTGGCTAAGGTGGGCGCAACAAACGGTGATATTTATGTAAGACCAATTGCCTTTAATGAATTTTTCGCATTTGTACGTCAGAATACGATCATCAGTTGGCAAAATTCTTGGACCAAGGGGGAACTGGGAAGGTGGTTACATTCCATAATCCCCAAGGTATCGACGAACCCGTGGTTCAAGGGGTTGGATGTAGGTCGGGATTTCATTTGCGTGATGTCCCGGCTTATGTCCAATCACTATAGATTTGACGCGCATCTCCGTCGTGTTGGGCTCGGGGAGAGTGGTATCTGTGCCTGTGGTGAAGGTTATCACGACATATAGCACGTTGTTTGGTCATGCCCTGTACACCGTGACGCCAGGTCTAGATTAATAGCTTCCCTGCAGGCCGAAGGTAGGCAGCCGGCTGTTCCTGTTCGTGATGTCTTGGCGTGCCGTGACCTATCCTACATGTTCCTTATATACGTTTTCCTGAAATCCATCCACGCCCCAGTTTAGTCCTATCCCCTTCCGCCTACATCCAACCAAACGACAAGAACACGTTAAGACCCCGGATCCGGAAACAGCAATCAGACCCGCACGATACTCTCAAGGCCCGATGGAAACAACCCAATATGCCAGTCCGTAATATCTTGGCCCAGCAGCGGAACAAATTTAATATGCTGCTTACCTATGGCAATGAAAACCATCAAACAGCAAACCTGTGCTTTCAATGCAAAATATTCTAGCTTTAAGTTAGATTTAGTTTCAGCTCGTAGTCGGCAGCGAGGATAAAAAATTTGCTTTTAGTTATTAAGATACTTTAGAAAGTAAGCTACCAGATATAATTGGCGCCGTTAAACATTGAATTGTATTTGTGCCGTGTCAAATAAACTATAGATGAAGAAAAAAAAATCATGACGATAAGTGACTTTTTACATGCGCATACTAGTAAATGTGTATAGTAGGGTGGGGAAAAATGATCAATTTTCCAGAACCAAGTTTTTTGGTTCTTTTTGGGGCCCCAAACAACCCCAAACTTACCGGAAGTCGATTGGTTTTGTCTTCGCTTGGCGCATTGCATTTCAAATTTGTATGAAAATTTATACGGGAAAACCTACTTTTTTGCATTTACCTTTCAAGAGAGTTCAATAATACTCTAATAATGCACTTCATTATGTTAAAGTATAATATTTTAGATACCTAACAACTTTGCCGAAGACACTAAAGAGCTAAGGTGGCCATAAGAAGAGCTATAGCTGTTCAAAGTTGAGTATGTCGATTTAAATGCAGAAAATCTTGTTTTCTGCCAACATTACCAATTTACCGGCGCCAGTAGCATTCTCATCTGAAATAACCTGTCGTAACCAGTTTATACACTCAGCTGGATCAAACAAACAAATTCAGGTCAATATTCTAGGCGTAGGTAGAATCTGCAACGTGTTTCAGAGGTTACTTCTGATGGAAACCTGACTAACGCAAGTACACTGGCAGTGTTGGCAGAAAAAATGATTTGCAACATAAATTTCGACATACTCAACTTTGGACAGCTCTAGTATTTTTTTGAGACACCCTAGCTCTTTAGTGTCTTCGGCCAAGTTGTTAGGCATCAAAGAAACTACAATTTGAAGTCATAAAACCGAGCAAAAGTTCATCGCAACCGAAGCAAAAACCAAACCACCACAATACAAGACTTCAAACTCCCAGGAAACCAACTTTTAAGACCAATACGACACAACTAAAGTGAGTGACTATCTATATTTCATACCCTATTAATAACTTTTAGTAACTTTTTACGTTGAATACAGTTTACCCTTAAAAAAGGCCACCAAAACGGCCGAAACATCGGGCAATTTGGCTAGATTGTCGTGTATTTCCTTCATAAAGACTGAGAAAGCCAAAAAAACAGACCAACCTTTGCATAACCTTTACCAGTCGTTAACATAAAAATAGATATTATTGAATTTTATTTATTTGCGTTCTTAACTCATACTTTGGTCGAAATTCGACAATTCAAGCAACCAATAAAAAAACGTACTTAGTATGATTTTCAACCAGCTCTGGGGCTTTCATTTAGGCATGCAAACATCAAAATCGGAATATGCGTTCTATTTTTTTTGTTCGATTTTGATATACTACACATATAAACAACATATTTACACATACATACATACATACAGGCACGCCTACACATACATACAGAAATTGTTCAGTTCGTCGATCTGAGTCGATTGGTGTATAACACATGGCTCTCCGTGCTATTCCCTTTGCCTTAAAAGTTATATGTTTCATATGAAAAATACTCTTTGATCAATATTTTAAAATCGAAGCCACTAATCCAAAATCCACTCGGTAGTATTCTGGGGGGGCGCAGTAGCTTCCGCTTGCGTATAAGATCATCAAATTCGGATATTGCGTTGTGTAAGCGTTAGTATTTTGTGGCACATACATACAGAAAACACACATACTAGGGTGGGGAAAAGTGATCGATTTTCCAGAACCAAGTATTTGGTTCCTTTTGGGGCCCCGAACTTATCGGAAGTCGATTGGTTTTGTCTCCGCTTGGCGCATTGCATTTCAAATTTGTATAAAAATTTATATGGGAAACCCAACTTTTTGGCATTTACCTTTCTAAAGAGCTCAATAAGGATCTAATAATGCACTACATTATGTTAAAGTATAGTATTTTAGATGCCTAACAACTTTGCAGAAGACACTGAAGAGCTAGAATGTCCATAAGAAGAGGTATAGCTGTTCAAAGTTGGGTATGTCGATTCTAATGCAGAAAATCTTGTTTTCTGCCAACATTACCAATGTACCGGCGCCAGTAGCATTCCCATCAGAAATAACCTATCGTATCGAGGATACTGGATCATATAAACAAATTCAGGTCAATATTCTAGGCGTAGGTAGAATCTACTACGTATTTCAAAGGTTACTTCTGATGGAAATCTGACTAACGCCGGTACACTGGCAGTGTTGGTAGAAAAAATGATTTGCAACATAAATTTCGACATACTCAACTTCGAACAGCTCCAGTATTTTTTTGGGACACCCTAGCTCTTTGATGTCTTCGGTCAAGTTGTTAGGCATCAAAAAACATGTCATGAAACCTATGGTTTGAGCCACTTTGAGCTCTTTAGAATGGAAAATACAAAAACGTTGGTTTTTCCATACAAATCTCCATATAAATTTGAAATGCAATGCGCCAAGCGGAGACTAAACAATCGACTTCCGATAAATTTAGGATTGTTTGGGGCTCCAAATAGAACAAAAAAAACTTGGTTCTGGCTTTCTGCTATCAAGTTTCGTTTTTTCCATATAACAATTCCCCACCCTAACACATACACACACATACACATATACACACACATACACACGAACAGACATTGCTCTATTCGTCGAGCTGAGTCGAATGGTACATGCGGTTTGGGCCTTGGATCTATTTTGCGTTTTTCGACTGATTTTATAACCTTTGTTTAGTATAACAGAGGTAATAGTATAAAACGAAGGTAAAACCCTTTAGTCATTGGATGAAGCATTTATTTCAACGTCATATAACCTACAAACAATGTTATAAAAATATACCGCCGATCATCTGGAATCATTTGAAGAATATGTATCAAAAACGCTTGTTTTTTGTTAATTTAACTTTAGCTTTGCAATAAGTTTCTTAAACACTGCAAATTTGACTGTTACGCTTTTAAAAGTCTCAAATACTATATAATCTGAGAAAAATAGTTACATTACTGGAATATGCATTTCAAAAATTGGTTTGTACCTGCGCAGAGAAATGACACGGTTTTCAAATCACTATCGCAAGCTTCTGGGAAGTTTGTGGAGTCGTGAACCAAAATGCAACTAGCAGGTGCAACCACTCCGGTTCACTCTGTTTTTCCCAAGGGAATGGTATGGTAGCCTTCAAGCGTTACGAACATCTATTTCTGTACCGTTTGTCCCAAAACTTCTTTTTCTGCTGTCACAGTTTGCTTCACTTTGCTTTGGGACACAATTAATGTACTAAATATCACTTAAAATATCACATACCATGTGAAAACCTTAAGAAATTACTCAAAACTGTCTGATATGCTATTAAAAATTAAAGTCAACATTTAGCCGGTTTGCCCAACCATAAGATAAGGGTGAACTGCCTATTTTTCGGGTGCTAGTGCCAGTGATGTTGGTAACGCGTCAAGTGTATGGTAACTGACAGCGATGCCATTCCCGTGGTTTTTCCACACACCGACGTGATAACTATTTATCACCCTGAGTGCACCCCTATACCTAAATGGAAACCAGGGATGAGTCGATTGCTACGATTTATTTTACGTGCGAAGATAATTGGAACCACATGTTTAACACAAATGTAGGTACCGTTCTGAATCAAATGTCGAACACCCATGAAAGTAACCGAAATTTTTTCCTTATCAGTTTGAAAAGTTTCTCATTTTGGAGATTATATAAGAGGCCATCCACATTCCACGTGGGCAGATTTTTAACGATCCCTCCCCCTCCGTGGACAACTGCCCATGTAAATTCTAAAAATTTTGTATGGACCGGGGACACGACACAGACCCTCCCCAAGGCTGTCCACGACGAATGTGGTCAATTTCAATTTGTCGGTCAATTTGTTTGTTTTAATTTTGGAAATAGCAACATTTTGCTGTTTGAGTTTAATTATTGTCTTGTACTTTTATTAATTGTCCTATAGTAATAATACAAATTGAAGCCAGTTCATGTTGTATTGATCTCCTTTACATTTTTTGTCGCATTATCTATCTTTCATTTTTTTTTTGCCTTTGTGTCCTCTTTGTTTTTCTCTTGTTTGTATAGATAGTTAGAAGATAGATACATAGATAAATAGATAAATTTCTTTTTATTGACAATCTCAAAATAGTATATAGAAAACAGAAAACATCAATTTGCATAGCTTAGCAGAAAAAAACTAACGTTATCATTGGAATAAAATTGAGATGTGTTATAGACCATTTGCTGTCGATACTCCGGACCAGGAATGTGGTTTTCATTCATGAATGTTATTGAGCTATTTAGACCGAGTCAATGATTGCGCAACAATAAACCAGTTTTCTTGAAAGATTTTCGTAACAAAAGTCAATAGAAAAAACTCGATCGCCAGGATAGTCACTATAAACAAAAAATGGTTATACTTGAGAGAATCAGTAGAAAATATTTGAGCAGAGAGGAATCCGAAGCAATTTGCGAATTACGTGCTGGCAGCCAATTGTTCGAGCTGACATTAAGCGCTTTATTTTTTGTTCCTGTCCAGAAACTCAGCTACCATCACATTTCAGTCAACAGAAATAAATCAGATCGCGAAAAAAAAAACTGCTTACGAAATCGCCACATTCCCATTCACTCTATTTATATTCCGTTTATTTTTTGCCGCACATCCCGCTTCGATCACTCTTCTTGTTTTATTTTTGTGTGCAACATTTACGCATATGGGAATACCTGTAGTGGGTCCTACTTCTACAAACAAAGCAAAAGGAACGCGAACAAGGTAATAAAATGCGCAAATAGGAGGGGAACAACGGCGACAGCCGCCGCGGTTCTAGCTGCCGCCGATGTTGCTGCGCATCGCCGTTTCCCAAAGCACGACTCGGCAGATAGTTAGGTAGAACCGCGACTGTCTTTAGCGGTGAATCTGCGAACGAAGCGCAAACAATTTCGCTGCTTTCCGCGCAAATCTGAATGTGTGTCAGTGTGTTTTGGCCGCAGCAGGACCCTCTTCGCTATCCTCGGTCCTCGGTTGGTCCCGTCGTACCGCGATGAATGACAAAATTTCGCATCGCAAAGCAGCACTATCCCGGGGGACTGTCACGCAAACGGAGCGCTACATGTTGTGTAACAACCATCACGGGTGGAAAATTTGTAATGGCAAAAACATTGGAAAGGCAAAAGAAGAAAGTTTGCAAATTGCATCGTAATATTTTTTACGACTTAAAGCACATGTATGGGTTGAGGTGCAAATTATGACATAATGGGAAACACGTGATTAATTTAATTTATCCACGGCACCATACAATCAAAGCAATGCAAATGCTCAGTTGCATTGCTTTAACTATAAAAGATATTTAGGAAAAGATACGATCATACAAAAGATGGATTGTGCCGACAGTATACACTGTGACATACTATAAGTTTCTCTTAGTACACAAAACGATCTCGTAATCAGATTGATTGATACTAGGACTCATTCTTCAACTGCAAAAATAAAATTTAGTCTGAATAAACGAATTCTGCGGTGCAGGACTTAAGAGAACATGTGTTTATATGTTTATTACATAAACTCATATAATACTTCATTGTTTGGGAAACACGTGATTAATTTAATTTATCCACGGCACCATACAATCAAAGCAATGCAAATGCTCAGTTGCATTGCTTTAACTATAAAAGATATTTAGGAAAAGATACGATCATACAAAAGATGGATTGTGCCGACAGTATACACTGTGACATACTATAAGTTTCTCTTAGTACACAAAACGATCTCGTAATCAGATTGATTGATACTAGGACTCATTCTTCAACTGCAAAAATAAAATTTAGTCTGAATAAACGAATTCTGCGGTGCAGGACTTAAGAGAACATGTGTTTATATGTTTATTACATAAACTCATATAATACTTGAACGTAGAAAGAATAAAGCTTACCTAATTCAATAACGAAATGAATAATAATTAAGAAAGAATATCTTCTAAGGAGACACCAACTAAAAAATGAAATTTGCTTATGTCTCTGAACTCCCAGTCTCTCAGCAGGTCTCGAGGTACGATACTGGTCCTTCAAACCAGTCGTCGTAGGTATGTTCGAATATCAGGCTCGGAAGGTACTGTTTGTGTCGATAGGATCATAGCATTAGCCCAACAATTGCTCGCCGGGCACGTCGTTTCTACGTCTGCTTAGGGGCCGTTCCTAAACCACGTGGTAATGTTTTGATCACTTTTTATATCCCACCTAACCCCCCCTCCCTCGGGTTCTTTCGTGGTGTTTTGGTCAACCCCCCCACTCCTTGCGACTTTAACCACGTGGTCTTTTCAATTGTCAAGTGTAAAAAATTCACTTACATTTTAACATTTTTATTATTAAACTCAGTACATTTTATACTTCTGAAATGCAATAGCTTGATTCTTAATTTGGTGGCAACAATAAATTATAAGTTAGGAAAAACGACCACGTGGTCATTTAGTGAATCCCCCCCACTCCCGTGCGTGGTCTTTCGTGGTCTTTTAACAACCCCCCCCCCCCGTTCTCCTGGTTATGACCACGTGATTTAGAAACGGCCCCTTACGGAGGAAGCTTTCATTTAAGTTTCTAAAGATTTTAAGCTTTTCCAAGCCGGCTGAGGGAACCAAAACTCACAGGGAAAAAAAGCTGTTGTCCAATTTACAGCTGCCGCCAACATAGAATATTTGTGGGTGAAAATCCCCATGGAACCACTGCTACATTGGTGTACTGTACTTGCCACCAGATAGAAGTCGAGACGTTAACTTCGTGATGCTGTCTCTAAAATAAGCGATAGTTCAGCGACAAAGCTAAACTCGTCTTGATGGGTGACCTTAATCAATCTCATTTGGCTTGGAAAAGTGATTCAGTACTTTCACAGTTTTTTTTTTTGGCCAGCCAATATCTTCTTGATAACATGGTGTTCTTAAGATTAAGACAGCGTAATTTATTTCGCAATAACTTAGGTCGTATATTGAACCTCGTCTTTTCCGTGGATTGGCTCCGTCTCCTTAGCATTAGACGAAGTTGTTCCAATTGAGCCATGTCACCCGCCTCTCTGCTTCACTGTGCGAAGATACCGGATCTACCGTGCGTACAACCGCTTCCAATACAAAATGTACATGAGACGAAAAGAGGATGACATCCGGCGAAACAAGAAGTTTGATAACCGGGTTGCCCACTATGGAGGAAATAAACATTGCTGCCAGTCTAGTGCCGAGAAAGAAATCAAAACAGACCTGTCAACCAGGCCCGATGATATTTCTTCTTGCATCTTCAAAAAGTGCAGCTCTTTTTTGATTGCACCTTTACATGCGATTTTTAACAGATCACTCCAACATCAAATGTTTCCCACTACATGGAAGGTCTCTCACATGCTATCGGTGCATAAAAAAGTTGATAAATCTGATATCTCTAACTATCGTGGAATAATCTTTTTGTCAATTGGATCGAAATGCTCCAAAATCATCATCAAGGATATGCTGTTCAGTTCGTGTAGACATCATAATAGCATCTCTCAACTTGGATTCTATCCCAAACATTCTGTGGACACTAACCTGTGTGAATTTACATTATTTTGTATCGGCGCAAAGGACGGTGGAGCTTAGGTTGATGTCATTAAGGCCGCGTTTGACACCGTTAATCATGGTTGCTAAGCAATACTATCTAGGAATTTCCGATACAATTTGCAATTGGCTTCATTCTTACTTGAGCTACAGACAGTTTCACGCGAAAGTCGGATCAACAGTATCTGACAGTTTTATCCCATCGTCTGGCGTGCCTCAAGAAGCAATTTGGACCCACTTCTGTTTGTGTTATTTTTCAATGATGTGACGATACTTTTTGATAATCTTCCTTATTATACGAAATGAAGCCGATTGCAGGGAACTCCAAAGTTACTGGATAACTTCGTTCATCTGTGCTAGTCAAACTTCCCAAAATTAAGCGTATCGAAGTGTTGCGTGATCTCATATCGGCAACTCGAAAGACCAATACTCGAGAAAAAGATTAAGGTTTCAAATGTTTCATGTCGAATATTGTTTCAAATTTCCACAAATTCAAATAACTTACACTTATCAGCTGAAATTCGCACTATTTCTTTAATCAGAAAAAAAATCCAGCATACACAATCACTATCGGCGCGCCTAAAATTTCCCTGCTGGCGTGTCGACTCCAAATCATCGGCGACGCGGCGTGGCAGCGCACAGGACTAGAGCTGTCCAGCATTTTTTTTGGAATTCGCAAAGCATAATGTTCATCGATTACCTTGTACATGGTGAAGCAATCAATAAACAATATTACTTACTTTACTTTGTTGGCAACGGATCGTTCACCAGTCCAGGGCTAAACGAATTAGAGATGTACAGCTTCTTCTATCTTGGGTAGCCATTCTTCACTCTCCTCTTACACCCGCAGATCGTGCATTTTCTTCCACCGCGTGCGAGACCTACCACGGAGTCGACGGCCTCTTCCTGGGTCTCTACTGAAGATAGTTTTGGCGGCTCTCTCGTCAGGCATTCTGGATACATGTCCAGCCTACTGAAACCTAAAAAACAATATCGCACACTTAGCCTTCGGGCTAATAGCGGTTTCGATCAACTATATTAGTTGAGAGAAATCGTTATCGATATTGTTTTTGGCACATTTTGTATTTGTAGGATAAGTACAACGATACACCGTGCTCCAGTGCTGAGTCGAGAAAATTTCCAGCTCGACTCGATCGGAAACCGAACCCGATATCACATCTGTGTGGGAGAGCTAGCCAACCGACATCGCTAACCACAGAGCCACGGGAACCACAGAGCCTACTGAAGCCTGCCCAGCTGTATTACCTTCACTATATCAGCGTGTTTGTATACCTGGTACAACTCGTGATTTATGCGCCTGCGATGGAGTGCATCTTCCAAATTACCGCTAAGTATTGACTGCAGAACTTTACGCTTAAAAACTCCGTGCACTCGTTCATAAGGTTCCTTCAGCGTCTATGCTTCATTTCCGTAAAGGGCCACCGGGAGTCTATCAGTGTCCTATACAGCACTAGTTTTGTGCGAGTTTGCAAACTACGGGATCTTAGCTGGTTACGTAGTCCGTAGAAGGCCCTGTTGGGAGCTGCAACTCGTCGTTTCGCTTCACGATTCATATCGTTGTCACATGTCACAAGCGTACCAAGATAAACGAATTCATCAACTACTTCAAACCGTTCCCCATCTATCTCCACCTCAGTAACAACACCACGAGAACTTTCACGTTCCCTACCAGCTACCATGTACTTTGTTTTGGTAATTGAAAATACGGAACGGATCAAACTGCCTAGGCTACGAACACGGAAAAGGATTAAGGTAAATGATTGGAAATTGGGTACTTGGAACGTTCGATCTCTCAATGAACCGGTGGGGCTGGCTTGCTTGCTCGAGCACTACAGCGGCAGGGAGACGAAATCGCAGCGATTCACTCCTGGAGGCATCCAAAAGAGACTTTCGGGGACCAAACATTGACTCTGACCATTATTTCGTCGTTTATAAGATCCGTGCACGGTGCTGAAATCTCGCACAGAGAGGGCGACGCGTATCAACATTCAGCGGTTGAAAGCTGATGGCGTGGTAACAGAACTCGCCAGAGAGCTCGATCAACGCCATCGAAATGACTGCGAGAGAGGTGGTAGGTACAACGCGTGGAAGACAGCGTAACGGCTGGTTCAATGCCGAGTGCCAGAGAGCGACAGATGAGAAAAACCGTGCCAGGAGCCGCATGCTTACTGCGACTACGCGTCAGAACAGAGAGAGGTGCAGGGAGGCAAGAGCTGCCAAAAATAGAACCCACCGTCGGAAGAAGCGCGAGTACGAGGAGCAGGTGCTCGCCAGCGCTGAGGACAGCTATGCTCGAAAGGACGTGCGGAACAGTCTACAGAGTCAAAAGCAGGAATTTCCCTGTGCCGGTCATGTGTAATGACAAGGACGGAAACCTGCTCACTAATAAACCGACGGTTGCAGCCAGGTGATGGAGCATTTTCAGGTGCTATTGAACGGTGAGGAGCTGGATGAGCAGAGCAGGAACAGAATGACGATTATGAGTGACGAACAAGCTGTGGAGCCACCAACACAGGAGGAGGTAAAAAAGGTGATTAGTGAGTTGAAAAACGGGGAGGCCGCTGGGAGGGAAAGTGTCCCGGCCGAACTTCTAAAAGCGGGAAGCGAGCGGCTGTACTATGCGATCCACCAGATAATACTAAGGATCTGCGCGGATGAACAAATGCCGAACGACTGGTTGGGAGGCCTCATATGCCCTATCTATAAAAAGGGTCATCGATTGAATTGTTGCAACTATCGAGACATGGCTGGCTGAACGGCTGGATAATGCGTACCATCGGGGCCAAGTGCGCCTACAGGGGGGTATCGGGTAACCAAACCCGGTGGGAACTTGGTCGAATGCTGACAGGGAAGGAGAGCTCTTTTGAGTTTTCGAGCGTCCATCCTCCATGTTAGGAGCGGCTCAAAACGGCATCTGTACTCCAGGTTAGGAACGGCCGATTACCATCCTCGTGCCAGCATGGGACTCTAAACAGTGTTGTGCACGATGGTCCTCCGGCGAGACAGGGGGTTGGTGCGCAGGCCTTACAAGCCGCCACCATAAAACACTCCCAAGTAATGAACGAGGAACAATGAAATTCGGACTGGAACAATCGGCACAGACCCATGCGACGAAAACGGACTAACGATTGGAAACTCGGGACGTGGAACTGCTGGTCTCTCAATTTCCAAGGGAGCACTAGAGTTTTCGACGTCGTAGCGCTGCAGGAGGCGTGCTGGAAGGGCTCAATGGTACGTACGTTTCGGGATGGTCATGCCATCTACCAGAGCTGCGGCAACACACATGAGCTGGGGACAGCTTTTGTAGTGATGGGCAAGATGCGGAAACGGGTGATTGGGTGGTGGCCAATCAGTCCTCGAATGTACAGCTTAAGAATCAAGGACCGTTTCTTCAACATCAGCATCATAAACGTGCACAGCCCTCACCTCGGAAGTACCGAAGACGACAAGGATGAATTCTACGCGCAGTTGGAGCGTGAGTACGACTGCTACCCAAAACATGATATCAAGATCGTCTTCCTGGATCTCGGCAGGAGGAGGAATACAAACCGGTGATTGGAAGGTTCAGCGCGCACCAGCTGACCAATGAAATGGGTCTAAGACTCATCGACTTTGCCGCCTCCAAGAACATGGCCGTGCGTAGTACTTGCTTCCAGCACAACCTCCTACACAAGTACACCTGGAGGTCACCAAATCAGATAGAAATACAGATCGAACACGTTCTGATTGACTGTCGGTTCTTCTCAGACATTATCGATGTCAGATCCTACAGGAGTGTTAACGATCATGGTTAACATGCGCCCAAAACTCTCCGTTGTTAACAACATTCGGTACCGACGTCCGCTCCGGTTAGATCTCGCGATGAGTTCGAGGTAGTCGACGAGTTTGTCTATCTTGGCTCACTAGTAACCGAAGACGATGATACCAGCCGGAAGATAAGGAGACGTATTATCAGCGGAAGTCGTGCCTACTATGGGCTCCATAAGCAATTGCGGTCGAACAGACTAAGCCTCCGTACGAAGTGTAACCTGTACAAAACGCTCATAAGACCGCCTGTTTTTCTCTACGGGCATGAAACGTGGACAATGCTCGAGGAGGACCTACGAGTGCTCGGAGTTTTCGAACGACGGATTTTAAGGACGATCTTCGGTGGCGTGCAGGAGAACGGAATATGGAGACGAAGGATGAACCACGAGCTCGCGCAACTCTACGGCGAACCCAGTATTCAAAAGGTGGCCAAAGCTGGACGGATACGCTGGGCAGGGCATGCAAGAATGCCGGACAACTACCCTGTGAAGATGGTGTTTGCCTCGAACCCGGCAGTAAGAAGACGACCAGGGGCGCAGCAAGCAAGATGGGTAGACCAGGTGGAGCGAGATCTGGCGGAGAGTACACGGTGTCCAAGGGATTGGAGAGTAGCAGCTCTTTGGTTATCAGGTTATGTCCTTTGGTTATCAGGTTTGGTTATCAGGTTTGTCATAACCTTGGTTATCAGGTTATGTCATGACGGAATGCCAAATAAATAAAATAATAATCGAGACATTGTGCTGCTCAACTCCAGGGGCAGGGGTATGTGCTCTCTTACCGACTGTTCAACATCGCTCAATGGTACGTACGTTTCGGGATGGTCATGCCATCTACCAGAGCTGCGGCAACACACATGAGCTGGGGACAGCTTTTGTAGTGATGGGCAAGATGCGGAAACGGGTGATTGGGTGGTGGCCAATCAGTCCTCGAATGTACTAATGCTTAAGAATCAAGGACCGTTTCTTCAACATCAGCATCATAAACGTGCACAGCCCTCACCTCGGAAGTACCGAAGACGACAAGGATGAATTCTACGCGCAGTTGGAGCGTGAGTACGACTGCTACCCAAAACATGAGATCAAGATCGTCATCCTGGATCTCGGCAGGAGGAGGAATACAAACCGGTGATTGGAAGGTTCAGCGCGCACCAGCTGACCAATGAAATGGGCCTAAGACTCATCGACTTTGCCGCCTCCAAGAACATGGCCGTGCCTAGTACTTGCTTCCAGCACAACCTCCTACACAAGTACACCTGGAGGTCACCAAATCAGATAGAAATACAGATCGACCACGTTCTGATTGACTGTCGGCACTTCTCAGACATTATCGATGTCAGATCCTACAGGAGTGTTAACGATCATGGTTAACATGCGCCCAAAACTCTCCGTTGTTAACAACATTCGGTACCGACGTCCGCTCCGGTTAGATCTCGCGATGAGTTCGAGGTAGTCGACGAGTTTGTCTATCTTGGCTCACTAGTAACCGAAGACGATGATACCAGCCGGAAGATAAGGAGACGTATTATCAGCGGAAGTCGTGCCTACTATGGGCTCCATAAGCAATTGCGGTCGAACAGACTAAGCCTCCGTACGAAGTGTAACCTGTACAAAACGCTCATAAGACCGCCTGTTTTTCTCTACGGGCATGAAACGTGGACAATGCTCGAGGAGGACCTACGAGTGCTCGGAGTTTTCGAACGACGGATTTTAAGGACGATCTTCGGTGGCGTGCAGGAGAACGGAATATGGAGACGAAGGATGAACCACGAGCTCGCGCAACTCTACGGCGAACCCAGTATTCAAAAGGTGGCCAAAGCTGGACGGATACGCTGGGCAGGGCATGCAAGAATGCCGGACAACTACCCTGTGAAGATGGTGTTTGCCTCGAACCCGGCAGTAAGAAGACGACCAGGGGCGCAGCAAGCAAGATGGGTAGACCAGGTGAAGCGAGATCTGGCGGAGAGTACACGGTGTCCAAGGGATTGGAGAGTAGCAGCTCTTTGGTTATCAGGTTATGTCCTTTGGTTATCAGGTTTGGTTATCAGGTTTGTCATAACCTTGGTTATCAGGTTATGTCATGACGGAATGCCAAATAAATAAAATAATAATCGAGACATTGTGCTGCTCAACTCCAGGGGCAGGGGTATGTGCTCTCTTACCGACTGTTCAACATCGCCCTTGAAGGTGCAGTACGAAGAGCAAACGTGCAAAGAAACGGTACGATCATCACGAAATCTCACATGCTTCTTGGTTTTGCGAACGACATTAATATCATCGGTATTGACCGTAGGGCCATGGAGGAGGTCTTCGTGCCTTTCAAAAGAGAAGCTGCGAGATTAGGACTTGTTATTACCTCAATAAACAATATTATCCTACACTAGCTGACCCGGCAAACTTCGTACCGCCTATTTTAGTGTTTAATTTGATAATTTTAAACATTTCCAATTTATTGATTCCTTGCGATTTGATTATATCGTTTGAAATGATTGATTATATCGGAATGAAAACATCCTCGACTTTTGGCTTTTGTACATCACCTCTATTCCGGAAATATATTGGGTGCATTTCAGTTATTTTCGTTGTTTTCCAGAAACTGAAAGTGGTCATCTTCGAATTCAAAATGGTGTCCAGGGTCAATACTTGGCTTCTTCACATCATTTCGATTACGGACATATCCATATGTAGTAGTATTCGGTTATTTTCGGCTGTTTCCCAGAAGTTGCCATTTTACTGTTCAAAATAGTGTCTGAGGTCAATTTTTAGCTCCTTGCATCATTCTGGTTCCGGTGATACTCATATTGGGAGGTATTAGGTCACTTTAGGCTATTTTTCAGAAACCGTAAGAAACCGTAGAAACCGGATTTCAAAATGGCATTTGAAGACAATTTCTGGCCCCTGAGCGTCATTCTGGTTTAAAAAACATCCATATTGGGTGTTATTTGGTCATTTTTGGCTTTTTTCCAGAAACCGGATGTCACCATCTTGAAATTCAAAATGGTGTCTGTGATCGATTCTAGCTCCTGTGTATCATTCTGGTTCCGAATATTCTCATATTGGATGAAAATCGGCCATTTTTGGCCGTTTTTTAGACACCGGAAGTTGCCATCTTACTATTCATAAAGGTGTCAATTTTCAGCTCCTTGCATCATTCTGGTTCCAGAGATACTTATATTGGGTGGTATTTGGTCACTTTAGGCTGTTTTCCAGAAACCGAAAGTCGTCATCTTGGACTTCAAAATGGCATGTGAAATTAATTTCTGACCTCCGGGTGTCATTCTGGCTCCGGAAACATTCATATTTAAGGGTATTTGGTCATTTTCGACTGTTTGCCAGCTGCCGGAAGTCGCTATCTTTGAATTCCAAATGATGACTGTGATCGATTTTTAGCTTCTGTGCATTATTCTGGATCCGGAGGTACTCATATTGGATGGAAATCGGTTATTTTCGGCTGTTTTCCAGAAACCGGAAGTTGCTATCTTACAATTCGAAATGTTGTCTCAGCTCGATTTGTGGCTTCAGTGCATCATAACAATTCCGGAAATACCCATATTGGACGGTATTTGGTCATTTGCCGCTGTTTTTCAGAAACCGGAAGTCGCCATCTTGGATTTCAAAACGGCATTTGGAAACAATTTCTGGCTTCTGAACGTCATTCTGGTTAAAAAAACACTAATATTGGGTGGTATTTGGTAATTTTCGGCTGTTTTCCAGACACCAGAAGTCGCCATCTTGCAATTCAAAATGTTGTCTGAACCTGGACATTTGATCATTCGCCGCTGTTCTTCAGAAACCGGAAGTCGCCATCTTAGATTTTAAAATGGTATTTGGAGACATGCCAGAAGAAGAACCGTAAGTCGTCATCTTGAATTTTAAAATGGCATTTGGAGACAATTTCTGGCCCCTCTTTAGAAACCGGAAGTCGCCATCTTGGATTTCAAAATGGTATTTGGAGACATGCCAGAAGAAGGAAGCGTATCGAAACATTATGGACATGTTTGTTACATCTATAAACATTCATCTGCCAAATTTGGTTGTATTTGGTTGATTGGCTCTCGAGCTGTGCGAAATTTGTGTTTCATTTGTATGGGACCCCTCCCTTTCAGAAGTGGGAAGGGTCTCGAACTATCTTAGTCACCTTACTCGGCCCTTAAAACCTCTATATACAAAATTTCACGCCGATCGGTCCATTAGTTTCCAAGCCTATATGAATCAGACAGACAGACAGAACAGAGTAATGTCAAAGCAGCAATTAACATCGCAGCGGAAGGTGTCATAGGGTTCGTCGAGAGGGATCGACGTAATGGCTGGTTCGACGCGGAGTGTCAGACGATTCTAGACGAGAAGAATGCAGCGCGGGCATTGATGCTGCAGCAAGTGACCCATCAAAACATGATGCGATGTGAACTGAAGCGAAGACAGCAGACTTATCTGTTCCGGGACAAAACGCGCCTGGAAGAAATGGAGTGTGAGGGAATGGAGCAGCTGTATCGTTCTCAGAAAACACGTAAGTTCTACAAGAAACTGAACGCATCCCGCGCCGGCTTTGTGCCGCGAGCCGAAATGTGTCGGGATGAGGATGGAGGAATCTAGACGTATGAACGCGAGGTGATCGACAGGTGGAAGCAGCACTACACTGAACACCTGAATGGCGCAAAGGCAGAGGACCAAGACGGCAAGAGGAAGACCTCGTCAGCACAGCGGATGAGGAGACGATAGGTGAAGTTAAGGATGCCATCGAGCATCATACATCAGATCTCAAACTGGGCTCGGATAGGTTGGCTTCCTGTCTGCACCAGCTGATAGTCAGGATCAGGGATACAGAACAGCTACCGGTGGAGTGGAATGAGGGAGTAATATGCCCAATATACAAGAAGGGCGACAAGTTGTAATGTGAAATCTATCGAGCGATCACGATTCTCAACGCAGCCTACAAAGTGCTCTCCCAGATAGTAATTCGCTGTCTCTCGCCGCTAGCAGGGAGCTTTGTTGGAAGTTATAAAGCCGGTTTTGTGGGTGGGCGATCGACAACGGACCAAATCTTCATGCTGCGGCAGATCCTCCAAAAGTGTCGCGAATACCAAGTCCCCACGCACTACCTATTCATCGTTTTCAAGGCTGCCTACGATACTATCGACCGTGTAGAGCTATGGAAAAAATGGTTTCCCTGCGAAACTAACAAGACTGATCAAGGCCACGATGGATGGTGTACAGTGCTGGGTGAAGATTTCGGGTGCGTTATCAAGTCCGTTTGAAACAAACAAGGGACTTCGACGAGGCGACGGTCTTTCCTGCCTCCTGTTTAACATTGCGCTTGACGGTGTGATGAAACGTGCGGCCTTTAACATGCGGGCACGATGTTCAATAAATCCAGCCAGTTCATCTGCTTCGCTGACGACGTGGACCTTTGTACACCAAACTGAAACGTGAAGTAGAAAAGATTGGATTGAAAGTGAATACGTCAAAGACCAAGTATCTGCTAGCAGGAGAAACCAAGCGCGATAAACAAAATACATGGGAAAATAAACAAAAAGTAGTAAAAATTAAGACGGCCACACGCTTGTATGTGTTTCTGCAGGAGAACATACAGCCAAGCACCGCAATGCATGTGTTAGCAAGACTTCACGCGCTGCATTTGTTTTGATGCAACAATCTGGTTCATTTTTTCCCCTTCATCCACACATAATCAGAATCTCAACCGTCAACCTGAAATGTCTAATTAGAAACACTTTCGTTTCGTCCCCCAGTGTTTACTTGAAATGGAAATATGTAATACTGTCTGACCAGAGTTGCCGAAGTTGCGAATATTGTTCTGGATGAGCACGAGTTTTGTATTTTCAAACAGGTCCAAATGAGTTTCCATGAACCCATGATTATGTGCTGTAGATAGCTTGCAAGAAAGCGAATGTTTTTGTTTTTCTTTAACGCAGTTTACAGGTCGTGATGTCATTTTAAGGCGCATTTTAAGTCTTTGAAATCATCAACGTTTGCATACTCTATGACGGGGAAAATGCTGCTTGGCAGCTCTTGTCATATTTTTCAGCTACTCCGTATGCATACAACGAGCGAACTAATACACGCACACCAGATGAATTGGAGATTGGAGAAACTTGTGAGGCCTCTGCTAGGCTGAACGTCAACATGAGCGATGGGGCGAGATTTTTGCCGTAGGTTAATGAACAGCTCTACTTACGGCTGTTTATTTACCTACGGCAAGAATCTCGCCCGATCGCTCGCGTTGGCATTCAGCCTAGCAGAGGCCTAACATGTGCAACAGATGCGACTGTGTGTGATTTTTTTTTGACTTGAGACGGAAAGGGAGCATTTTTCGACAGAAAAAATTTTGCATGTGGTTGAAACGACCATTATTAGATAGTCGTACTCCCGTAACACGTGCTAAATATATGACACTATGTGTTGTTACTTGACTTGGGAAAAATTTTATTGGCTTTTAAGTAATGGATTTGCTACCTAAAAGGCAATTTCGCGCTATTGCTTCTAAAGTAATAAGGAAAAGTTTTGCGTGATGGTAACGTCAGACAACAACTGCAGCAGAGAACTCCGCAGTCGTATTGTAGCTACGGACTCCACAAGACTTTGAGGTATGGTAAACTTGAACCATGTACAAGACGCTTGTAAGACTAGTAGTCCTCTACGGGCACGAGACATGGACAATGCTCGAGGAGGACTCGCAAGCTCCGGCCGTTTTCGAACGACGTGTGCTTAGGACTATATTCGGCGGAGTTAATACGTGAGGATGGCGTATGGAGGCGAAGGATGAACCACGAGCTGGCGCAATTCTTCGGCGAACCCAGTATCCAGAAAATCGCGAAAGCTTGAAGGGTACAATGGGCGGGACATGTTGGTAAGAAGGCCGGATAAAGCAATCCCGCAAAAATGGTGTTCGTCTCGAATGCGGCCGGTACAAGACGTAGAAATGCACAATGAGCTAGGTGGTTAGACTAAGTGGAGCAAGATCTTGGAAGTGTGGGACTCTCAAAAAACTGGAGACAAGTTGCTATGGACCGAGGACGTTGGCGTTACATTGTGACGCAGGTGAAAACCTGAGGGATGTTTCACCAGGAAAGTAAGTAAGTAGAAAGTAAGTAAGCAGGGGGTCTGTTGAGTTCACATTCCACGTGGATAACTTGGATGGGGGTAGGGGGAGCGCAAATGTCCACGCTTGTCCACGGTAGAGGGGAGGGGGTATTGATAATGTCTACGAGGACACGATATTTTTCCAAAAAGAAATGTAAATCTGTCAAAAAATATATTGGCCTGCAATAAAAATTCTACAGCTGTTCTGTTTCTAGAATTGTTGTCAGCTGTATTTGTGATAAATTTGGCCTCTTTGTTTTTTTTTTCCAACAGACGGTTCTTCACATATGTTGAGCATATGTTGAGAACCTCCAAGAATTTCAGGTGAAATAAGATTATTTCCTTTTTTTGTGTTTCCTCCGTTTGCAGAGGTACTTTCCAATTTTTTAAAGTAAATTTTAAACCATTTACCATCAACTTTGTTCAAATTCTTTAAGACATTTTCAAATAAGCTCAATTCAGAATCACTATTGTCTTTAGTCTGATGGATCTATGGATCTGTGGATCCAGTTTTTAATCAATTTAGAATCAATTTTTGCTTCGTCCTTTTCCTTCATTTAGAAGTGTTCTTCAACCATTTGGCCTAATTTAACTAAAACAGTTAAACAAGTTGACCTTCTCTTCTCGTTAGAGTTACTTTAAAAATTTGAGCAAAATTTAAGATCATGTTCTTAACTTTTGTAATTTTTTTCTGAATTGCAGGAGCGTTCCTAAGCTTTTTAAGTTAGTTCGGAATACCTAGTTGGCTTTATTCGTTTTTTCAGAGGAATTTTCAACATTATTTTAGACGAATTTCAGACGAAGCATTCTTAGCACTTTTTGTTGATTTATGATTATGTTTTATATTGATCTCTTCTGTCTAATTGAAGCGTCGTAAACCATTATTTCTATTGTTAGGTTTTTCTAGCCTTTTGAAGACGTTTTTTAATCATTTTGAACTGAATTTAGAATTAATTTTTTTTCTTTGAAAAAAAAATGTTTTCAGATGTTTCAAGCTGCATTTACTAGAGCTTTCATGCATTTCAAATTGCACTTAATATATTTTTTTTCTATTTTGGCTTTTCCGTCGTTATACGTTTTTCAATCATGTTGGCTTTGAGCGGTTTACAACTATTTCGGAAATCAAAGGCTTTTTAGAGTGGAATGGAGTCTATTGTTTATTTTTCTGGCGTTTAGAGGTGTTTTCAATTATTCAAAGCATATGTTGTGATTATATTTCTTTCGGTTTCTTCTGAACTATAAAGGCGTTTGCTTTACCCTTTTGCGTTTTTTTTTTTGTCTCTTAGGCTTGGGGGGGGGATTCTCTTCATTTATGGCTATTTTCTAATAACAGAATAACACAGAATAACATTTTTCAACTCTTCTTCGTAAGACAAATTTCCATGTGGACAAAGACAGGGGGGAGGGGGGAAGGGTAGAGGTTCAGGTCAATGTCCACGCTTGTCCACGAGAGGGGACGGCGGGTCTAAAATAATGACTTTTTTGTCCATTGTGGACAGCCTCACCAAAAATTCACCTGTTTGACCCATTCGAATTTTTCCTTATTTTCATGTTGGCTCGCTGGTGGAAATACCACTGCTCCTCAGCCTTTTTCGAAAGTATTCAGCAAACATGATTGAACATCTCTTACAAATGAAGGTTTTCATACAGTTTTCGGAATAAACGTGTTTTTGTGCTTGTTTCAAAATTTATGTGATTTCAAACAGTCTTTGTTACGCGCTGCGTTAGTGTATGGTAAAGGAAATTTCATTCCAATTAAAAATAATCAAAACACGACTGCGTTTTTCTAGTGTTATAAACTAGGAAATCCTTATTGCAAATTTTATTAACTGGATAAAAACATCGGTTTCGGCGATTGCACCAATTTGATCATACTAGTATTTAATTGATAATTGTTAAAAAAGTATGGTAATTTTTGAAATTTCTATCGTTCTATCGAAATACTGAATTCTGAAATTCATGAAGCTTGTCTTCATGTCACTTTGAGTAGGTTTGCGACTAGCATGTTGTGTTTTAAAAGGTGCATGTGCATGTTTTAAGAGGTGAAATCTGCGAAAAATTTAATCTTTAAAGCTTTGATCTTTGCTGCTTTGTTATCTATTGAATAGTTGTAGACAATTGCTTGTTATTTATGATCTTTTAAAACTTGTCACCAGATGGATCTAAAATTATTTTTTCTATTTTTTCGGAACTACAAATTATTGTATATTTTTCAAAATCCTATTTTTTATGCAATTTATACATTTTGGCAGCAAATTAAGATTTTTCATGTAAATAATTCCAATCAGGAATGTTCTGATTGAATACATCCTCAAGTTTGGTCGTTTTCGAAATTTTTCATGTCTTCCATTTACTTTTTTATTATTTTTATTTTACATACACATTATTTGCATGTTTTACATGGTGTATTGTTGTACGTGTTGTTTTCACATCTTTCAACTTGACCTGTTCCGAAACAGTAGGCAGTCATTTCATGATCCAAAAGGAAAATATTTGACCTGCTTCGGTAGTTCACCCGGCACGGTCGCAGTAGGTTCAAGTGCAGTCAACGGCGGATCACCCGCTAAACCGACGCAAACCACGCCTCACCAAACGCACCAAGCACCTTACCGTCATCATCATAATCATCACCGTCATTATCTTCATCATCATAACGAGCCGGCTACAGGTCTTCTTGCTTGGGTGATGACCAAATCGACAGACAATTACGGGCGACTCGCAGGAAGAGCAGGGCTGCGACGGGCGCGGTAAAGATATTAAAATGCGCAAAAGATAAAACGCCACCAACAGACAACAGGCAGTAGCGTGGCAGAATAAGTCGATTGCTCTAGCCGGCGCTGTGAAGCAGACAACCCAGATCGGTACACAGCTTGAATGGAAGCTTCTCCGGGTGGTGGTGAATGGGTCCACTGTGGTAGTACCCAGTTGACCTACACACACTGCTAGCGAGCGTCACAAAATGCGGAAATGGTTCGCAAAATGAACGACCGTGACAAAGCCGGGGCGTCGGCGGCTGCTAAGCTTGAACAACGCACGCTTCCAACACAGCATCAGATCGATCGGCTGTAGGATGAGCGAATTGTGACACCTCGATAAAGCATTGAGTAAACATAAATTAAAGTAGGAGCAGTAATTCTACGCAAAATCGGTCAACAGTTATTCTACACTTTCGATTTTGATCAATATTTTATTTTATTTGTTTACGGACCAAACTTCCAATTAGAGATTGGCATCAAACTCGCAGTTTCAAGAACAGTGCTACCAATCTACCTAATCAGACTTTCAGTGTTCCCCAAGTGGCCGATGATAAGTTTGTACCATGACATTTCGTGTCAATTTGGTCTGGACCTGCCACTATGTGTAGAAACGAAAAAGGAAATTCAATAACTTTTCAATTGTAGATTTATTTCATTAAACAAAAACCGAGTTTCGTTTCGGTTAGTAGTTAATTAGCACTTTTCTGCTCCTTTTACGAAGCTGGTCGTTTTTGTTGCCTTAGAGGAAATAACGACCAGCTTCGTAAACGCAGAAGCGAGAATGACGGAACTTGAAAAAGTTGTATAGTTGCATGTGTTCCATATGCATATTGAAATGTTACATATAAAATGTTTTACAAGATGCAAGAGAAATTTTAAAAATTAATTCTAAATTATATCAATAGGGTGCAAATTTCTAACTGAGCTATTTTTGAGATTTTCCATCTCTTTTATCAATCTTTCAAATGAGTAAAAAAATCTCATTTTTCAACAATACTAGGCATAAGTACCTGAAAGTTCGAAGAAATGGCATTAGTATTAACTAATGTGAACCATTTTTATTTAACTTGATCCCTCTGATGACGCCTGTCAAAACTTCAGCTATTTATATTTAAGTATTTACAAGTTACAGCACTAAGAAGCAATTAATCTCCGAGTCTTTTTTTATTTCGGAAAATCTACTATCTACACAAGAAAACGATATCCAAGACCAAGGCCAACCCGGATCCTGCATCGTCGATTGGAACGATTCATAAATGGTTTACCGAGTTTCGTTGTGGCCGTACGAGCACAGTTGATGCTGAACGATCTGGACGCCCAAAAGAGGTCACTACCCCAGAAAACGTCGAAAAAATCTATGATATGATGTTAAATGATCCCAAAGTGAAATTTACAGAGGTAACTAATGCTGTAGGCATGTCACCGTAAAGCGTGGGCAATATCGTGCATTCAGTTTTGGGCACGAAGTAGCGTTTGCTCATAGTGGACCAAAAACGAATTCGTGTGACGACTTCCCAGCCGATCAAATTTTGCGCTGATTCATAACCATGGATGAAGCCTGGATCCATTACTACACTCCTGAGTCAACGCAGCTGGCAAAACAGTGGGTTTTACCGGGCCAAAGTGCTCCGAAGCGTCCAAAAATGCAACAATGGGCCGGAATGGCATAATATTCGTGGATTGTCTTGAAAAAAGTAAAACCATGACCGGAGCATACTATATTACTATTTATCATTATTGGACAGATTAAAAATCGAAATCACCGAAAAATGACGGCATTTGAAAAAGAAAAGAAATGGTCATTCATGCATAGTTGCACAAGCAAAATTGCATGAAATCGGCTTTGAGTTGGTTCCTCAGCCACCGTATTCACCAGACCTGGCCCCCAGCGAATAGTACTTGTTCCCTAACCTGAAGAGATAAGCGTTTCTACTCAAATGCGAGGCTCATAGCTAAAACTGAGGCGTATTTTGGAGTACTTTCGATCGAGTATTTCCCAGATGGTATTAAAAATCATTAGAAAATTAATTTATTCAAAAGACAAGTTTTTAATCTATGTTCGTTCCGGTTTTACCCTTGAATGCCTGAACCGATCCCCACCAAGCTTGGCATACGTGTTCCATTACAAAGGAGATGGTCATAGCTAGGAGGGATAAAGAAGTCAAAGTTTTTCTTGCATTATGGGAATATATTGATTGAATTCACCTGATGATTTTCTGGCCCTCGGTCATATCTGTGTGACGTCACACCCCGCGCAGAAAATACCTTATCACGTAGGATTTTATCATACGGTACATTTTAGCTTAGTCCGAAAGAAAGTAAGCCTTCTGTTGAATGAAATGAAAAACAGGTAGAATGTAAAACCGGGACACGACCGTCTGTCGTTGTTCCCTAAAACAAGATCATTTGTAAAGAAAGCAGGAAAGATCTTGAAGAAAGACCGCGAACGGTTCTGCTAAGCAAACGTTGGTGAAACATTTGGTTTCCTTGACAGAGGACCACGAACGGCTCTGTCAACATACTAGGTATCAACAGATTATGCAATAGGCGGCAAAGAACTTCGTGCAGCCTTCTGCTGTGCCACAGTTACGTAAGCTCAAATAGAATAAACATTTTGTGGAAAAACAAACCAGAAGTCGCCGGTTCAACGGTGTTAATACTTACGCGTGTACTCTATCGTACATGCAGTACTAGATTAGGTTAAGAGCTTAGTAAGGTAAACAAAGAGTGGAGAAAGCCTCTCACTTTGAGTTACCTGTAGGGTATATTTAAGCAGTGATGTACAAAATAAAAGTTAGTTAGTCCACGCTAATCTGGTGTTTTATTTCCGCGCCGACTGCGCGTACAGGATTTGTCAGAAAGTCCTGGTAGTGGTAAGATACAGCCTCTACATCTGGAGGCCAGAAGTTGATGTTCAGAGCATGATGTTGCATGATGATCGACACCATTTCTGAATCCAAAATGACAAACTTCCGGTTTGTGGGAACTGTAAAAAACTCAAAATGTTGAAAATCGAAGTTCAACAACATTTTGCAGTTCAAGGTGATGACTTATGGTTTGTGGAATGCTGCGAAAATCGGAATTTAGACAACGTCCAAAATCCTAGTACTGATGTTACACGGCACTTTTTTATTCAACAACTTCCGGTTCGTGGAAAGTTAATTTTTTTCCTATGTGGACTCACCACTTCGACCAGACATTTGATATATTGTGATATTGTCCAGGTGTTTTCTGTATTCCGCTCTTCATATTATTGGCAGTATCACTGTTGAATTATGTGATACGCTTATCGTTCATATCCGTGCTTGTGTTTGAGTTTTACCCTACCGTTTCAAGCGTACTGCTCTAGTATACCGAGCCTCGCCTAATTACAATTCCCTGAAGATAACTTTTATTCGTTACTCAGACCAGTTTTATCATAAGAGGGAGTTATTTTTGTTAGTAGTAGACTCGACAGGGGTACTGTAGGCTTCAGATTGATGGAAGAATATGCGGTGGGGAGTCTGAGAAATCCAAGTTGGCGACTTCTGGTTTCCGAAAGGCTGTGAAAATCTGAATATGCAAATACTCCCCAATATAAGATACTATAAAAGATCAAAATAATGGTCACAGTGCACAGTTGGTCCAAATCTTACAAGAAAGTACTTCTAAAGATGACGCCTTACAACCAAAAATTTTTGTACAAAAGCTTAGCCGTTAATAGCTGTCACTTGAGACCCTAATGTGATTCGCCTGTGTCCAGCAACTCCTATCCCAATCTCCACGAGGTGCCGCCCGGCATACGATTAATCTTAGTGGAGATGTGCAGAATGTAGGTATCGCGACCCTGGTTAGGTGACATAGCGAAACCTTTCCTAACCACGAGCAACGAAATCAGAAAAACGGAACGGATCAATCAGAAAAAAAGCTAGGTTACGAATACGGAATCAGGAAACAGTGAACGATTGGAAATCGGGTACTGGGAACATCAGATCTCTCAATAAACCGGCACGAGCTCGAGAACTACAACGGCAAAGAGTCGAAATCGCAGTGATTCAGGAAGTTCGGTGGCCTAATTCCAAAAGAAAAGCAATTCCGTGCAGTAGACTCTGTTGCACACACTCCTCTCTAGTACCACGACAAAGCAGTGGAACGTGGCGTCGATTTCGTAGTGCTGGGAAACCAGAAAACAAGAGTCATCCAGTGGAGGCCAGGAAATGACGGTGAATGCGTGTTTTAAAGGCAAATTCTTCACCTATAGTTCAATCGATACATTGCAGTAACAAGTAACAAATCCGAAGACGCCAAAGATGAGTGATATGAAAGGCTTGAACGAATCTATGACGAGAGCCCAACACACGACGTAAATGTCGTCATCGAAGATGCAGAAGCACATATTGGGAAGCAGGAATTCTTTCGTCCGGTCATTGGAATGCATAGCCTTCACTAGTCAATCAATGAAAACCGGCCTGAGGCTGAAAACTTAGCCGCGGCCAGAGGAATGGCCATATTTAGCTCCTATTTCCCACGTTTGAATATTCGGAAATACACCTGGAGGCATCCAAATGAAGAAGCCTGCTTCCAAATGGATCACCTATTGATTAACGGCCGGTACTTCCGGATGTTACTGATGTTAGGTCTTTTCGGGGACCACCCATTGACTCTAACCATTATCTAGGCGTTTGTAAGATCTTCGCACGGTTGTTGAACGTGCTGAAATAAACAAAACATAGAAAACATACAGCGGTTGAAAGCTGACGGCGGGGCAAAAAAAGTCGAACAAGCTGTGGAGTCCCCAACACAGGATGAGATTGAAAAGGCGATAAGTGAGCTGAAAAACGACCGCCCGGTGGAAGCCCAGCCGAACTTCTAAAAGCGGGAAGTGAGCAATCTACAAGAAGGGCCATCGACTGGATTGTTGCAACTATCGAGACATATCGTAGCTCGACTCCGCATTTAAAATGCTCTCCCGTATACAGTTCTCAGATTGACCCCGTTAACGGAATGCTTCCTCGGCGTTCAAAGACGGGGCAGATGTTCACCCTGCGATAGATGTTCGATAAGCTCCGGAAGTATAACTTACAAACTCACCATCTGTTTGTAGATTTTAAGGCGTCGTCATACGACTCAGTGAAAAGAAACGAGCTGGTTTCCCGACGAAACTTATTAAGCTGAGTCGTATGACGCTGAAGGGATCGAAATCATGCGTGCGGATAGCTGAGAAGACAACAATCGCGTTCGTAATGTTAGATGGACTAAAGCAGGAGGATGCGCTCTCTAAGTTACTGTTCAACACCGCCCTTGAAGATGCAGTATGAAAAGCAAACGGACAAAGAAACGGTACGATCATCACATGCTTCTTGGTTTTACGGACGACATTGATATCATCGGTATCGACCGTAGGGCCGTGGAGGAGGAAGGAAGTGGAGGCGAGATTGGGACTTATCATTAACTCTGCCAAAACAAAGTACATTGTAGCTGGGAGGGAGCATGGGAGATGCTGATGCTGAAGTATAGGTTGCTGGAGAACGATTTGAAGTGGTTGACGAATTAGTTTATCTTGGTACTCTGGCGACTTGTGACAAGTCGGTTCAGTGATTGCAATTTTGGTCACGTTTCGAAGATGTATTTCCTCGTCATCAGGGCAAAAACAATTACAACAGGTTTTCGTCAAGTGGTGGGGGATAAATTTTGTCACGGTCGACCACTAGATTCTAACTTGTGACATCGATATGAGCCGTGAAGCGAAACGACGAGTCGGAGTTGCCTTCTACAGGTTACGTAACCAGCTATGGTCCTGTACTTTGCAAACTCGCAAAACTAGCGCTGTATAGAACGCTAATCCTCCCGGTGGCCCTTCACGTATATGAAACATGGACGCTGAAGAAAGCTGATCGACGTGAGCTCGGATTTTTGGAGCGTAAGGCTCTGCGATCGATACTTGGCGGTAAGTTGGAAGTGCAGCGCTGGCGCATGAATCACAAGTACAACATACGAGTATACAAACATGATATAGTGAACCAGCAAGATGCCGTCGACACCGTGGTAGGCCTCGCACTCGGTGGCAGATGATAAACGAACTGCTCGTGTACGAGGTAACGGTAAATCGGTTACCCAAGGCAGAAAAAGCTGGACATCTCTAATTCGAGATTGGTGAACGGTCCCCTTTGGCCAACGAAGTATGTATTAGTAAATAGTTTTGTGTGGCCAACAACAAACGGTGACATCTCAACACTGTTAGAAATGTGTATTTAGAATTATCAACATTTATGTGCTTTTGCAATTAGGGCTTATCATTCGTTGAACCTACTTGTCAGAGAGAGTGAAAAATCTTACAACTAACTTAGTTACTAATTTATTGGTTATCTTGGTTATAGCAATTGAGGAATGTAACGATATTTATCGAAAACTAGTAATAATGTTATTTGACATAGCTTCTAATGTTTCAACAACAGGATGGATGCTTTAAAATCATTTTTAGAATTTTATTCTAAATACTTTGAAGGGATTTTTTTTTTCATACATATAATGAAATAACTAATTATCAAGGTTCTGGTGTCTTTCAATTCATTCTGAAAAAAAAAAATTCAATAAATGAAATTTCAATTCAGAATGATTGAAAATAATACTAAAATACAAAATAATTGAACCTTAGAAGTATTCGAGTTTAGAAGGATTTGAATATATTTTTAAAATGTTTCTAAAGCAACTCTAACGTGATTGAAAAATGAACTTCAAATGATTCTACAATAGCAATTCAATAATGTAAATGATTCATTCTTAGGTGATACTGAAATAATTTCAATTAGATTCCAAAATGATTCTAGAAGAATTCTTTAATAATTCTAAGCAGTTTCAAAATAAATTCAAATAGATTCTCAAAGGTTTTCAAACTGATTCCGGAGTAATCATTTCTGAATAAAAATTGGATTCAGACTGAGTTTGGAATCTTTTGGAGTGAATCTACAATGATGCAAAACCCGACTCTATAATGATTTTATATTGATAAAAAAAATCATCAAACAACATTCTAAAACGATTCAAAAAGTTCTTAACTTAGTTTTATTTGACTCCAAAATAATTCTAGCAAGACTCTAAACTGGTTTTAAAATGTTTCTAGAATATTTCTAAACTGGGACAAAAATGATTCCAAATAGATTCTTTAATAATTCTAAAATGATTTTCAACAATTCTAATTCATATTTTCAGTTTTGTATTTCAAAGAAGGCAAAAATAAAAACATTGTGCTTTTAAATTGAAGAAAAAACTAAAATATGGATTCAAAAAATGATAAATTAGCACTAGAGCTTAGATATAGAAACTGCATCTCAGAGTACTAGAATTAATTTTAAACCCCCAAAGCGCAGTTTTCTTTCTAGTTCCACGATAGTCAGGCCTCAACCTTTATTTGTATGTTTTTTTGTATGTGATTATTTATTTTTACGAGCAACTTCAATTTATTTTCATGAACAACTCAAATTTCGCCACATTTCCTACGGGAAAATCGTTCGTATTTACTTGCATAATACTGTACCGCGAAGCAGTTCAATATCTAGCTATGCCAATTCTGAACAGTATTTCAAAATTACACCACGAGCGTTATAAATAGAAAAACTTTTTGCGGTAATGTTATTGTTTCGAAATATGCAATGAAGTTTTTTTTTGTTAATTTCCTTATAACTTGTACTATTCAACTCAGCAATAAAACCATGAGATCCTCGAATTTTTCTCGATCGCCCATCTTACCAAATTCGAATCCTAAAACTACCAAAGCACGAACCAGCTGGAAATGCAATTATCCCCGCCTAATTTCCCTCGATGCTCGCCCATGCTGACGATGATGAAGATGAACCAGAGGATAGGACAAAGCGACATAATCGAAATTGCACGAGCAATTTCTCAACGGCGCTCGCTCATCAGCAGCAAACAGAGTATAAGGACGGAAGTGAGCAAGGAAAAAGCGCCTCTGGTAGGCGATGTTGTTGTCGCCGTTGTCGTCGTCGCCGTCGTCGTGCTCCCAACCAACAACCGATCGGAATGGGGTTGGCTGGCAGAGGAGGGGACCCGTCGTTGGCCGTGAATATGATTCGGCTGTCGGTAAGAGCAGTATTGCGCGCTAGTATTGGTGCCCGGCGGCTGGTTTTGTTCCACTCGCCGCCGCTCTCTGGACGTGGGGGAATAATGGTTCTGTGCGAGATTCTATGCATGGGTTTCGCTTGCGCGCTCAAAGCGGTGTGTGAGACAGAACGGGGAAGTGATGTTTTCCTGCTCACGTTGTATTTAGCAGCCGTTCGAATCGGTGTTCGCAGTTTTGATCAGCAGAGGCAAGCAGAAGAAAGTGAGAATGTTTACATCTGAGCGATGACGGAACGGGAATAGTCTATCGGGTCTGTGAGGCGGAGTGGTTTGCAGTTTTCTGGAGCACTAATAGAAACTACTAATGGGCATTCACCTGTCAACTAGTGAGGATTACCTGCGTGCACATGGTTTTCAACTCCAGCGGACGGCAACATAGGAAGTGATTCGATGATTCGATGTGAAGGTTAATTATGAATTCAATGTCAGTTGATGTTACAACACACCACACTGTCGAGCTATTGCGCGAATATTTTTTCGGTGGTTTTGCGAGTGACAAGCATGTGTTAGTGCGCGTGTGAACACGGCGGCCCGTGTTTTGGCTAGACGGGGAGCGTGTGCCAGAGTTCTAAGCCGGCTGTGGTCTGTTGGCATTGGCACCAACCAGAGCGGTGTTGCGCTGTGTTTAGAATCAAGTGCTTTCGATGTGTGGCGTTGTGCCGTTCCATCCGTATTGATGATGGGATAGGGTGAACTTGTGATAAATCCAACCTGGCCGGTCGTGTGTTAGTGGTCATGGATCCCCAATCCACTAGTGAGTGTGCGTCTGTCTCGTTTGTGCAGTGAGAGTGAAGGAAAAAAGGCACAATTAAGAACGAGTGTAAGTGGCCTAAAGACCTATATTCGAGTGAAGTTTTGATTATTCCCGAAATTTTAGTGTAAATAAGACCCGATTTGGCGCGATTTCAACTCAGGATGATAGTAAAAGTGGCGTAGAGCGTTCAAAGTTCATCGTTTGATAATGAACTGCAAACCAGGGCCAGCAGGAGCGATAAATTCAGTCATTCTGGAATAAGTTGGTTTTTTTGCAACATTTTTGCAGGTTTCGAATTAGAAGAAATACAAACACAGCATTGTAAGCGCTTCTCTTCAAAAGTGTAGGGTAACAAAGTGCGTGTGTGTGTCAGTGCTCGTGTAAGCGAAGAATATCACCAGTAAGAATGAAATTTGCGATTATTGCGAATTTATAGGATTATTGCAGTTGTGTGTGTTATTCGCAAATTGTGCTTCCTGCTGCACCGTAACCTCCAGTTTCCCCATAGGACCCCGTTGCTGTACGATAGATTTTTGGCAGCATTCGAGAAGTGTTCTAAGCTTCGGTCCCATTGATTGCAGTTTTTCATTGCTCAATTGCGAAACCATGGCATTTCCGATGGAGGCGCCACCTCCAGTACGGTTGCCGTTTCAATTGTGGCTGTATTAGTGCATATATGCAACTGCGATGGACCAAATGCGGTACAACCATGAACCGGCAGCAGTCGTATGACATCAAGTTACTTTCACCCCCGCCCCATCCAACGGTTCAACCCGGAACAGAAGTAAATCCAATCGCCCCCCACCCGCTCTGCCTACTCAATGCGTCGCATTCAGCTGGAGCAGCAGTTTCACATTGCACTGTTGCTGGTGTAAAATTTTCCGAGCTATTTTCGGTCCATGTGCTCCGCTCGTTTGCACTTGTGCTCTTTCTTCGACCTTGAACTATATACTTGCATCCTGTGTATCTCGTTGTGTTTGCAGCTGCAGCTGCGTGTACATCTTCCTGTTGCATCCAGGGAAATTCGGTCGTAGCAGAAGAACCGCAGCAGCGCACTCAATTTCGGAAGCGACCTGCATGTGTGTGGTAGTGTATGTGTAAACCAGTTAGTGTCCTCACTGCAATCTGGACGATCTTGGAATGCGTTCCTACTGGCGGTGGCCAGCTTTTGAGAATCTCATTGTCATTCAGTCAAGTGTTACCTGAAGCGAAGCTGGGCTATTGTAAAAAGTGTCTCGCGTGCTCGAATCGTTAGTACAAAGATACAAAGTGTTCAACATCCCGATATCGTAGAGAACATCCCAATCTCCCGCGTGTGTGCCGCAAACAAAGTTCAAGCAGTGTGTGAAACGAATAAATTTTAATCCAAGCTCATAAGAATATAATATAGTGAAGTGGAAAATAAATTAAACAGGCAGAAAAAATGCATGAAGAAGCCTCATCAACGGCCAGTTCTTCGACGTCATCAAAGTCCACAAACACAGTCTATACTACTATCAATGGCGTAAATGGCGGGGACGTTGGAATTGGTGGGGGTGGGAATCACTACAACGGAAATCTCCTGATAACGACATCTCCGATTGACGATCCGGCACCTTCGTCTCTGTATGAACTGGTCAATCATCAGCCGCAATCACACCATCAAGTTCCGCTCCATAATCAGCAACTCCATCAGCAAGTGCTGACAACGTCTCAACCTATCCACTCTACGAAAATTATCATCACTAATAGTTCCCTAATTAGCACCACAACTAGTCCAATAGGGGTTAGACCTCTTCAACATCACACTATGCAGCAGCATGCCCCGTTGAACTCCTCCGGGAATGTAATCGTAACTTCTGGCACATCCGGAACTGTTTCTACTAGTAGTGCCGCTTCCTCTTCCTCTTCCTCGTCCTCTTCAGGAACAACCACTATCGTAATCAACACCGATGATGCTACATTCGAGCTTTCAAGTGTTCTGGAAGCCGAAGCTGGAACATCCGGTCTTCTGTCGGATGGTGGTTGTAATTCGGCAGTAGCCGCCGTAGCAGCTGCTGCCGCTCTCATCGATCTGCACCCATCTTCTTCATCCAGTATCGCTTCGCCGGTGCCTTCGACGTCTGCACCCGGAACGGGAGGCGGTGTGCACCTCCAGGAGCTTGGTGTAATGACATCGGCTTGCGGTACCACACTGTCTACCAACAACAACAATGGATCTTCAGCATCTTCATCTGCTTCACCAGAAGGAACCAACATTCTACTGCATGAGCCGATCGAGATCAAGATTCCGTCGGAGGGATCTGTTACCCAGGAATCCGATGGTGAGTAGAACACTGTTTTTATCTTTATATTCCCTGCTTGCAATGACCAACGTCGTAAATGTTCTGACCAATGGTGATAATTGTTCCTTTATAGCAGTTGTTGACTTTTTAATATCCGAAAGATGATAAAAACTAAAGCTAAGACTAGATTGTATCGTTAGCTTTACCAGAGATGAGGATTGTAACAAATTAGAGATAATTAGTACTTGTAACAAATAAGAAGTAATTAGTCTAAAGATTGCCGAACGCAAACACAAACCAGTCGTGAATAGTTCGACCAAGAAGAACGTTCGTACCGGCACAAAATATATAATAATTGTATTTCGATTATTTCTATCGAAATGGTTCGCTAGCTTTTGTCTTCGAAATGAATATTCAACGTGTATCTTACCAATAGGCCAAATAGTATAAGCGTGTTCTTCATTAAAAATAGAAACATACGTGAAACGCTATGATACAGCTTGGAATTGTGAGGTGAGTTACTCATGATTGAATGTTTCCTCAAGATAAATGTAAGAAATGACAAATAAATTGATTTTTTGTTAATAGATAGTATTTTAAATTAAAAATGTCTTGTTTACCTTGGTGGGATTTTCTCAATAAAATGCTTGTCCCCCCCCTTATACACATAATACGCAAAGCCACACTCAATCAAATAGTCGTCCGCGATTTGCATTTTTTCTGATGCACTGATGCACTGATTTACGATTTTATTCACCGAAGAACATTTGAAAACGGAATTGTCGAGCTTAGCACCCGTACCATTCAAAGTGTCTAACAGTGTGTTTTGGGTAGCTAGAAAATTGTGAAAATATATGCTGTTTTCGAGTAAAATTATCAATGCAGTAGTTCTTCCTCAGCTTTAGTATAATTGAAAAAAAAAACATTCTATGTTTGCAAAATATTTCTTCATGAAATGAAATAAAAATGGCTCCTAAAGGACCTGCATTGAGGCTTTTTTTAATTTCCTTTACAACCACAAAAGCGGTAGAGGATTGTAAATAAAAATTTTCGGATCTATTGATTTTTTCCATTACTTTGAATCAAACATTTTTAATTGTAATTGTATACTCCAGTTGAAACAAATATATAAAACTAAATTAACATATTTGAATTTCTATATCAACAACATCATATAAAGCACCATTCCGCCTGGCCCTAGACGTGGGGTTTACATTTTTTTCGTATTATAATTAGCCAGATCGATACCCCATGGAAGTGACTGAAACTGTTCGCGTGTTCCGTGATTCGCTCGAGGCCCGACATAATCCTAGCCGAAGCTTGTTTTCGCTTGTGTCCTGCTGACACTGCCCCCGAAACCATAACCTAAATAAATTGCTTGCAGTAGCTGAACTTGACACATGATGTCCCGATTCCGTGGCTACCTTTTAGCCTTCTATCCGGGCAATCGCGCCATCACAGTCCGTATTGACCTTCCTTGCACTCCCTCGCGCTTACTTTCCTCCTTTCGTAGTCAACTTAGTGACAGAGAGAGAGCAACACATACAACCATATTCTTCATTACTAGAGCACCAACACTGCCAACCGCCTGCTATTAGTATTCGTAAGCGTATATATATATACGCACCAGGAAGTTCAATTTGTTTTCCGAAAAAAAATCTTTAATCCCTTTCATACTATAGCTTCAGCACATCGTGTTATAAACACCATTCAACCCAGTCATTCGATTGTTTGGGATGAGGGTGGATGGAGGCGGCTGGTATCTAACATTCCTTGTAGCGCTTCAGCTGTCCTGCGTTGTGCATTAACTGTACCAGGCGGGCACTGCTTGTTACTAACCAAAACTAGGTCAACATTCTACCCTTCCCGCACGTCCGTACACTTCCTGACCTATCTCGACTCGGAACATGTTTTCCGTACCAAAGGGATTTTACTTAAACAGGCGACGCGCTTTGTGTCTCGAAGCATGCTTTTTACAATTTTATATTCTACTCTGACATAAAATCTCGTTCTGAGATAAATCAGCTATTTTGAGGGCGTGGTAAAAAATTACTATCTACGGTAGAAGAAAGTAGTTCAGGTTCAGGTCAACCATATTTGCCGGGCTCGTTTAGCACAGCTACTGCCGCAGAGGACAGAAACTTGACCTTAACTTGCACGATCGGACCAGATGGTGGCGGCGTTGGCGTGGTGGATTGTACCCATGCTGTGCTCTGTGGTTCGCCCAGTGCGCATGTCTTCCAGAACCAACACTCTGAATTGTTTGTACAACGTGAGCATTTCTTCCCGTTTGTCGCCTTAGAGCACTAGTCGCAAGCACCAAGTCCTGCTACAGGAATAGCCTCTCAGTGCATTCATGTTTTCGTTGTGCATGTAATTGTTACATCCTAGTTGATTTTGCGAATTTCCTGCTGGATGCAATGACGCTTAACGAGATGGGGAGAGATGAGATGGGATGCAATGCATGTTTGTACATAACGGCTGGAATGGGGGGAAGTAAACACAATAGGTTTTGAGCCCGTATACGGCTTTTCGGCACGATCTTGACCTGTTTCCCTGGGTGGAGGTGGGTAATTCCAGGATATGGAATTGGATCATGTGGTGCATGTATTTTGCGGGGTTCCAGTTACTTCAGTTTGGATGCATTCTAGGCATATAGCGATTTGTTAGAACGAAATTATTTTGCTCTAGTGGTGGAATTTTTGCTCAAGTAACGATGTTTATGGTTATTCGGGATATAATATACTATATGCTGGGAGTTGACATCTTGTATTTAGAAGTAAAAAATTTGCTCCACCGAAATTCCTATAAATTGTATAAAATTGTATAATATTTTTCAGACTTTCACCTATGCGAGAGCCATATTTTTCGAACTTCTAGACGATATTTTTCGGATTTCAAGTTGAATTTACCAGTTTTCGAGCAGTTACCGACATTTTTCAAGAACATGTGGCATATCTATTAGCAACAGTATTTAAACTATAAGATGGGCCTCAAACGTTTAAAGAAAAAAGAGAGAAATAGCAAATTCTACCTAAACATCACATGCTGTTTTAGAGCATTTGAAAAAAAAAACTATCGGAAAGGATCACTTGTCTGATAATTAGGTCAGTTTGATCATTGAAAAAAAATGGTGCTTGACAATAAAAAGTGTTGTGCTTTGTTATTTTTTTTTCAAAGCGGTAAATCCCTCCAAAAAAACTGTTGTTCCTTTCACTCGAAAAAGGAAATACATTCATTATTCCTAAACTGCGGCTGAAAAACACCAAAATTAAGCTATCCACCGAAGCAAAATATTCGGGAATCATACTAGAAACTAAACTGGAATGCTCAAATCGAGCAAACAATCACCAAGGCTTCAAACGCTCTATGGATATGTAGTAGAGCCATTGGAAAAAGCTGAGGTCTCAAAACCAGCATCATACAATGCATGTTTATAACAATAATCAGACCAAGAATAACCTACGCTCTATTATTTAGGTGGCTCAAAACGGTTAAAACATCAACTCAAGCTAAGCTTGATAAAATCCAAAGATTGGCCTGCGTATCAATTTGTGGAGCTATGAGAAGTACTTCATCAAAAGCCTTAGGTGCAATACTTTACCTTCTTCCACTACATCAGGTGGTTCAACTAGAAGCGAGAAAAAACGCTTTGAGGCTGAATCGGTAGGCTAATCTGAAAAAGGAGACCTAACAGGACACCTTATTATTTATTTATTTGACATTCCGTCATAATGACATGGCCTGATCCACAAAGTTTCTCCAATTCACTCGGTTATTACCTGCCGCTCTCCAATGCCTGGGACACCTTGAACTCTCTGCCAGATCTAGTTCCACCTGGTCTACCCATGTTGCCCGCTGCACCCCTGGTCGTCTTCTTCCAACCGGATTCGAGGCAAACACCATCTTCGCAGGGTAGTTGTCCGGCATTCTTGCATGCCCTGCCCAGCGTATCCGTCCAGCTCTAGCCACCTTCTGAATACTGGGTTCACCGTAGAGTTGCGCGAGCTCATTGTTCATTCTTCGCCTCCATATTCCGTTCTCCTGCACGCCGCCAAAGTCGTTCGAAAACTCCGAGCACTCGCAGGTCCTCCTCAAGCGAGTCCACGTTTTATGCCCGTAGAGAACAACCGGTCTTATGAACGTTTTGTACAGGTTACACTTCGTACGGAGGCTCAGTCTGCTCGACCGCAATTGCTTGAGGAGCCCATAGTAGGCACGATTTCCGCTGATAATACGCCTCCGGATCTCTCGGCTGGTATCATTGTTCTCAGTAACCAGTGAGCCAAGATAGACAAACTCATCGACTGCCTCGAACTCATCGCCGTGGATCGTAATGCTAGAGCCTAGGCGTTGTCGCTCGGCTTCGGTTCCGCCGGCTAGCGTATACTTCATTTTAGATGTATTTATCTGCAACCCAATCCTCGCTGCTTCCTGTTTTAGTATGGTGTACTGTTCTGCCACCGCTACAGTTGTTCTGCCGACAATGTCCATATCATCAGCAAAGCAAACGAATTGACTGGATTTGTTGAAAGTCGTACCCCGCGTGTTGATGTCCGCTCGATGAATTAGACCCTGTAGCGCAATGATAAAATAGCAGACAGGAAACCCATCACTAGGGTGCGGCTTATTTTCAAAAATGTTTGCGGGACTTGTTTTCCATGGCAAAAAGACCTCCTTGGGGTTCAATAAGCAACATATAAAAAATTGGTTGAATTCCCTTAAGAGAGGTGGCATAGAGGGCCTGAAGATCAAATTTGAAACGAAAGCAAGTTTTAAGCAAAATATATACAGTGTCGGACATAAGTAAAGCAACTTGCATACCTCAAGCAAACCAGGCAAAAAAATATAGATTTAAGCGACAATCATTGCTTTCGGTTTTGGATAATGTTTTTTTTTATTTACATTTTTTTTTTTTTTTTTTTTTTTTTAAGGGGGGATTTGTTAGTAGCTTAAGTATTTATGATAAATATTAGTAAATAATGAGTATGTGTGTCCAATCACAAATGGTGACTTCTCAACACTGTTAGAAATTTGTAATTTTAATTGTTAGGATCTGTTTGCTTTCGCAATTAGGACTTATCATTCGTAGGGATTTAAACCTACTTGTCAGAAAAGGGGAAGTAAACTTACAACTAACTTAATTGCTAACTTATTGGCTATAAAGAGAGCTTATCGTAGCAATTGAGGATTGCAACGATTTTTGTCGAAAATTGTTAATAATTTTATTTGACATAGCTTCTAATGGTTCAACACCAGTAAGTCTATGTAATTCGAGTGTACCAAACCAAGGAGGACGCTTCAAAATCATTTTCAGAATTTTATTCTGAATCCTTTGAAGCGTTTTCTTCCTTGTTGAACAGCAACTTGACCAGATCGGTACAGCATAAAGCATTGCTGGTCTAAAAATTTGTTTGTAAATCAAAAGTTTGTTCTTTAAACAAAGTTTAGAATTCCTGTTAATGAGAGGATATAAACATCTCGTATATTTGATGCACTTGGCTTGTATACTCTCAATGTGCTCTTTGAAAATAAGTTTTTTATCATAAATTAGTCCCAAGTACTTAACCTTGTCGGACCAACTTAAAATAACCCCATTCATCTTGACAACGTGATTATTGTTTGGCTTGAGGAAAGAAGCCCTAGGCTTATGCGGAAAAATTATCATTTGAGTTTTAGAAGCATTGGGAGAGATTTTCCACTTTTGCAAGTAGGAAGAAAAAATATCTAAACTTTTCTGCAATCGACTGCATATGACACGAAGACTTTTTCCTTTTACGGAAATGCTTGTGTCATCGCAGAACAATGACTTTGTGCATCCTGGAGGCAAATCAGGAAGATCTGAAGTGAATATGTTGTACAGGACTGGACCCAAGACTGAACCTTGAGGTACACCTGCTCTGACAGGAAATCTATCAGATTTTGAATTCTGATAGACAACCTGCAGAGTTCGATCAGTAAGATAATTTTTTAAAATTTTGATTAGGAAAATTGGAAAATTAAAAGTTTGCAATTTCGCAATCAAACCTTTATGCCAAACACTGTCGAATGCTTTTTCTATGTCTAAAAGAGCAGCTCCAGTGGAATAACCTTCAGATTTGTTAGCTCGTATCATATTAGTAACTCTGAGCAATTGATGAGTTGTGGAATGCCCATGGCGAAATCCAAACTGTTCATTTGCAAAAATTGAATTTTCGTTGATGTGTGACATCATTCTGTTAAGAATAATTCTCTCAAACAGTTTACTTATTGAAGAAAGCAAGCTGATTGGTCGATAACTTGAAACTTCAGCTGGGTTCTTATCCGGTTTTAAAATGGGAGTAATTTTTGCATTTCTCCATAATTTGGGAAAATATGCAATTTTGAAGCAGCAATTGAAAATTTTTACTAAAAATTCCATTGTGCTCTCAGGGAGATGTTTGATTAGTATATTAAAGATTCCATCGTCACCAGGTGCTTTCATATTTTTGAAATTTTTAATAATTGATTTAATCTCATTCAAGTTAGTTTCAATTATTTCTGCAGGTAAAAAATTCTGGGAAGAAATTAAATCAAATTGACGTGTGACTTCATTTTCAATTGGACTCACAAAATTCAAATTTGAGTTATGAACACTCTCAAACTGCTGAGCAAGTCTTTGAGCCTTTTGTTCATTGGATACTAGAAAACGTTCACCATCTTTTAAAACTGGAATAGGCTTTGAAGGTTTCTTAAGAATCTTCGACAGCTTCCAAAATGGTTTTGAATATGGTTTCAATTTTTCAACTTTAGTCTCAAAATTTTGATTTCTCAGAAGGGTAAATCTATGTTTAATCTCTTTCTGTAAATCTTTATAAATAGTTTTAAAAACAGGGTCACGAGAACGTTGATATTGACGTCTGCGGACATTTTTCAAACGAATTAGAATTTGAAGATTTTCGTCAATTATTGGTGAATCAAATTTCATTTGAGCCTTTGGAACAGAATAATTCCTGGCATCAACAATTGCACATTTTAATGCTTCCAAAGCGGAATCAATATTCACTTCGTTTTGCAAATCAAGCTCATTATTGAAATTTCTCTCAATATGAGTTTTGTATCTTTCCCAATTAGCCTTGTTATAATTAAAAACAGAGCTCATAGGGTTTAAAACTGATTCATGTGATAAAGAAAAAGTTATTGGAAGATGGTCAGAATCAAAGTCAGCATGTGTGATCAAATCACTACATACATGACTTTGATCTGTAAGCACCAAATCAATTGTTGAAGGGTTTCTTACAGAAGAAAAGCATGTAGGACTATTCGGAGACAAAATAGAATAGTATCCTGAAGAACAATCGTTGAATAAAATTTTGCCATTGGAATTACTTTGAGAATTATTCCATGAACGATGTTTAGCGTTAAAATCGCCGATTATGAAAGATTTCGAACGATTTCTGGTGAGTTTTTGTAAATCACCTTTAAAATAATTTTTGAGCTCGCGTGTGCATTGAAATGGTAAATATGCTGCGGCAATAAATAAATTCCCAAGTTCAGTTTGAACTTCAATTCCCAAAGTTTCAATAACTTTCGTCTCAAGATGGGGAAGAGCACGATGTTTGATTCGGCGATGAATAACAATTGCAACTCCACCGCCGGAACCCTGAATCCTATCATATCTATGAACCACGTAATTGGGATCATATTTTAATTTAATGTTAGGTTTCAAAAATGTTTCAGTAATAATTGCAATATGCACATTATTTACTGTTAAAAAGTTAAAAAGCTCATTCTCATTGGCCTTCAATGAGCGAGCATTCCAATTTAATATTTTAATTGTTTTATTTAAAATCATTGCTAAATTTTAAATTAGAAACAATTTTAATAGTAAAATTTGTGCCTATTTGAATGGCTTCAAACATTGATTTTGCCTGCAACATGGCGTTCATAAGATCGAACATTGCCTGTTGCAAAAAAGAAAGTTTACCTGCCGTAATAGGCCCCAGGCAGTTGACATTAGAAAAAATATTTTCGGCAGCAATATTAGCTGGAGTGATAGGTGTACAATTATTTTCTAGCCTGTTTTGCTTACCCAAATTAACGGTCATTTTCGAACTACCAACACTAGGCGGTATAATGTTCGAACTACCTGTAACCTGTGCTAAGTTAAACGGGTATGCAAAGGAGTAGGTAAACTATGCGTCACTGGTACGCTTGGAGAATTTTTTTTTGAAGTTGGTTTTAATTGAGAAATTGAATTTTGTTTACCTTGCCTTGCCTTAACAATTGCTAAACGGACTGGGCATTGATAAAAATTTGACATATGGTTGCCGTTACAATTCGCACAGCGAAAATTTTTACTCTCTGTCACAGGACATGTGTCCTTTTTGTGAGAAGAGTCTCCACAATTAAGACATTTTTGGTCCATGTTACAGAATTTGGAACCATGGCCATAACGTTGGCAAGTACGGCATTGGGTGATATGCTTTTCACCTCCGCCATACTTCCTATAAATTTCCCACTTTACACGCACATTATACAAAGCATGTGCTTTTTCAAAAAATTTTAAGTTGTTAACCTCATTGCGGTTAAAATGAATTAAATAATTAACAAGGGAAATTCCAGTTCTCTGACTGTTTTCGCCTCGTGATTTTTGTTTCATTAGAATTACTTGGGTAGGGGCTATGCCAAGTAATTCTGTTAAAGTAAGTTTGATCTCATCAACGGTTTGATCGTTGGTGAGACCTTTCAAGACAACCTTGAACGGCTTGGCGTTCTTGGTGTCATATGTAAAAAATTTGTACATCTTGTCAGTTAAATACTGAACAAGACGATCACGACCCTTTACTGAGTCGGCTAATAAGCGGCATTCACCTCTACGGCCAATTTGATAGGTAACTTTAACGTCAGAAACAAACGTTGAAAGTTCCTTTTTGAATATATTAAATTCAGAAGAAATAGTTACCACAATAGGTGGAACTTTCTCCTTTTTTAAAGATTTTATATTTTGTATAGTTTCGTTATTAATAACTTCCATTTCACCAGCTTCTTGCTCAGGCAAAATATCAAAAGGATTGTCACTACAGACACTCGATGTGTCAGAAAGAGATGCCTCTCTTTTCCTCCCCGCAGCGATGCGAGGTTTCTTTTTTCGTCCAGCCATTTCAGGAGATACGAAAAAAGTTAAAATAAATGTTAAATTCAAAAGTAGGTAGTCTTGAGAAAGACTGATGGGAAATAACTTTCAGGTAATCTTTAAAAGACACACTGACAAAACACAAACTTTGAAGCTATAGGCAGTCAAAGACCAGTCCACAAGCAACCGAAAAAACGTCTGATCTGTAGGACAGTTCAAGACGCACTGTTTTTTTTTTATTTACATCATTTCAGACTATAGTTGACTCCGTAAAACATTAATTTGTATTGTGTCGTGTCAAATAAATCTTGTGTGAACAAAAAAAAAAAAAAAATCATTTCAGAGAGGTTTTAAAATTTTAAAATTTTAAAATAACATGTAAATACAGAAGAAGTTGAAATGCGATAATTTTTGGAGCGACAAAAGATAGGAACTAAAAGGTATCAATTACAGTGTTATGAAAATGACTGCAAGACAATGACAGCAAATTTTCAACTGATCCGGCTCTCATTGTATTGCACAGCTCTCTCTGCTCCCCACACGTTCGGTAAACAGTCCGACAGCAACTGACGACAGCATACATGTAACTCCATACGGGCTATTATTTTTCATCTCGTTATGAATGTTGGTTCTTTCAAGCTGTCGTAAATGACAGCCAATAATCTTCTGACATTCTTCAGCACGAATCCGAGCGGGATGTCAGGTGATTATGATTCACGACAGTAAGGCCAATGTCATACTAAGGCGTATAATTAAGCGAAGCGTTGAGCGTATAAGAAGCGAAATAAATAGAAGCGTTGGGTAAAGCTTCCTATGACATAGTGGAGCGTCGTTACGCGCGTTCGCACATCTGTTGTGCTGTCATAATGACCAATTCTCGCTGAAACTAGGCCACTAGGTGCACAAGGTCTTTCAAATTTGATATCAATGCACATAGTTATTAGAAATAGAGAAAAAATGATAATGCCATTTTTGTTTGATTGAATTTGTTGACCCCTTGGTCACCAAGGGGCGAAACAGTTTTCAGAAAAGTTGAAATTTTAGCAATTCTTGATGTATTATTCGAGCTATATTGCTAAAATTCGTTATGTAAAGTACTACAAGTAGCACTCTTCTGTAAAGAGGAATGATAGGGCTTTCATTTTAAGTGATCAGAATTCAGGCCGCCATCTTGAATTTGGCCACCATCTTGGATTATATCAGAAAAATGCAATTTTGACCATGTTCGCAACTACCGATTTTCGATCTGAGACCAGCATTGGAAAGCTGAGAAAAAGTTCTATAAGATGCAAGAAAAAAATTAGGTGAGCATCAATCAATTGAACCTATTTTCCAAGCTGAGTTTTAAAATATTCAACGTACACCGCGCGATCAACGTAGTAACCTGTTTACTGAGACCAAGTGGATGCACATGTTATAACCCTACTAGCTCCATATATCATAATCGATCGATGCTACAACTAGTACGCCACTACTGTTTTTTTTTGAGTTTAGTGAGAATAATGAATACAACAACTAGCATGTTTGATACTAACAAAACGATAGGTTTTTTTATTACTGAGCATTTTCACAAAAAATGTCCCAGTTGTAATATTTTATTTAAATTGTGATTTTTAATTTGGCTGAAACTTTATATAGATGTTTCTATAAGCAAAAGATGTCATTTTGTGCTATTGGTTTAATTTTTTAGAACACGACTCATTTTTGAGAAGCTATTGAAAATGCTTTTTTGGGAAGGTTTTGATGACAAATATTTTACAAATATTTTTAGGGCCAGAACGGTTTGTTTGATCGGTATGACGTCTTCGATAAAGTTGTAGATAATAATTTGGTCTTTCCGAAAAAATATGAACTCCATACCTTTTTCTTTGGTTGCATTGTTTAAATAATCTTTTGTAGTCTTTATAAATAAAATAGATTTTTAAAAAACCAGCTCTTTTAGATAGGTATCGGCTATATTATCGTCAGGTTTTAACGATAACGTCCGGGGGTAAATGATGTCCCAGAGCGTTAATTTTTTGCATGATGGTTCTTCATAATGCAGAGCAGCTTTCCCCAAAAGATTAGTTCTCTATGTCTTCATTAACCCCCCGGACGATAATAGCTAAAACCTGACGATAACTTCACATTTTTCTATTATTTTTTTTTCAAAAAAAATATTTCAAAGTGTATATTTTATCGGAGAGACAAAAATATTATCTAAGACTTTATAGAAGACGTCATACCGATCAAACAAACCGTTCTGGCCCTAAAAATATTTGTAAACATCAATACCTTCCCAAAAAAGTATTTTCAATAGCTTCTCAAAAATGAGTCGTGCTCTAAAAAATTAAACCAATAGCACAAAATGACATCTATCGCCTATAGAAACATCTATACAAAGTTTAAGTAAAATTAAAAATGACAGCTTAAATTAAATATTAAAACTGGGACATTTTTTGTGGAAATGCTCAGTAAAAAAAACCTATCGCTTTGTTAGTATCAAACATGCTAGTTGTTGTATTCATTATTCTCACTAAACTCAAAAAAAAAAAAAAAAACAGTAGTGGCGTACTAGTTGTAGCATCGATCGATTATGATATATGGAGCTAGTAGGGTTATAACATGTGCATACTTTTGGTCTCAGTAGACAGGTTACTACGTTGATCGCGCGGTGTACGTTAAATATTTCAAAACTCAGCTTGGAAAATAGGTTCAATTGATAGGTTAACACTGATGGTCATCTAATTTTTTTCTTGCATCTTATTTTTCTCAGCTTTCCAATGCTGGTCTCAGATCGAAAATCGGTAGTTGCGAACACGGTCAAAATTGCATTCTTCTTATATAATCCAAGATGGCGGCCTAAATTCTGATTAGTTCAAATGAAAGCCCTATCATTCCTCTTTACAGAAAAGTGCTACTTGTAGTACTTTACATAACGAATTTTAGAAATATAGCTCAAATAATACATCAAGAGTTGCTAAAATTTCAACTTTTCTGAAAACTGTTTCGCCCCTTGGTGACCAAGGGGTCAACAAATTCAATCAAACAAAAATGGCATTATCATTTTTTCTCTATTTCTAATAACTATGTGCATTTATATCAAATTTGAAAGACCTTGTGCACCTAGTGGCCTAGTTTCAGCGAGAATTGCTCTAATCGTAGATATGCAGTACCGGTTTCGTTTGAAGTAAACATGGATTCGTCCGATGAAGAATTTTTTGCTTCTTCAAGCACGATGGCAAACAGAAAGATTTTTTGGTACACCCAATAAATTTACTAGCGTTTTATATTTAATACAAGCAATACAAGCATTTGACGTTCCTTAGTTTTCCTTTTCCCATTCTCTTCTTACCCTTCTGCTCTCTTTTCCGAGGAACAATCATGTCTATTGTATGAATATATTCGAGAACATGACGTGTTCACTTATACAGGCTCCATTTGCATTTCCTAATGATCACATATCCCGAGTTTGCCAGAGCATACACTAAAATTGCGAATATCTCAAAAACGGTTAAACTTAATGCAAAACGGATAAAATTTATGCCCCAAAGGATCACAAAAACAAGTGTTTACCTATATAGTTATATGTTTTGCTTAAAAATTGCTTTCGTTTCAAATTTGACCTTTAGGCCCTCTGCGCCACCTGTAGACCCTAAGGAAATTCAACCAATTTTTTATATTGCTTATTACACCCCAAGGAGGTCTTTCTGTCTGGGATAACGGGTCCCGCAAACATTTTAATAATAAGCCCACCCTAACCCATCACTTGTCGAGGCCCCCTGCGGGAACCAAATGCACCCGAAAATCCACCCAAAATCTGCACACAGCACTGTGTCCTATCCACCGTAGCCTTTATCAGTCTAATCAGCTTCCCCGGAAAGCCGTTTTCGTCCATGGCCTTCCATAGCTCTTTTCGGTCGATAGTGTCATATACGGCTTTGAAGTCGTGGTGGTGCGTGGGGGTTCTGTATTCTCGGCATTTCCTAAGGATCTGCCCTATGGTAAAGATCTGGTCCGTCGCAGACCGTCTATCCACGATGCCGGCCTGATAGCTTCCCAAAAATCTGTTGGCTAGGGGTGAGAGGCGGCGGAAAATGGTTTGGAAAAGCACTTTGTAGGCGGCATTCAGGACGGTGATCGCACGATAGTTCCCACAGTCCAATTTGTCGCCTTTCTTATAGATAGGGCAGATAATCCCATCCTTCAAGTCCTCCGATAGCTGTTCTGTATCCCAAATTCTTGCAATCAGCCGGTGCAAACAGGTGACCAGCTTCTCCGGGCTCATCTTAATAAGCTCCGCTCCGAGGCCATCCTTCCCAGCCGATTTATTGTTTTCCAGCTACTTGATGGCATCCTCAACTTACGTTTGTCGCACCGACGGGATAGCTTTCTCCGCCGCCATGGTCCTCTGCCTGGTGCTGCTTCCACCTTTCGGTCACCTCACGATCGTACGTCAGAATACTACCACCTTTATCCCGGCACATTTCGGCTCGCGGTACAAGGCCTCTGCGGAATGCGTTTTTGGTAGAACTTTCGCGTTTCCTGAGAATGATGCAGCTGTTCCAGTTCTGCAAATTCCTCCTGCTCCAGGCTGCGCTTCTTCTCCCGGAAATCTTCCGGTGCATCTTCTTCTGTCGGTGTCTTTCCACATTCTGACGAGTGACACTGCGCATCTTAGCTACCCGCGCAGCACTCTCCTCATCCATCACCCTCCTACATACGTCGTCGAACCACTCCTTCCGTTGGGTTCGTCCCACATGCCCGATGACGTTCTCCGCTACGCTGTTGATGGCTATTTTAATTGTGTTCCAACAGTCCTCGAGAGGACCTTCCTCCAGCTGGTCCTCTTCCGGAAGTGCAGCTTCGAGCGAGTGCGTGTAGTTTTCGGTGACGTTAGGTTGCTTCAGTCGCGCGAGAACTAACCAGAGCGGGCATCAGTACCGAATGTTGTTAACAACGGAGAGTTTTGGGCGCATCTTAACCACCACCAGGTCCGAGTCGACGTTAGCGCTCCTATAGAATCTGACATCGATGATGTCTGAGAAGTGCCGACAATTAATCAGAACGTGGTCGATTTGTGTTTCTAATTTGGTGGGTGTACTAGTGTAGGAGGTTGTGCTGGAGGCAGGTACTACGCACGGCCGTGTTCTTGAAGGCGGCAAAGTCGATGAGTCTTGGGCCCATTCCGTTGGTCAGCTGGTGCGCGCTGAACCCTTCAATCACCGGTTTGTATTACTCCTCCTGGTCGACCTGAGCGATGAACTCCCCGATGACGATCTTGATATCATGTTTTGGGCAGTTGTGTTACTCACGCTCTAACTGCGCGTAAAATTCATCCTTGTCGTCTTCGGTACTTCCAAGGTGAGGACTGTACACGTTTATGATACTTATGTTGAAGAACCGGCCCTTGATTCTCAACCTGCACATTCGAGGGCTGATTGACCACCACCCAATCACCCGTTTCCGCATCTCGCCCATCACTATAAAAGCTGTTCCCAGCTCATGTATGTTGCCGCAGCTCTGGTGGATGGCATGACCATCCCGGAACGTACGTACTGTTGAGCCCTTCCAGCACACCTTGTGCAGCGCTACGACGTCGAACCTGCAGGATTTCAATACTCCGGAGTTTCACGTCCCGAGTTTCCAATCGTTAGTCCGTTTTCGTCACATGGGTCTGTACTGATTGTTCCAGTCCGAATATCTTTGTTCCTCGTTCATTATTCGTGAGTGTTTTACAATGGCGGCTTGTAAGGCCTGCGCACCAACCCCTGTCTCTCCGGAGGAACATCGTGCGCAACACTGTTAAGAGTCCCATGTTGGCACGAGGACGGTTATCGGCCGACCCTAACCTGGAGTACAGACGCCGTTGTGAGCCGCTCCTAACATGGAAGACAGACGCCCGAAAACTCAAAAGAGCCCTTCTTCCCTGTCAGCATACGACCAAGTTCCCACCAGGGTTGGTTACCCGATTTTCCCTTGGTTGCTCGTATCCCAGTTGGCACCGCGTGGAGGTTGGATGGCTGGATAAGAGGCTAAGAACCACGTGTGGGGTATATTTTATTCCTGTAGTTGCACTTGGTACGATGGTACGCTTTATCCAGCTACTTACCAGCCAACAGGACACCTAAGAACTAGAGATGGGCGGGTATGGGTATTTTTACCCGATACCCGTACCCGATGGGTTCGGGTCGGGTTTCGGGTAACGCCAAAAAATATTTTTCGGGTACGGGTAATTTAAAAACCAAGGCTTCGGGTTCGGGTCGGGTACGGGTTTGAAAAATTCTCAACTGGTCGGGTACGGGTCGGGTACGGGTAATTTCATTTTCGTGCATTATGAGAATTTAATTATTAACTTTTCTAGCCTAGGTGTTTTAGCATAGTATTGGTCTGGGAGGGAGAAACGGATACGACGCAGCACAAAGTTGCATCGGTAACGGTATCATTGATTTCTATAGAAGAATGATTGCATTTTTCTTGACCGTGGACTTATTCGAAAAATACTTATTATGTAACTATAACTCCATCACAAGTAAAGCAAATAGTATGCTGGGCTTTGCTAAGCGGTTAAGCCACAATTTTCAAGACCCGTACACTATCGAACTATTGTATATTACATATGTTAGACCTATTGTAGAATATTGTAATCTCATATGGATCAGTCCAAAAACAATTCCTCCTTTACGCGCTTCGCAACTTGAATTCGACTGCATTTTCTCTGCCATCGTATGAAGCACGTTGCATGCTCATTAATCTGCAAGCACTTAAACAACGCCGCGAATTTGCAATGCTATTCTTCGTCAATGACATTATTTCAAATCGTATAGACTCATCTGTATTACTATCACAACTCAGCTTTAATACACCTTCACGGCATCTTAGAACGAGAAAACTTTTTTCAGAAAAAACATTGCAGAATTAATTATGCAAAAAATGGTCCCATAAATCGAATGATGAGTCAGTATAATCTACATTGTAAAACCATTGGCGTAACAATATCAAAAAAAAAAAAACAAATTAAAAACTGTCTGAAATACACTAGAAATATCGTACCGTAACAAGAACATTGTGAACACTATAAATAATAACTTTGATGAAATATTTATGTAGTCTACATTTGCTCGACGAAATAAATATACAATAAAAAAATAAAAAATTAACATCCACCAAGCAATGAAATTAAAAATATTTTCTGAAACATAATATTTCTGTCCTTTGGTAAGCTACGAGTTTTGAAAGTTTGCAGATTTTTTTAAAAGCATTTTTGTTGTTTAAACGTGTAAGCAATGTTTGCAAAACCTCCTACGTAATTATTACTCGGGTATAAAAAAAAGTCGTTTGGTAACAGTTTCGAACTATACACTTCATCACGGTTGAGTCTCCTGATTGCTACGATGTGCACATAAAACTCGTCGCTTAATTTAAACTCTACCAGACATGCATTTTTCACCCTTCTCCGTGTTGTGCTAGTAGGGTAAATTAACAAAATAGAAATTATCAGCAGTTTATATGAATCATACGTATGCATACAAAATAATTGAAATCCCTATTTAATTTTAATGGTGCTTCTTACGGGATTCACTTCACGGTGAAATATATTTCACTCTCACGCTCACTTCACTTTTTCAGACCTATTCCCGATTCCACCTCAAGTGAGGTGACAAAAATCACCTCCGTAGAGTGAGATTGATGGTGAAGTGAAATTGAGAATAGGACAAGTGAAATGAGATTGTTTCCCAGCTCAAAAATCTCTACGTCCCAGGAAGTGGTTTTTTCCTTTTTTTAGATAACACCCGATCTTGACGTGTTCTGCATTTCTAAAACATTCGGCATCAAAAAAAATGTTTTTTTTCTCGGTATCGCAAATTTCCTGAACTAGTTTGCACTTTTTTCATCGGGTAAAAAAATGATAATTTGACCGCTTTAAGGCACGGAACAAATTCTGATTTGTTTCGTTACTGAAGAAAAAATCCAATATTTACCATTAGATCACAAATCAATCAACTTTCAGACTTTTAGCATCTTCGTGGAATCATTTCACCGTTCAAAATGGTCGTGAAATAATTCCACGCGAAACGTCGCTTTTTCCGTTCTCACTTCACTGATATGACACCCATAATAACACAGATTCCGCGGCAGATGTCACTTTGCGACGTTTTTCTCACTTACGTGAGTCCCGTAATAGGATTTTGTTCACTTCACTCTGATTTCACCGTGAAGTGACTCCCGTAATAAGCACCAATATGAGGTAACTAACTGAACCCAAATTCTCCGTACACAGTTATGAATAGATATTTTGCTGCGTGATAGAAATGATCAAATTTTTCAACATCAGACGAGCGGACGTTCTCAGTGACAGATGCTACGCTGGATTCTGGGAGCACCAATACATCGCCTGGAACTCTGGTTCATTAACATTCGTTCACATGAACACTCGGGTCTAGTCCAACTCCGGCCATCATCTCGAGAAACCACATATGACAATCAGTGCATAAAATATGCGAGGTAATCAGGTATTTAGCAAAAAAATAAGGCCGTTACAAATTATATTTTCATTTTATGTCACTCCCCCCTTCAAAAATCTTGAATATTGGAAGGGGAAGAAAAAAAAGCTCAAACCGTTTTGTTCATTTTATTGGTTTTCCGACAGCATAAATGCTTTATTTAGTAACAAACAAGTCCAGTGACAGTGAGAGTGTCGTCAAAAGGCAAGCGAAATAGATATTAATAAAAATAAAGTGTTATTTTTCAACATTTATTTGAGTGCAAGTTATAACCGTCATAACTTGCACACAAACTTTGATCAAAGATATTAATTTTTTTTCGTCTCGGTGTTATTTATTTTTTGCCACCCCCTTTGCTAACTTTGATAACCTTGGACATAAAAAGAATTCGAAATTTGTATCAGCCTAAAATAAAATAAAAATCCTGGACGGGTCGGGTACGGGTCGGGCGGCAATTTCGGGATATTTTTCTTTCGGGTACGGGTTGGGTACGGGTAGTTGAAAACAATATTTTTCGGGTACGGGTATTTTAAACAAACCCGACTTCGGGTTCGGGTCGGATACGGGTTTGAAAATTCTCGATGAGTCGGGTACGGGTCGGGTACGGGTAACAAATTTCCCATACCCGACCATCTCTACTAAGAACACTAAAAGATTTCCAAATAAATAACCTAATAAAAAGCAACGGGGATTGGGTGGGATACAAACCCAACTTCGAAATTCCCTACATAATACAAGAGACAGAACGGGAAAATTGGGAACAAGGTGGGCTCAGAACTCGTGACCGCTCACCTAGCTTCTACACATACGATTCTAATTTAAATGGTTCCGCGAGAGCGGGATAAGCAGGGCCAGAAATATGCGAATGCCGAGTATTAATACAGCACAGATTGCGTATCTTCGGTAAGAAACATGTAGAACCTGCCGATATTTGGAGGGAAAGTCCCGGTGAGGTAATAAACTTCATAAAAAGTGCGTTGCCCAACTGGGATAAATGTGCAATGTAGCGAGGACATCAACTCGCCAAATAGTGATGAACATGCTCGTACGCACTTAGAGTGAATTAGGGCATACCACAATAGAATAGAAGAAATAGGGGAAGACATGGGTTTTCAAATAGGGGAGGAATACCAATTATGGCAATACCTAAGAAATGTACCAGTATGGCATGAACCAGTTATGGCCTATGAAGTTTAAATGGAGTATTGCCATAGCTGGTGCACTTGCCGTAACTGGCTCACCTAACCTCATTAAGTTAAGGGAACTGCATTTTTGCACACTTTCATGTACAATGTGGATCGTCATCTTTTGCATAGAGATCGAAAATGTAAATATCGATTTTTTTTATGCTCGTTAATATCATGATGCGATTTTCACAGCAGAGGGTATCTCCTCAATTCAGTTCCATCTGATGTAGGTTGTTTTTTTGTATCTATAATGAGATATTATTGACTTTAGAATAGTTTTCTACATTCTATGTGGCAGTAAGGAATTTTATTCTTGCTTTTCTCAGTGCTTTTGTACAAGTATTCTCTCCACCCCACTATTTACATCAATCAAAATCCTCGATGGCGGTTTTTTCTAGACAACATTTCGTTGGCACTCTAATTCTCAAAAAAAAAAACGGAATGTTATTTTTCAGTAAAAGTAAAAGAAAAAGATAAATTGTAAAACTATGTATAAAATTGTTATTCTACTCGCCCCAAACATGTTGCTTCTGATAAAAAATGGTCAACCAGCGAAACAGAATATCCGCAGTTCAAAAGATGTGCTGTTTATTCGATGCTTCTAAAAACAAAGAGGTATTACTTCCCCGGAAATAGTCGTCAACTTTTTAAATTGACTATGTAGCTGAAAAAAATATTATTTTTATTGTTGAGTTCTGCATACGTTTGTAATTTGTTGAATGTTACTCAGAGCAGTAGCCCTTATTTACTTTCGCACAAACTTTCCATTCTATAAACGTACTCGAATATGATTTGTTGTCCGAGGCACAGCATACATTCGATGTTCAAAGAAATAGTCGCACCGAAACCGGTTTCATTCGGCAATCTAAGACTATAAAATTGAAAAAAATAAGATCTTCAGCATAGGAAGTTGAATCAGAAAGAATTCCTACTCTTTTATAGTGCCCCAACCCGCTGCTGTCAAAGAGGAAGAAGACAACGAAAGCGAAACTAGGAAATGAATAAAAAACAACACAATCATTGCTATAAAGTCTCGCTAGGAATGGAAGTTCCTATTTGTGAACACTATCTTCTTTTTCCTCTGCTGGTGTTTTTATTACGTTCACTACCACCATAAATGTGTGTACAACTAAATTAGAGGTAAATACCTGCGCGTTGAGTTATATCCATTTGTGGTTCAAGGTTTAAGCTTACCTACAGGTTTGGGATCTAATTCCGTTAACGAGGTGCGTTTCCGAAAATCGTTCAGCTTCATTACTATTGAGTCATCTCCACTGTTCTGGCTTACGTTTGTTTTGGTCGTGAAATAGTAGGGCGATTTGTGTGTTGATGTTTTTTTCCTCGCGCTTTATTATTCGTTTGCAATGCATCTCATTCCATTGCTTTTAGTACATACATTTTCTTTCTCTCTTCCCCGTTATTTTCATTGCACCGCACAATTGTATAAAATCGCTCAACTCTAGCCAATCGATGCAAGAAATCATACAAACAATCGCTCATCCACTCTTTTGCGTACAAGATCGACCATGTTTCAAGGTGAACTAGCTACTAGCCGGTATCTACCGGCTTGGGCTTGGCGATGGCGCTGGCGGTGGTGTCTCAAGTGCTTTCCCTTTCTCATGCTTCCCATGCTGTTGTTCGGGTATTTTCTCTGCGTTACTGACGTCGCGCGTCCATTCATCTGTTCCACCAGACGGCGGTGAAATGTGTTGGTGCATCCATCATCAGTAAAACGCAAACGCACTCGATCGACAGAGTGATTCTGTCTCATACAATAGAGTTCGATCATTTCCATTATTTCTGCCAATTCTGCTGAGTTGCTCGAGTATTTTAAAATGTTAATGAAGAAAAAACTTCTGCATTGTAGTATTTCCTATGCTAATCAACTCATTTTGAATTCTGGTCACGAAGTAGTTGATCAATTTTATTGTTTTTTGGTGAACATATTGATGAGAAGTATTGTAACGAAATCCCAAATATAGTTATAAAATTTCAAAATTTCAAAGAACGAAGATTAGCATCTGTTTAACACTAAAGTGCTACAACAATCTTAAGTGACTAGAATGTGGTAGCAGAATGTAGAATGTGGGAGCAGACTATATTACCAAAACGTCTCACGAAATAATAATTTGAATGCCCGGGAAATCCCGGGATCCCGGAAATTAAGAAAATATGCAAAGCAAAGTAAAGAAGCGGATTTTTTGTCATATAGAAGAAAAGATTGAAAATATGATTCAATTATTCATATTCATATATAAAAACACTAATTCAATAAAAAATTGATCAGTTTTAGTTTTGATAATAATCCACGAACAGAAGCATTAGGGTGCATATGAAATCTACTATTTACTACCCAAATTTCGTTTATCGGTATTGCTCAAAAGTTTCGTCTTTTCAGAAAAAGTTTTCATGCACAATTTGAAAAAAAAGCGCAAGTAGCTGTTCGTGATATTTTTGAAATCGTTTTTTATGTCAAATCTAATTCTAATGTCCACGGTCCATACATTTTTTTTAGAATTTATATGGACAGTTGTCCACGGAGAGGGGGGGGGTCAGAATCGTTAAAAATCTGTCCACGTGGAAGTGGATGGCCCCTAAGTTATACCTAATATCGAAAAATTACTCTCCGCGATGCCGTGAGAGTCTTGAGGACCTGAACCAAACCAGTTTGCGCGTTTCGGATCTAATAATTAGGCTTGATTTGCACCTCCCATCAAAACTTTTCATTTCTGTGTGACCAGTTTTTATGTCTGGTTACCAAATAATATTAAATAATAAATGTAGAGTAGCAGCTTTGATACCGTGACCAGGACTCGCACCAATTTGCCATCACGCACTTGGCTATCGTGATTCAGGTTCTGCTACCAATGATTCTGCCTTTCGTGCCCTTCGAAATTCTGCCTTTTGAAATATTCTGCCTTGTGTGTACGGTCATAGAAATCTGCCTTTCATGATTCTGCCTTTTATGATTCTGCCTTTCGTGATTCTGCCTTCTGTGGCGAACCCTATTGAATATGTTGATTTTCGTAACCCAGAAGTAATTGGTCAAAACACCATAACCGTAGCCAGGGATATAGCGGGTTCAAGTCCCGCCTGGATGCGCTATATTTTTTGTATCATGTTTTCATTTCACTTATAGCGATAACTTTCCAACTGCACAGAACTGTCTGCCTTTAATGATCATGTTGAGTAATTTATGATTTTAAATGGTAACCATATTCATGAGATTAACTACTGTTATTCACTATCAGCAATAGCACTGCAGTTCTCCTTAATTGCGGCGCTATGCTTCATCTGTACTGTAAGATACTATTGCTTTCATCAGCATGTTTTCTTTCAAGACATCAGTTTTTATTAAGTTCTAACAAATTTTTTTAAGATTCTCGAAAAACCTTTACCTTCGAGACATCAAATCAAATCAATTAATTCGAGTCAATCAAATTAGAGTGACCAACACATGGTTAAAGCCTCGTTAAAATAATAAATAAATAAATAAATAATTGTCCTGTTGTGATACTGAAATAGAAAATGTCACAGTAAATTGATGGTGTCATTGTTAGCGTAAATTTGTTCTTGAAACTTTTTAACAATGTTCACCGCTGAACAATGGAATAATAATGCTCTTCAGTATAACAAAACAAAGATGTAGTCCCACCCTAACTTACGATCCGTTTATTAACGGACCGGCGCCAACGGCTTTACTTCCTCATGCGATGGAAGGCGTGATCCCAGAGATTTTTCGCCTCAGAAAATCTCCCGGTGTCGACTAGGATTTATTCTAGACCAGTTGGATTGGTTGTGAGTGGATCACGCCACCTCACAACCATCGACACCTATGTCGGCGGTGGGATTCGAACCCAAGCGTCGAGTGTGGTTGGCGGAGACGTTACCAACCACACTAGGCCCCCGCTCCTTTGGCAAAGTTGTAGATAATAATTTTGCTATTCCAAAAAGCGCTTCAAGCGATTGCGTCCGATTGCGTTGACATTTTGCACAGGTCATCTTTTGGGACAATAAACAAAATGTGCATGGTAGAATTTCTGAACTTGACATGAGATTTTTCGCTAGTTCATAAAAAAATTAAAACTATCTCTAAAATTATCATGAACATCAGATTTTTTTCAAGGGCATCTAAAAAGCATCGAACTATTTCGTCCATTCTACAACAGTGTTCTAGTTTAAAATGTTATTTCAGATCACTATTTTGCTAACATTTTTTTAAGCTAGCAGAACAATATTATTGCAAAAAAATGCACCAAATTTTATAAAGCTACCTGCGTATGCAGGCGTTTAATTGACATCTAATTTTATCAGAATGCTTCTGAACGTTTCCATAAGAAAATTGTCGAAAAAAATCGAAGCTTTGCATGCATAATTATATTTTCGGAGAAAATTAAACAAATGAATAGAACTACACTGGACAATACAAGTTTTGCCGTAGACCTCAAACTATCAAAATATGAAAGATTATGGTGTCTTAACCGTCCCAGTGAATTTTGGTGCCCCTAGTTTGGTTATATGTGCGTCGAAAATTCAAAGAGTAATTGCTCGCCGAGTTCATCGTCTTGTGAGACCTTAACGAAGTTTTCCCGTAAAAAATCGTAGATATAACGAACCCGGTGAGTAATTACTTTTGACGCACTTCTAACCAAATTAGGGGCACCAAAATATACAGGAATGGAATTTTATTGAGCGTCTTAGTAGAATGGTATAAGAAATCAGAAAAAAGAATTACCTACATATATTTTTTTCTCTATATTTTTGAGGCTTTTAGCCGGTGCACACTGTTTCCAAATCTGCAAAAATGTGATCGAAATTATTTTGACCCAAAAAAATAGATTTTAGAGCCATAGTGCCTTCAGGAAAGTTGATCCATCAATTAGTCTCTATTTTATAGAAGTTGCAATTTTGTGATTAATTCACTTAACAGTGAGAAGCGAATTTTACTATTTTCATTTTTAAATATAAAAAGTCACTTCGTTCGGCAAAGTTGTAGCACATTTAATAAAAAAACAACATTAGCAAAGGCACAATACTTCTATCTGCCTTTTTAAATGGACTTTTGTGGAGTTATCTACAGATTGCCACTAAAAATCAATTTTTTCAATATAACATTTAGTAGTAATTTTCTACAATTTTTGAATGTTCTACATTGTTGTTTGCCTTCATAAAACAAATAATTTCATCGAAGAAAGTTTATTTTTATCTCTCATATTTAATTGTTTATAGACTATTTTTATTGAAACAATGCACTAATTGACTAACAAATATCTTTAAAATCAGCAAGTATCTGCAGACTAAACCATTTCTATATTCAAGTATAAGTAAAACATCATTTAATCCAGATATAGATATTTGTCTCTCGCTGCATCCTGTGTAGATATTTGTAAATAAATAAGTGCATTATTTTAATAAAAATCTTTAATAACTGAATAAACTTATGAGATAGAAATAAACTTTCTTCGGTGAACTTGAGTGTTTTACTATAGTAAACAACATTGTAGAACATTGAAAAATTTTAGAAAATCATTATAAAAAGTTATATAATAAAAATTTAAGGGGCATTCTAGAGAAAACTTCACAATAGTTCATTTAAATTAGCAGATACAAGTATAGTGTCTTCGACAAAGTTGTTTCTTATAAAATGTGCTAAAACTTTACCCATCAGAGTGAATTTTTATATGCAAAAATGAGAAAAATAAAACTCATTTCTCACTTTTAGTTTTGATCACAAAAATATAACTCCTATAAAATGGAAAATAATTAATAGAACAATTTTGCTGAAGATACTACGACTTCAAAATCATTATTTTTCGAGTTAAGAGTAATTAGTGTAAATTAGCTCATGATTCTAGTAAAAAACGTCAACAACCAAAAATATATGTGAGATAAAAATAAATTTCCTTGAAGATATTTTTTGTTTTGTTGTAGCAAACAATTTTGCAGACCATTCAAAAATTGAAGAAAATCACTATAAAAAGTTGAATAGCAAAAAAAGATTTTTAGTAGTAATCTATGAAAAATTCCATAAAAGTCCATTTAAATAGATGGACAGAAGCATGATGTCTTCCACAAAGTTGTTTCATCTGCAATTTGCTATAACTTTGCAAAATAAAGTGGATTTTTGTATTCCAAATTGAGAAAAGTAAAGCTTTTTTCTCGCTTACTTACCTTACCAGTCAGCTCCAGGCCGAAGTGTCCCTTGCTGTTCGAAAAGTCGTCTCCATTAAACTCGGTCTATGGCTGCAGCTCGCCAGCCATGTCGTCTGCGGAGGCCCCGCACGTCGTCTTCCACTTGATCGAGCCACCTTGCTCGCTGCGAGCCCCGTCGCCTTGTTCCAGTCGGGTTGTTATCAAGAATCATTTTCACCGGGTTGTCGTCCGACATCCTAATGACATGCCCAGCCCACCGTAGTCTCTTGGTAGTTTAGTAATATCTAAGCATAATCGATCCAATTCCATCAAGATTTTTGTCCAATGCTATCAGGTGTGAAAGTGAAAATAATTTCGTGCCAACCGAAACCCTTCCCTAAAGAACTTAACTAGCAATTGCGTACAATATCACCCGGCCCAGTAAATTTTATTCATTATTCAGGAAGAAACGAAACTTCTTTCGTGCCGACTCCCAGTAAACATAAAAGCTCATACTTCCCGCTTGACTGTGCGCACTCGGGATGGTCATTTCATAGTAGAGCAACCACTATTTCTCGATTCCAAGACCCATTCCATTCAATGATTATTTATTGCTATTGACTCCCCCGTCTCACTCAATTACCTCTTGCTCCGTCTCTATCGTACCACAGAAAAACACCACAGAACGGAAAAATACCTTGCACTCGCCAGCAGCGGTAGATCGATTCTTGTTTTATTGAATTAGCGCCGCTCTCATTAACGAGAAAAAAAACTGCATCTGTGTGCCACTGTCAGCGTTACCATAGTGCACTAGCACTAAGAGACTGCGAAGTGCTTCTCTATGCTATGGCGGTTACACTAGTAGTTCCTGAGCTGGTTTCAAAACAAACCGATGACGGTGGACTGCCGTGTGAACTACTGACAGTAGTGACGGTGCCGTTAATGACGATAATGTCGCTATTGCCGGTAGCCATTAATGACGGTCAGAAGTAGTTGAAGCACACAAATTGTTTTGAGCTTTGACATTTCGCTACCTATTTCTATGCTACGTGTACTGGAATTCCACTACTACTATCCATGTGTAGGCCTTAGTAACGCACCTGTAGGGGGTTTAATCACTTACTATTTTTCAATGCTTCTCGGTTTGAAGCCATGCAGAGAGGTTGTTTTGTTTAGAACGTAGAGGAGGATGATGATTTATTTATCGATGTATATGAGTGAACACCATCGGCGCTGCCGATCGCCACCGTCGCCGCTGCCACCCTCGCCATTCTATGCTGAAGCTAGTGTATTTCGTCCTACTACAACACTAATGTCGGAAGCCGGCTTTTTGACTGTGGTGCCGAACGTGCGCCTTGTGGTTTGTAACTTCGGAAGGCGGCACAGTGCGCGGGAAATATCCGAGATGGCGTTATTGGTATTGAAATGGCGCTGGGGTTTTTAACGCTTCATGTTGATTGCGTGCGAGATACAATGGCATATCATGGAAATAATAATGTGATTGTTTCGAACGTGTATACGTTGAATATCTGGTTCATATCTAGTTTATCTATTTTATCGATGAAACTTTAAGAAATACACTATTTTCACATGTTTTTGAAGTTACAGCTACTTTAAGTAAATTATCAAATAATAATGCGTCATCTGAATGTAGAAGGAAATCCCTAATTATTGTCCTTATTGATGTTTTATTATTTTCCACAAAAAAGCTTAGAAATTAAGGTTTCGGCTTTGGAACGCAAGTTAGAACTGTTGAATGAACAATCAAAGCTATTCACTTCCCTATTGCGTTAGCAGGCATTCGAAAAGCATCCTTCGTGTTTTGCACCGGCCGTCTTTACGTGCAAACCTTGTTCTAAAAGCATTTCTAACCAGCTATCATCCGCATAATAATTCTTACGCACAACAGTGCTGTAGCCGTACGATTCAACCAGGTCAGCAAAAACTAATTATAGGATTTCCGTTGCACTCTAGCTCCAGTCTTATGAACCGCAGCTATGTGCGTGTGCGATCGTTCAGCAGTGGAGACGCAATATGCATTGTGTTTTACTTACGTTACTGCAGCTTGTTTTCTCTACGCAGCAAAACCCCCACCCGGAAGGGGTTGTTCCGAAAACTGTGTCAATTGGCTTTTACCATTCCGGAAGCCTCTACCTGCGGTCTTGATCGGTGGCTAAAAATAAAGAACCAGCGTCTCCACCCGTTTAAAATCGAACGTCATTCATCACCCATGCACCCACGGATAATAAGCCTTTTATCGCTTCTTTTCTCCTACTGCGCTCAGTTGTGCACTTGCACGTGATTTTCGCCTAATGACGCCCCACCGCTCTGAATAGGGTGAGAAAATTTTAATCTATGCTAATAAATCCTGTTTTGGCCCAGAAAACTGGCACTTGATCACGCGAATCCGCTTAGCCTGTACGTCAATGTATGTAGGGTAGAATCACCTTTCTGCAGGACTATAAGGCATACTTTTCCATTACAAAAAAGCCAAGTTTCCGTTGGTACTTGGTAGGATGTGCTATGCAGGAGGCAAACAATGTTGCCCTCCTTCCGCTTTTTCATCCGAGCACGGGGGTGCACCTCCTTAGGCGCGATGGGCGATGACAAACGAGAGTACATCTATGTTAGTGGGTCACCTAGTAACCGTGAACTAGTATCGCAGCGAGGCACAACACGTTTTGCTTTCGGATATGTTTACAAATGTTTGGTAATGTATTGTGGTCCACATTCCCATCGATTGCGGGGCAGTTTAGGCTGAAGCTTACCTCCAGCATGGGCTAATTGTGCCTCAATTAGGTATGTATTCGGACTAAGAAAGCTGATGGACGAACTTGATGGACATTATTTCGGGAAAATTGGGTCCGGCTTACGGTAGGGATGTGGAGTTTAATCGTGTTATCGATTTTCGCTTTGGTATTAATGAATATGCTTAACCTGATATTCGACAATCGTTTACTTATTACTGCTGCGGTGGCTTCATTTAACTTTGCAGACTTCACATTATGGGATTCAGGTTATTTTTGATGTCTTTTAAGAGAAAAAATAACATTTTCCGTTAGTCTATGTAATTGTTTTGTTTTATAAATATGCCCTCCTCGTTGGTAGACGAATCTCGTAGGATTATGTTTAACACGTTTGCCTGCTGTCTCATTAATTATTAACAAAAATTGCACAAAAAAAATTCGGATGCGAATGCGGATGTGCGTTTTATTCCGCTTATTTCGCATGACATGTCGCACCCCAGTGCAAAAGCTATTGAAGCTAGCAACAAATACACCAAAGAAAATTTTGCTATAAACTATGTGGCAGTGATATTTTTTGGGATATTGTTCTGTGATTTGAAAAAAAATTAGGACATCCTGAAAATCTTAAGGACGACAGTGGTTCATGTCTCTGTAATATTCAGTATTGAATATTCTGTTATCTGATTGTCCTAAAACTTTCAGTTTTTTCAGATAGTCAGATTCAGTCAGATAGAAATAAGATGGTCTCTTGTCGGGATATGGACTAAGGTGGCCCAGGTAACTCTCCGGAAGATCTGGAACTACCGTATAAGAGGTCAAATTTTAAAGAGGTTTTAAAGGGCTTCCCGGTTTTCTCGAAAATTATTGTGCAGAGTCAACTAGGAAGAAAATGATCTTTTCACCGTAATATGATCTGAGGTCCACCGGGAGGTGAAAAAGGACAATTTTGAAATATGCTTTTAGAGCTTCCCTATTTTCAAATAGAACAAATAGAAGAGAAATTATCTCTTGTTCGAAGTATGGTACCAGAAGATGTCGTAAGAAAGATCAAGTTTCAAATCTGTTTCTAAAACTTACCGGCTTTCCTTGGTTGTGTAACGCAACAGCGTTAGGTAACGCCACAGAGTTACGTAACGCCACAGAGTTACGTAACGCCACAGAGTTACGTAACGCCACAGCGTTACATATTGTAATGAAGTTGCGTAACGTCACAGCGTTACGCAACGTCACAGACAAAACTTTAAGTAGCTATCGGGTATAATAACCAGACCACCAAGGAGAAGTTTATAAAAAACTGGGATCATTTACGAAAATTGATGTCTCCTGCAACAGTAATTCCAGATCTTTCGATGGGTCACTTCCTGACCACCCTAAATCAAATTCGGTCATAAAATTATTTCTTTCTATTTGACGCACGGAGTGGACCCAGGAGTGATTTCGATAAAACAAGAAAGCCCAGGACTACTTTCAAAGGTTGACCTTCCTCACGGTAGTTCTGAATCCTTCAAAAGGTCAGCTTTTGGCCACCTTGAACCATTTTCCGGTTAGAAGAACTTTTTTATTGTTGTTGAACCTCTAAAATAGTTTATAAAAAAATAAAAACCGGGGAGCTTCATGACTGCTTTTGAAAATTGATCTCTTCTACGATATTTCCGGAGAGCCATCGGTAGTCTGTGGGAAGCTGATGAGTCCAGTATGACTACTATTTCTTCTTTATTCGTTTTCCAAAGACATAAGGGTGTTACCTCTTGAATTGTAGCTAGAATACGAGATGACTAGCGCCACGTAGTGAAAAAATCATAAACAAACATATTCTTATCTTAAAGTACTCAATCGTTTAGAAAACTTTGCTGAAGATATGAAAGCGGAAATAGTAGGAGGTTATACCCAAGACGAGACCGCATAACTGATGTAGAATATGCACAATTCCCGATAAACAATATTGTTAATTTATAGCTTGTTAAGCTGCTAACGCATGCGTTAAAAATGAACTTTTTTCGGATGGTGCTAAAAAAATAACTAAGACAGATAATTTAGTTTGATAAGTTTTCCATGGATGGTTATTATATTAGCTTACTCGCAAAAAAACTCTACGCTTTTGCATGCAGTCTTCCGGCAGTTAACCGAAACATTCGCCATGACGGATAAAAACATGCGTGTAGGCATGATTTTGAGTGCTTTTTCGTTTTATTTATCAATTCCTCCTCAGTTTTCCTCTCCTCCGACGATCGCTTTGAGTAGTGGGCCGACACCAAAACACCGCGTCTTCGCCCTTCTGGTATTTCTTGATGAACGACTTATCCTCCGAGAGGCACTTCGCACTATAAATTTCCTCGTTCAGGGCCACTCCGGAGCGAAAGAAGAGCAGCTTTGACATCCCCTTCTCACTGATTGTCAGCCACAGCAGCACCTTCTTGGGGAACTTGGTGTGTGAAATAAACTTAACCTCCGTGCTCACTTCCTTCGAAGTGCCCTGCCAGTCGTTGTCATCCAGGGTGCGATAGGTTTCATCTCCATCACCACCGTCACGTTTGTGATTTGTCGGAAAAATCAACCTGACCCCTTTATTCAGGCGCTGTCACTGTGTCATTGCCTGCAGCTCCAACACTAGTGGACGGGACTCCTGCTTCCTGACATGAATGTCCTTGTTAGCTATGTACTTTTTCACTGTTTGACCGGTTGTACCGACCTCCCGGCCAAGCGTACGCAGCGATGTATCCAGTCTCGGTCTTCCTTTTCAGCATCCTTTGGAGCTTCCTGTCGCTCAGGGTTGTCGACCGCCCAGAACCGGGCTTTCTTTTAATGCTCTGATTATTGTCCAAAAGTGCCAAGATGTTGTAGATGCCGGAACGGGCGTATCCAGTGCTTACGAACTGCCACACGATGTCCATTTCCGACGCGACGGGGTACCGTTCTTTGAACGCGCATACTTCTGAACGGAATAGCTTCACTATTTTCGCCATCACGGTTGGAGTTCGACTGATAGAGTTGTCAATTTTTTTTTTGCTGACTCATGGGTCAATATGATTGATGCTGCATGCGTAGCTTCTTCAGTGCGTGTAAAGGTAAACCAATGAAAAATCAGCAATTTTCGTCCATTTTTGTAGCGCAAACGTTATTAAACAAGTTTTGGTTGAACTACAGTTTTATACGCTGTTTCATAACACAATTGCTTGTAAGGTTGATATGACACATGTGCTTTGTTGAAAGTATTTGATTAATGGGTCATAAAGTCTACTATTATTTGTTCAAATCAAGTAACTCTTCATTGAATAGCCCACATGGATTTTGATTTGTGCAACTCGAAACTGTTCTACGTTTACCACCCACGTGGTAGGAACGTTATCACGAGAAACAAGAAGAATTAATGTGAATTGAAACCAATTTTGAAATAAACACCCGAATCGCGCGAAAGTCAGTGAACGAATGAATGATGATGTGATGAAATAAACCCGTGTGATTGGTTGTTTTAATTACCTACGGAGAGGACTAACGCGACAAGTGGGCTGGGCCACGCACACGGTATTATGGAAGAAAGTAAAAATAAGTTGGGCTGCGCTGCGCGTTGTTTTTTTTTTCAATATAAAGACAAACGTTGCGTTCGAAGTTCATTAATTTTCCGTCAACTGTTTAACCGTCAACAAACTCGTCATTAAGATGGCTTCGAGGACACAAGCGGGCCACTGACAAGCGGCAGAGCAACCAAGTTTAGCCTTCCGTACTATTGGTGTTACCAGGAGAGCTAGCCTAGTATGCTCGGTCCGAAGCTTAAGCTATTACGCAATACACCACAATACACCTCAAAGTGATACCACAAAAGATCACAATAATGGTCGCAGTGGTCCAAAAAAACTCAAAGTGAATTGTTTCGTTCTTCCTGCCAAGTACAAATTACAATTGGCCTTTCTCAAGGCCACAAACACATTCTTGAATCAACGCGGAATTTTCTAACCTTGTCAATTATGAAATATGTAGTTATGTAATTATGAAATATGTAGTCATGTAGCCAAAACTGTTTTTCACTAAATGCAATTATATTTTATCTATTGAGCTAGTTCGAATTATATTTGGAATTTGTTTGTTGTTGTTATTGCGTTGCTTAGTAAGTGTAATACAAATTAAACACCTAGATTAAAGCAACTACACAACTAGAAGAAATCGTTTGAACAAGTTTAAAAAAATGCCATTGGTGTGTCGCAATATAAAGACAATATTAACACAGTATAAAGATGAAGACGAGAAAATGATGGAGAAATTAAATCATTTTCGATCGTTGCTTTTGACGTCTGCGGTCAAAAAATGAACACTGAGAAGAAAAGCAAGGTTTCAAATTTTTCGTCCCTATTAGCAACGTTCTAGCGAGTTTCAGAAAACAAACTACTTCAATTGAATAGTTTCGATGTACTAAAAATCACAAGGGTTGTATGCAAAGCCACGACCGCAAGGTTGACGTATAACTACATAAGTTTGTTTGTTACATTACTTCAAAGATGACTAGAACAAGATACCTGACTCTTGCAGTGTGCAGTGGACACGATTGTCGCTGCGCGTGAACGAAAGTTGAACTAATTTGTATACTTGTAATTGGATGATGACAGCAAGGTGTCGTGGGCAAAATGTATGAAAAAGCTGGAAGTCAGGTATCTTGTTCTAATCATCTTTGATTGCTTGTATTGAATATGTTTAATATTTTGTGCAAAAGATGAGTTAAAGTGCTACCGAATTTCAGTTTGCACATACAGCTCCTGTTGCTGCTGCTGCCAAGTAAGGATTGTTGCAGTCGCTGTCTAGAACTAACATGAGCAGTTTCGACTGAAACAGGCTCTTATATAGGGTCTATAATTCTGTCGACCATGCTTGGAAAAGCAATCAGAGGTCAAATTTTGAAGGCTTGATAATTTTCAAAAATACAATAGTTTGAATAATAAAATTACAATTTCGTGTATTTGGGAGGATTCTTAGAAAACTTTTCAATCGATTGCTGCGAGAACGAAGGAAATGCATCGACAACTAACCGATTTATTAGCATTTGAAATTTGACATATTTTTCACTTTTCTCGGTTTTAGATTTTCATTTTACATCGCTATGTAGGCGAACTTCCTGAGAGACGTAGTTCTACGTCAAAATCAAGGTGCCGTCCGCTACGACATGCTATAAACAAATGAGCGTATGTTACCGCAGAAACCATACAAACAAAAAATCGTCGCCTGTTGCGCTGATGCAAGTCTGCTTGCTACTGGTCGATCAGGTTTTCAGTAAATCATCCTCTTGCTACAGTAATCGGATGAACAATGAAGACTAAATTGTTGCATGCTAGCTTTTATATGTGACTAATGACAGTTATACTTCTGGTGGGCGTGTCGTAGTGCAGCGGTTCTCAACCTTTTTCTGTTCGCGTACCCCTTGGCGATATTTTTCATATCGATTGTACCCCCTGGCCTGTAATGTTTTCGCAGAGTGGGAGAGAGTAGTGGTAGATCATGTTGTGGTAGTCTTGTTTAGGTTTAAAATTGAACTATGGTTTGTTTGATTGCTACAGTCATGTTTTAAGAGCAAGATTGAAAAACAAATGAAGTATTTAAAAAAAAAATTGCTTTGTCCGCCATTACTGTTTTTCCTTTCGCGTACCCCCCGAGTGCTTTCGAGTACCCCTAGAGGTACGCGTACAAAGGTTAAGAACCGCTGTCGTAGGGGATCAAAGCAACAACAGCAATAACATATCGTTTGCAAAGTTAAATCGTTTGTATACTTTGGTGTCGGCTGTGCTGTGGAAGTGCTTGTATTGCATCATTGCAGGCACGCAATTGTTTGAACTACTGACTGAAAATTAAACCTTTTCACTATGAAAAAATGATTTAAAAATTATTTTAATAAACTAGAGAAATTTATTTTCTATTCAACGAGATATCAATGAGTAAAATCCGTTCAGTGATAACAAAGTAGTAAGCATTTGAATTTTTTCATTTTGCTGTTTCACTCTATTTTTGATATTTCGGAATGGTACCCTATTCAAGTAAGACGTATTCTACGTCCAATCGTCGGTGACTGAAGTCGAGTAGTAATATTCGTTCCGTCTTATGAAATAGGGTCCATAACCTATGAAATCATGCAATCCAAAAATTGAGTAGATAAGCCGTTTGCTTGCACGAAGTAGTGGCCTCCGACGGCAGGAGGCAACTTTGTTTAAAAAAAAACATGCAATATCTTAGAAATGGCTTGGTGGATAAATAAAAGCAAATTCTTAGTGCTACATTCCGGTTTGGATTTCGACCTTCTGTTTTATCTATACACAGACTTCGCTGCCAACTGTTTAGTGTACAGGACAATTGCGGGGCTAGCGCTACGATCCTACTGACACTACCAGTCTTTCTTTTCCGAGCCGAGACTCGAACTCACGACGACTGGCTTGTTAGGCCAGCGTCGTACCTCGAGACCGTCTGGATGGATAGCGACTGATACCGAAACAAGCTATCCCTGCGTTTGGCATGGATCTTCAAGGTTTTTGACCTTATCTCACGCGGACAGCCGTCAACATCGAAATGCAGTGGGACGAAATTAAAGTATATTATGCCAAAATATAATCATTCTAATTCGTCAAAATTAATGATTGGGTTTATAAAATGAGTAACCTCAAATTTAAAATTCAACTCCAATGAAAATATCCTGAGCTCAAAAAACTGATTGCCATTAGTTTTTCAAGTGAAATCGATGACTAAAGAACTCTTTACTTTGATTAATAAGTTTTCCAAAATGACGACAGCTTCCAAAACCGAATCGTATATGGCTTCAATATAATTCCCATGAGAGAACCTTACCTCTATCCAGCAATGGGCAATCCAGCAAACCGGACGCCTGGCTTCTAGCTCGTGAAGCAAAATAAACAACACGTTTTGCGCATGTGAAATGTTCCAATTAATTTCTCCAGTGATAAACAAAGTATATGTGACTGGGGGCGTGTGTATGTGTTTTCCGCTGCGAACACGAGGTGGTAATTATTCGGTGGTGTAGAAAACGTGCAACCATTGCGAGTCCATCATCATCAGCTGGTCGATCCTGAAGGGGCCCCACTGTCGAAAATGTTGAGTTTTTCTCGACTAGAACGCGGTCCTCTCAGTCAGGACCGAATGCGGGGCGGCGGTTGGTATGTGAGACTTTTCGCGGGAGACGCCAGCAGCACGTGCACGGGATCGATTTTTCCTCGGAAATTTTCTCATGAGTGCCCGCGCCCGCTCGACTCGCGCTGCAATCGTAAATATTCGGTTTTCTCGCAACTGCATTTGGCTGTTTTCTCGTGAGTCTCTGCTACCCTCTCTGGGTGCCGGTGTGTTTGCAACGCGCTTTTCTACTTCGGTCCGGTTCGTGCTTTTACGTCGAACATCTAGAACTAGGTCATGGTTGCAATCGGTATTTGTGTTCTATTTCGTCCTGCTTCGCGTGATGATGATAGTAATAATGATGGTGGTGGTGTGCATCAAAGTGATGCATTTCTGTGTGGTTGTGAGGATGCACTCTTTATTGATTGATCTATTTTTTTTTTTTCTTTAAACAGTCCCCGCAGTCACTACCGCCTGGTATATCCGGCCCACTACTTGAATTACTGAGTATGTAGGTTGAGCGTTTAGCTAAAAGCAAAATGCCTTGAGTAAAAAATTGTCTACCTTGCAAACAGCGCTATCTAACCAACCGTATGGGGAGTACCATTCTGGATATCTAAACATAGTTCATGCATTATATTTAAAAATGTCAGAAAATGTTGGGCATTTATTAATTTTGAAATATTCACCGCGTCACCGTCCCTGTTCGAGCTCAGTCGTACTCCACCTCTTACCAGAAAACTTTATTTGGTGATTTCGTTTGCTCGCGTTGTTGACAAACGTCGTTTAATATTTGAGGGTTATTTATGCACAGAAATGAGGGCACATCAAACAACATATCCATTCTTGACCAGCACTTTGTGGGTCATTCCAACGGTCCAATAACCTAAAAAATCACGAAAAGATGGTTTACCCGTCTAGAATGCGGTCAAACAATGTTGACTGGTGGCGTAACCTATTTTAGCCCGCTACTAAAATAGCTCTTCCCAGTTCGTAACTTTTTATTCTCTGTTACACTTGCGTATTTTTGGGTAAATTATTAGCTATGGTAATGATATCATGTCTGGCTATTAACCGGTTTAGATTAAAATTTCATGGATGTTTGGGGCCGTTCCTAAATCACGTGGTCATATTTTGATCACTTTTTAAACCCTTCGTACCCCACGTGGTCTTTCGTGGTATTTTGGCCAACCCATTCCGAATCGATAAGGATTAATTTCTATGCTTTACTCTATTTATCGTCCAATTTATCCAATGTCGACTTTGACATCTTTGTCAACCACGTTCTTGATCTGAGCTACGATGGTAGTTTTATTCTACATGTCGATGTCAGTTTTGTTTTTGATTTAAACTCTAATATTAAAATTCGAAGGTGAGTATTAATTTGACTCCCACCTCGATATCGAGCTCGGCATAGAGATTGATTTCCAAAGCGGTTTCACTTTGACTTTGATTTCGATTTAAACTTAATGACAACTATTATCTCGAGTTTGGTTTGGAGTTTGATTTAGAATTTTATTCCTACGGCGATCTGATCTTCAATTGCATAATTGACCAATGGACCACAATTTCTATTTTAACTTTTATATAACTGTGTCGGCCATTTTTTTTCCTGTATGGACTTCCTCACTGCGACCAGAATCGTAGATCTATTGTGAGATATGACCGGGTGTTTGCTGTATCCCGCACTTCTGTTAATTGCAATACCTCTATTGAGAAGAAGTGGCATGCTTATTATTATTGTTCATCAGTGCTTGTGTGTAATGTGCTACTCTTCCTTTACACGCCTACTGTTCTACTATACCGATACTCGTTCCTCTTGCCAAATATCACCAATTATAATTCCCTGGAGAAGTTTCGTCGTGCGTCCTTCTGGCCAGTTTTATTGATAAGAGGGACTTATTTTTTGTTAAGAGGAAGTCACGCAAAGGAATTTGTAGATTTCAGCGTAAAGGAAGGGTAACTGGTGGGGAGCCTGAGAATAAACTCATGCTTAAGTCCTTTTGACATCGGATGGCCTGGTTCTACTAAGATTCGAACCCACGACCATTCGCTTGACAAAGCGGACTCTGCAACCTTGCGGCTACGCAGCTCCTCTGTCGGCCATTTTTACTTGAATGTCGGCCGTGAGTATAAAAGCTTTCTCTATGGTTTGGACGTCCTTCTGGCTAAACTATAACTTCTAGCTCCAGCTTGAGCTTGACCGATCGCACATTTTGGGGTTGCTACTCCGTAATGAAGTCACACAAACAACCACCGTAAGATGGCTAATTTGGGATTATATCACCATCTTCAATGTAAATGTATGTTCAGTAAGTTTCGCTTTGCATAGATCGATAACGGCGCCGGCTCCGTCTTTACGGTCGCTTAGAGGAAGGAACAAAGGAAATGCTAAAACCATTGTTACTAGAAAGGTCTCTAACCACTGTTACAGAAAGGCAGTTCGAGACCTAGACTTGGATTTTAAAAATAAACTATACTTTAATTTTCTACTTCAACAACGATGATGACTTTGTTATAAACCTCGTTGTCGATTGTGAACTAAACTTTGACACGTATTTTTTCATCCTTCATGTTTATGTCGAATTCGTTTCCGCGGTGTAGCTACACTCGGACTACACTTTTTACCCCGTAAATGTTTTTTTTTTACTTACCGGACTACAATTTTTCTGTCTCTGACTACACTTTTGCTATCCCGGACTACACCCGAAAAAAGCAGAGTGTACTGTAGGGAGTTACCAACACATTCACACGTATGTGTCTAAACTGGTTTGTTTTGGTTCTCGTTCAACGTGGTAAAGTGTCAGGAAATTTTTTTCAGTACACTTGCGAGATGGAAATATGAAATAAAAACAAGGCGAAGTGACGATGGCGATAATGACCAAAACAAAACAAATTGACAGCTTTTCCTATTATTACGCATACCAATGCAACTACACTGAGAATGTTTTTCTTAAGTTGCAAAGTGTACTCCAGAACGGTGTAGCTACTCCGTGAAAACGAATTCGACATTGAATTGTTGTTTATGATTTTATGCGTATAACTTCAACCTAAGTATGAATCTGCCTTTTTTTCAGATACAGTTTTAGTTGCTGGCTTCGATCTTTTTTGTCGACTTTGACAACAACCTTGACATCTATGTCAATTTAGATTTTGATTTTCAGTTGGATAACAAGCTTGATTTTAAGATATTAGGTGTGATTTACCCTTTTCTTAAAAATTTTGATTTTCTTTCCAGCTTCTACCTTTGATCCATTCTGTTTAATTGGTTTTGTTGAGGCTCCGACTTCGATGACAAACTTGACTTCTGACAGGCCGTCGTGATTTCGATCTCATGGCTAGAGCTAATTTTAAAGTCGACTGTAGGTATCATTCTTGATTCATGAAATTCATCTCAAAGTCTACAAAGTTCGCTTTGACAAGCTTGTAGTTGTGGGCTCAAGTCTTGGTAGGATTTAGCGATTAGGTTGTCAAAAGACTTCACCGTGCGTCCATTTTTAGGCTCCTGACCTCATACATCCCAATAACATTCCTCTCGACAAAATAATTCCTTCTTTTAATGAAATTGGTTATCGTTTTCTTCAGAGAATTGGCGCGATATTGGCAGAGGTTCTTCTCGACAACATAAGCATCCCTACCCAAGCAGCACTTGCAACATGTTTTCAAATGAGACTACTCAATATTTGTTGTTTTTAAACTTTTTAACGGTGCAAGATACTTTTCCGGTTACTCTAAAGAAATTTAAAAGAATTGAGCAACATTTTGTTATTTACGTGTATCATTCTCGTAACTGAACACTAGAAATTGCTCAACAGTTTTCTGCAATCTATTTCCAACTGCATATTTCATGATGCTTTTAAATAACGATAATGTCACATGATGTTGCATATTGTTGTTTCAAAAATGTTTTCTTCTGAGGAAAGCAAACAAGTAATGGAAATGTATAGCAACATCTTGTTAAACCATATATTTGCTAAAATTACTTCACAGTAAACAGCCATCTTAAATATAAATGAATGATAAATGATTATTGTTGGAAATATGGTTTTGTTATTTCATATTTCGCATGATTAAAGCAGGTATTAGACGACGCAAATATTTGCTATTTTCGGTACGATTTTTATTTGCACAAAATAAAATCTGTATTAAAAAATAGCAAATATTTGCTTCGTCTAATACCTGCTTAAAACTGCATATCCACTGAGCAAGGTATTCTGAGCTATCGTTTCCCAAAACATTGTTTATAATTTGGTGAGTTTGAAACATGAAATTTCTTTTTATAAAAGGCGCGGGAATAATTACGAAGTAAAAACATTTTTTGCACGGTAAATTCCGAATCGCAGGTAGAATTACATACCTATCAGAAGCGTAAGTAGAGAAAAATTTCGATATATTTGTAGTTAAATGAAACTTCGCGACACCATCACCGAAGCGTAATGAGAGTAAAGGTAAACAAGTTTTATTTCTCCTCTCTTTTCTTTCTATACTGCAGCGGCTATCGATGCAGATGATGATTTAACATAGCACTGTTAGTTGAATATAGGCTCCACCTCTTGCGCTTTTTCGGTTATTTACAAGTTGAATAAAAGTAACGGATGCGAATTATTACAATCTTTGAATGCTGCCTTGAGAGTTGCATTTGCTTCATTGCAACAATGTGTGCTGCTTGGGTAATACTTAAAAATTTAAATTTTACTATAATAATTCATCACCAAATATAAATTTTCCTTCTCTGCCGAAGAAGCCTGTAGAGCAAGCAAAGAATTTAAAGTAAATAATTAATGTTTTAGTAAACAATGCTTGCCTCTAGCGTGAAGATGCTGTCATGAGAATCTCTGTAATCTTGTGATGAAAGAACGAAATAAGTTTAGATCTCGATTCTTTCGACGTGACACCGATCACTTACCTTGCAAAAATTTATAGATGTAGTCCGGAAAATCGTCGAACTTCTAAGCCATATGACACTCGCTTACTTTTCATCTGTCGCCATTTTTCTACTTTTCAGCTCAAACGGCACTTCATTTGACATATAAAAACAAAACAAATCAACTGAAAGTGTTTTGCACATAATAATCAATGTGATGAAACAGTAGGGCAGATTCAAGTAAAATTCACTTGAAAGGGATGTTGGAATCATACGTAAATGAAGTGCAGCTCATAGATGTAAGTTGATGTGTGCGACAACTTAAAACGAAAGTGAAAAGTGATTGAATTCGATACAAAAATTCTTTAGTAAAAAAAAGCAGAGTAGGGTGTCCCAAAAAAAATCGCTGTTGAAAAAGTCAATGTGCTCAGCCCTAAATTGAAAGATAATGTTCTTTATAGCATTGTTGTAGAACATTTCGACTTTTTAAAAAATTGTTTTTAGGTTGCCCAAACGTGATTTATTAAAATCTGTTCGATTCCTACATTTTTCCAAATATTTATTTTATTATTGTGGAGTTGTTTTTGAACATTTTGCATAGTTCAGTTCAACATTGTATTTAATTTTTTGACTCCCAGAGCCCATTAAACATCACAGAAAAATTAATTTTTTTAATTATATTTAGATAAAACCCTTTAAAATTCAGTACACCCTAGGGATTATCGAAAAAATGCCCACGGACCATTATTTCATCTTTACGGACAGTCTCAGTTCCATTGAGGCTCTCCGATCGATGAAAGATGTTAAGCACTCTCCGTATTTCCTGGGGAAAATACGGGAACATCTGAGTGCTTTATCTGAAAAATCTACTCAGATTACCTTAGCGTGGGTCCCTTCTCACTGCTCGATACCGGGTAATGAGAAAGCGGACTCTTTGGCTAAGGTGGGCGCAACAAACGGTGATATTTATGAAAGACCAATTGCCTTTAATGAATTTTTCGCACTTGTACGTCAGAATACGATCATCAGTTGGCAAAATGCTTGGACCAGAGGGGAATTGGGAAGGTGGTTACATTCCATAATCCCCAAAGTATCGACGAACCCGTGGTTCAAGGGGTTGGATGTAGGTCGGGATTTCATTTGCGTGATGTCCCGGCTTATGTCCAATCACTATAGATTTGACGCGCTCCTCCGTCGTGTTGGGCTCGGGGAAAGTGGTATCTGTGCCTGTGGTGAAGGTTATCACGACATAGAGCATGTGGTTTGGTCATGCCCTGTACACCGTGACGCCAGGTCTAAATTAATAGCTTCCCTGCAGGCCGAGGGTAGACAGCCGGCTGTTCCTGTTCGTGATGTCTTGGCGAGCCGTGACCTATCCTACATGTCCCTTATATACGTTTTCCTGAAATCCATCCACGCCCCAGTCTAGTCCCGTTCCCCTCCGTCTACACCCAACAAAACGACAAGAACACGTTTGAACCTTAAGCACAAAACCAGCAACCAGACCCCGCACAACAGAACCAGGACCCAAGGACTACGAGCCTCTGTCCCAACTCACGACATCGTGGCTCAGCAGAACGAATCCATACATGCCATTCGACGATTATCAGACGACCATTGAACAACAAAACACTGATTGGAAATCCCATGCTAGTTTTAAGTTAGACTTAATTTCAGCTCGTAGTCGGCAGCGAGGATAAAAAATTTGCTTTAGTTTTTAAGTCATCAGATATAATTGGCGCCGTTAAACATTAAATTGTATTTGTGCCGTGTCAAATAAATGTTATGTGAAGAAAAAAAAAAAAAAAAAAAAACCCTTTAAAACACAAATAAAATTTTTTTTATCAAGAACTGAATTTTCTTTGCAATGCGGGATTTACAACTAAAATTTACATTAAAAAAGATACTTGATACTTGAGATATTGAGAAAATTATGAATTTTAACAAATATGTTTAATAACTGTTTAATTTTGGGAGATAAAAAATAACAATGTTCAGAAAACAAATGCGTTTTTAGATGGCTGATAACTTATTAGAAGGTTTGAAAATTCGGAAAAATCTGCGAAAAAAGTTAGAAGGAAAATTGTGATTTTAAGTGCCTTCTAATAGAAAACTCAATGTTGCTCGTAATATGTAAGAGATAGAAACATGATGTCTTCGGTAAAGTTTCTTTTTTTAAGATAACCTAAAACTTTGTCAAAGACACCTTGCGTCTATCTTATTCTGATTAAAAAGTAATTTTTTATTTTCACTCATTGGTGGATTGATCAGCCATCTTTCTACATTAAAAGATGCAATTTTGAATATTCTTAAACTTCTTCGTACATACCTTATGGCTCTAATCAACATTTGAATCACTATTTAGGAAATTATGAGCACAAACGGCAAAATAAAACACTGTGCAATGGAAATATTGAGCTTTAGTGGCATTTTTGACAAAATACATAGTTTTCCATCACATGTAAAAACGTCAATATCTCAGCCCCCCGATAGGATATCAAGGATCACTATTCATGTAAATTTTTGTCTTGAATTCCGCTTAGCAGTAAAAATTTCTGTTCTTGATCAAGAAATTTTTTTATATGTGTTTTGGGGGGTTTTATCTAAAAGTTATGAGAAAAGTTCACTTTTTGTGATGTTCAATGGGCTCTGTGAGTCAAATAATTGAATGCGATGCTGAACCAAACCATGAAAAATATTCAAAAACAACCCCACAAAAATAAAAAATAAATGGAAAAATGTAGGAATCGAACAGATTTGAAAAAGTGTAAAAGGGTGGTTTTGTAGCTTAAAAAAGTCATTCTTTTCATAAATCACGTTTGGGCAACCTTAAAACGATTTTTTAAAAAGTCGATATGTTCTACAAAAATGCTATAAATAACATTATCTTTCGATTTAGGGCTGAGCACCTTGACATATTCAACATCGATTTTTTTTTGGACACCCTAATGTAGAGTCATTTTCCTATCCATTTCATGAAACACTTGGATGGAGCGTACGTAGTTTTTTCAGTGTATGTACCACTGACGCTGCTACGACTACCGCTTCTGGTAACCACTGCAGCAGCCGCTGCTACTTACTCAAGACCGTGCTTGTGGCCGTCCACTAGTGTACTGATTGGTTTGAGCAGAAGTAGGCTCTTATATAGTCTCGATCTTACATTCTCGGTTAACTAGGAATGATAATCTGTCGACTGTGTTAGGGAAACGACTTCAACGATTTCAACAGGCCTTGACAATTTTCAAGAATACAATAGTTCAAATAATCAAAGTACAGTTTTCTGCTCTTGGTGGGTGCATAGAGGATTTTCCAATCGATTGCTATAACAATGAAGAAATCGGTTATAATCTGACTGAGTTTTGAACATTTGAAAGTGAATAATCTTCGTGACACTCTCGATGTTTTCTGTTTATTTTAAATTGTACCCCTATATATGTTGCCATAATTCAACTTCAAAAACCTCAATTCAACCCGTCCAAAAATTGCCATAAAGTTTTAGTAAATTCTGAGAGACTACTTGCAACATCTGGTCCAGTTGTTGCAAGATAAGTCAAGTTTCTTTTATGATAAACATTCCCAGAAAAATGTATGTAGTCTCCCCAGAGAATTATAATTGCCCAAGTTACAATGTTGGTTTTATTGAAGTTTATAGCGCTTTCGGCTGTTTTGAGCACTATAAAACTTTGATAAAACCAACATTGTTACTTGGGCGGTTGTACTGGCAGGAAGTTCAGTGTAGTAGAGTAGACTTGAAATCGAAGGGTGAAAACTTGTACACAAGCACGGATATAAATGGTAAGTGTGTCACCTACTTTTGAAAGTGATTTAACCGATAATATGAAGAATGGAGTACAGACAATACCTGGACAATATCACAGTAAATCAAGTGTTTCTGGGTGGAGTGATTACTGCCGTTCAAATCATAGTAGTCCCATGTTCTACACAAACCTTATGCACGCTGGGACGACTATGCTTGGAAGGGCAGATTAGCCCATACAAAAAAATTTTTTTTCCTCCGTGTGTTTGGTTTACTCACCGTTGGAAGCGGCGGTCTCGTGCAGTCCAAAGACTGATATATTGATTTGGTAGGATTACTCAAACATTGAAAAAGGTCTGAAATATTTTATCCTTTTTATAACAGATAGGTATATCTAAATGATGCCATGTGTTAGAGCAGGCTTGTTTCGAGGAAATTGTCTGAGTTTGCATTAAGAAATACTGAAAAAATTGATTTTAAAAATCTAAAATAGTTTTGAAACATCTAGATTAGATTAGATAGACTCTTAAACCTAAACCTAAGGCTTTTCGGAATATCCAAAATAATTGCTATTAAAGTGAAAGTAAATTAAAAAAATCATATCCATGAAATATTTTTAACGTGAAACAGTTATCTTTGTTTCAAACGCTTTTTTTTTTGAAAATATTCATTGCAAGTCAAAAGGATTAGGTAACTTAATTGTCTATATGAAACTTGAGTTTGAATAGGTTTGAAATTACCGTTTTTACTGATTTAAGTTTTTGCTTTTCAAAATCACATTTTTGTTGTACCTAATCTTGGCTAGAAGAAACCGTTACATACGCTACCATCGCAATCGTTCTGTGCATTACTAACAGTTGGCTTCGAATTCTATGCCGAATAAACAGAAGATCAAATTCCAAAACGGAAAGTAGCACGTGGGATTTACTTTGCTTTGATTCTTTATTAGGCGTCTAAATTGGGTCCTAACATTATTATAGAATTCATGACGAGCAGCATATTTTAGAAATCAGTTAAGAAATATTTAGGTGTTTTTCGATCGGCACATTTACAAAAAAAAATCATAGTATAATTTTATAATTATAATTTTGATAGAATTTTTCTCGCTGGAATCATTCTCCACCTGTAATTACGAAGGATATCCAGAATAATTCCGCCTAGCTTCATCTTTATCATTGACATAGAAACCTACCGACCCTGGCAGACTTTCAGCTTTGCTCAGGTGTCTAGCGCATCATACTTTCTGGCTTACTACATATACTAAGTCAGTCATGAAGTAGACAATGTTGCTCTTCTCTAGTACCTGTGGCCAGTTATTAACTAGTAAGATAGTAGTAGCTGATAATGGTGAGCTTTGTTTCTTATTGAACATTAGACTGAATAACTGCTCATGTGCAGTAATTCGTGGATATTGTTCGCGTTACGAAATCGGAGCGATTTTAAAGATGTTGCAACTTTTTCTGTCATAGCAGACATAAACTGCGTAATTCCACTTACAAACAAGGTAAAGGTCAATCCCCATGGAGCCATATGGACCACAAAGTGCGTATGAAGTACAACTTTCACAATCAATAGAAAACCCACAACTCAAGGAAGTGATAATCAATGAAATTAGTTCCCGATCATGAGCTAAGTTAATATTATACTCATCAGGGCCGCAAAAATCGAATTATGGCTCGGAAAATATCCCTCTTCTGTACTGCCGTGCGTGCCTCAGGCTTCCAGTTTTCCGAATGTTTCACCACGGGATGTCTTTGTTGTTATCGATACGATTGTTTTACGTCAGCAGCATTGGGCCATCGATTCACTCTTCACCAAAGATGCTCTTAGTGCGATGATGCCGACTCCGCTCACAGTCAAGTTGGCTATTAGGTGTGTGATACATGTACTTATTACAGTAAACAGTAGACTTGGTAGCTGTGGCACCTTTGTCTGGAGCCGACCGGAGATGTCGGATACGCGATCCAGCAGCAGCAGCACAAGAATTTCAGGGCCAAAACATTTCCTAGTGTGCTAGGTCTGGGTTCGGCATGATGTTCTTGGTGAATCCAGCTGTCTCTCTGTGGTGTGACCCGTACGGAGGAAGCGACGTACTTACAAAGGCCTGAATAAGTCGAAAGAATGAATATGAACAAGACGACTGTTTGCTGTTGCTCCCGAATGGCCGGATGTATTAAAATTTATGCATTTACTCTTTGTTTCGAGCAAAGCCGCATGTAGAGCGAGAACAGATTGGAGGTCTTGCATTCCATAAGCGGACTAATTCACAGCTCGAATTGCGGCAGCTTAATGGAAGGGGAAGGTGGGACGGGGGGCACCGTGCGGTCTGTGTGAAAATGATGCTCGTCGGCAGGCGAACACCGAGAGCACTAGCAGCACTAAAAGCACCACATTACACACAATGTTCAATTTATGTCATGGTCAACCGTACTGAGTGAATAAATTGCATTATTGCTTTTCTTTTGCTTTTTCGGTGTCTCTTTTTTTTAATGCCATTCGGGGGGTTTCCACAAGTGGTCTGTTCACTGTTGCTTGCTGGCGCTCTCTGGTCGGTTGATATGGCCAGCAACAGATTGTACGGTGTGGCACATGGTCAGACGGACGGCATGCGGTGGGGGGCGGCTGCCGGTCTGAGAAGAACAGGCTAAGATGGAAAATGGTCGATGTCGCAAAAAGAAGATTTCAATTTTCAATTTACCTCGGATGGACTGCCGAACGAGCGAGAGCGGGTTTGGTTTAGCACAGTTTGAGTTTGAAGAAAATGGTGGAAATGAAGGGTGGTAAAAAACTGAAAGGGATTTAAGTAGTTTGTTAAACTCTATTGTTTGTCGGTCTGAATTGTATAGTTATGAATTTATATGATAATTTCACCTTTGCATTGGAACCGTCGTTTATGCTGAAGTTAGAGCAATGCACTTTAATATAATGAAATTTTCTCGAAATAAATGAGTAATCATATGCTGAACGCAATTGAAAAGCTTTGTAATAATCAATGTTTTCCTCAATGTATTAATGTTCATGTTAATGTGATAAAAAGGCTGCTTTTAAACTATTGTTTTGTGTAGTATAATTACTGGTTATATTAGAGTCTTTCCACGTAACAACGGCAATCAATCTAGACGAAACATTTATGTTTTTTGTTTGTTATGTTTTAATAATTTTTCCCTCGATTGCTACACGAACACAGGAATTCCGTTGAACACTAAGCGACTTTTAAGCTTTTAAAAAGAGACTAATTCCGTACCATTTTCTGTTTTTATATTTTCATTTTGAACTCCTGTAGCGGAATTCCCTGAAAGACATAGTGCTACGTCAAAAATTATTTTGGTAATTTAGTTAATATCACTCTTGCTGGCGCTTACCCAAACGGAGTAGCGTCTTAACTGGTACCATGGAGCTTATGCGATGTTGCCATAACTCACACCACTCGCTTACCATATTGAAACATTAAAATAAACTCGAGTAAGAAAACGTTGAAACGCGTTTTACCAAATAGTTGTTCAATCGAGTTTCCGATAAAACTCAGCGCACTCAATTTAAATATAGGAAAACTATCGATAGAACAGTAGTATATAAAAAAACCCTCCTCGAAAATGAGTTGTTACCTTAAAAACCCAATCAATAAAGTTATCAATACTAATCTATATATCATGCTTGCATTGTGATTGAGATTATGCTGCAGAACACTCTTTTTACTTAGCAAGAAGCATGAAACATGTACGATGAACTAACAAAATCAATTAGATCGCCAGCTTTCACTTGTGTTCTTTAACATCAAAATAGTGAATGTAGGGGTACACTGGGTCCTCCCACAGCAGGGTAATAAAAATTGCTTATTAATTTCTTAATTCTTTTGAATTCGTTTCGGCAAAGAATATAAAAAATAGTTCTGAGTTAAAGCTAAAAAAGACCATTTGACTATTGTAATTAACATTATTAAGTTCAAAACTAATGCAATTTTAAATTAAATTTGAGAAAAATATCAGCAGCAAAATAATAATATGTCAACATGATGTTTCATTACAAAGAAAAACCACCCAAACATCTCCTTTCCTATATTTCCTCACGCATTTCTATCGATTTGCTGACGCACGCACGCACGCATGCACGCACTAAGGCCGTTGACATACTAGCGCGTTCTGCGTTGCGGAGACGGTTCGCCTTGCCGTGGGTTAATGTACAGCGCTAAGTAGAGCTGTACATTAACCCACGGCAAGGCGAACCGTCTCCGCAACGCAGAACGCGTCAGTATGTAAACGGCCTAAGAGCATCATCGCCGACCGAGCTTCTTGAAGCGCCTGGCTATCGCCTGCGTGCCACAGAACGTGCTCGAGCGCTACCAGATGCTCGGCCCCAGACTCGGGGCCCAACCAAGTGAGCCACGGAATGTGTGTCAGTAGGCCAAGGGCGGTGCGATCGTTTGTATTTTCGTTTTTTCATTTGCTTGTTTTAGCTTTAGCACTCAGCAGCAGAGCTCACTTGGCGTCATTATTCTTCTCCTGCAGCAGTTCCCCGTTCGTCCAACCGTCGAGCTTCTCGCGGTGCGTTCTTTTGCTTAATCCCTCACTGGCGTGCTTACGCTCTTCTACCGGTGCTAGTGTGTGCGGTGCGCGCGTCGCTCTGATCCTGTACGCAACAAAATGCGGATTTATGGAGGCTCGCGTCACTATTTCTGACGATACGCACTTTTACGTGTGCGTGATTTCGGCTGCTTTAGTGGTTTGCATTGGGTGTGTTTGGTGTTTGAGTTAAGATTTATATTTTATATTCAGCTCCAAGCTAAAAATAATTAAAATAATTTCATTAAAAATACTTTCTTCTTGAAAGCGAGAAATAATTAACATCGAGAAGAAAAAAGAAACGGATATCTTTTATAAAAAAATGTATGCAAGTTACGATGTTTGTAACTTGCATTCAAATGATTGTTGAAAAATAACATTTAATTTTGATTATTTATCATTGGGTTGCATTTTGGCGATACTCTCAATGTCACTAGACTTGTTTGTTGCTAAATTATGCGTATAGGTTGTCGAAAAACCAATACAATATAAACAAAACGTCTTGAACTTTTTTTTCTCCCCTTCCGATTTTCAACTTTTTTGAAGGGCCCCTCCCTTTGGAATGACTCTATTGTTGTTGTATTACTTGACTGATCGTCAAAATTAAGGTCATAAAACGACCTTATAATCAAAAAGGAACAACTGTGAAAAGTTGCAGCGAAATCAGAAATGGTCGACCAGGATCGATTTGCGAAGTAGTATGGAATGACTCTATTGGTTTTGCCTTTCTACTAGAAAGGTATACTGCCGTTCCAAGCTTAGTTGCCCCAGCGTGCATAAGGTTTGTGTAGAACATGGGACTACTATGATTGGAACGGCAGTATAGCAGTCACTGAAAAAACCAAAGGTATAAAAGTTCTCCAAATGGTCGAATGTCGTATATCAATCGACTTAGTTCGACGAGCTGAGCATTTTCTGTATGTGTGTGTGTGTGAGTATGTGTGTGTGAGTATGTGTGTGTGTGTATGTGTGTATGTATGTGAAGCTCTCCCAATCTCACTCGATTTTCTCAGAGATAGCTGGACCTTTTTTCATGGTATCAATTGCAAATGAAAAGTCTAGCTGCCCCAGAGACCCTATTGAATTTTTTTGTAATCGGATTTTTAGTTTGGAGGTTATATATCAAAATGTAGAAATCATGAAACTCCATTATCTCAGAAACTACACGACCGATTTGAACAAAATAGGTATCAAATGAATGGGCTGTCTGCAAAACCACTTACTAACGATTTTTATGATGTTTGAACATGTGGTTCAAAGGTTATAAAAAAAACGTGTTCAGAAAACTTTTTAAATTCATTCGTTTAGCCAGAGGTGGCTGGACTGATTTAAACAGTCTTAGTTTCAAATTAAAGGTTTAGTTACCTTATTGGTACACATTTCATTTGATTATAACACTGGTCGACGAAATCGTAAAAAATCACTGCCATAAAGCTTAAAATAGTTGCCCTAGAAAGATTATAGCTTTTTAACCATGTCTATGAAATTTGGTGCCATTGCCGGGTTCGCCCCCTTCAATGTTATGTTTACGAAAATATTCATTTAAGTCTCTGAAAAAATGTTGGTGGCTAGGGGCAACAAAATTCACAGGAGTGGTTAAATAGCTATAATCTTTCTATTTTTCCCAATTTGGCATTCGGGGCTTTTATTTCTACCATTATGTGTTAAATTACAAAAAAAAAATGAAAGTCAGATTACACGACAAACGATATAGGTACCTTTGTTACATTTTATTTGGAAATTGAAATATGTTTTTCCAGAAACCGGAAGTCGCAAATACGGATTTCAAAATGAAGTATGGAGTTGATTCCTGGCCTCTCAGCATCATCCAGAGAAAGGCTGGGGCTCACCGCTAGGTGGATTAATTCGTTTTTTTTTAAACTCTAATATTTATTTAGGCCCACCCGCTAAGCATAACGGGGCCGAATGTCTCCTAAAGTAGGGAAAAGCTAGCTTGAATAGAGCCTGTATCCCGACTAATACATAACATAAGAGTAATATGTACATTAGGGTGTCCCTAAAAAAAATCGATGTTGAAAAAGTCAAGGTGCTCAGCCCTAACATAATGGTATTTATAGCATTTTTGTAGAACATTTCGACTTTCTAAAAAATTTAAAAAATCGTTTTCAGGTTGCTCAAACGTGAATTATGAAAAAATGACTTTTTCAAGCTATTAAACCACTATTCTGCACTTTTTTCAATTCTGTTCGATTCCTAAATTTTTCTATATATTGTTTTATTTTTGTGGGACTGTTTTTGAATATTTTGCATGCTTCAGTTCAGCATTTCTTTCAGTTTTTTGACTCCCAGAGCCCATTAAACATCACAAAAAAAATAATTTTTCTGATAATTTTTAGATAAAACCCTTCAAAACACAAATAAAACAATTTGATCAAGAACTGAAATTTTCATTGCAAAGGGAGATTTACATCGAAAATTTACATAAAAAGGATACTTGATATCTTATCGGGGAGCTGAGATATTAGCATTTTTCTATGTGATGGAAAACTATGCATTTTAACAAATATGTTGAATAACTGTTTTATTTTAGGAGATAAAAATAACAATGTTCAGAAAACAAATACATTTTTGGATGGCTGATAACTTACTAGAAGGTTTAAAAATTCGGAAAAATCTGCGAAAAAAGTTAGAACGAAAATTGTGATTTTTAGTGCCTTACAATAGAAAACTCAATGTTGCTCGTAATATGTAAGAGATAGAAACATAATGTCTCCGGTAAAGTTTCTTGTTTTAAGATAACCTAAATCTTTGTCAAAGACACCTTGCGTCTATCTTGTTCTGATTAATAGGTATTTTTTTATCTCACTCATTGGTGGATTGATCACCCATTTTTCTACACTAAAAGATGCATTTTTGAATATCCTGAAACTTCTCCGAACATACCTTATGGCTATAATCAACATTTGAATCACTATTTTGGGAATTGAACACACAAACGGCATCAAAAATACTGTGCAATGGAGATATTGAGCTTTAGTGGCATTTTTGACAAAATGCATAGTTTTCCATCACATGTAAAACGCTAATATTTCAGCTCCCCGATAAGATATCAAGGATCTTTTTTCATGTAAATTTTTGTCTTGAATCCCGCTTTGCAGTAAAAATTTCAGTTCTTGACAAAAAAAAATTTTATATGTGTTTTGAAGGGAAGAAAAATTCACTTTTTTGTGATGTTCAATGGGCTCTGTGAGTCAAGAAACTGAAAGCAATGCTGAACTGAACCATGCAAAACATTCAAATACAACCCTTAAAAAATAAAAAAATATATGGAAAAATTTAGAAATCGAACAGAATTGAAAAAAGTGCAGAAGAGTGGTTTAATAGCTTGAAAAAGTCATTTTTTCATAAATCACGTTTGGGCAACCTGAAAACGATTTTTTAGAAAGTCGAAATGTTCTACAAAAATGCTATAAATACCATTATGTTAGGGCTGAGCACCTTGACTTTTTCAACATCGATTTTTTTGGGACAGCCTAATGTACATCTTTCTATATGGCTAATAACATTGAGGGATGATGAGTCCTTGTCTCTCGGAAATCAAAACCTGTGATGAAAAATGGAGACAGAAAAACAATGATAAGTATTGTTCATGAAGATTTTGATAGCAAGAAAGGAACAGAGAGAAAGATAGAGGGTTCAGATATGATAATTTATTTCTTTGATGAATTCGTATGACTCTATTGTTGTTGTATTACTTGACTAATATTTTTGTAAAATATAGCCGTTACAAATTTTATTCTCATTTTATGTATACAGTCAAACCTCCATGAGTCGATGTTCTAGGAGTCGATATTTTCCTAAACTCGATAATATTTTCAGTCCCTTCGATTTCCCATACAAACTCACTCCGAGTAGTCGATATTTCTATTACTCGATGCCTCCTCTGCTCGATGGTCCCGTATGGTAACTATGCTAGTTGTTTGGTTTCTATGAGCCGATGCTGTTTCCAAATTTCAAGTTCTTCTGACGTGAAAGAGTGAATGGAATCTCAATTCCCGCAGAAGATGAAGAAAACTGAGAAATGAAGGATTAATGTGCTGTCTTGTTAAAATGTGATAGGCTAGATCGGATTTTGATGATTTTTGTTAGTGGAAATAGACGAAACAACAATCTCTAGGGCAATAATACTGGAAGCTCTACAGTTAGCAAAAAATCTTGCTTCATCATTATCTAATTAAATTTATGATCCAGTAAGAAATCATTTAATAGCAGAGGCAAATCACCTTAAAACCTCTCTAATAAAGAAATATTATCAGATGCTCACAACTTCTATTTTTCTCATTTTAACGTTTGCAAATTTTGACACTTGCTATCAAAAAATGTTAGATTTATAGTATAAAATATCAACGGACATATAAAAATGCCCCCATTTCTTATACTTATTTTTAATTTTTGCTATCAAAGGAAAAGTTACTTTTACATGGTATATTTTTTCTGCAATTCAACTATCTATAACATTGTCGATTACAGTATTTCAACAAAACATGTCATTTTTTAGTATATTATATTATACACATTGACATTTTTGAATTATTTTTTCAGAATTGTGATTTTAAATGATCAATCAATATCATAGAATAAAATCTCTATCAATATCAAACAAATTCACAGCTATATCGAAAACAATCGGTCCGGATCGATTCACGAAGCAACATGTATTGACTCTAGATACCTGTTGCTACTAAAATTCAATAATATCTTGAGTTTAAAATGACAAAAAATAGTGTACACAGCTCTATGTAATCTTTTGTATGAATAATTGACGTCTTCAAAAATATATTCTATGAGTCGGTATTTCCTTGAGTCGATGGCCCCTTCGATATCGACTCCTGGAGGTTTCACTGTATTTAATTTCAACAGGGCCAGTATAAAAATGAACGATTATGGTACAAAAACAGCGCTTTGGATTGGTATCATGCTGATAAATTTTCAGCTTGTAATGTGTAGCTAAAAAAACACCCATAAAACCCAAATTAATCCACCTAGCGGTGAGACCCAGCCTGTCTCATTCAAACTTTTTATATGTTAAAATAGATTTACACGATTTAAGAGAAAAAATACTCCTTGAAAATTTCTGCTGGTTCCATTTTTCACTCTAAATAAAGAATTTCTGATAGCCAACAGCACAACTATACAGAACATTCAAAACCCAACATTCACACACATATGAGCATACATTTAAACATACATATGCAAATACCATGAAATATATATGTTTCAAGTACATCACGCGAAAAATCCACTTATACTACTTATGGTTGCCGGAATACATCCTAAAATGGCCAAATTTTGCCTAATCCGGGTATTTCGATGGCGAAGATGTCGACATTCAGTTTCTGGAAAACAACTTAAGATGACCAAATATCATCCATTATGAGTATTGCGGTTTAAAAGCCCATTAATTTGAATTCAACTATGTTCATAGCTTCTGAGATATAAGAGCGATTTTCACATTCTGACGCAGCGCCTAAACTAAAAGTTTGATTACAATGAAATTCAATAGCAACCTAAGCGGCAAATGGACCATTCATTTGACACCAAGATAGAAAGAATCGGTCAGAGCATCTCTGAGAAAAGTGAGTGCGAAAAAAAGGTGCACATACACGCGTACACACCCACACACAAACATATACACCTTTACATGCATACATGCAGAAAATACTCGATTCGTCCATTTGGATCACTTTTCTACCTTTTAATTAACCAGTAATCGTTAGGTGAAAGTCAATATGTTTACTTTCATTATGTGATTTCACATTTTTATAAGAACTCGTACTTTAGTGAATTTAGTTTTCATAAGAACTCGTACTTTAGTGAATTTAAACTCGTTTTTCTCTAAATCTGTGCATGCTAGAATAAATCTTTCAGCATCTTTGGATTCAGAAGACGTTACTCTAGAAATATAGAGCTTGAAAATTGAAGAGCCAAGTTGAAACCTGCTGTGGGAGACTGAGAAAATCAGGTTTCCATGAATATACGTGTTTTAGTGAATTTAAATTCGTTTTTCTCAAAATATTTGAATGCTAAAATAAATATTTTATTGCGTATTGATTCAGGAGACCTCACTTAAAATATGTATAGCTTAAAATTCGAAGAACGATTTTCTTATTTGATTTTTTATGAAAATACGTAGTTTTGTGATTTTGTAGTGAAATAATTTAGAAACTCCAAAATTCACTCTTACATACCATATTTCATCTACCTGACATGATTTGATACATGGAGCAATCAATACGTATGAAAATTTCCAGTGTTTGCTCAATCTGTTTGAAAAATTAGAAAAAAACACAGACATATTTGCGTCTCACGAAAACGGGGAGGGGTCCACAGGGGTGGCATCTTTACCATAACTTAGAGCAACTATTCCCCTTGAATAAAATTCCAAGTTTTCCCAAATTGGCCGTTCCAGTGCTGAGAACGAGCATTTTCAAAAATCAAGTTCCGTCCGGGTCTTTACGGGTTAAACATCTTACAGCAGAAACAGCATTGTCAAAAAACAACTTAAAATTTCACAGCTTCGGCAAAATTTCCTAGTTTGCTCCTGGTTATATTCCCAAAAATACTTAATAATTAAATAAATTGAAGTATGTTATTAAAGATTATATTTTATGAAATTAGATTATATTTTGAACATTTTCATTCATCAAGCATAAAACAATTAACAACACTGTCTCTCAAAAAACTCTGAAATGAAACTGGTAACTTTGAGGTTTGAGATCTATTCCTAAAAAAAAAAAACAGTAAAAAATCTTCCTTTGCGGTGTTTACATTAGAACCTAGAAATTTCAAGTAGTAAAAAACTGTTTTCTGGATATACAATTAACTGGCAACACTTTCAATCAAAACATTATTGAATTCCTTAACTCATTTACTCCAAATTGCATAATTTAGAATATCCATAATCAAAATTCAACTTTATTCAACAAAAATGCAGTAACCCGAGTTTTGTTAAAAATGCCACTGGGTGTGAAGTTTTTTCATATATATTTTTTTCAGAAGTAGGACGAAATTGTAAGACTTGAAATAGAATAAACTCAGTTACCGAAAACATAATTTGATTTTTCAAATGCAAAATTAATATAGCTAGCAAACACTGCCGACCATAATTGTATGATTGTTGATGGATTTCTTGACTAATTTTTTTCTAAATTAAACCTCCAGCATATCCATTGTTATAAAATATCCGGAGATATAGGAAAAACTTAAAAAATAGTTTCCTAAAACCACAGATAAGTTGACTTTATTTCTTAAAAACGCTGCAACTTGTTGTTTGCTCATAATAACTCAGGGTGATAAATGTTGTTCATGTAAAATTTTCTCAGAAACACGATGAAATTGTCAAATTTCAAATCAAAATATACTCATTTGCCAAAAATGCAATTATTTTTTTTTAAATCCTAAAATAACATATTTGGCAACACTGCCTACTAAAATTTATATTTTCGTTAGTTTTTTTATTAATTTTCCTGTAAAAAAATGTTTTAGTTTCTTTGTCGACGTTATGCTTTTGTAGCCACAATTAAAATAAAACAAGGGTTTTTCATGAAAAAATGCACTTTTATTAAAAATAGAAGATGGGGGTGGTCCAACTGGCACCAGTATTTTTTTTTTTAATAGTCACCTTAATCATTGAAAATAGTTAATAAATAATAAATTCCCAGAAAATCGATTTTCGGTCAAAATTGTTTTTCGAGGTAACGGTCAAAATTTTTCTTTTATGTATATTTTAGTGATATGGCATCAAAAATTTCACTCGATTTTTCTAATTCAGATTGGTAGATTTTCGAGGGCCACAACTTTGAGCGCTGTGAGGCACCCCTGAATTATGTCAGATTGAGCTGAAATTTTGTACAGGTCATTTTTTGGGCCAATAAACGAAATGTACATGGTCAGTTTTTAAAATTTGACATGACTCTTTTCACTGTCACCCTAGTTTCAACCAAATCAACAATAGCAAATTAAAAAAAATTTCAAAAATTTTGAAAATTTTCATCAGATTGCTCTGTAATAACAGTTTTAATTGGATCAAGCACAGTAGTCAGTAGTAAACACGGGTTTTACCTTAAAGCTCAAACTGAAAAAAAATAAAGGATTTTGGCTTTTTGACAATCGCTGTAAATTTTGGTGCCCCAAGAAAAAATAACGTTTTCAGAGACATAAATGAGTTTTCCGATAAGCCAACGTAGAAGCGACGAACCCGGCGAGCAACTACTCTGCTGCTCTTTGACGCATATCTGCATACACTAGGGGCACCAAAATTCACAGGAATGGTTAGAAAGCTATAATCTTTTTAGGGCAACTATTTTTAGATTAAGGGGAACATTTTTTTCACTATTGTCACTTTTTGTGTAACCATCAGTTGTGCGAATTGAAAGATCGCATTAATTTCTCATGCTCGAACTAGAATGTAGTACCAAAAAGGGTGAAAACTATTGAAATTCAATAGTAACTTCATCACTGTGTAAATAAGATTATAATAAGAGCCTGTTTAGTAATTCGAATTGATTACCATTACCAGTTTCACCTTCAAGATTTTTGAATCCGTCGGTGCAAATTTGAATTTATAGGGGCATAAACTCCCACAACCCGAGCCTTAACACATTGGTACTTTTGTATTGGACCGAAAAAAAAAATTCCAACTGTAACTCATTTACGGTATGTATATATAATACTCTTCACTTGTTTTATAAATAGATCTTTCAACCGCACTCGTAATAATTACGTGACCAAATAATATATATATTTTGTATCAATATATATATTTTGTATCAATATAATAACATATGACAACAGCTCAAAACCGAATTTCGGCGATCATAATAAGTTTCTTTTCCGATATCACAAGCCATAAACACGAGTTCACGTTAACCTAGATACGAAATTCGATTGTTTGGCTGGCTGGCTGGCTGGCCCAGCGTTTGTGGCATGTCGCGTCGCGTCGCGCTCTCGTACGGGTTCGTGTGCTTGTGCAGTTACGTAAGGAAACGTAAATTGGGAAACTAACAAAATAAAACCTGAACAGTGAGCGTTGTCGTGCGGGGCAGGTAAGGGAAGGGGAAACCGAAAATATAATTCTTCGGTACTACCTACCAGTGCACCTTTCCGCATGCTTAAATTTTCGAACTATCATAAAAGTTGTGTCACCTGGGCTCTCTTCACAGCCGCCCCCGACCGCACTGCTGTGGCTTCGTACCCTAGGGCACGCAAGCACGACACGGTGCAAAGCTCGGTCGATGGAGACTACTTCCTGTTTCGAAAGGAAGCATCATTTCAGTGCGTTAGAAAATTGACTTAGAGCAGTATGAATTATTGAGTGGATAGGTGGGACGATTAGCTGCTCAATCTCTGGGGGTTGTTCAGGTGGGTTGATGATCAATATCACGTGGCATACATTGACTTAAGTGGTCATCAAATATTTCCCTAGTGCACAACATAGATTTAAAAACTCAGACACCTCAACCGCTGTTACCGCGGAAAGTGAGAGTGATATCTTTATTTTCTGTGTTTTTACGTTTTTTGTGTGCGTTGCGATAATAGCCCGCACTACTGCATATTAGCGTTTTTCTTTCTACTATCGTGCTGGCTTTGTCGGCCTACTAATGAGCTAACCGTCATCAACTCGTACTCTGGGTGTCTTTCATTGACGCAGCCGCCACCAGCTGGTGAACATGGGTACGAATGTGAGAACAGCTAACATCTTTAGTCGCGGTCGGGGTGTTAATACTGATGCCAACATGTAATCGATACCACGACGAGGTGGTATACTGCCTTTGTGGTGCGCGGGTGGTCGAGCGTGACACAGGGGGTATACACTAGTGCCAGTGTCGGCACACCACTGCGGTGTCCCACTAACCTGCTGGCAGTGACACCGTTTTCGCTTTCTCTGAAACAATATTACGTACATACTTACTGACTGTACAGAGCCTCCACCACGGCAATCGGAACCGGACTAGTCCGAGCCAGGATTCGTGAATTGACGTGTGTTCTAGTAATGATGGACTACTTCTAAGTTTATCGATAGCTCCACTCTTCGCGGTTTTAGTCGAATGTGTCCAAGGAATACAGCTTTTTCATTCCAGTATGACACATTAACATATTTTGTTCTAATTAGCAGAGCTCAGGTATTACTTAGGCAACCAAATTTGACACGATTTTTGGAAGTAATCTACCAATAAATTACAAGATAATGGGTTATAGTATGGATTATACTCAATACGCACAGCAGAAAAGATTTTGTAGTTTCGAAATTACTAGCATTTTTTTACAAAAAAAAAGATATTCTGTATACTTTAGAAAGTTATCAATCAGTTTGATTACAGCCAAGAGTTATTCAAAACTTATGAAGTCATAGATTTCGTTATACACCACAATATTGCAAGTGATTGAAAAATGTTGTAGGTAGTTTAGGTAAACAAAATTAATAAAAATAATATTACATACGCAAAGTTCGATAGCTAATTACTAATTGTGTTCCCTAAATTCGTAGAAACTTAAATGTGATTTTACACCAGACAAGCAAAAAAGAGAATAAAAATAGAACACTCAGACTGCTCATGAAATAGAAGCTAAACAGGAATAGTTCGCAACGTTTAACTTATTTATATAGGTAATAAAAACATTAAATTTGGTCAGGGCAATGCAAATAAAAGAAACGGCGATGATAACCGATGAAAATTATTCTAATTTAACTCGTGAATCCAACCACTAAAAAGTAGTAAATTACAGTAAAGTTGTTCAGGAAGACAAGGCCTTTTAGATTGTATACAGTTTAGAATGCGATTAAGCTTCTATGATAGTTTGCATGCAGTTTTGATTATTTTGAACTAAATTTATCTCGCGAATCCAACCACTTAGAATGCTGCGGCCTTCAGAAAAGTTGTTTAAGAAATTAGGGGTTTTTAGTTTATAGATAGTTTGTTTTTTGGGAAGAAGACCACTAGGTATGCTAGTATGCGTTTTGATTACAGTTTTTTTCTGTGTAAATACAATCAACCCCTTACAAATATTTGGAAAATTTAATTCCTCGGCATGAAAACTACAACTGGTCAAAGACTTCTGAGAAGTAAGAATCGCTTAATAAGTTAAGGTCCAAATAGGTGGAACATTGATAAAAAATCTGCACTAAGCCATACAAAAGCCCTTACCTATTTGGAAAACTTTGCTGAAGATCGCAACTTTCTTGAAGGTCGAAATCGTGAGATAAGTTATGGTCAAAATACGAAACATTGTGTCCAAATTAGCTCCACATAGCGGCAGAATTCAAAACCAGACTGTAAATCAACCAAAAGCTCTTGACCTTCTGTACAAGTTTTTTTTATCTGTGTGGACTCACTGCGACCAGAGACATATTGATCTATTATGATATTGCCCAGGTGTTTTCTGTACTCCGCACTTCATATTATTGGCAGTATCACTATTGAAGTGAATGATACGCTTTTTTTAAATTTATATCCGTGCTTGTGTGGGAGAGTTCACCCTTTCATTTCAAGCTTACTGCTCTACTATACCGAGCCTCTTTCCTATATCCTACCAATATCGCCAAATTACAATTCTCTGAACTGAGGCTACACCTAACGTTCCTCTCTGGCCAGGTTTATTCTAAGAGGGACTTATTATGTCAAGAGAAAGGAGTCTTATCGAAACCTCGTTCCTCGTGCCAATATCGCCATTTACAATTCCCTGTAGAGAGTAAATATTTCTGAAATCAGTTTTATTATAGGAAGGACTTATTTTGTCAAGAGGAAGGAGTCTTATCAAAACCTCGTTCCTCCAGCCAAGACCGCGTCATAATTACAATTCCCTGAAGAGAACTATTATACGTTACTTAGAACAGTTTTATTATAAGAGGGACTTTTTTTTTGTTAGGATGCAGGTCAGCAAGGGTACTATAGAATTCAGCTTAAAGGAAGGGTATTTAGTGGAGAGCCTGAGAATGAACCCATGTCAAAGTCCTTTGACAACCAAATGGCCTGATTATACTAAGATTCGAACCCACGACCACTCGCTTATCAAAGCGGACTCTGTAACCTTGCGGCTACGAAGCTCTTCTGTACACGTTTACTGAAGACCGCGACTTTCTAGGACGTCGGAATCACGAGTTAAATAAAGATCACGATAGGAAGAATAACATGCACACTAGAGCCATGTAACGGTGGAACTCCGTACTACGCTGTCCACCATCCATGAATGCCTTAAATGTCATAAATGTCATAAATGTCATAAATGTAATAAATGTCATAAATGTCATAAAAGTCATAAATGTCATAAATGTCATATATGTCATAAATGTAATAAATGTCATAATTGTCATATATGTTATAGATGTCATAAATGTCTTAAATGTCATAAATGTCATAAATATCATAAATGTCATAAATGTCATAAATGTTATACATGTCATAAATGTCTTAAATGTCATAAATGTCATAAATGTCATAAATGTCATAAATGTTATACATGTCATAAATGTCTTAAATGTCATAAATGTCATAAATGTCATAATTGTCATAAATGTCATAAATGTCGTAAATGTCATAAATGTCATAAATGTCATAAATGTCATAAATGTCATAAATGTCATAAATATCGTAAATGTCATAAATGTCATAAATGTCATAAATGTTATACATGTCATAAATGTCATGAATGTCATAAATGTCATAAATGTCATAATGTCGTAAATGTCGCAAATGTCATAAAAGTCATTAATGTCATATATGTCATAAATGTCACAAATTTCATATATGTCATAAATGCATTTATTTCATAAATGTCATATATTTCATGAATGTCATAAATGTCTTAAATGTCATAAATGTCATAAATGTAATAAATGTCATTACTGTCAATAATGTCATTTATGTGTCATTTATGTGTCATTAATGTCATTAATGTCATTAATGTCATTAATGTCATTACTGTCGTTAATGTCATTAAGGTCATTATTGTCATTAATGTCATTAATATCATTAATGTCATTAATGTCACATTTATGTCATAAATGTCATAAATGCCATAAATGTCATGAAATAAATGTCATAAATGTCATTAATGTCATAAATGTCGTAAATGTTATAAATGTCATAAAGGTCATAAATATAAATGTCATGAATGTTAAAAATGTCATAAAGGTCATAAACGTCATAAATGTCTTAACCTTCATTGAACCCTTGTGTGGAAAACCACACAAATGAATTTTGTTTTGATTTTTTTTCGGAAACTTCTCGATCGATTTTGATGAAATTTCTTGACAATTCCTAAACCATCAATCTTACACAAAATACATTTTCTCCAAGGCAAAAATATTTTTGTTTGATGAGATATTTAAAAACTTACGTTGTTTTCCCTGGTGTGTGGATTTCCACACATACAACATTCGAATTTATTTTGGACAAGAAACAACTTAATTTTGCCCCAAACATATTTTTTTTATTGAGTGCTTTCATACCTGAAGCTATGGGTAACAATTAATCCTGTTTCAAAAATAGAATAAGGTGTGTATTAGGCCATCCCTTATTTTAGAAAAATGGGCGCAATCATGAATTCAACCTCTCAAAATGTTCGTCTCGACAAGCTGAAGAAAATGATATCTTGTTGAGGTCCCTACGATTACGCTAAGTGGTTCCCCAACGGACCTAAAGATATGATAGTATGAGCGACCCTCACGCGGTGGCGAGCACGCTACTATAAGCGCTATACAGATACCAGGAAGCAAGTAGATCGGTTATCACATGTGTCGGTTTACCGAAAAAAAAACTGTTTTTGAATAAAAACCAATATAGTCATTTTGTTTTATGATCCAACAAAGTTCTGCAGGGTTGTCTTTTGCTTTTCCATACAAAAGTATCAATCTTTATTTTTTCCAGAAAATATGATAACAATTAAGTCGATTCCCGATGATAACTCAAAAGTGACCAAAATCAGTATGGGATAGTTATGCGGGTAGCGGCAGTGCATCAACTTAATAGCTCTTTCAGCATGATCGTTTACTACTGTGAGACTATTGACAATTTCTACTCCCCTTTGATACGCAAAATTGGAATCCCAGTTCTTTGCCGGTAGTTCGAAGAAATTCGTTTCAATTCCTAATACTTTGAAAAATTTCATAGTATTGGTCGTAACCAATTCTTGCAGCGGTGCATTCAATTCAGTGAGGCTTCGTTTTTTAGCTGGATTATCATCACCTTGTCTAATGGTAATAGAAAAAAAAAACCTTGACAACACTCTCTCGCACCTCAAACGATAGACCTGTATCAAATACAGCCAAGCCAAGTAGTTCCTCGCTCAAATACCACAAATGGCCCAGGAATTTTCGCTGAGCAGCAGCAGATGCTTCCGGATGGAAAGATTCAATTTTTTTCAGATCAGCCACGAACTTGAGGTCACTGCGTGGTGCAGAAGCAGCCCCATTTTTCCTTCCTGTGTTGAATATTCATGTTGAGATTAGTTATCACATTGTTGTTATGTTATTTGAATGGCATAGAATTACCTGTATTCACACTGGTGGTATCAAAGGACATTGCTTTGATACGATCAGAAATGTTCCAGTTTTTTGACAGTTCAACGACAGATTCGGCATTGGCTTTGCTTGTGCCTTTTTCAAGAAAAGGAACGCCAAGTAGCTAGGTAGTGTTTCTGCCCGTCTCAAGTACAGCTTGTCGGTCAACTAGACCTCGTCCTGTCAACGAATTTACCACTTTACCATCCCAGTGAACCGTTAGATTATCGTCTGGATCGAAATAGTTAATCAAATGTTGAGCTAAGTCGGATCGGTGTTTGTCACGCTCACGATGAATAGTCGATTCCAAATTATTTGCTCGCTGCTGCCAAAATTACTGTGGCAGAATCCGCACTGACCTTTGCAGCATCAAGAGCTTGTAGCAATTCAGTTGTCATAACGTTTCGTGTTCCTCTGATTCTCTGTGAGATGCGCTGCGATGGTTGATATTCCTCGTCTTTATCTGTATCCTCAAAATCTTCACCGGGTAAGCCGAATTTTACGGCGTTGACTATATATGTGCAAAAAAAAAACTATTGGTTTTAAATATTTTATGAAACTAAAACGAATATTACCGATTTTCGACTGAAATTCACTCTTTTTCCGGCGATCCTCCAATAGCTTTTGCTTCTCTTTCTTACGCCGGTCTGCTTTCAGTTTTTTCTGGATTCTGCCAGACAGAACTCCATCGATACCTGCGAAGGTGCTTACTCGGGTTCCTTTTTAGTCCTCGAAAAATTGTATTTCTTCCAAAAGAGCTTTCATCACTATCGGATCCCTTTCCTTCGCCATACTTTTAGACACATCGAAAAGGTTATCAAGCTTATTACAGAAGAGAGCTTTCTTTTTCATTTGCGCTTTGCTATTTTTCCGTGATAAATGTTTACAAATTGCAGATAGTTCAGCATAGAGTAATTCGACTTTCGTAATGCAATGTATTTCCTGGATTATGGGTATTTTTGTTTTCCGCTAGTAGCACAACACTTGTTCAACGATATTCCTTGCACTAGTTCTAATAGAAAGCTTTGCTGATCGAAGCTGATAATAAAACGCAGCCAATACTTGGCGTATCGTTGGGAGGCGTGCTCCAGTTATGAATTCACATTCTGGTCCCACAAATTTAACAATACTTACACTTCTTAGCTTATGCGCCATTTCCACTATTTGCAGTTGTTAGAATTGAAGTAAGACTAAGCGTTGTTACTTGTATTAGTGAGCGCGTTGTCGAATCTTCGAAAATATTTTGATTAATTTACACATACAATGAAACCATTCATACTTATGAATGAACTCAGGGACCATTCAAATATTACGTAAAGCTTGAATTGGCAATTATTAGCCTCTTCCTCAGTATTCCTCATCGTAAAAAAATTTAATATGAGTTATCTAAAAAACTTCCATGGTAAACCTCCCCCTCTCCCCTTAAATCGTTACCTAATATGTGAATGAACTCTTATATATAAAAATAGCACTATCTGTGTTACATACAACATCGATTGACAGATTGGCACTTAGCGGCTTGTTGGTAATTTCAGCTGGTACACTATAGTAGCTCGCTTACCACCACGTGGGGGTCGCTCATACTACCATATCTTTAGGTCCGTTGGGGAACCACTTAGCGTTATCGTAGGGACCTAAACAAGATATCATTTTCTTCAGCTTGTCAAGACGAACATTTTGAGAGGTTGAATTCATGATTTCGCCCGTTTTTCTAAAATAAGGGATGGTCTAGTGTGTATGTGTGCGGAAGTATGTGTATGTGTGTTTATTTTCATTCTTACGACCAATGTATCTCGATTTTCTCAGCATCGGCTGAACCGATTCGATTGTTCTTAGTCGCGTTCGAAAGAGCTAAAAGTCTAGTTAGTTGATAGAAAATATCGTTTTGATCCGAAGGTTCATTAAAAAATGACGTAACAAAAGGTGATCAATTTACATGGGAACTGATAAACTAATTGATTTTTATCATCGGTTTGACTGATTTTAGAAATGTATAAAGGTGCATTCTTGTAATTCGCATCAAAATCAAATCAATCAAAAGGCTACGTGGGACATGTGTTAAAGTATGTGTTTATTTGTTTCATCCCAGTGTGAGAATTTTCACACATATGGGTTACGAATACGCTAATGCTAAAAGTACCTATTTAGTGTTTGCACAGCCTGGTTGAGCAGTGTTCAAAACATTTACACAGTTTAATGTCTACTGCAAGACAAGTATACTCGCACTTTTAGGTATATTGAAATAAATTCAGAATGGATCTCCCGAGATGGTCTAACAAGCCAGTCGCCGTGGGTTTGAATCTCGGCTCGGGAAAAACTGTTAGTGTTAGTAGGATCGTAGCGCTAACCCTGCAATTGTCCTTTACACTAAACATTTGACTGCGAAGTCTGTGTATAATGAACGAATCGGAATGTAGCACCAAGGCTTTGCTTACTTTGATTAGCATAGATTTCAGAATATTCTTACGAACATTTGCTTCATTTGGTCAAACCGATGTTAGGATTTTTTTTTTGTTCAATTGCTATCATAGCATGTTTAATTGGTCTCATATCATGTAAACACGTTTTGTTTTGTAACTTTTGCATGAACCATTGGATCAAACAAATGTCCGATGATGACCTAATGACCTTCAAGCCCTTCCAATTGCAGCCAAGGAAATCAAATCAATACATCCATTGCTGAGATAATCCAAATGTATTTTTCAAGATTGTTTTTGTACACTACGCATAATATTCTTCAATTGGTTACCTCCAAAATACTGCAATGTACTAGGCGTTTCCACAAGTTTTGTTTTGTTTTTGTTTTTTCAACGTACCTTTGGAAATTATCATTTAATTTTAAGTATATCTTTGAATAAAAATCTACCCTTCCAAATCCTAACAAACGTATCTAGCACCAAAAGGACTCAAATCAGTCAAACCGCTGAAAGAAAAAAAACGGTTAGTTCATCAGTTCCTTTATAAGCTGACTACATTTCGTTACGTCATTTCTGAATGAACCTTCGGATCAAAACGATATTTTTAACATTTCTAACATTTTTAACATTTTTAGCATTTTTAACATTTTTAACATTTTTAACATTTTTAAAATTTTTAAAATTTTAACATTTAACATTATTAACAATATTAACATTTTTAGCATCTTTAACATATTCAGAATTTTTAAAATTTTGAACATTTTCAATATTTTTGAAATTTTTACCATTTTTAACAATTTTAACATTAACATTTTTAACATTGTCAAAAGTTTTACCATTCTAATCATTTTTTACGTTATTGAAATTTTTACCATTTTGAACATTTTTGACTTTTTCAACATTTTTAACAATTTTAGCAGTTTTAACATTTTTAATATTTTCACCATTTTAAATACAGGGTGTTAGGTAGCTCACTTAAAATCCTTTAAGGGATGATAGAGGACCCTGTTAGATGAAAAAAATCCTTCTACGCATATAGTCAAAATTCAACTACTGCAGAGTTATTCACTTTTTTAGTTTCAGGTTATGTTTGCCTTTAACGCGGTTTTTTTTTGTTTTTAAAGTGAAATATCGGCTAAACTAATAGAGTTAGATGCTTGATGTCAAAGAACAACTTGTAGAGTAGACTTCAATATTTAATTTAGTTAACTACAAAATCCATGTTTATCACACATTTCAGACATAAAATTGCAGTTTAGTTCTCAAAAAACATTTGATTTCACATTTATTCCTTTCTAAGTGCTTCTTAATTCCTCTAGTTGGACGTTTTTAAGACACTATTGATTACGAAATTTTCTCAGCTTTCCAACGAAACCAACAGATCTGAGCTAGCTATCACACTTCTTATGCTAGACTACATTAAAGGCAGAAATAACCGAAAACTGAAAAAGTGAATAACTCTGAAGTAGTTGAATTTTGACCAGAAAAAAGGAGAAAAATTTTTTTCATCTAATAGGGTTCTGTATCACCCTTTTAAGGATTTTAAGTGAGCTACCAAACACCCTGTATTTCTCACATTTTTCACATTTTAACATTTTTTACATTTTAACATTTTACAATTGAAAATTTAAACATTTAAACATTTAAACATTTAAACATTTAAACATTTAAACATTTAAACATTTAAACATTTAAACATTTAAACATTCAAACATTTAAACATTTAAACATTAAAACATTTAAACATTTAAACATTTAAACATTTAACCATTTAAACATTTAAACATTTAAACATTTAAACATTTAAACATTTAAACATTTAAACATTTAAACATTTAAACAATTAAACATTTAAACATTTAAACATTTAAACATTCAAACATTTAAACATTTAAACATTTAAACATTTAAACATTTGAACATTTGAACGTTTGAACATTCAAACATTTAAACATTTAAACATTTGAACATTTAAACTTTTAAACATTTCAACATTTCAACATTTCATTATTTCTACGTTTCAACATTTAAACATTTAAACATTTAAACTTTTAAACATTTCAACATTTCAACATTTAAACATTTAAACATTTAAACCTTTAAACATTTCAACATTTCAATATTTCAACATTTAAATATTCTAACATTTTCAACATTCTTTTGACGTTTTTGACATTTATTACGTTCGTGACAATGTGGCATTTGTGGCATTTATGACATTTACGGCATTTAAGATATTTAAGACATTTATGACAGTTAGGATATTTATGACTTTTATGACGTTCATGACATTGATGACATTTATGGCATTTATGACATTTATGACACTTGTGACTTTCATGACATTTGACATTTGAGCCGTTGAGAACAAAAGTGGTACATGTGCCATTGAGTAAATTTTTCAGGAGACGCGATAAACGTAAACACTCTAATAGTAAATTATTTTCTACAATTTTTCCCAACATAACTGCACTAAATCATTGCTGGAAAGGTGTCAAAAGACGATACATGAAAGGATAACGAGTTCTGGTTGAGAAACTTACACAAACTTCAATGGAAAAACATATACCACTTTTGTTCTATGGGAAAAATAATGACCACCAGAAAACGTTGAGAGCAAAAGTGGTACATGTCCAGTCTAAGCATGAAGGATGCATTTGCTCGCTAATCTTAAAACATAGAACATTCATGTCTTCAGCAGAGTTGTTCAAGTGATTGAGTACTATAGAATGATGATCTGTTTGTTAAGGAATTCTGACACTTTGTGGCGCTAGTGTATATGTAACAGAAGACATTTTAAATAATCTAGATCGACTGGGGCCAATTTAAAGGAAAATACCCTGGTATCTTTAGAATTGCTATTTGGTCGATAATAACTACACGATGGACCCAGGTTCAACTTTCGGTAGACTACCGGTTGCCCTCCGAATCCAGAAATACCGTAGAAGAGGAAAACTGAAAATTATTTTGGCTATAACTCTGGTATAAGTTATCAGATCTCTGTTTTTCTTTAATATTATGGTATATTTTTGCATGTGATAGTTTCGAAAAAAAAACACGAAAAATACTAGGACCTCTTCATTAAAGCAGACAGTGTATGTAGTTATAGGAGCGACAAATGAGTGAACTGAAAATATGATACAGCCTTGGAAAAATATACACCGTATCCAGATGGGACTAGGACCTGTTTTTCAAAATTAACGGTAATTCCGGATCTTTTAGAGGGCTATTTGATGGTAAATTTCAGTAACATTCTATCATGAGATCATTTATTTTCGTCTGGGAGTGGTTTAGAAAAAAAGTGGGACTGTTCTTAAAAATTAATCTCTTTTATGGTAGTACCGGTGGTTCACGTGGTGGCCATCTTGGAGCATATTTCGTTAAAAGATCATTTTATTTCTAGAATTGGTCTCGAAAAAAAAAAACAGGAAACTTTAGGAACACTGTAAAAAATTGACATTTTACGCTAGTTCTGGATCTTTCGGTGAAATCATTTCGTTTCTAGTCAATCCCGCAGAAGCAGTTTCGAAAAAATTAGGAAGCTCTAGAATCACTTTAGAAAATTGACCTCAATTACGGTATTCCTGTTACTTCCGGAAGGCTATCGGCGGCCTGCCTAAAGCCAAACCTGGGTCCAGTGTGTAAATATATATCTATATCACAGACCTCAGAGAGTTATCTTCTATATTGGCCACAGCATACGAGTTGATACTGAAATAGATAAAACTCTTTCTGTTACAAAATAGTTACGGGTACACTAGCGCCACGTAGTGAGAAAATTCCAAAACAGATAGATCTTCATCTGAAAGTACTCAATCACTTGACCAACTTTGCTGAAGACATGATTGTTCTATATCCTAAGATCTTCGACTTACAATTCATCTAATATGCACAGACTGGACATGTACCACTTTTGCTCTCAACGAAATGGTGATTATGTTAATTACCAAAAATTGTTCTGGCTATAACTTTGGTTACGGTTATCAGATCTCGGTTTTTCTTGGATATTCTAGTACGTTATTGCGTTCTGCATCAATTTATGCATAAAACCCAAAAAGTGTAAAAATGGCACATGTACCACTTTTGCTCTCAACGGCTCATTTATAACATTTATGACATTTATAACATTAATGTCATTAATGACATTTATGATATTCATGACCTTTATGACATTCATGACATTTATGACATTTAACCTTCATTGCATCCTAAAAAAAACTTACGCTGTTTACCCTGGTGTGTGGTTTTCCACACATACAACATTTGAATTTGTTTTGGCCAAGAAACAACTTAATTTTGCCCCAAATTTATTTTTTTCATTGAGTGCATACATACCTGAAACTATAGGTACCAAATAATCCTGCTTCGAAAATCGAATGAGGTATGTATGTGTGCGGAAGTATGTGTATGTGTGAATATTTTCATTCTTACGACCATCATATCTCGATTTACTCAGCATCAGCTGAACCGATTCGATTGTTCTTAGTCGCGTTTGAAAGAGCTAAAAGTCTAGTTATTTGACGAAATGCCAAATGTTCAAACCTATTCTGCCCTTCCAAGCATAGTTGTCCCAGCGTGCATAAGGTTTGTGTAGAACATGGGACAACTATGATTGTAACGGCAGTATACCTAACCGCCAGAGTTCATGATGTTAAAATTATCTGCTTTCAAACAGTGTCTCGATTAAACAAAGGTCCAAGTTTCGAAGCAAGTTATCGTACCTACCCTTACTTGCTATATTTTGTTCAATTGTAATAGATATAAAATGAGTTTCTAGAGATTTGATTTATTATTTTTCTGTATATCTTTCAATGAAGCAAAAATCGAACAATATCCGCCATACAATCCCTTCTTTTCATTTGTATTTCACAAGCCTAAAAATAAAAAACACCGATGATTTTCAAAAATTACATAAACTGCAAAACAAGCCCGTGTAATCCGCTGGGCTTAACTCGCACATCATCAAAAAGTGATAAAAAAAAACAAAAACTGTCAGCGCTCACGTGGGACGGTATTAAACGAAAACTACTCATAGTGTGACGTTCGTACACGCGGCACAAGCAGCCAAAGTTTCACTTTCATTTCGGCGAACCGCGGCGGTTAGTCGTTTCTGTTTCTCCCAGTTACCGGTCGGTACCAGCATGCACGGAAGGGAGCCCCAAATTCGCAGCTGTGACTTGGTTCGATTCCCCAGACATCCTCTTTCCCGTCAGCCGATGCTGGTGACCATGGGAGCTAAAAGCGGAGTATCGCTGATCTGCCTCTCTTTTTCTTTTTGGTTTTTTTCTTCTCTTCTTAATGAACTCCGTTTGCGGAACAAAATAAACAAAGGTCGAAAAGTGAAAACTTTTCAGTTGAGTTTTGGACTACTTATATGTAAGTATACGGCTTGGAACACATCTTGTGTAGCCAATAATGCTACACGCGTCCGCATTGGCCTTTTTTGTTCGCGATGTCGCTTGATCGTGATCATTAACCATTGTCTGGCTTGTTGGTTTGAGTGTTGTCAAGTGTGTATATGGCCAGCAGCGTTGATGACGACACTTTTCGGATATTTGCCAAGCTGCTACTCTACGCGTCAAAAGTTTTATGAAGGTGCTTGCTATGGGCAATGGCTGTATGACATTACAACTGTCTTTCCGAACCGCGAAACTGTTTTCCAAGATGAAACCACTGATGATAATTTGTGACAATCGTATTTAAATTTTGAGAAAAACTGTTTTTTAGTCCATGTGAAGCTGAAGATTGATTTCAGAATAAGGTGACACAACCACTGCCCACTGTCATCAAATCTTTGCACTGGCGAGACCATCGTGCCATTTTGGCTGGTGCGGCTCTGCTAGCGCGTGTGACTGGAAACCTGATTTACGTGTCTGATTGACAGCGTTGATGAGGTTATAACATACAAACTTTTTTTCAGCCCAGGACCGCCTGTTCGATTAGTCCCTTCCGACGAAAATCGACCGCACCGAGCGCCTTGCTGTGCTGACGGAACGGATGGTCTTGTTGTCGGGCACGCATGACATGAAATCCGATTTGGACAGTCTCTTCGAATCGACTGGTGTTCGGATGGTTATGCAACGCATGTACGGTGGTTTTATGAGGCTGTACGCGCCGTGCGAACATACGATTCAGGCAGTTGAAGGGACTACCACTGAGACTTTTGGCCGGTTAGGGAAATTACTTCCCTTTGTCTGACAAATTGCGGCTACTGTCAGTTTTTGTATCTGGTTGTCGAAACAAAGGTTACACATATAACCTAATTTCTAAAGCAGGATATCTGGCACATTTGATCTACGAGCTGATGTATGAATGTATGAATTCGCTAGCAGCCGTTACTGATAGGATGATGAAATTGTAGGGTTCCGAAATTCAGCTCGTAATAAAAAACTAAAGATTACGGCGTGATTAGTCCATTAGAAAAAGTTCCGTTGTACGAATATGTTGAATATAGTTACATTATCAAGATGAACGTGATTGTTTTACAATTATCTCTTTACGAACTAATTTAATTTTTTCATATGACTTACATTTTAACTATAGTTGCCGGATCTCCGTTGTGATCGCGGGTTCGAGTCCCGTCTGGACGAGGGAAATTTTTTTCAAGCCTTAAGTCACACCTTCTATTCCCGTTCATTTTCGCATTCTCGCAAACTACATACATTGCCCGCTTCACTAAATTATCTCCCTGTTTTTTGACGTGGGACTACGTCTTTGTTTACAATACTGGGATGCATTCTGTAAAATTGGAAATGAAACTGGCAAATGTTGCGTCAGATTTCAAACGTTAATAGCAGCATAACCACACGATACATAATAATAACCAATATGTTGTTGGATAGATAAAATGTGTAACAATTTTATAAAACGCTAGTTATCATTATTACTTCACTGCTCAACGGTGAAAATTGATAAAAAGTTACAGGAAAACTTACGCGAACAATGAACCAATTACATGCGAGTATTCCTAGCACAGACGACGTGAATGGACACCATCCGTTCCCTGTGATATTCTCTGTATCAATATGAAAATAAAAATTGACAGAATCTTCCCGTCCCAATAGGTCAATTTATTTTTGCTTCCATGAGCTTAGACTAAAATGATGTCTCGAAGGTAAAAGTTTTCCGAAAAGTTTGAAACAATCTCCAATCCTTAACAATTTCTAAACCTGCTTTCAAAACCTCATGAAAACTGATGTCTTGAAAGAAAACATGGTGGTAAAAGCAACAGTACCAGTGGAGTAAAGAACCGCAGGTCTCTCGTCGTCTATGATTGCAGCGGTACTCTTCTATTCGTAGATTTTAACGGTACACTTCTATTCGTACTGCAGCGGTGCTATTCTTATTGCAGTGGTACACTTTTGTTCGTTCATTTTTATTCGTGTGCAATCGAGGAAAAACTGCAATGCTGCTGTTGATGGTGATTGAAAGTTTATCTCATAAATATGATTACCATAAACTATTCCACAAGAGTTGTGAATTTTGCAACGGATATTTATTCAATTTTATCTTCGATATTCACTAAATAATCGTGACCGGATAGTATCGAAAGAGTAAATTCCACATATACACATTAATAGAAGAGTAAGAGCCTGCGAATGCTTGTGAATTTTTGGTTTATTTACTAAGATTCACTCGAATCTCCTTTTATATTTCAAAATGGTTAGATGATATATTATTATTCAAAGCTTTACCATAATAAACGTATATTAGCTGTCTTCGTAATACAGCGAATGTAATTGTAGGTGAATGAAAAAAATTGTCAAGCACAAAATAAAAATGGAATTGTTGATTGTTATGGTTTTTTTGCTGGAACTTGTTAATAATTTTGTTAGACATATCTTCTTATGTTTGCCAATTAATGAACTTTTGTTAGGGCGTCTATATTATTTTGGAAGTAAGAACCATACCAAAGATTTGATTTATTCAAAGTTAAATAAGACAAAACCATTTATTAAAATAACGTAAGTATTATTGATTAGGTTTTCGAAGATATAGAGTTAATTCTGACTTTGACACAATACGAGAAATTTTTGGTGCTTTTTCAACAAGAATGATATGCTTGTACCTTGTCAAATACATGTTGCTTGCACAAAAAAAATACTACAGGCTAATACTAATATCACCAAATATAAACAATTTTCTTTCGAGTGTTGTTGAATATATTTCAAAAAATTGATTTCCAGGGGAGGCTGAAAATAAAAATAAAAATTTGAACTTTACCAATAGTAATGTCTTAAAATGGAAAAGTTGCTTTTTGGGCTCAAATTCCCAATATTAAATTAAATTTAAAGGTAAATTGGAATTGGCTCTTCGTTGCATGGAGCAGGTTATAGTATATCGCGTTCGATGAAAATTATGCATTCGATACCAGAAAAAAGACCGCGCGACAACCCAAAACTCTGTCGATCTTTCTATTTGAGATTATAATCAGCATTCATTGAATCTTCTAATATTTACCGATTAAAAAATCCGTATCATGAAATTCAAAAGGAGTTGCATAACAATTATTACTATGTCTTCTAGAGTGTAAGGATTCGAAAATTCCAAATACGTAATGCAAAAATTTTTGTTAATCTGATTTACAAAAAATCCAATCAACTAATTGTATGCAATGAACACTAGAGACTCTGATTTGGAACAATGAAACCTTGAATACAGTAACATTAGTTTGCTACGATTCCATTAGAAGATTTCAGACTTTACGCGGCTTTTCAGAAAAACCGAAAACCGAAATCAGTAAAGAAAGGGTTAAATTTCCAACACCAAATTTTCGAATATTTCCTAAAATTTTATTTTTGATCCTGTTCGTCATAATGATTCGCAGATTGAATTAACTTTCAAGTCATCTACGTTAAACCATTGTTGGCAAACACGAATCACATTAATCTTGGAGCCTCATGAATTTCAAATGACACTCGGTCTATAACTAATTCCCAAAAAATCGAAACCAAACAACATAATGTTGAATTTTTTGAGTAATATTATATTGTTTACTCAAGAGTTGGAACGTAAAAATGCTTATATTTTACTATTTGAGCCTATGATATTGTTTATGAAAAATTTTGAGAAGGCTATACAAATGGAATAAGAGAAATGGAATAATTTTACTGGACTCATGATATATTTGCCGTTTTTGGTTATTTAAATATGTATATGGGTCATTCCATGTCAAGTGTCCGAGGAAATGCATCGACCATCTCCGATTTCGACCAAAACTTGTGAGTCGATGTATTTCGAGCCGGAACTCATAAGTACAAAGTGTTGTACCGATTGGTGGACCCATCGGCCAATGGGACTGCCTCCACTTTTTACGAATTTAGCAAAACACCTTTTTTATTTTGTGAATATCTCGGGACCCTGAAGAGCTACATGTAGTATTGACATATCATTTTGAAGCGTTTTAGATGTAGAATCGAACTACGCGATCAATTTTTTTCTGCAGTGTTGTCAACATTGCATTTTTTTCGATTCATAACTTAATTTGTAATTTCCTCAAAATATCCCCCCTTCGATTTTGATTTTGACCACGCCAATGTGTTTAGCAGACGATTTTACATAGGAATCACTTATCAGCAAAAAACAAAATGTAGCGTTCCAAAGATACAGCATTTTCAAAATTGCAAGATTTTGGATTTTGTCTACGCACGAAAGTGCTTCTACATGAATTGCTGCTATCCTTATGCTATCCTAGCGTGCGTTTGTGTAATCGAAGAGTCGTTCCTTAGAGGAGCATCCGTTAATGATATAACGCAAAAAATCCCGTTCTAGAATCATTTTCACGAAAAGTTACAGGAGAGTTTTGGCTACACTTTTCACATGAATCTTCATTTTATTGGTTTATCACATTGTATAAATTATCCTCTCTCAATTTAAAACCGTTTCCTAACAGGCGAACGGTCATGTTCTTTCCTGATTTAAAGTTTGCTATGATTTCAAAATTGTAAACAATGTGTCTCATCATGGGTGCAGTCATTTCATTCTTGAAGATGGTGTGTTTGATTGGATTGTATTTAAAACAAATTTGTGTCGCTGGAAAACGGTATTGGTTATCACAGCAGCTTACGTGATGAGGTTTACTAGCTACTAAGGGAGCATGCATAAATGACGTAGTTTTTTTTTTAATTTTTTTACCCCCTTCCCCCTCTTCCACCGTAGCATTTCGTCATAAAGTCAGACCTCAAACTCCTCACCACGCCCCCCACCCTCACCTCACCCCAATGACTTTTTTTGCAAACTTTATTTACTAAAAACATACATGGAATCATAAACGAATAAGACAAAACAAAGAATTAAAAGTGACCATAAACAAACAAAGCCGTGAAAAAAAATAATTAGAATAAATCCAAATATTTTGATTTCATATTTGCTACGTAGCTTGGCTTGACCCCCTAGCCTCCCCCTAGTCAAATTTCGTCACAAAACTGCTAGTCGTTGCATGTTCGATTCCCGGCTCGGGAGAAGACTGTTATTATCAGTAGGAATCAGTGGCTGCGAAGCCTGTGTCAAATAAACAGAACAGAAAAATCCACCTCTGCTCTAATCCTGGGTAAGAATAAGAATAAGAAGAAGAACATAGGCGGATAAATGTTATGATAGAGTTACTTGCTCTATGACGTGCTATGATATGAGCAAATTAAGATATTCGGTTATGATAAAATATTTTGGATGCGTTCGGAGATTTGTTTGAACATGTGGTCTTGAATGTAAATATGCAAAATTATGAAATGAAATCTGAAATCAGCTTTTTTTCACTTTAATAACAATGTCACAAGTTGGTTTCAAATTCGAATCATGGACAAAAGTCTACATTTGACAAAAAACAGTTTGAATTTAAATACGAAAAGTGTAGCCAAAACTCTCCTGTAACATTTCGTGAAAATGATTCTAGAGCGGGATTTTTCGCGTTATATCATTAACGGATGCTCCTCTAAGGAACGACTCTTCGATTACACAAACGCCTGCTAGGATACCATAAGGATAGCAGCAATTTATGTAGAAGCACTTTCGTGCGTAGACAAAATCCAAAATCTTGCAATTTTGAAAATGCTGTATCTCCGGAACGCTACATTTAGTTTTTTGCTGATAAGTGATTCCTATGTAAAATCGTCTGCTAAACACATTGGCGTGGTCAAAATCAAAATCGAAGGGTGGGGGGGTATTTTGAGGAAATTGCAAATGAAGTTTTGAATCGAAAAAAATGCAATGTTGGCAACACTGCAGAAAAAAATGATCACGTAGTTCGATTCTACATCTAAAACCCTTCAAAATGATATGTCAATAGCACCTGTAGCTCTTCAGGGTCCCGAGATATTCACAAAATAAAAAAGGTGTTTTGCTAAATTCGCAAAAAGCGGAGGCAGTCCCATTGGCCGATGGGTCCACCAATCGGTACAACACTTTGTACTTATAAGTTCCGGCTCGAAATACATCGACTCACAAATTTTGGTCGAAATCGGAGATGGTCGATGCATTTCCTCGGACACTTGACATGGAATGACCCGTATTCATTTCAACATTATCAGAAAATCTCATATAACCTAGCTTTCTCATATATCTTTGCTGTGTATGTTGGTTCCTGATTATAATAATTTTTTTTTTCTTCAAAATAATAGTTTTTTTTCTTAAAAGCGCCCCGTTTTTGTTTAAGTTCTTATTTGAAATAAACTGGAATTGGTGATGTTTGAGTTTGACATATGAAGTTCAAACAGGTAACCAACAAAAAAGGGAATTTTCCATCACAGTACACTGCCCATAAACGCATAAGAGTCACACTGCCAAAAACGTACAACTGAGTAAAACACAGTAGACGCTGGAAAACCAATATATGAATACATATGGAAATATATGTAGCAGAATACTTTTATATGAAATAAGGTTGTGGTTGTTCCGATTAGTACACCTCAATTGGTCTTTCAATGAAAGTTACTATAATTTTCTACTAGTTATTTTTAGCTCTGAGCCTGTTTTGCATTTATTTGTAACGTGGGACTGACCAAAATTTATATTTTTCTCATCATTTTAGCAACAAACATAGCTTTTTTTGTGATTTTTTGAGAGCACACGTACTGTAAAGAAGTTTCTGAGGTTTATCTTAAAAGTGATGAAAATTCACATGGGTGTGATGAAGAGTCTCTAAATTTCATAGTATTTTGTTGAGAGATGAAATTTGTCAATCTGTCAACAGTTATCAATTTTCTGTAAACTTTTTTTGTAATTTCATCGGATTTTTTTATCATATAAAAAGTTTAAAGTTAAAATTTTTCTCAATGGAAAGCATTTAATGGATAGATCTCTTTGAATTTAAGTTCTTTTAAAAAAACATGAGACACACTTTTCGCATAATCAATAACCATGAAACCTAAATTAATCCACCTAGCGGTCAGACCCAGCCTTACTCATTCAAACTTTTATTTGTAAAAACAGATTTACATGAACGCTTCAATCCAATAAATGTATATTCACTCTTTGGGTTCTAAAATATTGATGTTGTAATTGAAGTATAAAATATGAAATTTGACGTTATGTTAGTGCTTAAGAAATAGCGAAATGACTTTTAATTTCGAACAATTTTATCACGAGCGATATGAGCGGGGGCCTAGTGTGGTTGGTAACGTCTCCGCCAATCACGCTCGACGCCTGGGTTCGAATCCCACCGCCGACATAGGTGTCGATGGTTGTGAGGTGACGTGATCCACTCACAACCAACCCAACTGGTCTAGATTCAATCCTAGCCGACACCGGGAGATTTTCTGAGGCGAAAAATCTCTGGGATCACGCCTTCCATCGCATGAGGAAGTAAAGCCGTTGGCGCCGGTCCGTTAATAAACGGGTCGTGAGTTAGGGTCCTGGGTGTGGAGTCGCCTCCCTGGGCGTCGGTGATTGGCCACAACAGTGGCGGAACTAGACCGACGGAAAATAAGCGAGAATAAAAAAAAAAAAAAAAAATCACGAGCGATACCGGGAACGTTCAAATAGTATGATACCACATTTAAATTATGTTGAGGCCACATATCGATCAAAGCAGGTATAGTTTCAAATAGTTTTTGAATTTCTTTTCTTTCCATTACTTTTGGGCCACATATGGTCGGTGTTAAGTCAGACCGGACCAAGTGACATTTTGGTTATTTCGAGAAAAACGAGTTTGAAATTTACTACTCTGTAAATTTCGAAGATTTCCATATTGCCGCGTAATTTTGGTATTATGAACCAGAGTAACTCTTTGACTGTATCATGTAAAGTGGCAATTAAGAAAAACAGCGTTATGAATTCGACAATGACGGGTAACTTAACTGAACTAGGAGAAGTTGGTCCACTCTGACTGAACAAAAGAATGATATGTAATGAGTTGGTTCATTGTGACCGATCCATTGAAAAAATATTTATAGCCAATCAATCGAACAGTTAAAAAGTTTTAAAATTTTATTTTCCGCTTCTTCAGCACCACGAATAATACCAGCTATATAAAATGTAATTGAACAAATTCATTGAATGTTTTCGCAATTATCCTCTCTCACTTTATTATCAACCTTTTTAGGATATGATTCCTTGGTAGAATCGTTATTCTTAAGGTCAGAATCACTGTTATAACGGGAACTTGTTTTTAAAATAATTTTTTTTGTGTAGCTCACAATGAAGACTACCATTTTCTAGTTTTATGTTCAATCTTAGTGGACCATTAACACTTTGTTCATTTACTGGTAAAGTATACTCGTTTGTCTAACGGGCTCTGGAACTTTTTTATAAGGTACCTGGCAGCTTTGAAATCAACTTATGCTGACTTTAAACCAATGCAAATAATTCCGGTAATTACAACTTATTTCTGCTTGGCACATGGTCCACTCTGTCTGAATACTATAGAGCATGATATATAATCAGCGTAGCGATAGCGAAATTCGTCAAAAAAATACATTCAAGTACATTGCTGTGTGTAAAACATACATGATTCCAATGAATGATGAAGAAAGTATCCCCTATTAAAGAGAAATCCAAAAAATCGCTTGAATATTCGTCTATTTTCTGATTTTTACCAACATGTGACTGGGTTGTAGTTACCAATAACCTAACACTTGGTTCGTTCTGACTGCACACTAAGATTGCTTTTCTTTGATCATTCAGAAAAAATACTACAAGGTATACAGCCCTAGGGGTTGTATGAAATGGTGACGTAGGACTAAATATATAATATATGCTAAACTGAATATTATTATATGCTGCGCTAAACTGTTCATAGGTAACACTACCGTTTATTTTTGATAGTCGTTATTTCAAAACTAACGATGCATGAATACATGAAAATTTTACACTAGTAGTAGTTGCGAAAATTCTCATAACTCTTATCTTCAAGCATCTATAGTTCTGAAAAGAACCGATTCCATATTATTCAGTTAGAAATTCGTGCTACAGAACGCTGATAATCGCACCATGAATATTTGGTTGGCCGTGCATAAAATTTGCTCTCCGCTGTGCCCTCCAGTAGCTGTGCCAGCAAAATATCCTGCATCGAACGATGGTAACTGTTGCTGCCGTATGCAAAATAAAGGTGTAACATGTTCCGCAGTGCCTGGAAGTTGACTCGTATGCAGCTCTCGTTTCTCAATGTCGCTCAGCTTTAACAGCTGCACCGCACTCGTTATTGTGGAACAAACTAAACTGAAGCTGAATTTTCCACACGCAGTCTTTTGTATCGAGTTCAGCGTAGATTTTTACCATTAAGGCTTGGCCACGTAGCTTATAGAAAGAAAGAGAAACAAACCAATACATCTTCAATACTACTGAGTGATTTTCATAAGCATCAAAAGAAAGTTTTTGCTTTCCAGATGCGAAAATCACTCTGGTTCTTAGATTAACTAATTTTCGTTTCTTATGTTTGACTGATAACGGTGTTCGAGTGGGCACAAACATACAATTAAACCGGAAAATCACTCAATTTAGCAGTGAAATTTTTTGAAATGAGGGTTATGTCTTGTTGTGATAAACTATTCATAGGCAACACTACCGTTTATCTTTGGTGCGCCCTGGTCGTTATTGTAAAAATGATTATTGAGAAATAGATGGACATTTCACACTAGGAGTAGTTGTGAAAATTCTCGTAACTCTTATCTTCAAGCATTTATAGTTCTAAAAAGAACCGATTCGATAATCTTCAGCTCGAAATGTATGCTATAGAACGCTGATAATCACACCACCACTGGTAGCATCGATTATTTTGTTGGCCGCGTATAAAATTTGCTCTCCGCTGTGCCCTCCAGCAGCTGTGCCAGCAAAATATTCTGCAGCGTACGTAACTGTTGCTGCCGTGTGCAGAATACAGGTAACATGCTCCGCGGTGCCTGGAAGTTGACTCGTATGCAGCTCTCGTTTCTCAATGTCGCTCAGCTTTAACAGCTGCACCGCACTTGTTATTGTGGAACAAACTAAACTGAAGCTGAATTTTCCACACGCAGTCTTTTGTATCGAGTTCAGCGTAGATTTTTACCATTAAGGCGTGGCCACGCAGCTTAGACAAAGACAAACAAACCAAAACACTTTGTTGAGTCAAAATATGTAGACAGTGGAATTTATTTCGTCCATGTTATTGTTATCTGTGCTTGGAAAGCAAGCCAAGAACAAGGGAAATGTATGGGAAAGCTTGACCTTGGAACTTTTCACCTTTTTCCACCATTAAGCAGTCAAGCAACAATGTTGAACATAATATCAAAAAATTGTTACACATTTTATCTATCCACCGACATATAAATGACTAAGATGCATTAAGTAGTTCGCTTGCTATAACTGTTGGAAATCTGACGCAACATTTGCCAGTTTCATTTTCATTTTCACAAAGTGTAATCTAGTATAGAAAACAAAGACGTAGTCCTACGTCAAAATATGTCAAATAGTTTTGCTATTTGAGAGATAAATCAACTCTGGTTGTTGTGTGATGTAATTTAAGTAAATCTTGACTTAATGCAATCATTAACTCGTTTTCTCCAATTTTGCGACTTGGTCCGGTCTGACTTAACACCGACCATATCAAATTGTTATGAAGTTTGTTATTTGTAAGTTTGAGAGATGACTCGATCGTATGACACTAGTAATGTTCAAATAAGTCGTGTTATCTTTGAGATAATAGACTTTCGTTGTTTTATTCACAATTTAATACAAAACGGTAGCTTAAGTTCGATTATAATCAAATGAAATCGAAACGTATATGGCAGCCAAACTTCAAAACCACGTGTTCAATCACAATTCATCAGTTAACCCTTAACTAGCCCGCTCATCTGATAATAGTATTGATCAAATCGGTTGTGTAGTTTCTGAGATAATGAAGTTTCGTGATTTTCACATTTCGGTACATTACAGACGTAACTTCGTCTGTAATGTACCGTCAACAAGACCTTTCATTTCCAATTAATTTTATGAAAATCGGTCCAGCCATCTCTGAGAAAAGTGAGTGAGAATAAAAATATGCACATACACACACACATACAGAAAATGCTCAGCTTGTCGAACTGAGTCGAGTGATATATGCCATTCGGCCCTTTGGAGCACTTTTATATCTTCGGTTTTGCAAGTGATTGCTATACCTTTCTACGAGAAAGGCAAAAACGAATTCGCAAAATTCGTGTGTGTGTGCGTGTGCTGCAACTTTTTTTCTCACTCACTTTTCTCAGAGATGGCTGGACCGGTTTTCATGACATTAATTGCAAACGAAAGGTCTAGTTGCCCCATAGGTTGCTATTAGATTTCATTGTAATCGGATTCTTAGTTTAGAGGTTATGTATCAAAATGTGAAAATGACGAAACACCAATATCTCAGAAGCCACACAACCGATTCCAATAAAATTGCTGTCAAATGAGCGGGCTGTCTGCAAAACCCTTAATTTTTTCGTAATAATTAAACTTATGGTTCAGAAGTTATGTAAAGAAGAGTTATCCAGAGGCTGTTCAAACTCACTCATTTTGCTCAGGGATCGCTGAACCGATTTTCACAAAACTAGTGTCAAGTGAAAGGTTGCTATTGAATTTTATTGTAATCGGACTATAACTTTGTCCATTATTTATAAACATGAGAAATCACGTTATAAAATGAAACATATTCTAAAGACTGCTTAAGCTCACTCACTTTTCTCAGAGATGGCTGAAGCGGTTTTCACAAAATCAGTTGCAAATGAAAGGTCTAGTGGCCCAATAGGATGCTATGGAATTTTATTGCATTGTAATTCTTCATTATCTCCCAAAATACGAAACCATTTTTCACAAAACCGGTGTCAAATGAAAAAACTGCCTTGAAAATCCTTAACTAATGATATTTAAAACGAAAGTTATTAAAAGAAACGTTTTTCGGAGGCTGTTAAAACTCATTCATTTTTCTCAGAGATGACTGGGACGATTTTAACAAATTTAGTGTCGTATGGAAGGTCTAGTTACCTCATAAGATCCTATTGAATTTTATTGTGATCGAACTGTAACTTTTTCCGTTATGTATGAAAATGTGAAATCACGTTTTGAAAGAACACATATTCCAAAGACTGTTCAAACTCACTCATTTTTCTCATGTTTGTATGTTTGAATGTATGTTCGTGTGCGAGTGAATGGTTAGCTCAAAATGTTTGGTATAATTGTGCTATGAATCCAGTTAAAATTATCGGGATGTATTTTTTTCGAAATTTGAATTTTTTCCTAGCAAATTTTTTTCAACAAATTATATAGTGCGATCGAGAAAGGCTAGGTCTAACCTCTAGGTGGAATAATTCGTGTTTTTCATGTTAGAGTTATATTAGTATCAACGGATTTTCCTGATAACAAACGTTAATCGGAGTCCGTGATCCGAGCTTCGGATAACCGTATCACGAATATATCCGCTTAAAAGTCCCAGCACTAGTTATAATTTTAATTATAACTCAATTATAATTATATATAATTCAATTGAAATTTACGCGTTTATGCAATACGGTAACTGTTTTTACACGAAGTTCAAGTTAAATTTAATAATTTAAAGTTATTTTTTCGAGCTTCCGAAAAAGGCTCAAAAATGATATCCCTATATTGTTATGTACGGTGATGTGAAAAATTCGCAGAAATTCATTATCCAGAAATATTTGTAAAAACTCATATACTTTCTTTGATACCACGATGAAGAAGCTATGAGTTTTCTAGTAGAGTTCTCGGGCAGACTCTTTAATGCATTTTCGTACTCCATATACAATAAATTTAGCCGGACACGTACTATAGTTTCTCTCATGACCAAGAATCCGACAAGCTCGCCCAGCAGTCGGCTAGCCGGTGACTCAACCAATTTACCTTGACTTGAATCGTTTTGAGGACGAAATACGCAACAAATATTGCCACTGACTCGGAGTGGAACTCCGTTTTTGCTTACTTACGAGGAAAACATTTCGTTTGCTTTTTACCGTTGCATTTCCCGCCGAAGGGCACAAATAGCGGATACCGTTCCAAAACAGGAAAAATAACAATTGCTCATTTCGCTGCGGCCTTTCTCTTCTCTTCGGAAGAACTTTTACCAAGCGTTTATGTTTTGTGGTTGAATGTTTGTTTCACCTGGAAGTCGTCAGTGCTCGCTGTGGTAGCCAGAAAATTGCAACGACATTCATTTCTTGAAGAATTCCCCGAAGCACTGCCGCTGACTAACGTGTGCACGATGCGCGAAAGCATCACCGCATGCCGGAACTGGAAAGTTCTGTTTTGAATTTGAGGCAAAGCGAAACGAAACATTTCAACAACAGCGGCGACAATTGGTGGAGTGAAGTTAGCAGTAGGTTGTTTGCTGCTGCTGTTTACGCTTATGAAAGTTTAGTCGAGAAGCAAAAATTTCAACGCGATGAAGAAAGGAAATTTTTTTCCACTGATTCTGAATGATAATACGAGCTGTCGTCAAATGTACTTTTTTCGTAAGCATTGTTCGAGGAAGTGAAAGCGTAACTGTGCCGAGGTTACGAGTTGTTGTGCTTTTGCTTAATATTCAACTGTTTGTCTTAGGGAAGTTTGTTTAAAAATAGCGCGTTCAAATTTCTAGATACTAACCCATTTAGCACTTCCTGAAAGCGTATGTACTTGAATAAACTTCTCATGAAGAATTTGTGGATATGAATATATATTCTTCATCATAGCTGTGCGCTCGGAGGGCGGGGTGAAGGAAACCATAATTTATTTTCAGTTCTTCCGAATCAGCTGATAATGCATACAATGATTTCATTACGACTCTATACCAAGTGATCAGAAAAATTAATATCATGATTGTCGGATTCTCATATAAACTGCCGAAGAGAACGCGAGTAATATGCATAACTGAATGTTTTTAGCATTTCGAGTTACAAATATTTCAGATAAATTTAATATAAATATATGAATAGAAATAATATTACGAAATAAAGATCAATTTTTTCATTGGTCAAGCTTCACCCTGCTAGCTGCTTATTTTTTTAATGAATTTTACGAAATTACATTTATTACTAGTCATTTATGGCCATCAACATTTTGGTACTGGCATTCTTCCATATGGCATCGTTCTTTGGCAATCAGATTGTTATGCTCCATAGATTTCTTATGTGAGCCATATTATGCAAATGATACAAATTTATAATTAGTGGCGCTTTTTTCATTTCTAGTTCTTTTATAGCAAGTGCCCAAAAAACGTTTAAAATATTCGACTCTGAAAACAGTACAAACCTTGCAAACGAAAAGCTATGTCGTCAACGCTTCACGAAATCATACAAAACGACGTTTATTTAGAGATATAGCGGAGATTTACATGGCAGAGTAGAGACCTTAGTCGCGCAAATCACCAGCCAGTAAAGTTCTATATACACCCGGTCGACCCGCACAGTTACTACTACAGTGAGTGCGGCATATTAGACAATGGGTGGACAAAAACGGGGTACGCAGTGAAACTCAGACTCCATTTCCATTAAACGCATTAAATGCAAGAGCAAAACGAGCGTTAAAAGTGCAAAACGCACACTCAACCGCAAACCTAGCGCAGCGCAGTGCGGTGGTGGTGACTAGCGACCGAGAAGCTCCACTAGTGGCTGTGGCCACGCACCGGTGGCATAGGGTGAGGCGCGATGACGGTGGCGGCTTGTGTCGTGCGCAAAAAATTGAGGTCAAGCTCAATTAAAACATTAAGTATTTCTAAATTATGCAACACCGTCTGCTGCTGCTGTTGCTGCTGCTACTTCCCCCAGGTACAACCACTGGCTCCATCATCAACGCATACATAATCTCTGTTTGTATAGTTTTCTCCCTCATCGTTAATCGTCGCCACGCTATTGTTGGTGTGCGAGAGCTGTTTTAAATAGTTTTGTTTTTCGTCTGTTTCGCGCAAGCAACGGCTGTTTGCATCTCATCTCACGGTTTACGCACACGCTGAAATGTTATGACAGCAGTTTTGACAAACGCTTAAGCCTTAGTAGAAATGAAACTTTCATGCGAAGGTTTCCGATCTACAGCAGCATCTAAAAATGCGAGATAAAACCGAAGGATATTCACTGGCCGTTGTAAATTCTCCTCGTGGCACAACCACAAAAGAGCCTCTCTCAACAGACGCAAATTGAACAGCGTGCCTTTATTTTTTGCTTCGCTTCACCGTCGATTGCCTAAATAGCAGCCGCAGGCTGATTAGCTCTGTGGCAACCGTATTTCACTGAAGACATACTGATCAATTTTAGGCAGCCAACAAGATGCGCCCAATTAGCCTAGACGAAGAAGATGGCCGATGTGGTGTTGATCAACCCCACAGTTGAGTATTACTCTCGGCAGCGATAGGTAAAGTGCACATTGCAGTGCTTCGTTATTAGCAATTATGGTCAGGCTTTTATTTGTGGGTAAATTGGAGTAGTTGCGAAATGTGTCTGGTCTGTGCAGTAGGTACAGGCCACGCAGATAAGGACTTTTTGGTGGTTGAGCATTTTTGCACGCTTTTATGATCAATGACAACACTGCTGGTGCTGCTTACTGGTACTGAAAGTGTAGAGCACCGCAATTCGCGGCATGTCAAACAGAATTGCCCATTCAGAGTGGGATCTATTTTCGCTACCGCTGAACTCTTTTTTTTTGTTTCATTATTCACAACAAATTAATTTTCATCATGATAGAAAACCTTCGATTCCATGTTACGTGTCAACTTAGAGAAAAATTGGCTTACAAATTAGTTTGGTTTCAACAGGTCATAAGTATTTTTGGACGGGCTTACTCCTGGGCTTAAATTGGCTCAATACAGTATGTAATTTTTATTTCGTATGAAATTTTTGAATATTAAATCAACACGTATTATTTTGTTCAAAGAGTGTTTCCGTGTCAAATGACCATTTGTGTTCTAACGCTTTCAAAAGGTTTAGATAGTCACTTAAAACAAAAAAGCTCATAATAATCAACTCCATAAACACATCCGTTATTAAGTTCTTTCGCATTTTAGTTTACAAGCATACTTATTTTGGGCTATCTCAGCCATACTCTTGAAACAGGAAATAAAATATCCGTCAATCCTAACTATTTGTAATAGTGACGGCTAGATTTATGCATAGTTCCAATATACATTCCATCCTAAGTGTGCAAAAAATACAAACGTGTCAAAGATCTTCTCCAATTTAATTGAAACATTTAGGAATTCTTTGTATAATATAATTTAAGATTTCGTCAATCAGAAAAAGACAATGTACAATATTCTAATACAATGATTAGTTACAGACCATTTCTCATTTAATAAGCGGTACAACTGCGTTTTGAGCTAAAAAAATGTTTAAGTTCAAGTTGAGATATTACATACAGTATAAATTGCTTCTTATCCTGAAGGCTGTAACAAAGGCGTTTTATGGAACCTGCATGTTATTTTTTGGTTTCCTAATGATGTTGTGATGATCGGTGTTGTTCTTTTTCGATAGAATGATGCATTTTTTTACATTTAGCTTTAGTATGCTTTTTCTACACCATGTGTAGAATATGTGTATTTCATTATAGAATGCATTGATTGAATTGAATGAAAAAGGCATTTTTTATTCCCAAAAAGAGCACCATATAGTCGGCATAAATCAACACTTTTAGTTATTTTGAGAATAGAGGAAATGTCGTTAACGTACAAGATGAAAAGAAGAGTTCCTAAGTCAGAGCCTCGGGGAACACCAGTAGTGACTAGATTCGGATTTAAGTTTTGTCAGCCAAATTCAACTATTTGTTACGTCTAGCTTAATATGATTCAAGCCACTCCAGGAATTCTGGTTCAAGCCCAAACTTTTGCAATTTGAAGAGTAGCGTTGGAATGTCTATGCAATTGAATGCCTTGCTTAAGTCTATGTGAAGAGCTTCTACGTGGTTTCCATTATCCATTCAATTTAATAATAAGGTCATCATGCATTCCTCGCTTTGTGGGAACCTCTTTTTTATTAGAGCGCCAGTTGTCCTCAAAATATTTATTTTCTTTTAATTATGGCTACTAATTTTACACGAAAAATATTCATCACCCCGAAAAAAATATATCAATTTTGAGCAGTAATAGTGCCAGATATGTTATTTTCTCGTTTGAAAAATTAAATTTCAGTAAAACTCGATTTACGGCATTTTTAAGAAATAACGACAAATTTGCTCTGATTTGCTTACAATTTCTATTTCTATTTTGTACATTCTGGATGATTCAATTTGAAGCAATGAAACATGGAATTCATAAAATAAAACAATTTTGACCATAAGTGTTGCGAGTTGCTTGGATATCCATAAAAACTCTTTTTTTGATAACACTATGCTACAGCGATTCAGAACTTCTGAAGTGACCTAGTGTGGGTTGTAGATCTTGTTGAGAGTAACATTCGCTCATACGGGAAATTTTTCAAACACCCACAAAATTTTAGCGTTTATTAGACCTCCACGAATTTTTTTTTAACTCGGTCATTTCTCAACCGATTTTCAATGTTTTAGTAGTTTTGGAAAGATAAAAGATAGAGCTTTCAAAATATATACGGGTTTGTACTAATTTCTTCAAACATACAAGTACAGATCTAAACTCTAAGTTCGTTTAAATCAATTTTTACCGAACAACTTTTATACTCCAAAATCACGTTTTTCGTTTAATTTGGCGATGCTCGTTTTTCTGTTTATTTCGAGGCTTTGTAAACTAGCAGAAGTTACCTACGATCGTTATCCTGTTTCGAATTTGAAGTATAGAGGTCTCTGCATCAAATTTCGACCGCTATAGCGTCTCTACAGAACGTGTTTACTCACAATTTCCATTTGTTTAGTCGATCAGCCGTTCTCGTTGTGTACATTCTTTGTTTGAGTTTTTCTATACTTTTTAACTGTGAGTTATATTCAAAAGTATTTAAATATGAGTGACAAGTTTGAGTTTTGCGTGGGATCGGGCGCCAACTGTGTCAAAGTCGCTAAGCATCGCATGTCCAACATCGCGAAAGAAGCTAGGGGCAGCCATACATCAGATGACAAAAAGGAAGAAGTGGGAAATAAAACCCAGGAAGGACAATTTTACGGCGCAGGGATAGCTGACTGAAGGTAAAAAAATTATTAGGGCTTTGTTATTGCGATTCTTAAGATGTATAGCACTTTGAAACTTTTAACGCGTTTTTCTCAAAACCATGTTTTCAAAATCGGCGAGCAGTAGAACTGAAAAAGTTCACATCCGATTGACTTGAAATTTTAACTGTAGGTTCTTCATTAGATTATCTACTGAAGTACACACGATTTAAGCGATTGATTAACGACAACTAAAGTTATAAACAATCAAAGTCGATTTTTTTTGTCTTAACAAAACTTTTTTTTTTCAAACCGTTGCCATTTTGCGAAAAAAAAATCTAAAAATATAATCATGTGTACTTCACTAGCGACACTTATGTAGAAAATGAAAATTTTGTTGTTTTGGTCATAGGTGGAGTTGGGCACGACTTCTACTGCTCGCCGCGGAACAACTTTAAAAAAAAGCGGTTCACAGTAATCGCTGCACAGCCGCCATTTTGTAACAAAAACAGCAATAAAAATATTTTTTCTATTCTGCAAGAGTTGCTTAATCCAATGATATATTATTGATATACCTTTCATCTCAAATGTCCTGTAAAAAAAAATCATTTATATATTTTCTGAATTCCTTGGTTATCATCTGCAAATTGTACCATAAAGGAAGTCCAAAGAAAAAACAGAGATACAAGCAAAATAAAAATAAAAATTATAAGCAAATCAGAGTAAGTTTGACTTTTTTTTATTGAAAATGCTGTAACTCGAGTATTTATTTTAAGACTTCCAAACGATCATAGTTTTTCAGGTTAAAATTTCTTATGAACAGGATGAAATCGTCAAATTTGAAATAATAATATATTGTGATTTTAAATAATATCATATGTGTGTATGATAAAACTACCAAATTACAACGAACATAAGTTATATGCTTTGGAAAAAGGACGAGAAACAAAGTTAGAATTTGTAAGCACATAATGTCTGTGAAATGAAAAATTGAATAAATGTAATCTAAATAGTATAGTTTCCCTGCGGAAGACACCAAGTGGTGTCGAAACTTCGGATTCGGACAAAATCGAATAATTTGTTCCAAAATTTTAAGACCGTTTAGCCGGAACATACTGATAAGAATATACTCATTTACCAAAACAGGCGATTCGATTTTTCATATGCAAAAACAACATAGCTGGCAACACTGCCGCTTAAAATAGGTTTACAATTCCATATTTTATTGCTTAAAACCACAGAAAAATCAACTTTATTTCTTAAAACTGCTGTAACTCGAGTTTTACTTATATTACCATGGGATGGCAAATATTTTTCGTGTCAAGTTTTCTCAGAAAACACGATGAAATTGTCAAATTTGAAATCTACATATTCTCACTAACCGAGAAATGCAATTTAATTTTTCAAATGAAAAGGAACATATCTGCCAACACTGCCGCTCGAAATTGATACTATTTTTAGATTCCTTGGCTAAGGCGTCGTACACAAATTACGTAACGCATGAAGGGGGGAGGGGGGTTGATTCTGCGTTACTTATCGTTACGTAGGGGGGAGGGGGGGTAGTAGAGACAGTTACGTAACTGTGATGTTTGCTTGAAATTGAAAACTTTGGAGGAGTCTCAGGCTGATCAGCGTTACGTAATTTTAGGGGGTGAGGAAGTCATATCAAACGTTACCTATCGTTACATAGGGGGGAGGGGGTCTGAAATCTAGATTTTTAGCGTTACATAATTTGTGTACGACGTCTAAGCTTCATAAAAGTAATGTATCAGTTTATTTCTATACATTATGTATTTGTAGTCATAATTGAAAGTAAATAAAGGTTTTCAACGTCACTTTTTTCATAAAAGGGGTAGGATTCCACGAAGCGAGGGGTGGGTCAATCGGTATCAAAGCTGCGATTTTTGTATTACGATCTTATATGAAAAATTCCTTAAAGTTTCAAATTTAAGAAGCTCGTTGACATGAAAGGTGCACACTTGAGATGCGAAAAAGGGAGGATCATGTGAAGACAAACTGTTATTGTATCTCTGAGTATCTCTTACATTCTTGATATTACATTAAATAGATTTCAAATTAGTTTATCTTTTTGCAGAAATGGAAGGTTTCTCCTAATGCATCAAAAACACTATTAATTATTTTCCCTCATAAACCAAGATTTTCTTAATCACGTTGTTAAGATGAACGGTGCAATCATAAATTGGTCTGATCAAGTTAAATATTTAGGGCTAATTTATGATAAAAATCTTACCTTTAAAGGAGCACTTTGAGAATATCCAAACAAAGTGCAATAAATATATAAAATGTTTGTATCCTTTTATCAACAGAAATTCTAGACTTTGTCTCAAGAATAAACTGTTAATTTACAAACAAATATTTAAAACACCAACGTTATATGCAGTCGCCATCTAGAAAAGTTGTTGTACAACCAGAAAGAAGATGCTTCAAAGGATTCAGAATAATCTTCTGAAATTGATATTGAAGCGTCCTCGCTGGCTTAGCACGAATGACCTACACAGGCTTACTAATGTGAAAACATTAGAAAATCTGTCAAACCAAATTATCAACAAGTTCCGACAAAAATCGTTGCAATCCTCAATTACAACGATTAGCTCACTTTATAGTCAGTAAGATAAGTGTAAGATTAGATTAACGTCTAATTTTAAATTCCTTTTTTTCCTTCTTGACAAGTAGGTTTACAATTTTCCTACAAATACATTCACTTAACTGCGATAGCAATTACAATCTTTTAATGAAATAAAAAATAAAATGTATGAAATAGTGTTGATATGTCACTGTTTGTGGTAGAACATACAATATAAATTCTGAATAAATATTAGTAAATAAATAATTCATCACAAAACATCTCCTCGTATTTAAAAAAAAATAAGTTAATCTAACGTCGAGGTAAACCTATTTTAGTATTGTAGGGAAATCGGGGCAAAATAGACATGTTGCTGACATTCTACGTGGATCAGACACCCTCCAATCGATTCCTGAACCTTTTTTACTTAACATAAGACATAATTTGACTACCACTTTACCAATAATGCTCATGCCTACTCGATATTATTTCGCTTCGTGAAATATAATAAAACCATGCCAAAACCGTTTTCGTAGAATTACCGTTTTGAGCTCAGATTCTGTCCGATTTAAGGTCTGTTTTTTAAATATGGGTAAGAATATGCTATGTGGACAAAGTCTTAGAATTTTGATTTTTGGCTTTAAAACAAATTGGCGTCGAAAAAACATCGAAATTTTCCGATTTCTCAAAAATTCAAAATGGCACCACTGTTGCTCCTTAAGGTGAAATGTGTTCAAACTCGGGGTAATCTGTTTTTACGTCAGAATACATGAAAAAATCATACATAGAAGCCAAGGCAGAAGAAAAAGTAAATTTTTGTTGCACTGCGTAATGTTTCATTCAATAATGTACGGGCAGGCAGACAGAATCAATAACATTCGACATATAGCTCGCCACCTTTTGCGAAAAGACCGGTGCAGTGGTGTAGACCAACAGCACCGGCTTTTCAGGTCAAAGATTTCGAGTCTCAGCGCAACTTGTCACTCGATGTTGTTTAATCTTGACAGCCGCTCGAGTGACGAAACGTTAGCCAAGAGAGAAATTTATAAACAAATGACCCACTCTGGAGACCTCCAACAGATTAGAGAGAAAACAACGGCTTTTATTATTATTATTATTATGATTTTGATATTCAATATTTTTCTAACCTTCGCGTGGCAACGGTTTAAATCTCAGCTCCAACTTTCGCCCTCGAGCTCCCGATGTGCAATGTGAGGATAATGTGAAAGTGAAGCAGAAGTCATTTCGACACAAAAAAACTGATGTTTTTTTCGGCTACTCTTTCCTTGTGGAAATCCATAAGCCTTAAGGCAAAAAAAGGAGCGGATTTACCTTAATAAAGAAGCGGCCCAATTTCAAGCCATTAACCATTTTGTGAACGGACAACCGCTGATGAGAGAAAAAACTCATGGCGTTCAAAACTGCAACGGTTTCGATGCCATTCTACCACCACAGAAAACGTGTCAGATGGATGCGAGTGCTAGCTCGCACACACTCAATCAATTCTCATCTATAAACCAAATCCTAAAAAAAGTTCCCAAACTGCGAAACCAATGAACTCGATGGACATGAATGTGGAATGAAGTAATATGAAATATTAGCGTCGCATTTTCAGACTGCACGATACATTGCCCAATGCATTCACGAAAACCTGCACCACACTTGACCGAAGACTTTCGTCATTCCAAACGCTGCTATCCGACCTTTCTGACTACGTGATTTGCGTGATGATGTTTTGGTCCTCTCGTGAAATATCTGTACGATCTCGCAATGATAAACGTTGCTTAGAGATGTGCTAAAACGGTAATCATAAAAATAGCGTGTTTATCCTACTGCAATTATTGGCATCTCATCGCTATTAAACAGTGTTAACTCGACTCCCACATTGCAATTCATTCCACAATCTGCCATAGCAACAAAATTGATTCATCACTACAACACAGGAATAATGGGTACAATTTTCGGCTTCGAATATTAATATCACTTATGTTGCACTCCACTAGCACGCCTTAGGGACCACCGTGAAGTATATAGTGTGTGTTGTAGTGCCGTTTTTTTAAAGGCTCGGGGATACGCTCGTGTACACCAGTAGATTTGCCTTCGGGCGCGAATGACGGTTGATAAGGTGGGTCCAACACAGCTAAGAGAAAAAAGTGGGCCAACAGTATAAAGTTTATAGCCGCTGGTCCAATAAATTTAGTTCTTTTGCGGAACCCCACTTTCCAGAATTACTCTGACCAATTCGGTGATATTCTGGGCACACTTTTCTCCGCACTGAAAATGAAAATTGTTTTTCGCGGAAATGATCAATTATCGTTTTCTTGAGAGACTTCAGTTGCCTCCAAATTTAGTCTTGTTATTGTCGAATACAAACGGAAGCTGGATTCTGAAAAAGTATAGCTCAGTCTGGCTGAATGAGAATCAAACAAAATGGTTTTCATTTTGTTACACTTAGTAATAGCGGATTTTTCTAATTCTGAAAGTTTAAAACCAAAGAAAACTCAATTTTTTTACAACCAAAGCCCATAAAACCTTACTGTCGGAAGTACTATAGAAACATTAATTCCTAGTGTTCTTATCATCCACGAAGCAACCGATTGACAAGCAAAACCTTATTCTCTTTTACTTATTTCTCGATTACACTGGTTAACACACGTGCTCTCCAAAAGCTCAAACCGGATAAAATGAAAGATTATAGTTATTCAACCATTCCTGTGAATTTTGGAAAGAGTGATTTCGACAGTGAGGTAGACATCGAGAGGAAGGTTAGAATGTCATAACGATTAGCGTTGCACCGAATAATAGGGCTCGAAAAAAGTTTTTTTGTGAAAGTATCGAATTTTCAGTTTACAGAATAGTGGTTTTAACTTGAGCCATTCTAGGATAAGTTACATTAAGTCATGAATAATTTGGTTTTTAGTTTTCTCATCTTATCATCATGTTTCGTTGAATATTCGGCCGTCTGTTGAGCCGAATATTCGGCCGAACGGACGGCCGAATATTCAACAGAACATGATAATTAAATGAGAAAAATTAAAATCAAAATTACTCATGAAATTAAATGGATTACCCTAGACAAGGTCTAGTTTAAATCATTATTCGATAATCCAAATATTCGGTAATTTTCAAAAATGATTTTTTTCCAGCCCTATTATACGGTGCATCTCTAATAACGATATTAAATCAATTTCGATACCTAATACATGATTGTAATATTTTGCTCAGACTTTTTTCAAAGTTATTTGTTTTACTCATGTTTTGAAGACTAATATGTTTTCAACATAGGGGCCTTATAACTCCGTCGGAAAAAGCACAGCAGTCCAAGATGGAAGGCAAAAGTCCGATTTCCGATACAGTCACCTGTCTCTTCGGGTTGGAAATTCGGTCGGCTGCCTTAGAGCATAAGCGTAATTGATAACTGTGGAAATGCTGGATGAACGTTCATCGAGCGTTTATGAAGCTCAGAAGAAGCCTAAATTTCCAAACTGGGTACAGTAATCAAAGTTTAGAAGTCACTGTTTTACAAGGTTATTATTGACTTGAAAGCATGAAAATTCAGGATGAACGAGCATTAGTAGGTACCAGTTTCCCGATACATAAATTTGTTCAAGAGTTATGCTCATTAATGCCAGGATTTCGCATTGAAAACATCCAGATAAATGTTTTTCACGTTCACTAGACTTCAATTTGACTATCAAGAGTCATTAACATGCGTTGAAAATCAATACAAAATATGGTCTAGCCGATATTACTGGGTGATCGAGTTTCGTAACCAGCATTATAGGAAAATATTTAGCAGCGTATAAAAATAGTAAAAATGTGGAATTCCGAGCGGTTATTTTATAATTCGATAAACACATACCAATTATTTCATTTGATGATGATAATGATGATGATGATTATTTGGCACAAAACCAGATATGTTCACACAACTAAAAGTATATGATACCACAATAAAATCACCAACGTGCCAAAGCGGTTGTACTGCTGACGCCATCTTTTGATAAAGAGCGAGAACCTAGCTGCACGCCTAATATATGCATCCCTATTTCAAAATTAGAGTTTTAGAAATTCGATTTTCTCATGAAATTTTTTTCATTAGTTCTCCAGTAACAAACATTACTTACTTTACTTTTATGGCGACAGGTCGTTAACGATTCACTGCCGAATCCAGAATACTTCTCCACATCACTCGATTTTGGGCTAGTCTTCTCCAATTGTCCTTAACACCCACTGATCGGGCGTCCGGATCCACACCACGCATCCAACGAATACGGGGTCTCTACGGAGTCGCCGATCTGTGTCTCGGGCTCTCTGCTGAATTTATCATCGCTGGTCGCTCCTCTTGACTTGGTACACCTTGTGGTTCATGCGCCACACTGCATTCTCCAGTTTTCCGCCAACTATTGAACGCAGGATCCTACGCTCGAAGACTTCAAGTGCTCGACGGTCGGCCTCCTTCATCGACAAAAGCTCATGACCGAGAATACCACCGGGAGAATTAGCGTCCTGTAGAGCGCAAATTTCGTGCGGACGGCTGCAATCTGTCGCTTCACCCGCCGTTATCACACGTTACGAGAGTACCAAGGTACGAACTTCCGCGCTCTTAATCAGCCAAAATGTACTTTGTTTTGACAGAGTTGATGGTAAGTCGAATTCTCACTGCTTTCCTTTTGAAAGGCACGAGTGCCTTTTGGTTAACCAGTTTTTTTCAGGAAACAACGTTCAAGCATAATCTGCCATAATTCGTTGCGCTTAACTGAATCGTATGCCGCCTTGAAGCCTATAAACAGGTAATAATTCTGCAAGTTTACTTCTCTAAACTTGTCGAGAGTTTGACGCAAGGTGATTATTTGGTCTGTTTTAGATCGCCCTTTCCGAAAATCTTATTGGTACTCTCCGACAAAGGCTTTCTACAACGGCCTTAGTCTTTTGAACAATATGCGGGATTGAATCTTGTATACAGAGTTGAGGAGTGTTATGTCTCGATATTCACTACAATTGAATCGGTGGCCCTTTTTATAGAATGGGCAAATGAGTCCGCCCATCTCATCCCAGTCCGCTGATAGTTTGTCTTCGGCCCAAACTTTTTTTAACTCTTTACAAGCTCTCCGACCCTCGTCCAGGTTTGGCGGTTCCACAGCTTGACCATCCTCTTTCAGTAACACCTCGAATTGCTGTTTCCATCGCATGGTCACCAGTGGCTCCTTGTTTATCGCTGCCGTTGCACATGGCAGGGATTAACACTTCTCATGTCGTGCATAGAGCTAGCCTCCGCCTCTGCAAGAGATCACTCGCAGTGCTAACGTTTCTTGCGTTGATGGAGTCTCTTTTCGGCAGCTCTAGCCTCTCGATAACTTTCCCTCATCTGGTGAGTCACACGATTTGCTGCCACCATCGTGCGAGCACGGGACCCGTTTTTTTTTTAAACATAGCAATTTATAGAAATGTATGATCAATGAAACACAATTCATTAATAATAATTCAAAAGTTCAGGTGTTCAACTTTATGTGAATTTTAAGGGTTAGATAAAGAGCAGCAATTGAATTTTCATATACTTACAAAATGCTTTAAATATTGTTTTTTTTGCGTAATTTTTTTTATGAATTAGGAAAAATACAATGACAACAATCTTTTAAGACTATTTCTGCTTAATTGGGTCATCCAATTGATTCAATGTTGCCGATTAACGTCTGCTACTGGAAAGTTGCCGATAAACGTCTGCTTTTTTATAAAAACTGTTATCTAAAAAAATTGAATGGACTCTGTGGGACTTCTCAAGATGGTAAAGTAAATTGAAACCTGGGTCGAAGACCGGTCCAGAGTCTGGAAATGGAAGTTGTCAGTTTGTCGAGAAAACGTTTTTGGTTAGAGAATCAATCAAAAATTTTTTTATGTACAATAGACACTGTTTCATTTTTTAAGAGCAATGCAAAATGAGTTTCACTGTACAATCTTACTAACATAACTAGTTATTAGTTGTTATTTTAATAAGCAAATTGAGGATAAAATAAGTGGCATACAGTTCTGATTCTCCAGTTTTTCAAATAGATTTATATTCCAGCTAGTCTTTCAGAAGAAATATTTGGCGAAATCTAGCGAAACTAGCAACAATTTCCGCTTTAAAACTCAATGCCGAGAAAAATTTGGGTTTGGGACGAACTTGCTATGTGGAGCAGTTAATTGATAAAAACAATTAAAACTTGCCACAAAATAGAGCAAACATTATTTTGGAATTTTTTTAAAAACTAGTTTTTGTACATATTTCAAATCCGTATTTTTTCTGTAAATTATACAATTTGACTGTAAAAAAACAGCATAATCGTTTTCGAGGGTTTTCAAGAAAACATTTTATTTATTTTATTTGTTTCTGCATACGACTTTTTACATGCTTTTCGTTTTGTAACTGGTCTTAGGGTACGATGCTGGCCTAACTAGTCAGTCGTCGTAGGTTCGTGTCTCGGCTCGAGAGAGACTATTAGTGTCTGCAGAATCGTAGCGCTAGCCTTGCAACCGCCCTGTGCACTAAACAGCTGGCTGCTGAAGCTTATTGGCCACAGCAAAAATACCTCAAATATTTTAAAAGCCAGAATAATTAGTTTGACCGGTGTGATGTTTCCGGCAAAGCTGTAGATAGTAGTTCTATTAAAAAAATCACAGGAGGGTTGTGTGCAAAGCCACGACCGCAAGGTTGAAGTAGAATTCTTTTACAGGAAAGATAACCCGGCTGCTTGCGTGTTAGTCATTATTTCTAGTAAATAAACTTTGACCGTTCATTGGCAGTATTGTAATTTCTCTTTGTTTGATATTTTGAATTAAGTTTATTGAATATTTTTAAAATTTTGCGCCAATGAGAAGTTGAAGTGCTATTGAATTGTAATATGCACATTTAATACGACATCATTAAACAGGAACGGAACGAAGGCTACGGTTATGCAGAACGCGAATGACGCCGCGATGCGTTTCGCCTTACCGTGGTGAAATGTACAGCTCTTTTTACGACGAAGTAGAGCTATACATTTCAACACATTTCGTCTTGCCGAATCGCATCGCCCCGTCATTTCCGTACTGCATAACCGTAGCCAAACACTAAGCGGCACAAACACGTAATAACAGTCAGAGTATGCATGTAGATCAAGATAATTAACTTTGGATTATAGCGCAAAACGAGAAAATATTAAATATTAATTTTTAAATTTCCAAATTATATAGGCCATAGGTGGGGCGATACTAGCATCGATACCAACGGTATCGATACTAGGGGTCGCGGTATTGAGCATTTTGGTATTGATACTCACCGCAAGAGATGAGTACCGGTATCGATACTTTCTAAACGACGCTTTTTGGAAAAAAATTGTTGGTTTGATACCGATACTATCGTCCAAGTATAGATGACAGTTCTACAAGGTATGCTACATTTTTGTCTATCCACGCACACAAACAAATCTCGTTATAAAAAATTTCGAGTTTTGTATGGAATTCGAAACATTTTTGGAAATTTCTCGTTTTATGTTGTTTTATATCTGATTTTTTTGGTTGGAGAGTGAATCTCCAGTTGAAACACACTAGAAATTGATATTAATTTAGATTTAGTGTGAAAAATTGCGACAATATGTCGAAATAAAATATATAAAAATGCTATATTTCTAATAGTTGGAGAATAATCTTCGTCATTGTCATAGCTCATGACTTTTGTTACTGTATGAAACATAAGCGATTTTATTTAGAAGCGCTATTAGAGTACAAGAAAAAAACGAAAAGTGCAAAAAGGTTACCGGCAAATTGATGGAAAACAACATATTTTACCTAAACCGCAGCATGTTTATGTATTCCCCACAAATAAAACATGTTTCAACATCATTTCTATAACTTTTCAGAAAAGTATGTTTTATAAGTTTTGTTTAAAATGCAAAATCATTTCAAATTTCATACAAAATTGGAAAAAGTTCATAACGATCCATGGGCCTAGCCAGAATTTCAAATAGGGGGGCAAGCTCTTCAAAATTTTAGAAGTAAAAAAATGGTACACTAAGGTCGCTTTTACGCGGTTGTTTTTACGCGGCTTTTTTTACGTGGATTCCAGACTTTACGCATTTTTTTACACTGATTTCGAAATTTACGCGTTTTTTGCGCGGATTCCGGAATTTACGCGTTTTTTTACGCGGCACGTATCCCCCGCGTAAAAAACGACTTAAGTGTGTTCTGAAAAATAGAAATAAATACTAATTTTTAAAGATTGTTACATCAAGGCAACCAGTGAAAAGTTGTCCTTGACATCAGAGTGGAAAATTTGATTATTCTTTGTCCAACCTCGAATATAAATAGATGTTCTTTACTAAAAACTCTTAAGTTCAGCGTCAGTATCAAACCCCGGATCAGATTTCGGAGTCCCTCTCTTCGAACATCATCGAGTTTGTCTTCGACGAAGAAAACGGAGTTACGTTCGGACGTTGTTGTTTAACCGCTACCAGGACCTCTTCGAGAACGATGCAGGTCTGCTGAATAATGCGGCGAAGGTACGTTTACTTCTCCGGAAGCTGGACACCCATTCGCACAGCCGCTATCTCAACTACATCTTGTCAAAGCTTCCCAAGGACGTGAAGATTGAAGACACAGTGAAGATTCTCAATAAAGTCTTCGGGCATCAAACGTAAAACGTCCCGGAAGCGGTTCATGTGTCTTTTCACGATTGTTGTTGACCATCTGCCGATGAACACTCAGCAAGCAGAGAGCACTCAACCGCTGTTCAAATATTGTTGACCTCAGCCAGGTTTTCACCCGAAGTAATGTGCATGTTTCCATGGTAGAGCAAGTGCAATTTTAACTGCTTTCTCAGTCGCAGGGACTAAAGAACGGGCTTTAGCTAGCAGGTCTATAAGATCCAACTCTTTCAAGTTCTTACGGTCTGCTCTCATACTATCTCCAACAAAATTGTCAACTTCACAAAAAATTACGAAATTTTCAGTTTTGCGCTTGAACTTTTCCAACGACATGCGTGTTACGTTAGCGCGATGCAGCAAGGACAACGCGTTGGCAGGTTCACTATCTTCATCGAACCGTGTTTCCAGTGAGGTTACAAGAGAATCAAAGTAAGGAATTGTCACAGCTCGGTTCCAATACTCCAAGCTAGTTGATGTAGGCGGATTTGCCCGGTACTTTTGCCGCTGCAATATCCTTGGTGGATCAACTGAAAAGCCTGTGCAATTCCACGCAACATAGCGCAAGCATTTCAATCAATCATTTTTGATCTGGCTGATACTTTACACAGATGTTTCTATGGGCTAAAGATGTCGTTTTGTGCTATTAGAGTTATTGAAAACAAAATTCTGCACCAATGTCAACTTTTAGGGGGGGGGGGCAACGGCCCCCCCTGCCCCCCTCTGGCTACGCCTATGTAACGATTACTAATACTAATGCATCGACGTGAATAGCATACCTATTAGAACTGTCTATACTTGGATACTATCGTAGCATCGAATATCGATACTTCTTCAGCCGATATTCCGATACCTAGTATTGAAGTTTACTGAAGAATCGCGATCAGAGCCTGACAAAGTCATTTGCAATTGACAATTATCAGGTTATAGTAACGCTTTGACCCGTCGCTTTTAATTGAAAAGCTTTTGTATCATTTTCGAGCACTTCGTGAGTCACATGACACCCAGTTGAAAGCTCTTGCTGTGATTCTGACAACTGAAGGGCTTGAAATTGATATAAACGCTTTTCAATAGAAAGCGGAGATTACCACCATCACTCACATGACGATTCACAATTGAAAATCACAATGAGCGCTGACGGAGACAGAAGGTTTCCATACAGTACTTCACGCATATATATAGGAAAGAGGGAGGAAATATTGATCGGAACTTGCGTAACGTATTTATTGGATACCATTGCCGTTCTAACTACGGCTTGCGGTATTTGAAAACTACCATCAAACGACGCGATGCGGTGCCAATTTCGCTGAAAAAAGGAAAGAATCTTTCTGTCCATCACTCTCTTCGTCGATTGAAATAGTCATCATTTGAAATGATCCGAAAGAAGAAAGAGGTAAAGAAAGAAACAAGTGATTCGTTGACAGTAGCCGAAAGGAATCAAGTGAAAATGACACTGTTCGAGTCGAAATGATAGCGCGAGTATATCAGTTTCATTGTAGAGCCGCGATACCAAATTAGGAATACTTTTGTCAGTATCGCCCATCCCTAATAGGCCAAATAATGCAATCCCAATTTACTAGGTCTCTTCTCTAACTCTGTCGACCGTGCTTGGGAAAGCAATCGTACCAATCAGAGGTCGAATTTTGTGTTTTGACAAGTCTTGACAATTTTCAATAGTACAATAATTCGAATGATAAAATAGCAATTTCCCCTGCATTTGGTAGTCTAATCCGTTGCTGCAAAAACAAAGAAAATCCATTGAAAATTAACCGATTTATTAGCATTTAAAATTGGACATATTTTTCACTTTTTTCGGTTTTAGATTTTCATTTCACATCCCTATGTAGCCGAACTTCCTGAAAGAAGTATTCTACTTCAAAAGCATTTTGCGGTTCAAAATGGGTTGCTGATTACAACTTTTGAGCTGCCATAACATTGGGGGAAATAAGATACACGGACAACATGCACTATGGAAGCTTTTTCACTTTCAGTAAATTCGAGGGGTGCGACAGATTTAAATTGCTAGGATGCAACACAAAATGCTTGCTTGCATTAACAAAAATTACTAACTTCCAATGACTTGTTTATTTGCCTTGAAAAAAGCATTTTGATTTCCAAAATTGGATTTCCTGATGGCAATCTTCATGCTGCCCCAACACGGGGGGAATAATGGCTGTCTGGCGACACACGCTGAGACAAACCGCGCTGCTCCTGAGACGTGGTGACCAACCACAAGGCTAGTGCTGCTGCTAAGGAAGGACGACTGCTGTTGTCGCTGTCTAGAACTATTATGAGCGGCTCCGGCTGAAACAGGCTCTTATATAGGCCAAATAGCATGTTTTCAATTGCAAGATATATGATCCTGTCGACCGTGCTTGGGAAGCAAGCATATAACGACCAATCAGAGGTCAAATTTTTCGTTTTGACAAGGCTTGACTATTTTCAATAGTACAATAGTGTGAATAATAAAATTACAATTATCTTATTTTGGGAAGAATTTTAGAAAATTTTCCAATCTATTGCTGCAAGAACGAAGGAAATCCATCGAATACTAACCGATTTATTAGCATTTGAAATTGGACATATTTTTCACTTTTTTCGGTTTTAGATTTCCATTTCACATCCCTATGTAGCCGAACTTCCTGAGAGAAGTATTCTACTTCAGAAAATTGATTGAATATCTCCGGAAGCTTATTTTTTGAATAATAAGTTGCCAAATGTTACAACCTTGATTATTTGAACACGGAAGAAGTTAAAATTTCTGAAGGCTTTTTTCGAAACCAGAACGATTTGTTTGATTGGTGTGATGTTTTCGGCAAAATGTTGGTGTTGTAGAGTATCAAAAATATTCTAAATTAGACATTTCAAAGAGCTAGGCTGAGAGCTGATATTTGAAAAGTATTAATATATTTTTGAAAACTGCATAAAGTAAACTGAACATTGATGATCATGGAGAAATAAAAACTAAAAATTCTTTTAAAAAAATCCTAATAAAAAGGATTTGGGAAAATTTCAGGAAACTTTTTTTTCTTGAAAAGTTTAAAAGAAGTTAAAAATAAATTTGTTTCCTTTTCAACGGTTTCTGCAAGACATGTTCGTGCAGTGAAAGCCTTTTAATTTGAAAAATAATAATTTGCGATCATTTTTCTGATTTCCAGATTATTCTTTTAAGTTTCGAATCACTTATTTTGAAATGTTGGTCCCTAATGTCATTTTTTTATCAGCTTGACCATTTTGAGCGCTGGATGCAAACAATTTGAAGATGTTGGCAAATGACCAGAGAGATGCAACTTTGATGGACTAGCAAATCAAAATGCTAAAAAAGTTGTGAATTCACTTCTGAAAAGTTTTCAGAATTTATGTAATGTATGTACAGTTAAATCGCAGTATTTTTCCTAAACGTAAATTAAAACCCATGTCACAAGTTTTGTTCAATTCAATCAAAATATTCATTACTCCCATGACTTTTTCCGATGATTTGAACAACGAAATAATAGGAGGGTGATATCCGTGATACGACCGCATAGTTAACGTAGGACTACAATAGTTTAATATTTCGCTTTGAGGCTCTGTTTGATTTGAGCTCGTTTTACTTCTAGCACGGTTCGATTTTGGCACACATGTGCCAAAACGAGCGATTATGTCTAAACACATTTCTTAGTCTTCTTGATTATTTCAACAAATTTAAGCTCAACATCCTCCAAAAGAAAGGTATTTTGGTTCTTTATGTTGCCAAAGCGAATGACCGGAATTGGTAAAACGGTTCCTGGAACATGACAATACTAAGCCTCTAATTACTCGGGTAGTAATATCAAGTATCTAGGTTATCAGCCTCAATTCATCAAGCTTGGAAGCTTTTGGCAAATTCTGCCATGTCGTGTTTGGCAAAATCAAACGGCGTCTGTATTTTGATTATTTATTTGCAGCACTCTATTTTAAAAGAAAAAATATTCTCTTTAACATTGATGAATGTCATTCATTCTAATACAGCTTCTATACAGACCTAAATTGAGTACGATTTAGTAGAAATTAAACAATATTTATTTGTTGTTATGGCTCACTCTCCAATCACCAAGCGGCAAAGATGTCACATAATAAAATTTTCCTGCAATTACAAGTTCGTGGAAAAAATAACGATAAAAAATTACAGTTTTTGAACAAAAATGTTATTCACAGAAAATTTAAAATGGACATGAGAAAAACAGAATGTAGAGTTTAAAAATAAACAACGCATTTTATCTGTACAATGAACCTAATTTATATACCCTGCTATCTGCCTCTACCGACACGTACAGACTTTTGCTGTCCCCGGTGGCGCAGCGTATTTTGCGAATAATCATATTGAATTCTGATAATTGCTACTACATATACGAAACAAGAAGAAGAAGACAATTTAAACGGCAATTCGATTGTATTCCAGATCGCCAAACGATACCTACGCGCTAACCCAACACGCCCGATTGTGCGTCGACAACCGCAATGTAGTCTAAACTTGGCTTGGCTGCACACAAATGGATATCGAGTTCTACTGTACTGATAGACGACGAGTGACCAGTGCTCTATTCATATATGCTCGATGCAGTACTCTTGCCTGTGCCAGCATGTTTTCCATCAAGACATCAGTTTTAATAACATTCTGACAGCAGAACGTGAAACTGTCTGATAGTGGAGGTGGTTACGAACTTTCCGAAAAAGCTTCACCTTCAAGACATCAATATAGTCTAGGCTCATAGAAGCAAACGTTAGTTGACCTTTTGGGACGGGGAGATTCTGTCAAATTTTTTTTTGCCGCTGCTATACGGGATATCACAGCAACCAGTTGGTGTCTATTCATGAAGTCTATGCCAGGGGTGCTCGCATGTGATTGGTACATTGTTCGTGAAAATTCGACCTTGAAACTTTTATTCAATTTTCACTGTTAAACAATTAAATGATAATGATAACTGAAGAATCACAAAATTGTCCATCATTTTATCAATCCAACGACATATTGATTATTGTAATCCATCATGTGGTTACATCAGTATCACCGTTTGAAATCTTTCATTCCAATGTTACACTTTGGTTTTAGTTTCCGCAGAATGTATCTCGATATAGTGCGGTTAGACGTAGTCCTACGTCAAAAAAGTTTACACGAAAAGTGCTGTTTTGTTTGTTGTTGTTCCCCTCATAGGTTGTTATGCGTTGTGAAAAAGGGTGCTTATATCATTTTTTAAGAAGACAGATTGACAAACATAATGAATGCACAAAATAGCTAACACGATTATTGACTGCTTAATGGAAGATTTGCAAATTTGAGAAAATCGCAAAAATTGTATTTAACCTTCCATGTGAAGGCAAATTTTGCATTTTATGTAACTAATCAACTGTTTGTGTAGAATGTCCCGAGTAAATTCGGTAGAATTGATATGAGCTATTACTTCCAATTTAGGGTTCGAAGATTGACGTTCAGCCGTCGGTAGTTACCGGCTAGTTACCGTTTTTGACAATCGGGAATTTCTTGCAAACATGCGGGAAAAAGTCGGGAAAAATGAGTGGCCACCCTGTGCTTGTAGAACATTGATAAATGGTACAAAAATAATGTCATTCGTTAGCTACTAGAATCTATTATGATCAATAGTTTCTATTATTTTCGTCAGCTGTAAACAAATAATTGGAAAATTGTGTTTTTAAACACGTTTGCGTTCCGTCTTCCCAAGCATCCCGAGCTATCGGATACAGAAAACGGAATATGTTTATCTTATTTTAGTTATTAATCTTTAATTGAATGTTGTCTATGGGCGAGTTGTAGTTGTCCAAATCTTATAAAAAAAATTCATGTGACTTGTACGTACCTGAACTATACATTTAGACTGCAAATAACGATTTCTGATGTAATTTCAACTACAAACACCTTGAGTGAAAACTCCTTTGAGTGTAGCTGTTTTTGAGATATTGTAAGGAAACATTGCTTTTTATTTTTGCTTCATGTCGTGTCATGTTTGCTATGTTTGCTTTATGCCCATGTTCATTATATTACAAACGCGCTTTTCACATATTTTCCGTATTGTACCATCCGAACCTTGGACGTTTTATGTCAAATGGTGTCAAATGGCATCATATTACAAACGCGCTTTTCACATATTTTCCGTATTGTACCATCCGAACCTTGGACGTTTTATGTCAAATGGTGTCAAATGGCATCATAGCATAGGGCTGATTCAACTTGCTCAAATTTTTCTTTGTGATTGAATCTCGCATTGTAGAGTTGAAGGATTTACAACAATAACGCTTGAACCAATAAAATATTATCAAACTCACTAAAAAGATGGGAAAACGGACGAATGTAAAAATTTCCGAAAATGTTCAATAATGGGTTACAAGACCGTACAAGAGATTCAGGTACGCTACCCACTAGAAATAATTTGTAAACAAAGAATTTTTTCGTCATTGGAATGATGATTCACTACTAGTGCGTCCTACCCGGGACGTCATGGGATGGCATTTCCTGGGATTCTTGATTCCCGAGAATTTTCTATTCAAGTTCCGGGATACCGAAAAATATTTTTTGCAATGAAAATTATCGCTAAATCGAATTTCTGAAAGTAGAGTCCCAAAGTGATCAAAGTCGAGATCCGGTATTCCCTCGAAAAAAAAAAAAAATTAAATCGGTTTCATAAGAACGACAAAATGGTTCGAACTGGCAGAGTGGACTGGGAGATCCTCAGGTAAGGGAGCTGCGTAGCCGCAAGGATACAGAGTTCGCTTTGTCAAGCGTAAGGTCGTGGGTTCCAATCATAGTAGAATCAGGCCTTTCGATGTCCAAAAAGACTCAAGCACGGGGTTATGCTCAGGCTTCTCCACCGCTTACCCTTCCTTTACGCTGAATTTCTTTATCCCTATGTGTGACTTTCTCTTAACAAAATTAAGTTCCTCCTATAATAAAACTGGTCAGAAGGACGAACAGCGAAATTTCTCCAGGAAATAATAATAGGCAATATTTGGCAAGAGATACGAGGCTCGGTATAGTAGAAGCATTAAGCGTGTGAAAAGAAGAGTGAAATCATATTCACACACAGCGGTATTACTAATAATAGCCGCTCTTCTATTCTCCTATACAGCAGACACCCAGGCAAATCTCACAATAGATCAACGACACTGGTCGCAGTGAGCAAGTCCATACAGCAGGGCTCGAAGCGGCTAGGCAATGCAATAGTAGTGACTTTAACGACCAAAATATTGAAAATAGTGACCAAATAATGACTTTATATCAATTAAAAAGTGAAATTGAAAAGTTGAAAAGTTAGCATGGATGCTAGTAGTTAAGTTTTTTTATATAAAAGCCAGTTTTTTTTTTTTTTCATCTAATATAAGAGCCATTTGTTAACAGGATTTTTTTCTCCACGGTTTGTTATACTTTATCGCAGCACATTTTTGTGTAGATTGTTGATTCCGAACTATTAACACACCTTCTAAGGTCGCCTGAGCAAGCTCGACCTCCACCATATCATGTTTTTCAATGGCTTTTTTTCAGTGGCTAGTGTAAAGCGTGCATTAGCTTCCAAAAACAATCTGGATTATATAAAAATACATTATTATTATAACTTAAAGTTTTGTTCACGCTTATCGAAGCATACTTATCCGCAGTTCGCCTTTTCTCGTCCGCCTTCTTGCATAGAATCCTTAGTTCTTCCTCCTGTCTTTCAATTGTTATTTTCAGATATTTTGTTTTCTGTTTTTTTCTTCCATTTGTTATCGCTCAACGGAACTCCTTTTGTCTTTTAAAAAACAGAAAAGATCAGTATTAAATAACGCGAGCACTACTGGAAACACGAAAATTCGAGCAGAGATGCCAGATGTTTTTGAAGAGCATCTGGAACTGCGCGAAGAACCGAAAACTGCGCGAAGAACCGAAATCTGGAATAAATCTAGCCGTCCGTTCCGTTAACGTTGGCAGATGGTACGTGTAAATAAGACTTGATTTTTTTTTTATTCTCGCTTATTTTCCGTCGGTCTAGCTCCACCAGTGTTGTTGTGCCAATCATCGACACCCGGGGAGGCGGCTCCAGCCAGGACTCAAATTTACGGCCCGTTGATTTACGTACCGACGCAAACGGCTTTTATTCCTTATGCGATGGAAGGCGTGATTCCAGAGATTTTTTGCGTCAGGCTTGAACCTGGACCAGTTGGGTTGGTTGTGAGTGGATCACGCAACACCACAACTAAAGACGTTGCGATATCATTGAGCATCGATACTTGGTACCGATACTGGTACCGAAAGCTATTGCTGATACTCCGATATTATCGCGACAAAAGTATCGATACTGCAAAGTATCGTTGTTCGATAACTCAGGCTCATTTGAAGTAATACCCATATTGCCGTTTTTTGCATATTTATTGCTCGCGATATAAATAATAGGATTGTTTAATTTGATTGAACACTTATTTTTTACCTAATGAACTGAAACCAAAGAGTTTCTGCAAATGTTTCGCCGATTATGCTCGTCAAAAACATTTAATCTCTTCTGATCCGTAGAGCTATTATCATAACACGTATCTCACAATTACAGTCGCGTCGCAGTAATATACCAAACAAAAAAAAAAAACACTTAAATACGAGTTGAAAAAAATCAGTTTTTCTCCTGTGATGAGTTGAAATTTTGGTGCTAATCGATTGATTTCCGCAATGTATTTCTTGCAGTAAGTTTAAGGATACATTCAATTGGGGTTAATCATTTGATAATGTGGAACGGTAAATTTCAATTATAATTCTTTGCCTACTTTTGTTTCTACTAAATGATTAGTAATCTTGTCTAGAGCATAAACTGGGCTATAGCTAGAGCATATATGAAAGGCTATAGCTTTTTAACCGTTCCTGAGACTTTTGGTGCTCCTTGCTAGCTCGCATGTGTTTTAAAAGACCACAAAGTTCGTCGTTTCTGAGTTTGCATAAAGTTCATTTGAGCCTCTGAAGACTTCGAACATGCTGAGGGCACCAAATTTCGCAGAAACGGGTTAAAAGCTCTTTTTTCAATTCAGTTCGGGCTCTAATGCATTCCTGTGACTAGGGGCACCGAAATTTACTATATTTTGACAAGAAACGAACTACATATAAGGCGACATCCGTAAATTACGTAATGCAAAAAACCCAATTTTTGAACCACCCCTCCCCCCCCTATGTAACGAAACGTAACACCAACACCACACCCCCTCATAAAAATTATGTAACGCTGTAGAAGAATTTGCTTAACAGAAATGCTCGTTTTTAGAAAGGCCCTCCTGTTACGTAACGCTGATCTTACCTCCCACCCTCCCCTATGTAACAAATCGTAACGCTCGAGGATACCCTCTCTTCCCCCTTTGAGCGTTACGTAATTTATGGATGCCGCCTAAGTGAGTCACAGATTTTGTTAACAAATTTAATATTTTCCAAGCAGCTACCCGTAATAAATTCTCACAGTTTCCCCTGAAGATGTCACTGATCAGTGACGAAACGTTGGAGAATTAAAAATAAGTTGCTCTACTGTTTTGAGACTGCACAGACGAAAATACACTCAACTCACTTTAATTAGTTCATTAAGCAGACATTATGTGAAGTAGAGAGAACAAAAATTAAGCTAACTGGAAATATGATACAGATTTGCAAAAATATACCGCATCCCGACGGGACTTGAACCTGCAATCTTCTTGTCTCCGGCATGGTGTTTTGACCAATCAAACTACGGGGGTCGGTGGTACTGTTCCACAATCTATATCGTATCACATTCTGCTGCCGACTTATTCTATTGCTCATCCCTAACTACACACACTGCTGTGCAAGCGTTATTTATAGACTGAAAAGAATATCTCATCACACACAGAAGAGTCAGCTGATGCTGATAACTCTTATAGACCTGTGTGATCGAGACCAAAGTCAGTCTGCGTCGTGCTTGCAAGTGCGACACTTTAATTACTTTACTATAAAAAGAAAAGAAAATGCAAAAATCAAAAAAAAAATCAAAATTCAAAATGCATTCCTACAGACAGTGTAGAAGTACGAGAGCACAAGAGAAACAGCAATTTTGGCTGAAATGTTGTTTCGTTTTTTTTTTCGATACTGAGAGTAGTGTATCAATATTGACGAAGGATTCCAAATTAGTATCGGAGGTATTGCAACGTCCCTACCCACAACCATCGACTCCTGATACAGGGAAAAAAATTGAAGGCATTTGAAACAAATTTTGTTTTTTGAGCTATCACCAGATCTCGACATTTCATGCATTTCAAAGATATTTGGTATAAAAAAACCGATTTCAAAAATGTCATGAACTTGTGCTTTTTTTTCAAATTTAGCATGAAAACTTTTGCTCCTGTTCGATTTTATGAATTCAAATCAGTGAATCATGTTTTCAATATTTTCTTCTGTATGACAGAGAAAAAAAAACAAAACTACATAAATCGCTGCTTTTCTTCCCTCGGAATCCGGGGAAACTGAGAATCATCGGGAAATGGACGCTCTATTCGCATATATGCACAAAAGAATGAATATTATTGGTATGATATTGTTGGAACAAGATTTACAGTACTCCGGTACCTTAATCATATTTTTCCTGTGACACAAAATTACGTTATAACTATTGAGTTTTTAAAACAAGCCAGATATCTTTTGTCTTGATCCTCTATCCATCGGATAGGGATCAATGGAGAGTTGTAACTACATTTGTAACTAAATAAAAAAAATTAGTGTACGTTTTCAAAGTTTATTAAACAAATTTCTACAATCCGTCCATTGATAACGTTGTAGTAGAGATTAAAATACAATTTTTGAAGAGACAGCTGACTATTGTGTCATCGGATACTTTATTTGATTCTCGACCATTTTTGTGGCTCTCTGACTCTGAATCTTATTGTTATGTCTCGACGCAAATATCCGTTTTATCACAGCTTCGATTAGTACCAACAATAACAGGAACTTAGAAGATGTTCAAAAAATGTTAACATTGTTTCGTGTAAAATACTTTCTGATACCTTAAGGATATCAACAACCTCTCCTCGCCGCGCACTGTCAGTTAAAAATAGATTATTTCAGATGGTTTGGTGGCAGCCACCTTGAATGATAGTCCTACGTAATCCTTGTCTTCAGCGTGTGTCGAATGTGTTGTTAATTAACAGAGACAGCAAAATCAGTTGTTCAGACGTTACTGGTTAACAGTTATTGCCTCCATCGATCGGTTGAGCTCTTCGAAAATATTGGTAGAAAAAAAACACAAAATCAATCGCTACCATTTGAGGTTTTAATTTCAATAAATTTCAAATAACTCGTTTGACAACCATTTTTTTCAAATGTTTTCTTTCGACTAAAATCATAGTAATTATCTTAACTTAATATTATTACGCAAGATTTCTGCGAGTCTGTAAAACCTGTAAACCTCATTACCTTGCAAGCGAAATGCAATTTTCTACCGTCCGCTGCCAAGCATCTCGAAGAATCAAACTGGCCAACAATCTAGAAAAAAAAGAAAAACAATAACAAACCCATCGGAGCGTTTGCGCTCGATAGGCCTAACCTCGGTTTAAATTCTAAGTAGGTCTAGTGTACGAGGGCAACCGCCTAAGCCGCTGCATGCCACTGGATTGCAAATGCATGGCGTATATTATTTTTGCACTCTCTCTACGGATCGGTACGTGCCCGTTCGGTTGGCGAGAACGGCCAAGAATGTCGGCAAGCGGCGGAACACTACTGTAGTGTAATATTTGTACACATATTAATATGTACTATTTTTGCTGGTAGTCTTCGAATGTATCGCTACTAAGTGCTGCAGCTGATGGAAGCGTGATTACTCTTTTTTTGTTTTCGTTCAACTTATTTTCACCGCCCATTCGCCTCCGCCAAGGATGCATTTCGCTGCATCTGCATAGAAACCCCATTTACTACGCACTACCGCTTGGCGAACGAGTAAACAAGCCAATTTGTACAAGCGGATTTAAATATAAATCGTGTGTTTGTGCGAATTACACGCGGGCAGTGTTTCAAATTAAATTCATATAAACTATCTTACACTATTTGAAGATACTTGACCTAAAAATCACGGTACGGTTTTCTTCTCCTCGTTGCTCGTTCCGCTGTTGACGTCAGCATATTAGTGTAAGTGAGAACCCATATATGCATTCTGAACGATGCTGCGCGCGCTCGCTGACACCGGCTGTACCGAACGACCGGCACGGGGGGTAACCACGATCCACGAGCAGAATTCCGTGCACGGCGCACTATTGCACAATAGCGTACGTGTGTACGTACGGTATGAGTCGTACCTTCCACCCCCTTTCGTTCTACCATTTTCTGTTTCAGCCCGTTGCGTCTACCAGCACCTATCCTCCTGAGCCGGGCATTAGGTAGTAGTACCTACTGTGCTGACATTGACCGGTTTTCCAAACTGACTTTGAGCTACAAACTATTTGCTACTAGCAGCAACTGCAACTGCAACTAACTATTGCAAGTCGGTCAATGTGACCGCGAAACCCTGTGCGAAATTGGGCGAGAAGTGCTGCTCGGGGGACTAGCGCTGAAGGGGTAAGCGAAATCGGTAGAAATTATCACTATCTCTATCGTTCGGCAGTGAAGTGGCTGCCTGTGCCGAGGGGGGACTAAGTTTGTGAATAAAAACTGTGTTTTTGGCGGGTTCATGACGGTTTCGACTCTATTTTCATGCGTAATGAAAATTTGTTTCGACATCATCGAATCATTGCGGAATTTCAAGTTCAATTTCTCGACCGCGGTGAATTCTCACTTCTTGATTAACAGTATGTTATTATTATTCTCAATCCACATCGCTTTATTTGTCGGTAAATCTACATGTTCTACATGTTATTCGTGAATAGATTGCTTTAATTACTTGCTATCGACCACAAGATGATCTACTTTCGGGTCAAAAAAAGAAATCAGCAATTTTGCAACTATTTCGATATCAAATAAAGAAAAGGGTAATTCAATTTACTTCAATATAAATTATCACTCGTTGTTTGACCTTTTATTGTGCTCCTCGGTAAGGGAATTCCAGAAGCAAATTCTTTCGAATAGTTTGCCAAATATGGAAAACATATTGCTTAACACTGTTGTTTGTATTGCTTAAGATATGTTTAGACTATATCTGATTTTTTCATCTGATTCGAGCTGATTGCTCGAAAAAATATCGAATGCAATGTTGTTTTACATTTACACAAATTCGATATTGTGATTCGACATGCCGTGCGATATGTCGAATGGAATAGGAACGTTTCTATTATTCGTTCGACTCTAACAACATAGCAACCTTTGATTTTTTTACAGTTTTTTGTTTTGGGTCTCCATAACAAATGTATGTCGAACGGCAAATCGAGCAGACTTTCGATTTCTGCAGTGGTCAAAATCAGACCGACATATCTAATAGTCTAAATGTATCTTTACCAGATGTTATTAAAACTAGACCAGACAAAAAATTTTGTCTTCATACAGTTATATATCGTCTTATCCATACATTCACCAGATATAAAGAGTTTTTACTCGAAACAATTTGATGATAGAAATTATTAAATGATACTACAAGGTTTCACAAACAGTACTAACGATTTTCACAACGACTTTGTGGATCACCAATTTCACACCTTTTCCAACCGTTTGGTAATTTTTCTAACATCGCTGGCGTCATTATCATTATCATCATCATCATCATCATCATCATCATTGTCATAATTAAATCAAAGCCGCCCATTTTACTACACCTCTAAAAAAACCGCTCAATACAAATTGCAGGCTGTCGAAATAGTTGCACAGCCACGCCAAAAGAGACGAAAAAACACGACAGAATCTGAGGCTGCTCGAATCGATAATTAGCCAAGCAAACTGCCGAAAAACCACGGCGCACTGCGCGGCACTACGAGCGGCGTGATGGGCGGCCGGCAGAGCACGGCGGAATGGGGGCGCTTTTTCTACCGTGCGCATTGTATACAAAATGTTTCGAAGCCCCTATTTGTGTCAAGGACACCCGATCCGACAGCGAAGCAGCGCAAAAGCTTCGGACTCCACGGACTGTGGCTTGGGCTATTAGTCTACCAGCTAGGTGGACGAAGTGGAGCCCGCCATCGTCGGTGAAACCTCTCAGAACTGGGGCCTGCTGCGAGTTTGGTGCTATTGCAGCATCGATCGGATGGTCCACCCGGTTGGCATTTGCACACTAAAGCCACAATAAGTGCCGCTACTTCACCGAATGGTCCTCCACCGAAGAGATTGTAATTATCTTCAGCGATCGATCCTTTTGAGCTTCGCAATGGTTGGTGATTTCGGCTGCTGAAGGTGAAAGAGAATTAGCGAAATTCACCATCTGCTGTGCGTCTCCATTGATGCCCGCGTTCGTGTATTTGTGAGACAGGCTCTTGTTGACTGCAATATTACGGATTAGTCAATGGTTGCGTCGTCGCTTCTAACCGCTGCATGCCACGACGACTAGATCCGATTTACTTAGAGCCAGTTATCTGTGGTTGACGGTGATCCGTAGCCACGTTTAGTCGCAAGGAGATCTCATTCTGTCTGCATTCAGGCGCAAAAACTAGGCCAAGGACACTCGGTCCGGTACATACACGCCATATAAAGTAGGCAAAGTGATCGATCTGGCTGTTTTTTTTTTTTTTTTTTTTTTTTTTTGTTTGGCTGCGATTATTATTTACTTTCACACTGACAGCCCGAGTGTCTGATTTGGTTGAAATCGTTCGGGTCTGATTGCGATTGATGTTCTGAGTGCTAGAGGTTCTCTAAGTCGGCTGACTGACTGGCTAAGCGCAGCTCACTTACTGTGTATATTGATCACCTTGAACTGACTTGAAAATGGAATTCGAAGGATTTGTGTAACCAGTATTAGAACAGGAGGCGCAGGCATAATTATTAGGAGCGAGTCGTAATATGACTAATAAAAATTCTCGTCCAACGCGTAATCGATTGGATTTCAGTGCTTTTCAACGAGTGATTTGGTTTCAGAGCAGGATACTTATAGCTGACTTCTTGCTCTATATGCAAGAAACCTGAATAAAATATAAATGGTTTTACCTACGTGTACAACGGATTCACAATGACCTGTTCTTTGCTTCCTTTTTTATCATTGTAATCATGATAAGGCAAAAAATTGGGTATCTACCGCATTAGTTTCTTTGAAGCGGGCTTGCTCTATATACTCAGGTTTATTGGAAGACTTATTCAACAACAAACCAAGAATACATTTGGTCAAAATTAAACCATCAAACAAGAAACCATCGCCTATCGTAAAAATATCCGAACACTTATCAAAAAGTCTTCAGAAAGAAATCAGAAATTTTCAAATCCTCTTAAAACCTCTGAAACTGATTTTGAGAATGCATGGAATGAGTATTCTTTTCTCTTGTGTGAACTTGCTCACAGCGCCAAAAATCGTTGATTTATTGCAGTGGTTCTCAACCTTATTCGGCTTCGCGACCTCTTTTGCTATAGTTACACGAAGAACTTTGCGGCCCCTTGAAAGAATTTCAGATGCAAGTTTGTAACGCGAAGCGGGCCCCAAGCCTCTGGTTGGGAACCATTGATCTATTGTGAGATATACTCGGGTGTCTTCTGTATTCCGGACTTCTATTAAGTAATAGCGCTATTGAGAAGTGACATGCTTATCTGCTTATGCTAGTGTGTTATATAATTTTACCCTCCTTTGACTTGACATTTTTTAAAATAACGGACGAAGTTACTAACCGACTACAACGAAATTCAATAGCGACCTATAGGACAACTAGGCCTTTCATTTGAGGCTAATTTTGTGAAAATCGGTTCAGCCATCTCTGAGAAAAATGAGTGAGTTTAAACAGACTCTAGAAAACATTTCTTCACATAACTTTTGGACCATATGTTCAATCATTATGAAATTTATAAGTTAAGAGTTCTGGAGATAGCCCGTTCATTTGACATCAGTTTTGTTAAAATCGGTTGTGTAGTTTCTGAGATATTGATGTTTCGTGATTTTTACATTTTGATACATAACCTCTAAACCAAAAATCCGATTACAATGAAATTCAATAGCAACCTATGGGGCGACTAGACCTTTCATTTGCAATTAATTTCACGGAAATCGGTCTAGCCATCTCTGAGAAAAGTGAGTGAGAAAAAAAAGTTGCACATACACACACACGCACACACACATACACACATACATACTTACATACAGAAAATGCTCAGCTCGTCGAATCGAGTCGAGTGATATACCACATTCGGCCCTTTGGAGCACTTTCATACCTTTAGTTTTTGCAGTGATTGCTATACCTTTCTAGGAGAAAGGCAAAACATGTATTCCTCATTTCATTTCTACCGTACAATCTTGTGAAACAGTTCGGAACGATTGGATAACCAACAATCAATTGTAAATTTATTGTACTTTCCGATGTTTGCGTCATCGTTGCTCATAGGGAGATATTTTGCAAAAAAAAAAACTATGGAGACGAATGGTGGTCGGTTGTAAAATATTCAGTTTCGTATATTTAAACAAAATGATTGACTGGGAAGTATACTTCATTTTTTTTGACGTGGGACTACGTCTTTGTTTTCTATACTACGCATTCTGTAGAATTGGAAACGAAACTAGCAAATGTTGCGTCAGATTTCAAACGTTAATAACAGCATAACCACATGATGGATAACAATAACCAATATGTTGTTGGATAGATAAAATGTAGAACAATTTCGTAATATGCTAGTTATCACTCTAATTTCATTGCTAAGCGGTAGAATTGATAAAAAGTTTCAATGACAAATTTACGCGAAAAATAAACCAATTACATGCGAGCATTCCTAGCACAGACGACGTGAATGGACACCATCCGTTCCCCGTGATATGTTCTGTATCAATATCGATATAAAAATTGACAAAGTCTCCACGTCCCAATAGGTCAATTTATTTTTGCTTCTATGAGCTTAGACTAAAATGATGTCTCGAAGGTAAAACTTTTCCGAGAAGTTTGAAACAATCTTCATTCTTGAACAATTTCTAAACCTGCTTTCAGAACCTAATAAAAACTGATGCCTTGAAAGAAAACATGCCGGCAAAAGCAACAGTACCAGTGGAGTAAAGAACCGCAGGTCTCTTGTCGTCTATGATTGCAGCGGTACTCTTCTATTCGTGCTGCAGCGGTACTATTCGTTTTGCAGTGATACACATTTTTTCGTACATTTCTATTCATGTGCAATCGAGGAAAAACTGCAATGCTGCTGATGATGGTGATTGAAAGTTTATTTCATAAATATTATCACCATAAATTACTCAACAAGAATTGTAAATCTTTGCAACGGATATTTATTTAAATTTATCTTCGATATTCACTAAATAATCGTGACCGGATAGTATCGAAAGAGTAAATTCCACATATAAACATTTTTAGAAGAGTAAGAGCCTGCGAATGCTTGTGAATTTTTGGTTTATTTACTAAGATTCATCAGAATCTCTTTTTACATTTAAAAATTGTTAGATGATATATTATTATTCAAAGCTTTACCATAATAAACAAATGTATATTAGCTGTCTTCGTAATACAGTGAATGTAGTTGTAGGCGAATGAAAAAAATTGTCAAGCGAAAAACAAAAATGGAATTGTTGATTGCTACGATTTTTTGCTGAAACTTGTTAATAATTTTGTTTTTTTGTAATGATTTTTTTATGTACTAAAATATCTATTCAGAACTAATATTGTGTGTTCTGCCACAAATGGTGACATTTCAACACTATTATATATATTTGTACGCTTTTTTATATTATTGAATGTTATTAGCTTTCGCAGTTAAGTTGATGTTATTGTAGGAAAATTATTAAACCTACTTGTCAAGGAAAAAAAAAGAAATAAAACGAAACTTAAAATAAACTTAAAACTATCTTACTGACTATAAAGAGAGCTAATCGTTGCAATTGAGGATTGCAACGATTTTTGTCGGAATTTGTTGATAATTTGGCTTGACATATTTCCTAATGTTCCTACATTAGTGAGCCTATGTAGCTCGTTCGTGCTTAACCAGGGAGGTCGCTTCAAAATGATTTTTAAAAGTTTATTCTGAATCCTTTGAAGTGTCTTCTTCCTGGTTGCACAACAACTTGTTCAGATGGGAACTGTATATAACATTGCTGGCCTAAAAATTTGTTTGTAAATTAATAGTTTATTCTTGGGACAAAGTCTAGAATTCCTGTTGATAAGAGGATATAAACATTTGATATACTTACAGTTAAATAACTTTGAATCATTTTTGTGAGGTAAAGCGGAAAACTGAAATTTGACATTTTAGCTATTAAACTTTTATGCCAAACACTGTCGAATGCCTTTTCTATATCTAAAAGAGCAGCTCCAATCGAATAGCCTTCAGATTTATTAGTTCGAATCATATTTGTTACTCTAAGTAACTGATGAGTAGTGGAATGTCCATGACGAAAACCAAACTGCTCATTTGCAAAAATTGAATTCTCATTAATATGTGTTATCATTCTATTAAGAATTATTCTTTCGCAAAGCTTGCTAATAGAGGAAGCTGGATTCTTTTCGGGTTTTAAAATTGGAGTGACTATGGCATTTTTCCATTTCGTAGGAAAATGTGCTAGTGCAAAGCATCTGTTAAAAATTTCTCGTCGCTTTTATTTTGCTATTTTCACCGCTCTTAACTTCCGACTACTCGGTTGAATCGAGAGGTAAAATAAAACTACTTTTACTTTTAAAAAAGTAAAATTTCACAGTAAACTGGACAAATTAGAGCTATGAGATGAATATAGGTGTTGAGATGTATATAAGAGCGGTTCCCCCATAACAATTTTAAGCATGATTGGAGCAAAAGAAATATCTGATCATGAGAAAGACCTAACGGCACGTTAGGTGCATAAATTATTATTTTCAAAATTTTCTGACATCAGAAATGAGTTAACCCACCCAAAATTGTAATAATGTGTAATATTCATTCATTTAAATAAGACTTTTAGGTTTTTTCCGACTTTTGTTCAGAAACCTGCCACTGTGCTGGGCTGACAACCTGAAATTTAGCAATTTTTATGTAAAACTCGTCAATAAATCGATTGGTGGTAGTTTCATCCTGTGCAGGGCACGGGAAAGGGTCCATATTTCCAAAAATAGCTCACTGTATTTCCTTTACTGTGTGGCTCTAAGCATATATCAAATGAGGAAGCATCTAGATAGGCAAGTAGATAATGATGTTTGCTTTGCACCTCGAGACTGAAGAAAAACATTAATCCAGTTACCCGCTAAACATGTCTGCTCTTTGAATGTCATCGACCGCGGTGTACTTCTTTGTGTTCTCACTAAAGTGTTTCAGCATCTTTTGTTTCGCTCAGCTATGGTGTAAGTATTCATTTTTTTCTGAGAGCAGCAGAAACACAGCACGAAGCAGAAGCAAAAAGCGTGGTGTAAAAACGTTTAAAAATAATGCAATTCAATATTGGATAAGATACCGATCACACTTTGGCGTTATCACTGACAGTGCGAATAAAGTATTCCTTGTGATAAAATAAACTGTGGAAAGCTTTTTTTACACTCAAAACTAGACGGCTAATGTGTTGTCAAAATGAGTCGACTTTCATTGAATGCATTTTCTAGTGCCCGCTATCGCACAGAGACTGCATTTCACTAAAGTACCTCACTGCATCAGCTGTTATCGATGCCCGCTGCAACTGCTACGCTACCCGTAGCCATGCCAATGCTTTGGCCGCTATACGCCGCTATTGGAATCCGCTGTCCCTGCATCAGCTGGCCCAGCTACTATCGACGTTGAAATTCGCTGCAACTAGTGCGCTATCCATTGCTATGCCACAGCTGTGGCTGCTATCCGCCTGGTATCCACTGCAATGCTACTGCTGTTGCTATGGGAGGACTGCTGTTGTCGCTGTCTAGAACTATTATGACCGGCTTCGGCTGAAACAGGCTCTTATATAGGGATGAAAAACCTATCGATAGTTATCGATAGTAGTAGGAAATAATTATCGCCAGCCATTTCAGTTGATATTTTCCTTCGTTACTCTTATACAGACAAAAGGCAAATTTAAAATGGCAAGGTCTATGATTCTGTCGACCGTGCTTGGGAAGCAATCATATTATCAGATCAGTCGAAATTCGCGCTTCAACAAGGATTGACCATTCTCAATAATATAGTTGCTTGTCATGATTTGGACTTGATAATTTTTTAAATTTTGATTATGCGAAAAATTAATTTTTATGCTGATAATGAAAGCTTTTCGGATGTTGTGCTCATGACTGAAGGAAAATATAATTCAGTGCGTTCTGAGACACGGAGATGAAGCCAAATATATATCTGTTCCAAATTTTTTGAAAGTGTAAATTGATTTAAGAGAATATATTATTTCTTCAATTAGGTCTTTATTTCATCCTGAAAAGAAAAGGACAATTTGTTCAATTCAATGTCTGATAAGATGCCGATCACATCCTTGCGTTATCACTGACAGTGCAAATAAAGTATTCCTTGGGGGAAAATAAACACTGAAAAGCTTTCCAGAACGTTCTTTCCATTGGATGCATTTACTAGTGTGCCTGCTATCGCTCAGAGACAGCATTTCACTAAAAGGCCACACTGCATCAGCTGGCCCTGCTTATGTTGATGCTGAGACCAACGTCAACCGCTGCACTATCCCCGTTGTCACAGTAGTGGACGCTTCCGTGGCCATAGGTACCCGCTGCCCTGCATCACCTGGTCCTGCTATCGATGCTGAGACGCGCTCCGCTATCCTTTGCCATACCACAGCGGTGGCCGTTATCCGCTGCACTGCTACTGCTGCTGTATCCACTGCTGCACTAAGGGAGGACTACTGCTGTTGCAGTCTAGAATTATAATGAGCGGCTTCGAGTGAAACAGGCTCTTATATAGGCCAAATAGCACATTTCAAATGGCAAGGTCTATGATTCTGTCGACCGTGCTTGGGATATAACGACCAATCAGAGGCCGAATTTTTCGTTTTGACAAGGCTTGACTATTTTCAATAGTGCAATAGTTTGAATAATAAAATTACAATTATCTGCATTCGGGAAGAATCTTAGAAAATTTTCCAATCTGTTGCTGCAAGAACGAAGGAAATTCATCGAATACTAACCGATTTATGAGCATTTGAAATTGGACATATCTTTCTCTTTTTTCGGTTTTAAATTTTCATTTTACATCCCTATGTAGCCGAACTTCCTGAGAGAAGTATTCTACTTCAAAAACAATGGAAATGGAAAAATAAGTGCAAACAATATGAAAAAATGTCACAAACTTCATGCTAAAAAAGTTCAAAATGTCAAAAAGGTACAAAATCTTAAAATTGTAGAATATGTCAAGAATGAAATTTGTCGCAAATGTTACAAATGTTAGTGTGGCAATTGTCAAACGAACTATATTATTTGATAAAATAGATGATCACTTCAATTCTCGGAAAAAATGCAGCCTGTTAATCTCTACAGCATTTAGTTTTCGCTATGAATACTATTTTTGATTTATTTTCATTTGAATTGCTTTTTCATATGGATAGCTCTCAGCAGCAGAGTTAGCCCTGACAAGAGAATGGTCATGAGTTCAGTTCAGAGCTTAGTAGAATCAGGCTGGTTTGGTGCAAGAGACAATTTTACACATGGATTTATTCTCAGGCTCCCCCCATCACCTCACTTTGACCTTCCCTCACACTAAAATAAAAATAAAACACAAAGCGCGTATTCCTAGTCATCTGGGTTGAAAATTGATTGAGTTTAAAACGTTTGAAAGTGGACAATTTTCGTGACGCTCTCGATGTTTTCGGTTTTTGAAATTGGATACCTGTATTGAAGTTGGACCCCTGTATATGTTGCCGTAAGACGTATTCTACGTCGAAAAAAAAAACAACAACAAAAACAATGAATACTGTGGAGAATCTTGGTTTTACAACGTTTTTTTCTCCAAAATATGCGTTATAAGACAACATCCAAGCTTACATCCAATACAAGAACTGTTAGGACTCATGCTCTAATTATAAAACCAAGTAAAATTCATGTCTGGGGGCGACTATCACTGAGTGCCATACTGATGGAATGTAACGCGGAGTATACCACAATATATCTAACTAATGGTAGTAGTGGTCATAGGCTCCTGCAAGGAAAAAAAAGTAAAATTCATACTCTCGGTGAACGCATACTAGCCAAATTTTGAATAAAAATATTTGAAAAAAAAAACTCTGAATTTCAGAAAATCAAGCAAATTAATCAAGCTCAAGCTCAGAAATTTTGCAACATCTCCTGTGACCTGTCTGATCTCCGGAATTTTATTACAGCTTGTTCCTTTTATCAGTTTTATGTATGATCATGAATGGATAAAGAAATAAAACCGGCTTTAATGGCTCAATTTGTGACATATAATACGATCTCAACGATTGCGAACGTTTAAACCACTTTCGAAGCTTGAGCAAAATGAAAAACTGCGATGAAGTAATTCAAACCGAATGTAAAAACACAGCGAGAAGAAAACCGGACCCACTAAGCCGACATAGTTAGTGCGCGCCGATTACGTGGTCGGACAGACAAGCGGATCCGGATGATGTCGGCATGGGGCTTCCACGCCGCAGTTCTCTGGTGGCTTGGGAGCGTGCACTGGGTGTCTCTGTTGATATCGTAAAAACACCCACACCACCCTAATCGCTGTTGCTGCCACTCGCGCGAGATTGAGCTCCGTTCGAGGCTCTCGCCGCTCCAATCGCGCTTTCTCTTGTATGCTGTAATCGCATGCCGATGATACCGCCAGGGGAACTCTTTCGTCTATTTTTGGTCTATCTGTCTATGCGGCTTCCCTCTTGGCACAAAGTTGCGAGTGTATGCAGAAACGCAACCGAAATAAACATACAGACAGCGCCGACACAGCAAAAAACGAAAACGAAGCTCGCGCGCGCTCCGACTCACCGATTGCGCAATCTCTATAGAGAGTGAAAATTGGCCAAGTGCAGTAGGGCAGCGAGCAGCACAACCGCCACCAACCGCCGCGGCGCCATTTTTTGCCGTGCGCGTCGTCATCGCTTGTTGGAGCGGATCGCGTGGACAGGCAAACAGGCAGACAGCTGGGCGGGCGGCGGTATAAACGAACGATCGAAAGTGGGTCGCACACAGACTCACGCGACCATTTACCAACCGACCGACCGATCGACCGTACAGCGTGGAGTGTGCCTACGATGGGGGGCACCGGCAGCAGTGCTTACGGGTAGAAGGGCGACCGCTTGCAGTGCGCTTTCGATACCGCTTAGTGTCCACCAGGAAAACTACGACCACCACGAAAACTACGAAGATGCTCGCTTGCTTGCTGATGCTGATGATGATGCCATCGGTGAGGCTGGCCAAAAAGGTCTACCGATTCATCGATTCTAGGTGGGATGTAAAAATGACAAATCGGAATAGCTTAATGACAGGGAGGTGGGCATTTCCTATTTCGAAAATGCTTTGTCCTAGGCTGATAGGTCTTCAACTGTTGCTACCCTTCGAATCTATTATGTTTTAAACTTGTATCTTGTATGCAATACAAACATGGCTGTGAAACAATAAGTATAATTCAAATAATTGTGAAGGCACTAAATGAATCAGAAAATGGTATGCAGGTGTCTAGACTATTATTTAATTGTATACTTTTTAATAAATAAATAAATAATAAATATAAAGTAGGATTTCTAATTTTATTAGAAAAAGGACATTCCTCAGCAGTCGTAAGTCTTGGCTTCCATATATTTTTATTCATTTAATAGATATACTTTTGATCCTATTTTTGAACATTTGGTTTTAAATCAAAGTTTTTAAGTTGTATTTGGATTTTCATTATTACTGTTATATTATTATTCAATTTACAAAAATTAACTTCTTATTTTTCACATCTAACTAGTTTGTTCAACGTTTCCAATTTCAGACTTTTATAAAATTAACTTTTCATTTTCAAGTATTTAGATTTTGGATTTTGCATCGTTACATTTCGAACTTCAAAACTTCGATATTTTGCTTGAATTTTGTTAACCAATTCGTCATTCAAAATCAAGTGTATTTGATTATGTCGATTTCAAAATGGCTGTTCCTCAACTCTCGCAAAGTCTCGGTGTTATATCTGCCAGCACAGACAAAGGGCTACCTGAATTCAATACGTAAACCATGATAATAGTTCCTATTTCAGTTGTCACGATTCCAAGCTTCCACCTTATACAACAATAACACGCCTTGTCCCCGCTCAGGGCTACCACACACTCACTGGTTCTCTCTCCTGCATCCTTCCCTGTCATATCTGCCTCAGTCCTATGGAGGCATCCAAAAAAAAACTTCCACAAACTGCTCCGAACAAGCCATCAGCCTACGGCTCTGCCGAACACGAGACCCGACTTATCTGCGCGCGATAGTGCATGGAAACTCATTCCGTCGCTGACGATTACATCACTGCATGCTAAACGCGGCCAACCAACCGTAGTCGCAGATAAAGCTGACACGGCTAGCCCTTTTTTCGAAGGTTTTGTTTCCGAAAGCCTCCCATCTTTTCTGTGTGTCTCGCGATAAACTTGTTTTTACGCAATCCGGCCCGCTCTTTTCCGACCTCGGACACCAAATTAACAGTAAGCCCTATAGTTGTCGGTTTCGGGCTGCACTGAGATTAGGGTATTGGTGAACTCGAACGATAAGATTTATAATCAACGTTGAACAATTGCAAGAATCATGGTTGTGACTAGTTAAGTAATCGATAAAATTAACAAAATTTAATTGTTCACATAGCTAGCTGTATAGCTGAGATATTATCTGTTACCAGAAAAAACAAATGCAGCTCTAAAAATTTTCACCATGGTCTTAATGTGTAGAAAAGAGTTTTATGGCATCGAATGCTACAGAATAAAATAAGTAGGCCTACCGCGAGGTATCTTTCAAGGTGGTTAATTGAGTTGCTAAGAATCAAAATCTTGTTCAAAATAGTATAAAACTATTTAAAGCGCAATCAAAGGTTTCAATTAGCTCTTAAAAAAAATGATCGTGGGTATCTAAACTTTCAAAATGGTCTAAGAATTTTACCTTTTTATATATTATCGATGAATTTGAAATGTAACCGAATGTAAAACTTACACCGCAAATGTTTTTTTAGATTGAGAATAAAATACAATGCTCCATTTAGAAAACGATCAATTTTTTGAAGAACTAATTGAAATCTTTGATTGCGCTTGAAATAGTTTTATACTATTTTAAACAAGATTCTGATTTATAACAACTCAATTAACCATCTTGAAAGGGTTTAAAGGACAAAGACAGTTCAAAACCCTGACTAAAAATTGTACTAACGAGAAAAATGCCTTGGCTGGTCTACGAGTAAGATGCTGGCCAACAAGCCAATCGTCGTATGTTCGAGTTCCGGCTCGGGAGAAAATGTTAGTATCAATATGAGCACTAGCCCCGGAATTGTTCAGTATAACGATCACACCACACGTAAACACCCTCCTGAAAAGATTTTAAAAGGCTTGAATGCAGAAAATGTGCAAATAATAAAAGATTACCGAACCATCTAGTTTTGATGCATAGTTTTTGCATTATGATACATCAAATGAAAGCTTCACGACAAACAAAATAATAGAAAAAAGATATCATGAAAAAAAAAACGAGGAGGATCTTCAAAAGACTTGTATTTTTTAAAACAATTCGAAATTACCTGTTGCCTATGCAACGAAAGGAAACACTTTTCAAATTTGTAACCTTCTATATTTCCGACGGAAGATTAAAAATTTCGTTTGTAGGTTTCCTGCGTTTAAATCGGGTTCTAACGGCTAGTAATTGGCAACGTTTCTCACACGCGGAATCTCGTGAATAGTTTTAACTATTACAGTAACTACCCGTACTAATTATTACAGCAACTACCCGTACTAATTATAATAAGCCGAACTTTTAGAGCCGTACTATTTTAACTGTTAATTTTAATCTAATTTTTAAGCTTCTGACCACTATGTCCTTTCCCTGCGATGAGCTTTTGAGGAATGATGACTCATTGTGTGTAGCTTGTCAGTTCGCCCTTGCAGAGATACTTCACTCCGTCAGAACAATGTAGGTGAGGGTAGTTCAGCAGCCAATGTGTTTAAAGTAGGTGCGGTGTCACTCAGAGTGTGCGCAACAGTCCCCCGGGTGGTTGGACCCTGATCCAATCCACCCTCGTTTGCACCTAAGTCTAATACCGCCAGTTTAACCGCAGGTCGTTCATATATGCCGGAATTAGTTTGTACTGTCGCTGATCTGACCTGACCGTCCATTGATGACTTCGTATCGATTACTCGACCTCTAGGCCAGCAGTTTCTCGGGAGACTTGGGTCCACGATGATTACCTCGTCACCTATCTGAATAGGGCGCACCGGTTTAAACCACTTAGACCGGCGAGTAATTTCTGGTAGATATTCGTTTAGCCATTTTCGCCAAAAGATATTGGCTATTATCTGAGATGATCTCCACGCTGCTCGAAGGGCTGCTCCACTATCGTCGAAAGGTACCAAGGGCTTGATTCCGTTTGCCGAACCAACCAAGAAGTCATTAGGCGTTAATGCAGGGGAAACCCTCATCGTCAACAGCCACGTATGTTAACGGGCGAGAATTTATGATGTTCCTTATTTCGACAAGGCTGTTCCGGAGTACCTCATCTGTTGGGAAGTGTGACGTTGGAAAAATTTGAGATAAGATTTTTTTTACGGACTGAACCAATCGTTCCCAGCTTCCTCCCATATGGGGAGAAGCAGGATGGTTGAATGACCACTTCGTTTCCTCAGTAGTGAACTCGAGCATCAAACGATTTTCGTCAACCTCTTCCAGCGCCTTTTTTAGTTCCTTACTCGCACCAACCAAATTAGTTCCACGATCGCTGATAATCTCGACAGGAACTCCACGGCGCGACATAATATTTCGTAAACTCATGATGCACGAACAAACGCTGCTAAACGAGCCTTTGGCAGATCGGCCATTGTTGGGGGTTCCGGTTTGGCCAAGAGTATTTTGCATTCCTGACAGTTTCGTCGCACTTTGTTGTATACCACGCGCAGCCGTGGAATAACGAACTTGCTTCTAATTTTGTTGAGGACAGTTTGATGGCATAGATGATAGAATTCTTCGTGCGTCTGTTGGATTATCAACTCTGTTACCGCATGTTGTCGTGGCAATATGATGGGATGCTTTTGGGATTCGTCTAAAAATTCACATGCACCAAGGCGACCTTTTAAGCGCATTACACCTTCATCGTCGATAAACGGTTCTAGCTTGAACAGTGGACTTTTCATTGGGAGAATCTTACCACGATCGTGCTGTTGACTTGTTAGTAGCTTCCGTTCTTCTGGATAGACGTCTTCCTGCGCTTGTCGATACAGATAGTTTGCTGCTTCTTGTAGTTCGTTTTGCGTCATCGGACCATTCTCCGGTATTTGTGCTGTTTTTGAAGGTTTGGACGATCGTAACGCACGAGCTGTAGCGTGAAGTAACGTTTTCCATTGATCGAAATCTGCTAGTGTCACTATACATTTTCTGGTTTCCGCATGATGAAGCAATGTCGGACGAAGTTCTTCTTGTGTGATTCCTAGTGGTGGAGATTCTGGCCATTTTTCCTCGGGTTGCCACAAAAACTCTGGAGCTTCGAACCAGCGGCTCTCGAAGTCCAAATTTGGCGCACGTTTCCACTTCGTAGCCTCATCCGCGACATTTAGTCGAGTAGGGTCCCACCGCCACTCTGAGAGCTCTGTTGTCTCCAGCAGCTCGCTGACGCGAAAGGCAACGTAGGGACTATACCGCCGATGATCAGAATTAAGCCAACATAGGATATCGCGGGCATCTGTCCAGAAATAACGTCTGCTGATTTTGTACGTTTGTCCTAGCTGAATGCTGTGTGCAAGTCGAGCGCCTACTACGGCTGCTTGAAGCTCCAGGCGCGGAATCGACACAAATTTGAGGGGGGCAACACGGCTTTTCGCTCCAATCAAAGCACATTCGATCTGGTTGTGCTCTTCAAATCGGAGGTAGCACACTGCAGCGTAGCCTTCTTCGCTGGCATCCACGAAGGTGTGGAGTTGAATACCGGTGGAAGGCCCCATTGAAATAGACAGCCGGTAGCAACGTGAAATTTGCAACGTCTCGAGTTTTGGAAGGAAGCCCAACCAGGTTTTCCACTTTTTCCATTCCCTGTCTGTCATGCATTCATCCCATGATACACCAGATCTCCATACGCCCTGTAAAAGCACTTTCAAAAACATGAGATAGTAAGCAAGCATGTCATCCACGTAGTGGGCCTTCTGTATTGCATCAACGGCTGCAGGAAATTTCTGTCGAAAGCGCTCAGCGTTCTTATTTTTAACGAATTGGGCGCAGCTTGGAGAACATGTGGCCCCAAACGACATCACGGTCAAAACGTACACGTCAGGCTCCTTCTGTGTACGGTCGGTGCGCCAAAGAAAGCGTTGGCAGTGTTGATCAGCTTCTCTCATCCGTACCTGGTGAAACATCTCACGAATATCGCCACTGATGGCCACCAGGTATTCGCGGAATTTGTACAGAACCGAAGGTAGTCCGATTAGTTGATCTGGTCCTTTTAGCAGCAGCGCATTTAGCGACACGCCGTTCACTTCCGTGGCAGCATCCCAAACTATCCGCAACTTGCCTGGTTTGTTTGGGTTAAATACAGGAAACACCGGTTGGTACCAAATCCGGTCGTGCGACTGCTCCAATTCTTTAGTTGTCAGTTTTCTGGCGCACCCCTTTTCCATAAAGTCTTTCATCTTAAGTCGCAGCGCATTTGCCAAATCTGGTTCTTGTGCCATCCTTCGTTCTAAGCAAAGTAGTCGTTTCATCGCCATACTCTTATTATTCGGTAACCTGACACAGTCATACTTCCAAAGTAAACCCGTCTGAAAATAGTTTCCTTGTAGCGTAGTTAACGAACGCATCATGACCAAAGCCCTCTCGTCGTCACAGCCGATGATCGGTTTTTCCATTTTAACAATACCTAAACTGTCCAACGAGAAAAATTCCTTGACCGATTTATGCAACTGCTCATCAGATTCGCAGGAGTTGCAACTGATATGGTAACTATAATGTGCAGAAACTGGATATCTATCGATAGAACACGTCCCAAACACCATCCAACCTAAGCGCGTTTTCGCTGCAATAGGTTCATTTTTCTTTCCTTCTTTGCTCTCGAGCACATGCCCAACTTGCCAGTTGTTAATGCCAATGAGAATCCTCGGTCGTACATTCGTATAGGATTCTACTGGGAGCCCTCTGAGATAGCGATATTTATTAGCCAACTCGTCAAAAGATAGCGTTTGCGATGGAAGCTTTAGCTGTTTTACTGTGTGAACGTCTGAAAGAGAAAACCTTGCAGCTTTGTTTCGAGTACTCGAGATCTCAATAGAAACTCGGCACGATGAATCCTCATAGCGGCAAGTATCGCTGCTGCGGTGAGTATTACAATTATGCCCACCGGACGGTTCAACATTCGATTCATTCTGTTCACAGGTTTGCTCACAAAGGTTTGGTTGATTTGATAGCCTCACAGGAAATGCGACAGAAGAACATTTGATATTGGTTTTATTATCATTAAATTTTGCTAACGGATTATGCAATAAACGATGATGCTTGAAGGAGCATCCATTTACTCCACACGACAATGAAGATCTGCAGGATCCGCGATGAGTTCCCAGGCAGCGTCGACAAAGTTTATAGTCTCTCAAAGCCGCCCATCGCCCGGAATGATCCAATTTGAGGAATTTCTGGCATTTGTCCACCTTGTCACATGATCCTCCACATACACAGCAAGCGTCGCGGCTAGGGTTAACGGTGTCGAGAATACTTTCCGGAATTGGAGACGATTCGCGGTGGGCATTTAGGTACCCATCATCTTTTCTTCCTCGTTGTTTGTGTTCGTCCGAATAGGCGGGTGGGTCAGTCACAGAGCTTGCAGCCTCTGCCATGGAGTACAGCCAATCGCTAAATGTGCTCAGGGTAATACGAGTATTGGCTGCTGTCTGGCGGTACATGGCCCAGTTCATTTTTATCATTGGTGGTAAGCGATCGACGAGTTCCTGTAGCAGTGATACGTTGTAGAGGTAATCATCTATCTCGCAAGCTTGAACGGTTGCTACCATATTTCGGACCGCAACGGCAAAGTCAATCAAAGATCCTAGTTTGTCTACTTTTGGTGCTAGCAGCGCTTGAATTTTCCGAATAAGGAAGTGAATAACAAACTCCGGTCGTCCAAAAAGCATTTTGAGAGTGGCGATCACGTTATCGACATTCCCGGGGTACAGCAGCTGACTTCGAACAGCATTCTTTGCTTTTCCTCGCAAACATTTTTGTAATCTAGCCGCATTCTCTTCGGGGGTGTAACCACACATCTTGGTGGTGTTCTCAAAAGTCGCAAAGAATAGCGGCCATTCTTCGGGGTCTCCGTCAAAAAAGGTAACTCCCTAGAAACTGCTTGCCTTGCTGCTATTTGGCTTCTGTTCAGCAACATTCGATCGATACCACTGTGCTCTGAGTCATTAATACTCTGGCTCGGTCGCGGTAGAAATTCTGGCGCGTCTGAACGAAGAGGCACTCTGTGTGGTGACGAGTGAAAGGGGGGAAGCGCGGGTGAGATTATACCACCTTCCGGAGGGATGTTAGCGCTAGTCTCTAAAAGAATCCTTTTTCCGATATATCTCAACTCGAGTGCGTGTTCTTCTTCTAGAAGTTTGAGCTTCATCTCTTGCAGTTGGAGATAATTGTTACCGAAAGATGGTCCTGGTGCATTTGGTGCTTGATTGTTTGAAGCACCTTCTTGCACTTACACTGCGGCTGGATTTGCTGGTGCGGTCGGTTTGGAAGATTTAAGATTGGATTTGGCTGCCCTGGCAATTACACACTTCTTGCAGCTCCAGTCCTCATCCTCCACTGCCTGTGACACACCTACACAATCGTAGTAATACCAGGCGTCACATTCATCGCATGCAACCATGCGGCTGTTGTCCTCGGTACAACAAAGGGCACAATTTGATTGTGACGGCGGGTTTGATTCCCCTTCATTCGCCTTTTGCGACATTATTCCGATTGGGCTCAGTTCGGCAAAACGAAATTTTTAAAATGTTTCCTATGCAACGAAAGGAAACACTTTCCAAATTTGTAACCTTCTATATTTCCGACGGAAGATTAAAAATTTCGTTTGTAGGTTTCCTGCGTTTAAATCGGGTTCTAACGGCTAGTAATTGACAACGTTTCTCACACGCGGAATCTCGTGAATAGTTTTAACTATTACAGTAACTACCCGTACTAATTATTACAGCAACTACCCGTACTAATTATAATAAGCCGAACTTTTAGAGCCGTACTATTTTAACTGTTAATTTTAATCTAATTTTTAAGCTTCTGACCACTATGTCCTTTCACTGCGATGAGCTTTTGAGGAATGATGACTCATTGTGTGTAGCTTGTCAGTTCGCCCTTGCAGAGATACTTCACTCCGTCAGAACAATGTAGGTTAGGGTAGTTCAGCAGCCAATGTGTTTAAAGTAGGTGCGGTGTCACTTAGAGTGTGCGCAACATTACCAGTATAACAAAGATTTCAAAAATTTAAAACGTACAAAAGTTCTAACTCCTCTGCACAAAAATGTTAGCAAAAAGTTCACGAGAAACCATTTTAAAAGTGAAAGTCTTCCGTTTTCGACTATGTTCAAATTCCTGCAAACCTCAACGATAATTCGCCAGGAAGGTAATGGAAGGCCGGCGACAGTCAGTGATGGAAATGAGACGAATATGATGCAATCGTTGCCTCTCCTGCTGCTCAGGCGACTGATATTCTCCTGTTGCTATTCTTTCTTTCCCTAATGACCGGCGTATGGAGAGACAAACACAACGAGCGAATCGCTTCTCAGAGCTCATGTAGTCTAATCACGTGTCTGCTTTCTCCCAGAAACCTATACACCATATCATCATTTTATTATGGGCTGAGAGGATTCAAGTTCAGTCTCGTTCTGTAACACTTCAGGATCTGTACAGATCGAAACTAAACGACGATTGCATCATATTCGTCTCATTTCCATCACTGTTCAAGTCCAGTGTTATGGCTATCAATTAAGATGTGTACCAGAACGAATGCTTTCTCCAAGCATTCTTCAAGCATCTAGATTCCATTTCTTCGAAAACACGATGCGGATGAAAAGTATGTGTTCTGATGTTTCAGAGCAACCATTCCACCCCATTTGTCCCCAATATACGCAACCTAACAAATCTGCCTCAGTATCGTCCAATCGAAGATTTCTTCGGGATTTTAAATTCCTTTGTGTACAGAAATAACTGGAGAGCAACGAACTGTAATCAATTGATCGCTACAATCACGAGATGCATTCGGAAAGCCGACGTGAAGGTCATACATCGCTTTTGTGTCAGCATCATGAAAAAGTTTCGTCGAAAGGCCGGTTACCGACCTTTCTCAAATGTTCATTGATTTTTATTGCAGATAATGAATGTGTATCGGTTTTTCTCCAAGTACCTCTACCTGTTTTTTTTTTTTTTTTGTTCACACAACATTTATTTGACACGGCACAATACAAATTAATGTTTTACGGAGCCAATTAAATCTAATGCCTTATGGTCTAGAATATCTTATAATCTAAAGGCAAATTTTTTACCCTCGCTGCCGACTACGAGCTGAAACTAAATCTAATACTAAAACTAACATGTTTTTTTTTGTTTCGCTGTTAAATTGGCACCTTGATGCTCTTCAAGTAGGTATAAACATGTAGCATGTATGGCAAGTTTCGCTGAGCGAGAATATCACGAACTGGCACAGAATTCAGCACACACCCAAACCACGTGTTCAATGTCTTGATACCCCAATCCACAAACGCAATGATTACTGCTCGCCAGCCCAATACGCAAGAGATGTGCATCTAGCCCGTAGTGGTTGGACATAATCCGAGACATCATGCGAATGAAATCTCGTCCTACATCCAACCCCCGAAACCAAGATTTGGTGGAAACCTTGGGGATGAAGCTGTGTAGCCACCTCCCCAGTTCTCCCTTATCCCACGAGGCCTGCCAGTTGACAAGTGTACTCTGACGTGAAAATTTTAAAAATTCATTGTAGGCAATTGGTCTGTTATAAATATCACCGTTTGTTGCGCCCACCTTAGCCAAAGTGTCCGCTTTCTCATTGCCCGGAATGGAACAAAGAGAAGGGACCCACACTAAGGTAATCTGAGAAGATTTTTCGGATAAAGCACTCAGATGTTCCCGTATTTTCTCCAGGAAATACGGAGAGTGCCTTACATCCTTCATCGATCGGAAAGCCTCAATAGAACTGAGACTGTCCGTAAAGATGAAGTAATGGTCCGTGGGCATTGTTTCAATAATCCCTAAGGTATACTGAATTGCAGCCAATTCTGCGACGTAAACAGAAGCAGGATTATCGAGCTTGTAGGAGGCGGTAAAATTATTGTTGAAGATACCGAAGCCTGTGGACCCGTTGAGAAGTGATCCATCAGTATAAAACGCATTGTCGCACTTGATGTTTTCATATTTGTAATTAAATATTTTAGGGATCTGCTGCACGCGTAAATGATCCGGGATTCCACGAGTTTTTTCCATCATGGATGTATCGAAAAACACAGTAGAAACAGAAGTATCTAATAAGTTGACACGATTGGAGGTGTATGAGGAAGGATTTATACTTTGAGACATGTGATTGAAATACACAGTCATGAAACGGGTTTGAGAATTAAGTTCAACTAGCCTATCGAAATTTTCATTTACCAAGGGGTTCAAAACCTCACATTTGATGAGAATACGAGTAGTCAGATCCCAAAAGCGGTCTTTTAATGGGAGAACGCCCGCCAAAACTTCCAAACTCATCGTATGGGTCGAATGCATGCAACCTAAGGCAATACGCAAACAACGATACTGCAATCGTTCCAGCTTGATCAAATGGGTGTTTGCAGCGGAGCGGAAGCAGAAACATCCGTACTCAAGCACCGACAATATCGTTGTTTGGTAAAGCCTTATGAGGTCTCCTGGGTGGGCGCCCCACCATGATCCAGTAATTGTCCAGAGAAAATTCACTCTTTGTTGACATTTTTTCATCAAATACCGAACGTGACATCCCCAGGTGCCTTTCGAATCGAACCAGACACCAAGATATTTAGATCCCAAAACCTGAGAAATCGTTTCACCCATTAACTGTAAGTGGAGCTGAGCAGGCTCACGCTTCCTAGAAAAAACTACTGTCTGTGTTCTCCGGAGAGAATTCGATACCTAGCTGTAAAGCCCAAGCAGACAAATTGTCCAAGGTATCTTGCAATGGTCTTTGCAAATCGGCAGCTTTGGCTCCTGTAACAGAGACCACGCTGTCGTCTGCAAGTTGTCTTATCGTGCATAAATTTGCCAGACATGCGTCAATGTCATTCACATAAAAATTGTAAAGAAGGGGGCTTAAGCATGAGCCCTGGGGAAGACCCATGTAGCTAATACGAAGAGTTGCCAAATCGCCATAAGTAAAATGCATATGCTTTTCGGACAACAAATTATGCAAAAAATTGTTCAAAATTGGTGAAAATCCTTGTCGGTGAAGTTTGCCCGAAAGAATGTCAATAGGAACGGAATCAAAAGCCCCCTTAATGTCCAAGGATACAGATGCCATTTGTTCTTTGCGAGCATAGGCTAGCTGAATAGCTGTAGAAAGCAACGCAAGGCAGTCATTCGTTCCTTTAGCACGGCGGAAGCCAAATTGAGTATCTGATAGTAGACCGTTTGATTCGACCCAATGGTCTAAACGACGGAGTATCATTTTCTCCATCAATTTCCGGATACAGGATAGCATTGCAATCGGCCTATAAGAGTTGTGATCAGAAGCTGGTTTTCCCGGTTTTTGGATGGCGATCACCTTCACTTGCCTCCAATCCTGCGGTACAATGTTTTGCTCCAGGAACTTTTTGAAAGTTCAACAAGCGCCTCTTGGCATTGCCTGGTAGATTCTTCAACAAGTTGAATTTGGTTCTATCTAATCCAGGCGCGTTATTGTTACAGGACAGGAGGGCAACTGAAAATTCTGCCATCGTAAAAGGTGATTCTATCGCATCGTGGCCCGGCGACGTATCGCGAACAAAGTTTTGCGCAGGAACAGAGTCCGGACATACTTTCCTGGCAAAATCAAATATCCACCGACATGTTGACTCCTCGCTTTCGTTGACCGTTATACGATTTCGCATTCTTCGGGCTGTGTTCCAAAGAGTGCTCATCGATGTCTCCTTCGACGTTTCATTTACGAACCGGCGCCAATATCCACGTTTCTTTGCTCGGACCAAGCTTTTGAACTTGGTCTCAAGCTCCAAATACCGCTTAAAGTCGTCGGGTTGACCTTTCACCCAAAAGAAGGCCTTAAACGCGTCGGATTTTTCCGTGTAGACATCGGAGCACTCTTTGTCCCACCACGGAGTGGGAGGCCGTTCTTTGATCGTCACGCCGGGATATTTCTTCGTTTGGGCTTGCAACGCGGCGTCGAGAATCAAGCCCGCGAGGAGGTTGTATTCTTCAAGTGGTGGGTGATGTTGAATCGACTCGACAGCTTCTGATATCATTTCCTCGTATAATGTCCAATCGATATTCCGTGTGAGGTCATACGGAATATCAACTGATCGCGTGCGAGTTGAACCATTATCAATTGATCGAGGACTACCTTCCATATGCAATCCAACCGTAGCGATGTTGAACATAAAGATAAATCTAAAGCACTGGGGCGCGCTGGAGGTTTCGGAACGCGTGTCATATCCCCGTTGTTTAATATTGTCATGTCGAAGTCGTCGCAGAGGTTATAGATCAAAGAGGAACGGTTATCATTAGAAGGGGAACCCCAAGCCACGCCGTGAGAGTTAAAATCTCCCAAAATCAAACGTGGCGAGGAAAGAAGTTCTATTAAATCAAAGAGCAGCCGTTGCCCAACCTGTGCTCTGGGAGGAATATATATTGAGGCAATACAAAGCTCTTTACCTTGTATTGTCATTTGACATGCGACAGCTTCGACGCCTGGGACCGTGGGGAGGTTGATACAATAGAAGAAATAGCACTTCTTAATCCCTAGAAGTACTCCTCCGTAAGGGGTGTCTTGGTCGAGGCGAATTATATTAAAATCATGGAAGCTAAGATCTACATTTGAAGTGAGCCAAGTTTCACAGAGGGAAAATGCATCGCATTTATGCTTATTAATCAAAACTTTAAATGAATCAATTTTGGGGATGATACTTCTACAATTCCACTGCAAAATAGAGATAGAATCCTTCATCTCAGCCGATGAATTAGCCATCGAAGGATACGATCGCTGCAAGGAGGGGCCATTTAGCAGTCAACTGCTTCAAAAACGTTTTAACTGTTGGTAGAAATGCCAGCAGAAGACTTTTAAGAGGATCAGTTATGTTGAAATTTTCAAAAATCCAGTCCACAATATCTGAAAACTTCAGCAGTCCAGATTCTGGCTGAATCTTGGACGAAAAAGAAGGAACAGTTGAGTTTTTTTATGTTCCTGGAAGTGCCGGAAACTCCTTACTTGAATTCAGTTTTGCCAATCCCGGAGGAGTTTGCTTCGGATTTTCTACAGCACTTTTTTGTTTCTTAGTATCAGTCACTTCAGATGGAGACCTTCTCTGTCCTTTCCTAGGAAGCCTAGGAGAAGAAAGGTTTTTCCTCTTCCTAGTTTTTACACCCTTGTCGAGCGATACTGAATGTAATTGCTTACATTCAAGTATCTTGGCAGGTTCAAGGCTAGCATCCTTGAAAAGGCCTTTTCCAGCCTTCAACAGGTCCTCGACAGTCAGACTCGATTCGCTGACCACACCGTCAATCTCAACTACGCGAGCTGGAATGTACACGTGGTACTCCCGCGTGAAGAGCTCACAAGCAGCAATCTCGTTTGCTTGCTTGAGGTCGGACACCAAAACACGCAGCCTATTCGGGCGTACTTTTGTAATTTCAGTCACGGCTGGAAACCGTGCCAGATCTTTACATATTTGCATTGTGTTCAATGCTTTCACTTTCGGCCGGAAAAATACAGCCCCAATACCAACTTTGCCCTCCGGATACTGCTTAAGCCGATGGATAGCTTCCTGCGGGGTTCCATTCTTAACCCTTGGAACTTTGTATCCGGGAGGGCTAGGCGGTAGAACGAGCGGGTTTTCATCCCCGCGTTCGTCGTCCATGTTGGACGCGTAAGCCACACACGCAAAATGCCAATCAACAAATAATATTGTAGAAAAAAAAAACAAGATGAAAAACTACTTATCTTCTGCAGCCGCTCTCCACCGCAATCAGCGCACGGGCGATGCTAATCTCCAGTCCTTCACACTAGAGTCCGCTAGCAAAAGCTGCAGCCGCTCCAGCCACACAGCAGCACCAGTACAGCCAAACAGCAGTACGCCGGGTACTGGATCTCTCGCAGTAACGACACAACGTACAGTCTGTGGCGTACGGTAGCAATAGGCGATGATGCGTTCCTTTGTCTTCAATAGACGACGGCAACGAACAGCAGTGCACACGCAATACAATGCACGGTGACCTTGAAGGCGATTAACTGGTCGGCACTACCGAGATCGAAATGAAATTGCGACCGAACACGACGAGAGCACAACTCGGAATGAACTCTACCTGTTTTTAACAGCAGTAGAAAAAAAAAAATCAAAAATTTCAGTTGCATAGTCTGGAATAGTTTTTGCTGCTCAAAATTCTTTCGCCGGAATAAAGTGTTGATACTAGACACCTTGTTTCCCGTGGGCGAAATAAAAATGAAACTGTTCGAATAGTAATCACTTCATTCCATTTTTGTTTAAATTTAAATCAAAAGCGATTTGTGTTTTCAAAATCATGTCTGGAGCGAAGGAAAAGTTGGCTGTTCACATTCGTGAACGAATTCACTTGATGCCCTTTGCAAATCATCGACATATCAGAGAGAGAAAACCTCATGAACTGACGAAGGTGCGACTAAATTGAGCGTAAAATTAAGAGCACTAGTGTGTGTATATATATGCATATAAAAGAATGTAACATTTTTTAGCTCAATACGCAATCGCAACGCTTTTTGAATAAAAAATAGTTTGTAAGTAATCATTGTATTAGAATATTGTATATTGTCTACTTCCGATTGACGAAATGAATAAATGAATTAATGAAAAAGGTTGTTCGTTTCATCCCCATTCTAATGATTATAATGTCGGTTTGAGATGTTTTAGGGAGAATACAGTAATTTTATTGAGGTAAGATTTAATAAAAAACAAACAGTCGAGACAAACATGTTGAAAAATTTTTTTAGATATAATTTTGATATATTATTTTAGACGACACAAAAGTCTGATTTGACATATCTTATGCAAAAGCTTTTTATTTTCGAATAGCGTAGAAAATTTATGGTAGGTGATAGATTTCAGGAAAATCAATATGGCGGCCAAACTCAATATAGCGACTACACAGTCCGATATTTGCGAAAGAAGGTCCTATCTTTTCCTCTTCTAAAACTTGTTCGAGTAATTGTATAAAAAAAACTCAAGAGTTAGAGCTATTTTTGAGGAGCCAAGTTTTGACGAAAACGTTCATAGAAAAGTATTAATTTCCAGTGAACGAGTATGGAGGGGTTAATCAATTTGATTATCCAAATGCAGTTTCTTTACTTAATTAGAAGGGGCTTTCAAACAAACATAACTTGAACCATTTTCAACACTTCCAAATACACACAACACACACAAATACGAATACAATACAAATATGTCATTTATTTACACATGGAATTAAAAGAAGTGGACCCAAATGCGGAACCTGGGGCACCCTAAAAGTTCCTGAAATGGGTTTTGAGAGTTTGTTCTAAAAGCGTACTATTTGTTTGCGATTTGTTAGATATGACTGGAGCCAACACAGAAGTTGAGACGCCATTCCAATTTTTCGCACTTTGGAGAGCAATAATAGTATGTCGGTTTGCTCAAATGCTTCACCTAAGTCAATGTAAAGAGTTGCTTACCATCATTCTTTGCCTTATGTACAAATGTTAAAAATTTCTAAATATTTGAGGTTGTTGTGCGAACTTAAAAAAAAACATGCTGTTTATTAGTGATATGGTTGTTAACTTGTTGATAATAAAGCACTAAAATCAGCTTAAATCATAAAAATAAGTTGGAATTGCCAATACATATTTTTTAATTCTTATGTTTCTATAAATTATACAACTTGACTGCAAATAACGATTTTTCATGCAAATACAATCAGAAATGCTTTCAGAAAACAGTATAATCGATTTCGAGATTTCTCAAGAAAATATTTCATTTACTTTATTTGTCTATTTGACATTTTACATGTTTTTCGTTTTGTAACTGGTCTTGAGGTACGATGCTGGCCTAACAAGCCAGTCGTCGTAGATTTGTGTCTCGGCTCGGGAGAGACTGTTAGTGTCCACAGGATCGTAGCGCTAGCCCTGCAATAGCCCTGTGCACTAAACAGTTGACTGCTGAGTCTGTGGCCAATAAACAAAAATGTCAAGTTGCGACTGCGAAATGTTAATATATAAGCTTTACTTTTGCTTATGTAAAAATGGTATTAAAGACTCAAAATATTTTGAAAGCCAAAACGATTTGCTCAATTGGTATGATATTTCCGGCAAAATCGTAGTTGATATTTTTATTCTTGAGGCAAAAATTGAAAAAAAAAAAGATTGATTATCTCAAAAACCTTATATTTTTAATTTCTAAACTGTCAAATGTTACAATGATGATTGTTTGAACACGTACGAAAAAAATTGAAGAAGCTGAAATTTTCTAAATTTTTTTTTCGAAACCAGAACCTTCCAAACTAGGTACCTATTGACAATATTAATGAATGATCAACTCAAAAAACTTATTTTTTCAAAATATCAATGTATTTTTTCATACTGCACAATGTAAACTGAACATTGATGATTGTTCGATCATGGAGAAATTCTTTAGGAATACTACTAGGTATACAGCCCTAGGGTTGTATGAAATTGTGACGTGAGACTAAACACTGTGTTTAAGGGATTTTTTGTTACAAAATATACAGAGTCCGCAGAGAGAATCAACTTGTCAAAAACCAAATCCAATAATACTTACGTTATCATTGTGGATGGTTTTGACCTATTTAACTCTGATTAAATCAAATTTATAATATGGAGCAAAATGAAAGAAATTCAGCAAAACATATTGTCATCATCTTTCAAAATAATTTTAGGAACTGAAAGTAGCTGGGACGAAAGCGTAAGAAGCGAAGAAGTATTTGGAAACAATTATAATGTATTCCGGCACGACCGGAATTTGTCTACCAGTCGAAAAAAGTCAGGCGGTGGAGTCCTCATTGCCATTAATGCAGACTTTACTTCTGAAAAATAATATCCGGCAAATATAAAGAATTTGAACATGTATGGGCCAAAGCATTTATTGCTGGTGAAGAGCATATCTTCTGTTCCGTGTACTTTCCACCGGAACATGCTCATAAACATTCATATGAATTATGTCTATTATGTCTAACATGAAACCAGAAGTGAAACTGCATGTCTATGGCGACTTCAACCAACGTAATGCAGACTTTATTGTAGACATTGAAAATGGATCTATCTTACTCCCAGTCGTAGGCGAAAACGAAACACTGCAGTATCTTTTTGGCAAATCCTCAGAACTCGGTCAATATCAAATCAATCATGTCAAAAACAAACAAAATGCATATTTAGACCTATTATTCACAAACTGCACTGAAGACTTCTGTGTAGATGCATCATTGACTCCCATCTGGAAAAATGAAGCATTTCACACAGCAATTGAATATTCAATAGTAATGAATAACACTTCGTACCCTAGCGACTGCGAGTACGAGGATGTACCGGAATACCACAAAACTGACTTCGAACAAGTCAAACGTAGACTACGCATAATTAATTGGCGTAGTATAATTTGTAAAGAAGGAAATGTAAACGAAGAAGTACCAAAATTTTATGAAATAATTAATCAAATTATATAAGAAAATGTACCACTAAAAAAAGAAGACGTACGAGCACCAACAAATATCCAGTGTGGTTTAATCCACAATTGAAGAACCTAAAAAATAGAAAACAAAAAGCACATAAAATATACAAAAAAGATAACAATAGCGAAAATCTTCAAAATTACCAAGAAATTTGCTGTCAACTTGACGCAGCCATTAAAATTGCACATGAAAACATAACCGTAAAATCGAACATCAAATCAAATCTTGCCCAAAGAACTTCTTCAATTACGTAAAAACCAAACTAAAAAATAAAAACTTTCCATCATGAATGCATCTTTACAGTAATGTAGGACACACTAGTAATGAAATATGTAGTCTTTTTGCCACTTTTTTTCAAGAAATATACACCACATTTGAAGAAACAGACCGCGACCGCGAATATTTCTCGTATTTTCCTGAATATTCGAATCCTTTATCTGTCAATCAAATATCTGAATTCGAAATTCAGAACGCACTTAAAAATTTAGACGCTACGAAAGGTCCTGGACCTGACAGAATAGCTCCAATTTTTCTCAAAAACTTGGCAAAAGAAATATCCACACCTTTACTTTACCTCTTTAATATGTCTCTGTAGAATGGAATTTTTCCAGAATTTTGGAAAATCTCATATTTAGTGCCAATTTTCAAATCTGACGCGAAATCTGACATTCGTAATTATTGTGGAATTGCCATTATTTCATGCATTCCAAAATTATTTGAATCAATATTCAATGAAAAAATCTTTCAGCAAGTAAAACACCAAATTACAACTCAACAGCACGGCTTTTACAAAGGCCGATCAACTACCACAAATCTTTTGGAATTCATAACTTTCACTTTGACTGTAATGGACAACGGCAACCACGTAGAAGCTCTTTATACGGACTTTAGCAAGGCATTTGACAGAATCGACATACCTTTATTGCTCTTCAAGCTCGAAAAATACGGAATGGAAACAAAATGTTTGGAATGGCTGAAGTCATACTTAACAAAACGAACACAAATATCCGCTTTCAAAATTCCTTTTCAAACCCAATAGAAGTAACTTCCGGGGTTCCTCAAGGTTCTCACCTGGGCCCTCTTCTTTTTTTATTATACGTGAATGACATTTCCTTCTTCAATCAAAGAAATAGTTATCGGTTTCCGTTATACTCTACTAAATTTTTTGGAAATAAATATTAAAATTCAGTCCGCGGACTGAATTTCAATATTTATTTCCAAAAAAATTTAGTAGAGTATAACGGAAACCGATAACTATTTCTTTGATTGATCTCAATCACTCTGCTAAGACGCTCGTTATAGATTTTCTAGATTTCCTTCTTCTTAAATCAATACATGTGCTTGTATATGCTGACGACATGAAGCTCTTTATAGAAATAATCAATGCAGAAGACTTCGAAATATTCCAGAATGAAATTAATGTATTTTACACTTGGTGCAACAAAAGTCTTTTGCAACTCAACCTTAAAAAATGTAATTCAATAGCCTTTAGCAGAAAAACAGTAACACCACCAACAAACATTTTCCTAGGAAACCAACCAGTAGAAAAATGCAAAATCGTCAGGGACCTAGGCGTAGACTTAGACTCCAAACTTACATTCATAGAACATTATAACACAATAATCAACAAAGCAAATAGTATGCTGAGCTTTATAAAACGCTTCGGCCATAATTTCCACGACCCATACACAATCAAACTATTATATATTACATACGTCCGACCAATTCTGGAATATTGTAGCATTGTATGGAATCCCTATATTGTAACACATGAAGAACGCATTGAATCTGCCCAAAAACAATTTCTTTTGTACGCGCTTCGTAAGCTAAATTGGACAGCATTTCCCTTACCATCATATGAAGCACGCTGCATGCTTATAGATAAACATTATTCCTCAACGCGTGCAATCTTCTAAATTATTATCGCAACTAAATTTTTATGCACCCAGTCGTCAATTAAAAAATCGTAAAATATTTTCGAAAAGCTCTCACAGAACTAACTACTTAAAAAATGGCCCAATAAATCGCATGATGCGTCACTATAATCAGCACTGCGAAAATATCGACATCACTTTGGGCAGAAATCAAATCAAAAAACGACTAACTACTGGAAATAATGTATAGAATATAAGTAAACATTGTATTATTATAACTGTAGTCTACATTTGCTTGACGAAATAAATAAATAAATATTTACCTAACTTCATTAATTGGCAAACATAAGAAGATATTTAAAACAAAATTATCAACAACAGCAATCAACAATCCCATTTTAGTTTTTTGCTTGTCATTTTTTTTCATTTGACTACAATTACATTCACTGTATTACAAAGACGGTATATTATGGTAAAGTTTAAAATAATAATGTATCATCTAACAATTTTTAAATGTAAAAAAAGATTCTGAATGAATCTTAGTAAATGGATCAAAAATTCACAAGCATTCGCCGGTTCTTACTTTTCTATAAATTTGTATATTTGGGAGTTCACTTTTTCGATACTGTCCGGTCACGATTATTTAGTGAATATCAACGATAAAATTAAATAAATATAACCTTTAACCGTTGAAAAAATGTACAATTCTTGTTGAGTAATTTATGGTAATCATATTTATTAGATAAACTTCCAATCACCATCAGCAGCAGCATTGCAGTTTTTCTTCGATTGCACACAAATAGAAATATACGAATAGAAGTGTCCCACTGAATACGAATAGTACCGCTGCAATATGACTAGAAGCGTACCGCTGAAATGTACGAATGAAAGAGTACCGCTACAATCATAGACGACGAGAGACCTGCCGCTCTCTGCTCCACTGGTACTGTTGCTTTTACCAGCATGTTTTCTTTCAAGACATCAAATTTTATTACGTTCTAACAGCAGTATTAAGAATTGTTCAAGAATGGGGATTGTTTCAAACTGTTCGGAAAACTTTTATCTTCGAGACATCATATTACTCTAGGCTCATGGAAGCAAAAATAAATTGATCTATTGGGACGGGGAGACTCTATCAATTTTTTTTGTGATATTGAACAGAGAATATCACAGGGAACGGTTGGTGTCCATTCACGTCGTCTGTGCTAGGAATGCTCGCACGTAATTGGATCATTGTTCGCATAAATTTGTCATTGAAACTTCTTATCAATTTTACCGCTTATCAATGAAATAAGAGTGATAACTAGCATATTACAAAATGGGTCTACATTTTATCTATCCAACAGTATATTGGTTATTGTTATCCATCATGTGGTTATGCTGTTATTAACGTTTAAAATCTGACGCAACATTTGCCAGTTTCATTTTCAATTTTACAGAATACATTCCAGTATAGAGACCAAAGACCTAGTCCCACGTCAAAAATCCTAATTAAGAAAAATTCGGAAAAATTTGAAGATTTTTTTTTCGAAAAGTTAAACAAAATCTGTTTCTTTTTGAACGGTTTTTGCAAGACACGTTCGTGCAGAAAAAACCTTTTCATTTGAAAAATTATTAGTTGGGATCATTTTTCTGATTTTCAGGTTACTCTTTTAAGTTTTGAAGTCACATTTCGATCTTTTTCTTCAAGTTTTAGTCCTTGAAATTTTGGTCACTAAAGTCATTTTTCTACCAGCTTGGCTGTTGTTCTTCTCATAGGTTATTATGCGTTGAAAAAAAGATGGCTTGTTTCATATTCATTCGGGATTTCAAAATGCAAGATAGAAAAAATAGTGAACGCAAAAAAATCGCTTACACGATTATTGACTGCCTTATGGAAGATGTGCTAATTTGAGAAAAAAGGTTGCATTTTATGTATCTAATCAACTGTCTGTTTAGGATATCCCGGGAAAATTCGGTTGAGGTGATATGCTAGCTCTTACTACCAATCTTGGGTCCAAAAGTTGACGCTCAGCCGTCGATAGAAGTTACCGTTTTTGACAATCGGAAATTTCTTGAAATCATGCGGGAAAAATGCGAGGACTCGAAAATGTAAATTGAGTGGCCACCCTGAATATGTAATTGGGATGATGCCCTGAATTTTGAATTCTAAGATCTCCCGGGATCTGGAAAACAGTCCAAAATGGCCGAATGTTTCCGGATATCTTTCAGAATCATGTGAATCATGAACGAGTGCACTTGCAATCTTGTTGTTAAATAATGAAGATGTCGACAGTTTGAATTTTATCTTTCAAAACGAAATTCGTGGATTGTAAGAATCTTGATTTTTAGGTGTAATTAGATTGTAAGAAGAATCACAACAACAACAATAATCCAACAAATGATGCTTAGAAACCTAAACCAACCAAAATTATGGAATGGGACAAGATTGGACGTAAAGCAATTAAAAACCAATGTGTATAAGGATACTTTAAGAACAATCCAAAGCTTGAGCTTGAGCTTGACGACCGCACATTTCGTAGTCGCTTCTCCGTGATCGATTTGAGCTAGTAAAGTTGCACAAGGAAACACGTATATGGCTGCTTGGGATTAGTTTGTCATCTTTAGTGTACAACAATTCAGTAACTACCGGTTTATATAGATCGATAACGGCGCCGGCCACGTCCTTACGATCGTTAGGGTAAGGAAGGATGTTGTAAAGAAGGAAATGTAACAACCGTTGTTGTTGGAGACCGAGTTTACCACTGCATTTCCACGACTGCGATGGAAAGGAAGGGTCAGGTCACCGTGGTGAGAAACTGAGTCGGACAGTGTTGCGCGCGAAGTAAACTTATTGCAAAGACGAGCAATGAGTATCTTCAAAGCGTAGATATTCTCTTTCCCAATAACCAATCATTTCAAACAATTTGCCTTTCGAGTTGAACATATCCAATATCAGATTCGTCATGCAAATTCCAAGGTTAACTTATTGAAGAACGTGGAATCAATAAGGAATTCACATGCTTTCAGAGATACCATATAATTCCATAGCGCCGTTCACATTCATCGTAGCTTAACAGTGTCTTTAAAATAATTGTTTCTATAAATGACCCGCATAATCGCAAATTGTCAAAAAATATGAAAAGTTTACTATACTAAAAATAAAAAAAAAAACTTTTTTGTGTTAAGAGATAAAGGAATAGTTTATTTAGAAAAGTTATAGAAGATTCAAAAATATGCAACTTTGAAAAGCAAATGAAAATCCTATCTTCATTAGGTACAAAGTTATGAAGTATATTATATGGATCTTACTTAAAATTTAGTTTTTTGTATTTAACTTTTGTTAGTTACAATTTACACGAAACTATTGTTCGGAGGAATTGTTAGGGCACATAAAACACATATCTTTGCCAAAGACCATACATCTTCAGTACTTCTCCTTACAAAGTTAAATCATATTTAAGCTTATTTTTTCGATAACTTCAAGAACGTATAAGTTAAAAAGGGGCAAGTGGAATCATGATGTCAATACTTTTTCTTGAAGTTAAGCTCAAGTACTATAAAGTCTTGTAGGTTCCATTAACACTTTTTATTCGCTACTATATACTGTGGATTGAGCTGAGTAATTTTTATTTAATTACGAATCGATCTCTGAAGTGTTCTTTGCCTTCCTTTCTGGATTATGTTATATAGAATTAACATTATCGAGCTTAAGACACAAAATAAAATGTACAATGCTTCCTTATTCTTTCTCCATAAGTGATTTTTTTAATTGAATGATTTAAATAAAATAAATATCTACTATTGATAAAAATATTGTTACAAACAAGTTTGCAGATAGATGACAATTTGGAGGAGGATACTCAGTCAATTTGTACAAATTATTCAAACGTTCACTCCTATGACTGCTTGAAATAAAAATACATAAATCGTTCTCCGAGTTTCATGAAGATAACAAAAAAACAAAACAAAAGCAAACAAAAAAATGATGTTTTTTGTGATTTTTTTTTTGTAAATCCCGGGACTACACAATTATGGTATGGTGTGAAAAAATTTTAGCGAATGTGAAGGGTTGTGTTTAATCGGAATTAAAATAATCAACTTAACGTTTTAGGTCGCCAAACTACATTTCTTATCAAATATGGCAATGATTTATGACAGCCGCGTGAATGGTCATTCACTAGTAAGAACTCGTCACGATGAAATGTCACAATTCAGCTCACTGTTACAGGTTACCCCGCTTGACGGTATATCTCGCCCCGATCAAACCTCATCGTCGACTTTGATAACAAAAGTAGATTGGTAGCATTATGTTGAAATGCTAGCTCATTAACATGAACAAAGGCAGCAAGTTCCGAGTAAGAAAAAAAAACTTATACCCCCTTGATCATTGCCGCGACCCCACCAGGTAACGATCACCGTTGAACCTGTGTGTGCCTACACCACAGAGTGGCACACCACTGACAGCATTTTGACGACGACGGTTTTGGGTAGATTTATTGCTACCACACCAGGCATTGCGAGCGTTCAAAACTCGGTCGCCGCACTGAGCTGAGAGGGTTTTAAGAGCTGGTTTTTCAGCCTGGCTGCACGCGCCTGTGGCCCCTTGGCCGTGTTCCTCGGATTCGTGGTCGCCGCTGGCTGCTCAACCATTGCGCACAGTCAGTGTCAGAGCCCCGCTTCCTCTTTCCTTGCGTGTCCAAAACGTTTGCTGGTCGGTCGGTTGGTTAACGTTTGCTGAGCTGCCACCGAGCGCGGCTGGCGGAGCGGGTCTGGATTGCGTTATTTTATGAATCTCGTCAGACTCGCGGTTACGTAAGAACACTTTTAAAAAATTAACGAAATTTTTCAGCAAGATGCTAGCTGGTGTGCGTGCATTTTCATCAGATTTGGTGTGTGTCAGAGTGTGCAGCTACTGCTCTTGATGCCATCGACAGTAGACTTACTTTTCTGATGGCTATCAATGAGGTCTCCCTGGAAAGGATGGCTGCGAACTGAACTTCTCAGTCTGCCGCACGTCTTCTACCCTTTCCCGTACCACACCGCAATGAGTACAAGGGTCAGTTTTATGCGCTGATTAGCACGACAGGTCTCGGTCTGCCGCAATGCAAATTAATGGCAGTGTGTTGGAATGCACTCGTGTCTGTTAGCAGTGTTTTTTATTCATCACAATTTTATGCTTCAGTGTTTCTATTTTGGAAAACTGGTGCGTTCGGAACGCGAGCTGCGCTTGAGACTTGCGATGCTGTAATCGCACACAGGGACCTTTGCGTGCACAAATCAACAGCCTTGCGGGAGGGTGACAACGGTGGAGTCTGTATGAAAGAGAGAGAGAGAAAATAAAAGCGTTTCTCTTGACATTCAAAACTAGAAATAGAAACCAGCGTTGTATTTCAGTTGTTTCGAAACAATTTTTTTTCGCATCTATATTGGTTAGGATTAGACGTGTAGGAAATTAATTTATCGCCATTGAATTCTATTAATTTCTCCCAAAACTTGCCTTTAGATAGTATTTTTGTGCATTCGAATTCTCGCCAGCATCAGCACCCAGCATTAGCGTTTTGCAACAGTCGTTGGCGTCGAGGATTCGACATCGGCGTCCGAGTCGGTAGCAGCGGTTGCCGTCATCGCCGCCATTGACTTCTTTCGTATGCAGGTGTAATTAACCTACTTTTTTTCTATGGGGTTTATTTTGCATTTATGGGCTCGGATTTGTAGTGCACGAAACCGCTTCTGTGTCTGCTGCCTGCCACTTTGATGGGCAATGGCGGTTTTATGCGTTTCACGTCTTTCTGATTTATGACGCACCTCAGCGAAATGGTTTTCGACGATGTTTGAGCATAGATAATGATGTGGCGCATTCGGTTTAGTGAAAAAAAAAACTGACGAAATATTCCTCGCAACATCTCGTTTCAATGCCAACCCGAAGTTAAGCTTTGAAATTGATTGATTAGACGCTCCTTTGTGGAACAATGTTGAGCTTATGTTTTAGGGGGTGATATTTCATTCAGGGTCATCTTGTGCTTATGGTGACAATCGATTGATCGAAAATTGAAATCGTAGCTTATTTCTATGTCTACAGACATAAGCCTTTTCTCAGTGCAGATGGTAAGGCATAAAAAAAGATTAACGCAAACTTTGGTAGGACTTTGGTTCGCGAGAACAAGAAACTAGCGTAGTTTGGTAAAATGTGAACTTAATATTGATATTACAATACACTAAAGTCTTTTTTACCCGGTTTATTTTTTACGAGAGCTTTGGAATTAAAGCGGCTTTTTCTCGCGGATTTCGGAATGGACGCGGTTTTCTACGCTGATTTTGAAATTCACGCGGATTTTCCAGAAAAGTCGTTTTTACGCGGCACGTGTTACATTTTCAAGTCGTTTATTTAGAGTGACTGATGAGTTTACTCAATCCAACAACTGAATATTCACTGGTTTGGCCCAACCTTCTTATATTTTTTATTGATTTTCAGCTCGATTCGCAGGCATGAGTAACACTGCTATTGATTGTTTTTTAAAAGTATTTAGCAGGAATGATTAAAAACCTCCAGCAAATGAAATTTGTTTACGCGGATTCCAAAATTTACGGGGATTTCGGAATTCACGCAGTTTTTTTACGCACTACGTAACCCTTTCAACAGTTTTACGACTTTAATCAGCAATTTACCACCACTATAAGATTTAAAATTCGTACGACTTCAGAATCGAGCTTTTTCAAATTTTCACAGTTCCGGAGTGTTTGGGAGGTCAGCTCTTTCGGCACAAAATCGACTCCGTTCACCTTGTACCACTCTACCACCTCCTTGGAGAGACGACAGGATGCCGACCAGAAGAGCGTCGGACCATCGTGAGCCTTGAGGATAGGAAGAAGCCGCTTCTGGAGACACACTTGCCCATTCAAGGTGCTACCGGTGACGAACGGAGTGTTCCGCTTTCCGTGTGAATGGTTTGCCAAATCAAAAACTTCTTCGTGAGTTTCGAGACCTTTTGCGTCTTGGGGTCCTCGGGGACATCAAACCTATCCTTGGTCGTCACGTACAGGTTTCCAGGAATCTGTTTGAAGTCTGCCTTGATATACGTCTTATCATCTATTACGCAACAGTGTGGCTTTGATCGTACAGCTTCCGCGCACAATTTTTCGCGGTCGTATTTTGCTTCTCATCTCGGTTTAGGGACTTTTGGACCTTAAACGAACGTAGTCCGGCTCGTGTTTTGTTCCTTTGCACGCAAAACGCACTCACGTGTAACTGTTTCACCACATCTCGGACCAAAGCGTTTGGTTTGCGTTTGAAGGCAGTAACCACGCGCTTGTGATCGTTTTCGTTGAGTTGAGTGCTTTTCTGTCCTAATGTGGGCCTCCGATCCACAGCAGACGTTCTTTGAAACGTTTTATCATACTGGACACCGTAGAATTCGCGATTATTAGCTTTTCCCGATGTCGCGGTGCGACACATGCTGATTTTCGAAGCACTCGTGCAAAACTTTTTCGCAAACGCACTGCTCTTTCGACGACATTACGAAAACTTTTGCGCACCTGATGATATCAACTGACAGCATGTAAACAGTACACATCAAACTATTTGGCTTCTAGTCTTCTTTTCTAATTTTACTCAATTTTTCAAAACTTAGAGCAATATTAGTGTATGCAGATTTGGAGTGGAACACCTCTTATGGGCTGTTTCTCAAGTAAACGATTTATTATTTATTTTTATTTTCAAAATTATCGATTTATTTTTCACATTAAAAAATATAGGCCATACTTACGTCACTTACTTTACTTTTACGGCGATAAATCGAGAATACGTCGTCATGTCACTCGGTCTTGGGCTGCTATCCTCCAATTTCCCCTAACACCTATTTCGCGGGCATCCTCGTTGACAGCAAACGTCCCACGGGTGCGAGGCCTACCTCGAAGTCGACGGCCTCTATCGGGATTTTTGCTAAATATAGTCTTCGCTGATCGTTCTTCCGGCATTCTATCTACATGCCCGGCCCACTGCAACCTGCTGTGTTTTATCCGCTTAACTATATCCGCAGATTTGTACACCTGGTACACTTCATGGTTTATGCGTCTGCGCCAAACACCATTTTCTAGTTTGCCGCCAAGGATTAAACGCAAAACTCCACGCTCAAAAACACCAAGAGCTCGCCGATCGGCCTCTTTCAACGTCCATGCTTCATGGCCGTAGAGGACCACGGGAAGAATAAGTGTTTTGTAGAGTGCAAGTTTAGTACGGGTTTGCAGACTACGGGACCTCAGCTGGTTACTCAATCCGTAGAAGGCCCTGTTTGCAGCTGCTATCCACCTTTTTATCTCACGGCTAACCTCGTTGTCACATATCACTAGTGGTACCCAGGTAAATAAATTCGTCGACTACTTCAAAAGTTTCGCCATCTAACACCACCTCAGCACCAACATCCGTCGGACTACCACGCTCTCTACCAGCCACCATGTATTTCGTTTTGGCAGAGTTAAGGATAAGCGCTACTCTCGCAGCTTCCCTCCTGAGAGGTCCGAAGGCCTCTTCCACAGCTCTACGGTTGATACCAATGATGTCGATATCGTCCGTAAATTCTAGAAGCATGTGCGACTTCGTAATGATGTGCCGCTGTTTTGCACGCCGGCCCTCCGTATTGCACCCTCCAATACGATGTTAAACAATAAGTTTGACAGCCCGTCTCCCTGCTTCAAACCATCTAACGTCACGAAGGAATTCGATATCTCACCGGCTATCCTGACGCATGATGTAGAGCCTTCAAGGGTGGCACGTATCAGCCTAATTAGTTTTGTTGGGAAACCATGTTTGACCATAATTCGCCATAACTCATTTCTCTTTACTGTATCGTACGCTGCCTTTAAGTCAATGAACAGATGGTGCGTCTGCATGTTGAATGCTCGAAATTTATCGAGGATCTGACGCAGGGTGAACATTTGGTCCGTAGTGGAACGTCCCCCTCGAAAACCACATTGGTAATTGCCAACAAAGATCTCCGACAACGGCCTCAGTCTATGGAACCAAATACGGAAGAGAATTTTATAAACGGTGTGGGGAAGGGTTATGCCCCGGTAATTACTACAGTGCAGGCGGTGGCATTTCTTGTGGATTGGACAGTCCGAAGGCTATTCTTCATCGGACCACACTCTCAGCATGATCCGGTGTAAAGCACGATACAGTTGTTCGCTCCTGACTTTAAAAAGTTCGGATGAAATGCCGTCCTTACCAGCTGCCTTGCAGTTCCTCAGCTCTTTCATTGCTTTCTTAACCTCGTCCATGGATGGTGGGTCCACAGCTTTGCCATCATCCTTAATCACCATCATGCTCCTTCAACTACGCTGTTTTCTTCACCATTCAACAGCACACCAAAGTGTTCCTTCCAACGCCTGGCCACCTCCGTTCTATCGGTAATCAGGTTCCCCTCTCTATCGTTGCACATGACAGGGGCTAACATCTTCCGGTTCCTGATTCCATTTATCCTCTTGTAGAAGCTTCTCGCATCGTGCCTAGAGAAGCAACCTTCCACCACCTCAAGAGTCCGCTCCCAATGCTGTCCTTTCTTCCGGCGTTGGAGTCTTTTTTCGGCAGCTCTAGCTTCCCGGTATCTTCCCACGCTCTGACGAGTCATGTGAATACTGACACTCAGCGTCAAACCACTCATTGGACGTGGCTGTTGCAGATGTATCCAACACTTCTCCCGCTGTGGTGCTGATTGCACTGTGGATATGCCTCCACTGTTCATTCAGGCTACCTTCAACTTGATCCTCGATCCTCTAAACGACCTCACGTCTGTAACGTCTGAAAAGTGTCGATCTGAGAGCAGGCCTCTCCATTTGGGTGTCTCCAGGTGTGCTGACGTATATTCCGGCGTGCAAAATAAGCGCTACAGATAGCCATACCTCTGGCTGCAGTGAAATTGACAAGCCTCAGGCCGTTGTCGTTCGTAGTAGAGTGGAGGCTATCTCTACCAATCACGGGGCGGAAGAAGTTCTCCTGCCCGATCTGCGCATTTGCATCCCCGATGACGATTTTGATGTCGTGTCCTGGGCACTCATTATACGTTTTTTCCAGGAGCTCATAGAACTTCTCCTTCTCTTCATCGGGTTTATCGTTGGTCGGTGCGAACACATTTATCAGGTTGTAGTTGAAAAATTTGCCCTTTAATTCTCAACACGCATATACGGCCAGTGATCGGCCTCCATCTAATGATACGCTTCATCTGTTTCCCTATGAGCACGGAACCGACTCCTCTTTCTGCTTTCACGCCGCCACTGTAGTAGATGTGGTACTTAAATGAATTGCCCGCAACAGGATCTACTGCCCACAATTCGCGTTCTCCCGTTTTCGGCCACCTCACCCTCTGTATGGCAGCAACTTCCACATTCACCTTCTGCAGCTCTCTAGCCAGGATACCTGCACGTGCTGGTTCGAGTAGAGTCCTTACATTCCAATAATCGTTGTCCTTTTTCGTTCGCCTAGGTTCATGCCGATTATTCCGTAACGTATTCATATCTGGATTGTTCGTAGTATTTCATATTCGGTATGCTGCCTTACTAGGGCTGCGATACCTAGTCTCGCGACGGGACTGCCGTCTTAGATATAGCTGGCGAGGCACCGCGTTTCGTAATTCAGCCGCCCATTCCGGGTCACACGCTGTTGTACGCCGCCCCTAACATGGGGATACAGCCGCGCATTTCCCAGTCAGCATACGACCATAGTTTCCACCGGGGATTGGTTACCCGATCTCCACTAAGGTTACTCGTATCCCGGTCGGCACCTCATGGAGGCTGGGATAAGAGTTGCTGTACAGAGGCGAATGACAACAATGGGGTCTCAAGTGACACGTGCCCAGCCGTTTACCAACCAATTATAGGCTATAAAGCGACATAAACAACGATCATATTTGAAGAACATATAACATGTTTTATCCTAAGTTTATTTAAATTTGAATAATAAAAAACTACGTCATATGGAGGAAAAAATACGTTACATCGATTTACGTTATACAGAGGTTACGTTGCAAAGCAAGTTACGCTAGAGTCTTATAAATTATCTACTCACAGAAACACGAAAATATTTACGTGGTATCGATATAAGGAATCATTCCCTCACAGTGGAGTATCTAAGGGCGTTAGGGTTCAACCCCCGTCTCCCTGAGCCCTTGTTCATCTTTTTTTTTTAATATTAGGGTTCAGGATTACTGTTTATCAGGGTGCAAAAGCTTCATCTTTTAGAAAAAAGTTCGCATGCAAAAATCGGTTCAATTCGGCATGTGAAGCCTCGAAGGGGTAGAAGTTTTACTTGTTTGATGGATTCAAATTTGCACAGAAATTGTTCATGGTATAATTCAATTGCTCCTCATGAATTGTAAATTTTTTTGAAACGAAATTTCTTAGAAATACATGAAACAAGAATTTTTGCAAAAAAAATAATCCAATTTCTGGGAATGTCTTCCTATTCAAAAACTTTCTGACTCTCAGAAAGTCGATTTAAAAAAAAATTGGAGACAACACCAAATCTCGACGATTCATGCATTTATGAGACATTTGGCATCATGAAAAATGTTCGATATAGGACATTTCATGCCTTTTTCATCGGTCATAACTACGAGGCATGACTTCCGGAAGTCCGAAGGCTAAATTAATTTTTTAGCCTTTTTCCAGGCACTTATAATGCATAAGTCCTTGTTCGTGTGAAGAAAGTTACGATCGCTCGGAATTCAATCTGTTACCAGATTGATTTTATTTAGCACTTTCTACTACCCTCCTTTCCTGTCGTTTTCTAGCTTTTTATGTGTTGGCTTCCTTTTTTGCTTTATCACTTCTTTTTTTGTTGTTAAGTAATTATTTCGCTGCCATACGGCCCTCGTTGTTTCTCTCATGGAAAACACGGTGTCTAGTATCAGGACTTTATTTCGGTGAAGGAATGTCGGCAAATTATACTATTTTAGATTTCACCTGTCTGTGGAAATGTAATTTTGTGTCTATACCTGACTCTGGGAAAGGGACTGCTGAACGATTGAGATGAAAATTCGCATGTGGCCTTTATAAGATAATACGAAACCTTTGAGATCTACCGCTAAAAAAATCCATTGACACTCTACTGTTCATGTCATGCGACAAACGATAAAATTTGAATATTGGGTAGATCTCTCAGTGTAGATATCTGTAAGTAAATAAGTAATCTCAAATAACTTAATAAATATAAAAGTGAAGAAACTAAGGGTCATTCCATACGAAATGACCACGAAAAAGCACAAACTTGGACACGAACATCACAGATTTTCCTCAAAGTTGGGAGAATTATTCATCTACTGTCTCTTTGGAAAAATCCCAAATTTAGTGTCGATTGGAATACCCACAGCTCTGTGGGACTCCCCTGTTTATTGCAAAGTCACGCATTTTTTGTTCAAAATCTCTTTTTTCTTTTTCTTACAATATTGATAGATGATTTTAGAAGAAAATGAACCAGGGAATCCAGAAAAAATATTATTTTTGACCGGAAGTGTTGCCAGATGGATTATTTTTGTATCTTAAAACTAAATTTACATTTTTCGGCAAATGCAGCTATTTTTATTTTAAATTTGATAATTTCATCGTGTTCCTTGGAAAATTTCACATAAGAAACAACTATCATCCCGAGGTAATATGAGCCTTCTCGAGATATAGCATTTTTACGAAAATAGTTCTGAATTTCGTAATTAATTTTTCGTAAAAATGTTATATCTTAAGATTGGCTCATATTACCACTGGGTGGTTAGTGCTTCTTACGTAAAATTTTCCGAGAAACACGATGAAACCATCAAATTTAAAATAAACTTAGTTGCATTGGCCGAAAAATGAAAATTTAATTTTAAAATACAAAAATAATCTATCTGGCAACACTTCCGGTCAAAAACAATATTTTTTCTGGATTCCTTGGTTCATTTTCTTTAGAATTCAACTATCACTATTTTTCGGGTGTTTTACATCTATAAATTAGAAAACAAAATAATTACGAAGTTTACAACTTTTTTCGTAAAAATGTTATATCTCGAGATTGGCTTATATTACCTCGGGATGATAGTTGTTTCTTATGTGAAATTTTCCAAGGAACACGATAAAATTATCAAATTTAAAATAAAAATGGCTGCATTGGCCGAAAAATGTAAATTTAGTTTCTAAATACAAAAATAATTTATCTGGCAACACTTCCGGTCAAACTTATATTTTTTCTGGATTTCTTGGTTTATTTTTTTCTAAAATCATCTATCAGTTTTTTTCGGACATCTTACGTCTATGAATTGTAAGAACAAGAAAAAAGAGATTTTAGACAAAAATTGCGTGACTTTCCAATAAAGAGGGGGGTCCTAGAGAGCGGGGGGTATTCCAATCGATACCAAAATTGGGATTTTTCCAAAGGACAGTAGATGAATAATTCCCACAACTTTGAGTAAAATCTGTGATGGTCGTGTCCAAGTGGCATGTACACTTCGTATGGAATGACCCCTAAACTTTTTGCGGTGAACCTGTGTGTTGTATTATAGTCAACAACATTGTAGAACATTGAAAATTTTAGAAAATCACAAATAAAAGTTAAACTGAAAAAAACGATTTGATTTTATGGACGTTTTAAAGAAAACTCTACAATAGTTCATTTAAATTGACAGAAATAAGTATGGTGTCTTCGACAAAGTTTCTAATAAAATGTGCCACAACTTTAATCAGCAAAGTGGATTTTTATATTCAAAAATAAGAAAAATAAAGTTCATTTCTCACTTTTAGGTAGATTAATCACAAAATTTCAACTTCTATAAAATAAAGGATAACTAATAAAACAACATTGCTGAAGACACTACCCAAGTAACAAAACTGGTTTTGTATTAAGCGCTATAAAATTTTGATAAAACCAATATTGTTACTAGGGTATAGCTTTAAAATCATTCGTTTTAGTAAAAAGTAATTCGTGTAAAATAGTATATTGTTTTAGTGAAAAAAGTCAACAGCTAAAGAAATATCTTCTATCTAAACATATAAAAATGCAGCAATCGTTTTTGAGGTGCGCACCATGTGCATTAGAGTGTCCCAAAAAATCGATGTTAAAAAAGTCAAGGTGCTCAGTCCTAAATTGAAACATAATGTTATTTTTATCATTTTTGTGGAACATTTCGACTTTCTAAAAAAATTTTTCTAGGTTGCCCAAACGTGATTTATGAATAAATCACTTTTTTAAGCTACAAAACCACTCCTTTGCACTTTTTTCAGTTCTGTTCCACTCCTACATTTTTCTATATATTTTTTTTATTTTTGTTGGGTTGTTTTTGAATATTTTGCATGGTTTAGTTCAGCATCGCATTTATTCTTTGACTCATAGAGCCCATTAAACAACATAGAAAAATAATTTTTCCCATAATTTTTAGATAAAACCCTTCGAAACACAAATGAAAAATGTTGTTCATCCAGAACTGAAATGTTTACTGCAGAGCGGAATTTATGACGAAAATTTACGTGAAAAAATATCTTTGATATCTCATCGGAGGGCTGAGATATTGGCATTATTATATGTGATGGAGAACTATACGTTTTCACAAATTTGTCAAAAAACTGTTTTATTATGGGAGATAGAAAAAAAACAATGTTCAGAAAACAAATACATTTTTGGATGGCTGATAACTTAATTGAAACTTCAAAAATTCGGTAAAATCTGCGAAAAAAATTAGAACGAAAATTGTGAGTTTTAGTGCCTTCTAATAAAAAAATTTATGTTGCTCGTAATACGTAAGAGATACAAACAAGATGTCTTCGGCAATGTTTCTTGTTGTAAGATAAACTAAAATTTTGTCGAAGACACCTTGCGTGTATTTTGATCTGATTAAAAAGCAAATTTTTTGTTCCACTCATTGGAGGATTCATCAGCCACCTTTCTACATTAAAGGATGCAATTTTGAATATCCTGAAACTTCTCCGAACATACCTTATGGCTATAATCAACACTTGAATCACTATTCAAAAAATAAAACACTATTTAATGGAGATAATGACCTTTAGTGGCATTTTTGTGAAAATGCTTAGTTTTCCATCACATGTAAAATATCCAATGCCAATATCTCAGCCCCCCGATAAGATATCAATCATTTTCGTCTTGAATCCCGCTTTGCAGTAAAAAATTCAGTTCTTGATCAAAAAAATTTTTTATTTGTGTTTCAAAGGGTTTTATCTAAAAGTTATGAGAAAAATTCACTTTGCTGCGATGTTCAATGAGCTCTGTTAGTCAAATAGTTGAACGCGATGCGGAACTAAACCATTAAAAAAAATTAAAAAAAAACCCACAAACATAAAAAAATATATGGAAATCGAACAGCATTGAAAATATTGCGAAGGAGTGGTTTTGTTCATTAAGTAGACAGTATGTGCAGTAGGGAAAGCGAAAAATGAGCGAACTAGTAACATGATACAGATTTGGAAAATCTATCCCGACGGGAGTGGTTTTGTAGTTTGAAAAAGTCATTTTTTCATAAATCACGTTCGGGCAACCTGAAAACAATTGAGAGAGTCGAAATGTTCTACAAAAATGCTATCAATAACATTATCTTTCAATTTAGGGCTGAGCTCCTTGACTTTTTCAACATCGATTTGTTTTGGGACAGCCTAAAGCGCATTCCGTGTATTGGCATTGGTGTAAGCTTTAGCCTCGTGTAAGTTTCAGCCTCATTTTTTGTCACTTCTTCGTTCCCATTTGATAAACAAACGTTTGAAAAATTACTCATCGAACTAATTTCTTTTTTGTCTAACGACTTTTTTTTAGTTACTTGTAAAGTAGACAGTGTATGTAATTTTACCAGGATGTTAAATGTAAACGAGGACAGAAGATGTGAAAAAGTTATACCTCATTGGAGATGGTGAGCTCGAGTCCCGTCTATGTCACATGTTTCGTTCTCGTTCATTTCTTGCATTTTCGTAAAACTACTGTCTATTTTTCAAATAGTTTAGAAAATGTTTTGAATGTGTTGTAAACGACCATTCTAAAAAACCAAAAAACTTGGTTACTTGGCGCATCGGAAGGTCCAAGTTTTCATTACAGCTTTTCAAGACCGTTCTCGAAAAATGCAAACGGAATGTAAAAATCAATCATACTATTTTCTTTAGTATACTTTGGCAACTAACCTTGAATGTAAGGCCTACAGGAAACGTGAAGTTCATGGACACCGTGGACCACGATTCCAGAATGCAACTTCAAGGATGGTTTGAAGAGCCGAAATCCGTCAAGGAACCCTCAAGATATGAATTAATTAACTATGGTTGCTGTTTTTGGCAGTTTTTTGACGTAGGACTACGTCTTTGTTTTCTATACTAGATTACATTTTGTGAAATTGAAAATGAAACTGGCAATTGTTGCGTCAGATTTCAAACGATTATATCAAGCGAACGACTTAATGCATCTTAGTCATTTATATGTCGGTGGATAGATAAAATGTGTAACAATTGTTTGATATAATGTTTAACATTGTTGCTTTACTGCTTAATGGTGAAAAAAGGTGAAAAGTTCCAAGGTCAAGCTTTTCCATACATTTCCCTTGTTATTCCATTGTTTCACGAGCACGGATAACAGTAACATGGACGTAATAAATTCCACTGCCTACATATTCTGACTCAACAAAGTGTTTTGTTTGTTTTTCTCTAGGCTGCGTGGCCACGCCCTCATGGCAAAAATCTACGCTAAACTCGATACAAAAGACTGCGTGTAGAAAATTCAGCTTCATTCTAGTTTGTCACACAATAGCAAGTGGAGTATAGCTGTTAGAGGTGCGTGAAATTAGGAAACGAGAGCTGCATACGAGTCAACTTGCAGGCACTGCGGAACACCTTACCTTCATTTTGCATACGGCAGGAACAGGCACCATTGTACACTGCAGGATATTTTGCTGGCTCAGCGGAGACCATATTTTCTTATGCGCGGCCAAGCAAAATATTCAATGCTACCGGTGGTGGTGCGATCATCAACGTTCTGTAGCACACATTTCGAGCTGAAGATCGTAGGATCAGCTCTTTTCAGAACTATAAATGCTTTTCAGAACTATAAATGCTTGAAAATAAGGGAATTTTCAAAACTACTGCTAGTGTGAAATTTTCATGTATTCATGCATCGTTATTTTCACAATAACGACCATCAAATATAAACAGTAGTTTTGCCCATAAACAGTTTATTGCAGCATATAATATATATATATCTAGTCCTACGTCACCATTTCATACAACCTCTAGGGCTGTATACCTTGTAGTATTTTCTGTTGAATACAATTTTCCTTGGGCTCGCAGTACCCCCCTAACATTTGAAAAGGTTCGACGTATTTAAACCTCTTCCTTAGAAATCAACATATTCAAATAATGACGAGAGATAGAGAATGGTTATCAACGAATAACTTGTATAATTTATCTGAATTTTAGTTCAAAAATATTAAAAAAATTGAATGGTACTACGCTGAAAAAATAAAATTTTTAAAACAAAAAGGGGTTTTTATAATATCGGTTATCTCAGATTTTTTTCAAATGGAGTTTTTAGATAGACAATTTATTTGCCTCTTCAGAACAAACCACAGTGGGTACTCTTGAGGAAGTGAAGTTTTTCTAACAAAAACTTTTCCTTGTACTATGTACCCAACCACAAAACACTGTGAAAAACATACATACATCTCGATGGATCCTTGACAGATTTTGGATCTTTGTGTTGGTAGGTACTAATTAACTCGGAATAAAATCTAGCTCATTGGCAACTCATGAACCTCAAAGAAACAAGATGTCAGAAAAAGCTCTACACGTTGCGAGAATGTAAATTTTGACACGCTCTCCTCAAAATCCGAAATATTTCCTGTGGAGGTTGATCACGTCAAGTTCTCAAGTAATTCTAGGGAACTAAGACAATTTCCCAGAAAAATGAAACCTGTTTCATCAAAACTGATTCATTTGAAGTTCTGGCCATTTTAAAATTGACATAATTTTGCCTGGCTACATGTATTCAATTATCTTCAACAAAATAAGGCCAGAGTTTACTAAGGGTTTTTTTGCAAAAAAAAATTTTGGGATTGTTTAATCAAAACTGGTTGTAAGATGAGAAATGTTCTCCTATGCGGACCACTCAGTGCTTAGGTTTAATCAGCTTATCGCATGAATTTTGAACAAAAATTGAGGTTGCTTTTCATGCTAATACAATACTATATCATACTTTTCAATCAATTATTAAACTCTAGCACCTTTTCACTATCGTGCTACATTCCGCCACCAAACATAATACCCATGAAATTAACACATTATAAAGCCTGTTTCTGCTGGCCAGAGCAGAACAGCCGTTGTCAGATAGGCAAACCAGGCTGTTGCACCGTTTCGTTTATGATAATGGCAAAAAGCAGTCGACGACGAAACAAACGGCAAAACATCGGACCGCATCTCGTCAAGGACATAGGCAGTAAGATCCAACTTTCCAATTCGAGCGATCAACAGACAGAAAAAAAAAACCGACAGAAAATTGCTCGAGACGTTATGCAACCGTCAACGGCGGGGATCCTACAAGTCCTGCTGCTAGCTAGATGCCGTTTCGCTAGTTTCCCGGTAAACAAGAAGAGCAGGAGATGCATTCACATAAAAAAGGAAATTTAAATCAGCCTTCGTTGCTTCCACTGGTAATGATAACCTGTAGAGGTGGTGGCTGCATTTTCGATCTCAGTAGTACTTATGAAAAGTTCCAATGCTTTGTTTGGTCCTCATATTTAGGTAATTTTTGAACGTACAACAGCATAAACGTAATCCAATGCATAAACGTATCTTGTTTTGGTTTCTGTTACTGCTTGCCTCCTCTTTCAGTAAAAAGGCATCATATCGGTCCAATCAGGATCCGCGAATGCATAATGTCGTAGGACCCGGTGGTCATCTGACGGCATCGCACGGCATGGCCAACAGCGGCTGCAGCAAAGTACAGCTGAGCTGGTAATGCTGCAAAGGTCCACATGTAGCAAGCAAACAAAAGAAGGCAACAGGATAAGGGTAAGCCGAAAGTTGAGGAGCATAATTCGATTCGCGCTGCATATCGTGAGTTTCTTATGGCGAACACATTCGAGCTTTATTGCTCGGTTAACATTCAATTATTATTGGTTGACCTAAAAAAATTGCTTGCAACATGTCGCTCCTCTTTGAAGGCAGAAGGCAACGGAATTGGTGCAACATGCACAGCATTATGGGGTGGGTATGGGCACAGGAAAAACGGTACAATGTTGCTAATTAGTGGACTTGCTCTAGGTGACGAGAATATGACCAATGTGGCAGTAAGGGTTCGATGTCGCCTGTCGGTCGGTTCGGCATGTTGTGAAATCGAAATAGTTATTTGGTCTGATGGTTCTGAGACGCAAATTCAAGTAATAAACTTTTAAATTGCCTTCGACCTCTTTCTTTTTGAGAATGTATCTTTAAATTACGTTGAATATCTGACTTTACGAGCAAACACTTTCACACTGTCGGCACTTCAACCTACAACCAATTACGCCAACAATTTCGGAAAATGCAAGGAGCCGTGCGCAACCGAAACTGAATCCTTTCGGCAGCAAAAGGCATAGAGTAAAAGTTACTGTGGTCACGATTTACTGCCGATACAAGACACGCGGATCCTGAAATTGAAAGCAGCTTTATACTCGTATGCCAGGTCCCGGTTACGCAATTTCGCGTTAACTTACTTTACTCGTGCTATTTCATTTACTCCATCTGGGACCACGAATTACCGGTTTTTGGCTTCGTTTGCCTGCTTACCATAAAATAAAAAAAAATTTAAGCAATTTTTACCAAGCGCAAGCGATTGTAATGGTTGCGAAAACTTTTGCGTACTCTGGTCCCTAGATTCCGTCATTTTGGGGGTAGAGCATTGAAACGATTATAATCGCGTTGCAGAAAAACGACACAAATTTGATCCCACGCTGTTCGTGGGTCCCGACGGAGAGTTCCTTGTGTGATTGCACAAGACCTACTTTCTCTTTACCAAAGTTCCATGGAATCGGAATTGGAAACACAGTCGAGTGGCTTTTTTTTAAATTTGGCAGACACTTTGTGCGATCGAGCGAGAAGCGTGCAGACTATGGCTAGGATTCAGCCGGCTAAAAGAACCAACCGAACGACAGTTCCGACCGTCGCCGCAGTCTCGTCGAAAAGAATCATCACGTGTAGAGCACCAAAAACTTGTCCTCGATTTTGGACCGTTTTTTCTTCGTAATTTGCTCTTCTGCCGCAACAAATCTACAGACGCGACCGTACCGTTTTTATTTCGTTTTCACTTTTTGGTTCTGGTTTTGTGCTAAGAGTTCTCTGTGTTTTACTGCGATTATCTACTGTGACTGATTCGTTCACTCAAATGTAATGATTTGAAGCAATTGTAAATTTATGATTGTTATAGTAAACCATAAATCATAAGGGTGTGATATAAATCGAAATTCAACAACTACCAAGCAAACCAAACGGTTTCTCAAGCTTATGGTCACCCTAGCCGAAGGACCGCAGCTCTATCAACTTCGCGGTGAACCCTTTTCTTTTGGATCCATTCTTTTGTCTCCGCTTGTTTTTTGTGCTGCCTCTGTTGCATTATTATTTTCGGTGATGTATTTATATATGGGCCCATGAAAACATGCATACTATAATTTATGATACTGTGCGCGATCTTGTTTCAGACAAGCTGTTTTGTCATCGTAGCCACTGTCGCCGCCAGGCTGTCAGCCATGATGGTGTGTAGTTCTTTAATATTACGACCTTTTATTATTCACATAGTTGCACATCATCAGGTCCCGATGTGGCAGTCGTCGAACAAAACGCAACTGGAGATTCTGTTGTCAAAAACAAAGTTCATTTTTTTTAGAAACAGACCGCTTGGGATGTGATTTTCTATGATACTTAAGCTATTAGTTCTAACAGTATTACGAGCTTAAGATATATTTTGCATAATACAAATTGATTATTATTAGGAACGATTTAGCCATAAATATGTCGTTGGTAATTTTCAATGATCAGCGCTTTTATGACTTAAGAGCATGATGTCGAATGACAAATAGTGAAAAGTTATAAGGACTAATTCCCACATTCAGGGGAACTGCTCCATTATTCATCTCATTGAGCCGATATTCACGAAGAATGCACGGATTAAACACCAAATTTTTACGAAATCATTAAACAAATAAACTAAATATGCTTGCGTACTCTTATGGAATCGTTTACCATTGTATATTTAGTAAAATTAGCTAGATTTATCCTGAGTTTTGTAAAACAAAACCATTTTTCACAGCGCTTCCATATCCATCTTAAAACTTGAATCACTGCTCAATTATTCATCTCACGACGCCCCCATATTCATCACACTGTTAATCATGAATGAAACACATTATCATGAATGATCGTAGCCACAGCCCGTCGTAGTAGGTTACCTAGATATCAGCTGCAGTTGCTTACGTGCAAATTTGGTAACCTAGGTAACCACTACAGTGCTGTAGATTTATGTCAATTATGTAGGAATAATTCAACATTTTCAGTATGATTTTTTCGTATTAACAAGAACTGGTTTGGCAACTCTCGATTTTCTTCAACGAAGTGAAAACAGATGACAATACATACAGTTGAAATTTAGGAATTGTAGAAATTCATCTCATACATTTCTGCTAATTCAAGCTTGTTTTAGCAAATTTGAGGTGAACATTTCAAAGATTAAAGTATTCTTAGTGTAGTGAGTGATTTTCTTTAGTGATTAAAATAACAAGTTGTCCGCTAGTGATTAAAAAAACTTTGGTTGGCTGCTGAACGAGTCCCGTTGTAGCCGAATAGAATGATGCGCGGATTTTGTTTTCTGAGGTACTTACCTTACCAAACAGTCCCAAGCCGTGGTGTGGCCCTTGCTGTACGTAAGAGTCGTCTCCATTCCACTCGGTCCATGGCTGCAGTTCGCCAGCTCTGCAGTCTGCGTAGGGTCCGCAGGTCGTCTTCCACCTGATCGATCCACCTTGCCCGCTGTGCACCTCTCCGTCCGCAACCTGCCTATCTTAGCGGTGTGGACGATAGATGGCTCCCCAAGCAGCTACTGCAGTTCGTGGTTCATTCGCCTTCTCCACACTCCGTTTTCCATCTGCAGTCCACCGAAGATGGTACGCAACACCTTCCGCTCGAAGACCGCAAGGGCGCGTTGGTCCTCCACAAGCATAGTCCATGTCTCATGCCCGTAGAGGACTACCGGTCTGATCAGCGTCTTGTAGATGGTTAACTTGGTGCGGCGACGAATTCTACTCGATCGGAGCGTCCTCCGGAGACCAAAGTATGCACGATTTCCTGCCATAATGCGCCGTTGAATTTCTCTGCTGGTATCGTTGTCGGCAGTGACCAGTGAGCCCAGATACACGAACTCATCAACCACCTCGATTTCATTACCACCAATTTGAACTCGAGGTGGGAGGTTAGCACTGTCCTCTCGTGAACCCCTTCCTTTCATGTACTTCGTCTTCGATCCATTGATGACCAGTCCAATCCGTTTGGCTTCAGCCTTTAGTCCGATGTACGTATCCGCCATCGTCACAAAGGTCCGAGTCACAATGTCAATATCGTCGGCGAAACCAAACAGTTGAACCGACTTCTGGAATATCGTGCCATTCGTGTTAATCCCCGCTCTTCTAATGACACCTTCCAGGGAAATGTTAAACAGTACGCACGAGAGACCATCACCTTGCCTTAGACCTCTTCGGGTTTCGAAGGGGCTCGAGAGTGCCCCCGAAACTCGAACTACACACATCACTCGATCCATCGTCGCTTTGACCAACCGCGTCAGTTTGTCCGGAAATCCGTAGTCGTGCATAATTTGCCATAGCTTGTCCCGATCGATTGTGTCGTACGCCGATTTAAAATCGATGAACAAATGATGTGTGGGCACGTTATATTCGCGGCATTTCTGCATAACCTGCCGAACCACGAATATCTGATCCGTGGTGGCGCGGGCACCCATAAATCCCGCCTGGTAGTGCCCCACGAACTGCTTCGCAAATGGTGATAGTCGACGGCAAAGTATTTGGGAGAGTACCTTGTAGGCGGCGTTCAACAGAGTGATTGCCCGGTAATTGCAGCACTCGAGTTTGTCGCCCTTTTTGTAGATGGGACACACAATACCCTCCATCCACTCCTCCGGTACTCGTTCTTCCTCCCAAACCTTGACAAGGACCCAGTGCACGGCTCTAGCCAGTGTTTCTCCACCGTATTTCAGTAGCTCGCTGGGAAGTTGGTCCACTCCAGCAGCTTTATTGTTTTCCAGCCGACCAATCTCCTCCTCCACCTCCTGATGGGATGAAATTCTGATGTCTTCTGCTCGTGCACCAAAATCAATTGCCATACCGTCCTCGCGCTCTACTGCATCGCCGTTTAGATGCTCGTAGAAGTGCTGCCTCCACCTTCCGATAACCTCACACTCGTCTGTTAGGAGGTTGCCGTCCAAGCTCCTGCACATATCGGCTTGCGGCACAAAGCCTTTGCGGGAGCTGTTCAGCTTCTCGTAGAACTTCCGAGTGTCGTTAGCTTGGTACAGCTCTTCCATCGCTACGCGATCTCGGTCCTCTTGCTGGCGCTTCTTCCTTCGGAGGACTGAATTTTGGCTGTTCCGTGCCTGTCGGTATCGTTCCACGTTCGCTCTCGTACGGTGTTGCTGCATTCTTCTCGACTAACCGTTTGCATTCGCCGTCAAACCAGTCATTTCTATGGTTCGAGGCTCTTGTACCTAGTAGCGCTACTGCAGGGTTACCTATGGCGGATCGGATGCTTTTCCAGCCTTCTTCAAGGGTAGCTGCGCCAAGCTGCTCTTCCGTAGGTAGCACTGCCTCCAGCTGCTGCGCGTATTCCTGTGCAGCCTCGGCGTCCCGCAGTTGCTCAAAATTTGGTCGCGGCGTTCGACTTCGGCGGGTGTTACACACCGTCGATAGTTTTGATCGCATGCACACAGCTACTAGGTAGTGGTCCGAATTTATATTCGCACTGCGGTAGGTGCGAACGTTGATGATGTCGGAGAAAAACCTGCCGTCGATTAAAACGTGGTCGATTTGGCTCTCTGTCTGTTGGTCGGGTGATCTCCGGTGGATTTGTGGATATCTTGCGGGGAAAGAAGGTACTTCGGACTACCATACCACGGTAGGCCGCAAAGTTTACGCACCGATGGCCGTTATCATTAGACACGGCATGCAGGCTATCTGGTCCGATTACCGGTCTGTACATGGCCTCCTGTCCTACCTTAGCATTCAAATCGGCTGCCACCCTAACACGCGTTGGCGCATCTTGCCCAGTACTATGAAGCCGGTTCCCAGCTCGCTGGTGGTACCACAACTCTGGTAAAAAGTAGCCGCCCGGTGCCCGCTTTTCCATACCTTCTGTTCTGTCCAACAAAGTGCCTGCAGCGCTACGACTTCGAAGTTGCGTGGATGTAGCTCGTCATAAATTATCCTGTCGCATCCTGGAAAGCAGAGCGATTTGCAGTTCCATGTCCCAAGTTTCCAATCGTAGTCCTTATTTCGTTGCCTAGGTCCATGCCGATTGTTCCGATCCGTATTATCTCTTACGTTGTTTGTAACATGTTGTTTTCCGGGGCGGCTCGTTGGGCCTTCCCCAACCCCCTGTCTCGCCGGGGGACCATCGTGCCAGCTCTGTTTAGAGTCCCACGCTGCCACCAGGACGTTGATCAGCCGTTCTTAACATGGAGATCAAACCCTGTTTTGAGCCGCACCATCTTGGTGAACAAACGTTCGGGTGTTTCTCAGGTAGGTGATTGAATTAAATGAGTTTTCGAGTGCAGATGCCCGACTATAATATCAAATTTAGTGCTTTTAAGTGTTTTTTTGAGGATTATACTTTGTGAGGAATCTAAAGTGAACTAAGAGAATCCAGATTGGTTTAAGAAGAAAATATGCGTTTTTTCCCTTTTTTTAATTGTGTTTACATGTTGAATGAGATGAATATACGGGCTGAGGACAATCAGAAACACCGACAATCGTTGAATATAACTAGCAAAACATAGAGAAACTTCAAAAACAAGAAAATCTACACCGCAAAAATAATGTTTTGAGGAAAAAAATCAAAGCAGATTTTTTTTGGGATTCTTGAGAAAAAAAAATTTTGAGATATTTGACTCTAACTCTCAGCTCAAACAGCTCGTTTTTCTTAAATCAGTTTTTTCAATAAAAACTGCAAATTTTCAGCTCGACAATGATGGTAATTTAAACACGAATAAATAAAAACTAAGAGGTTTAAATTGTCTAATTTAAATTGTTTTGAAAAGAAAAGATTACTATATGGCCAAATACCGATCGCCAATAGTGTTGTTTTGCAAAATCTTAAAGTTTAACATGTCGCAAGCAGGGTTTCGGTACCATTTTTGATCTAGCCTGTGTCTCTGTAAGGGTACTTACCCCACGGTTCCCATCGATTCTGCAAATCGAGCAAAGATTCATATTGCTGGCAGAATATAATCATCAGTACAGCTCGTTTAAGGTTGTAGTGCGAGAAGCCACATGGGAACCACCACGTGGTTAACTACGAATTTTCATTGGCACAAGACTCGGAAATATTCAATGCGTTACTTATGAAAACACCGTCTTATGTTTTCATCTCCATAACAGACATGAGGATATGTTTTCACATGTTACGCATTAACTATTAACGAGTGGTATGCCGTTGAAAATTCGAAGTTGACCACGTGGTAGCTCTAAGTCGGCCATTTGTGGTTTCAATACACTTCCACCTTGACTACCTATTCAAAGATCTGTCGGAGCATTTTAGTTTCCTTTTGTCTTTTGAATACTTCATATTTAGTTATTTAAATAAATCTGAGAAAAACAGAGTGTAGAGTTCAAAAATAAATAACGCATTTTATCTGTTCAATGCACTAAATTTATATACCCTGCTATCTGCCTCTACCGACACGTACAGAATTTTGTTGTCCCCGGCAGCGCAGCGTATTTTGCGGCACCAGAATATTCGTATTGAATTCTGATATTTGCTACTATACGAAACAAGAATAAGAAGAGGATAATTCAAACGGCAATGTAATCTTCACTTGGCTTGGCTGCACACAAATGAATATCGAGTTCTTCTGCACTTATAGACGCCGAGTGACCAGCGCTCTATTTATACATTGCTCGGAGTAGTACTGTTGCCTGTGCCAGCATGTTCTCCTTCAAGACATCAGTTTTAATAACCTTCTAACAGCAAAACGTTAAACTGTTTGACACTGGAGATGATTAAGACCATTACGAAAAGGCTTCACCTTCAAGACATTAAAGTAGTCTAGGCTCATGGATGCGAACATTAGTTGACCTATTGGGACGGGGAGATTCTGTCAAAAAAATTTTGCCACTGCTATACAGGATATCACACCAGGCAGTTGGTATCTACTCATGAAGTCTGTGCTAGGCGTGCTCGCATGTGATTGGTGCATTGTTCGTGAAAATTCGACCTTGAAACTTTTCATCAATTTTCACTGTTTAACAATGAAGTGGTAATGCTAACTGAAGAATCACAAAATTGCCCATCATTTTATCAATCCAACGACATTTTGTTTATTGTGATCCATCATGTGGTTTCATCAGTATTACCGTTTGAAATCTTTCATTCCGACGTTACACCTTGATTTGAGTTTCCGCAGAATGTATCTCGATATAGTGCGGTAAGACGTTGTCCTACGTCAAAAAGAAAACTCGAAAAAAGTCAATCACTGTCACCTTAACCTTATCGTTGAAATCAGGCTTGTCATTTCTCCACAGAGTATCACTAACGTGTAGGAGAACATCTCTTACTGCGAAAACAACTGCTTTCACACTGGTGGGTAAGGTGACGCACTTGCTTGAAGAGAGCAACGAATCGTGTGTATCTGAAGAGCATGCAAAAAAACACCGCTGTGGAATCTGAAATATCTCTCCAGCGAGATAATAAACCTTTTCACACGAAAGGACAGTACACTCAAGGACTACACAACAGAGCTCACTGCAGTGCTTTTACTGATTGTCTCTTGAACTTACAGGGGATAGTCAAAATAAGTAGGATAGGCAAAATTTTGATGAAATTTGAAATGCTGTAGCTTTGCCGAATGTTATTCGATTTCAATAATTCGAACACCATTGAACTGGAAAACTTTTGAAGCTTCATTTTCTGACCTCAGATCTGGCCTAGGTCACCGGATGTAGGAAATATTCCTGAGTTCCGGTAGACATGTCAAACCTGCTAATTTTTGGATAGATTTGGTAATGGGTTACCTGATAAAAATGCTTATTTGCATCATTGGCATAGATGACAAAATCATTTCTGAAGCGAATGGTTCATCAAGATCCGGAATCTCGCATCGTTCCATCGCTAAAACGTTGGGAATCGCGAATTCCACGGTGTCGCGAGTGATTAAGCGGTTCGTGGAACGATTGACCACCGATCGGAAGCCCAGAAGTGAAGGAAAAAGTATTCCGTACAACACAAAAAATCACAACCGCGTAGTTGGGGCCTTCAACTGAAACCCGAACGCCTCCGTTCGTGATGTGGCTAAGAAGCTGCACCCAAGCCGAAGTTTTGTCTAGAAGGCCAAAACTAAGGCTGGGCTTCGAACGTTCAAGGTACAAAAGGCCCCTAATCGCGACGAAAAGCAGAACAAGTACGCCAAAACCCGTGCCTGGAAGTTGTACCTCAACATGCTGACGAAAGTTGAATGCTGCATCATGGACTACGAAACATATGTGAAGGCCGACTTCAAACTTGCCGGGGAATCTGTTTTTCACGGCCAAGGATAAGTTCAGCGTTCCGGAGCATGTCCGCACTCAGAACTTGTCCAAATTTGCAAAGAAATTCCTGGTTTGGCAAGCCACCTTTCGTGACCCAGGACACGATGAACGGACAGGTGTACATGAAAGAGTGCCTCCAGAAGCGGCCGCTTCCTCTCCTGAAGGCCCACAACGTCCCAACAATTTTCTGGCCGGATTTGGCCTCATGCCACTACTCCAAGGACGTGCTGAAGTGGTATGCGGACAATAAGGTCAATTTCGTGCCGAAAATGTTCAACCCTCCCAACACTCCGGAGCTCCGCCCCATCGAAAAGTAATGGGCGATTATGAAGCAGCACCTTCTTAAACAACCTAAGGTAGTGAAGACGGTCGAGGAACTAAAGAAAGTATGGTTTTACATGCAAAAAACGGTTGATTCACGGGTTGTGCACAATCTTATGGCCGGGGCTTAGGCCAAGGTGCGGGCATTTGCGTATGGACTGTAAATAAAATACGAGTAAAATGGTAAAATGAAGTTTAATAGTTATTTTTCAATCCCTAAAAATTTGATGGCAATCGAATGAAAACTCGAATTTTGCGAATCAATTTTGTGTGTGGCAATTTCATCGTGGACACCCTTTATAGCGTGTGACACCTCTATCTTCAGTATTTTTCATCACGAATCTTTCAAAAGACATATTTTTGAATAAAGGCTTTATTGGCCACTTCCGGAACAACCTGAATGCCCCGAAGGAACTCGTAGTGAGGGAATTTACATTTCTGCATCGAAATATAGTATGCAACACCTCTATCTTCAGGATTTTTCATCAGGAATAATCCAAAAGACATATTTCTGAATACAGACTACGTATTTTACAGCGAAGGAAATTTTTCATAAATTATTCTAAAAGTAATTTTTAAATAATAATTCAATATATTATAATCTCAACTATTCTTTTTTGTTGCCAGAAAAAAGTGGTAACCTAGACTATTGGAGGAAAATATTTTCGTTCAATGGTCCATGAACTATACCCGCGGAAAAATAAGTGAAATTCTAAGACACATCGTAAAAAACTGTTGAGAAAAACATTCTACGATAATGAATACAAAATTACGTGCCTTATTTGTACTCTTACAGATTATCGTCGACTAGGGTTAGAATGCTAAGGTTAACATTTAACAATTACAGATATTTTTGAAATACCTCACTTCGAATGAAGGAGGCCACTGTTTGGCAATACGTTTAAATTTGAAAAACGAATTTAGCTCATCCAGATTTTAAGATAAATGCCCAGCTTGTCAGATTGATAATTAACAGTTTGAGTTTTGCCTAAATTTTCAAGTGTGCAGACACCCGTTAATCATATATGACAAATTTAAAGGCCAAAACGTGGGATTGTCTTTGCTATAAATTTACTGCTCGGCAGGTTTATTACAGACCATTTTTCCACATTTAATCCTGCATGTCGCCCATTTATTGGACCAACATTGTAACATTTGGGCTAGTAGTATGTATGTTTCAATAAACAAATCATCACACGCATCTGCCAGCGCTATATCATCTCAAAATTTAAGTCATTTTAACCACCCTGCAAATTTACAGCAGAGAAATTTAATACTTCTGCCCGACAAAAAACTTTTTCATCCCTACCCTGACTCAATAACATTCTCGGTAGGCCACAAAACATCACGTGCGAATAAACACGGCGGGCTAACAGGCACGTCTTCTGACCGCTACACCAACAGAATGCTGATTCAGTCGCTTCTAATTTGCCGTCTGCTCCTACATGTTTTTTTGTCGGATCAAAACAGTGCCCTGCTGTTTACGATCTCGGGTGACACCTTCTCTCGATTTCGTTTCCAACCAGTCGAGAGCTGTCCAAAGCAAAGCAAATAAAAATATGATCGAAACCGAATCGGAATCTGGCAGTAAATATAAACTTCATGCGAGAACTCACTCACGATGACGGCCGGTCGATTTGAGCAAGTACGAAAAAAAAGTATTTTCGTCGATAATGTGTATACAAAAGCCGCTCTATGCGAACACACGGTGGCGGACGAGCGCGCGCGAGTCTGCGAGTAGAATTGGTAGTGGTAACCGTAAGTAGGTTAGTAGGACGCTCGTAGTACCTCTCTCGTAGTAGTAGCAACAGCAGTACACGTCAATCTCTCGCCTACCAAAAACCCTCCGCCCCTCCGTCCTCGGATAGGCACAACCGTTTGTCACCGCCACCCCGTCCGCCATAAGAGCTAATAACCGTTTCAACTCTTCGAATTCAACCGCAACCACGCTTCTCCACCTTATCCACATCCCCCGATCAATCAACGAACGCGTCTTGATCTCAGCTTTGATGTTGTAATGCCAATTGAATCAACACTAATCCCACCACAACCACCTTCCCACCCTGCCTTACACCACTAACCATCCAATGCTTCCTATTACTTCGGCAAAAGTTCTCACCCTCCGAGACCTCTGCGGCTGGCAGTTCCGTTCGATAGAAGCAAGTAATGAACGACAGCAGCAGCCGCTCGGTAGCTGCTGCTGACGGGCGAAAAAGAAACGGAAAAACTGCACCGCGCAGCCCAGAACAGTCAAACGAAAGGGAAACTACTTTTGGCACCGTGATCTACGCGAATAGTCAAAGAGCCAACAAAATAAGCGGCTTTGCGACTGAGAGCGAAAACCAAGCGAGTACCAAACCAAATGAAGTTCAGTAAATTGTTGAGGTAAACGCTAATGCAACTTCCAATTGGCTTTTTTCATATGAAGAAACCCGTCTGGGCTTTTAAACTTGAATCTTGAAATGACAAAACGCAATTACCGAGCAAATCGTGTGCAAGAGGTCGGTAGAATTCGATGAAATTGGCCGAATCGCGGCCGTAAGATCGAATTCATCATCACAGAAGAAATGAGAGCTCATCAGATTGGTTCGGTTTGTCAGCAATTCGCAGTGATTCGAAATTCCAATAACCGCACGCTTTGAGAAAAGATTCATCGATCACAGCTGCAGAAAAAAATGTCTTTGTACACTATGGCTCTCGTGTGGCCAGCCGTTTTTGTGGGTCACCGGACGTTTTCTGCACGAAATATTTCCCAACCGCGATGGGTGGTTTTTATTTGGCATGGGAAATCATTCTAGGCCGAAAGATTCTTCGCGAGCTGTGGGAAAAATCGGATTGTTCTTGGTTTGCAGCGGTCAAACAAGCGAGATTGGGGGCAATAATCGGCTAACGATTGCACTGGTGGTTAACGAGAGTTCTATCCATTATTGGGTTTGAAACCCTAATTAAAATTAAAATAAAAAGTATGACACGCTATCTAATCGAGTAGCCAATTTTTACTGACTGAAACATCGGCTGAGAGATTAGTTACATTAGTTACCGTTAGAATTGCGATATAATCGAGTCTACAAAACTGCGATGCACAAATCTTGGCTTTATGTTTGTAGGTTGTATAAGCTCTGTAAATATTTTATAAATCTGAAAATATTTTTGAGAGGGGTGACACCCAAATTTTCTTTCCCGGGTGTCACCCAGTCACGCTACGGCACTGTTACAAACCTAGAAGTTTTTTCAACCTGCCACAACCTATACCAGAAATAAACTCGTAAACTCGTAAACAACAAAGAAAAATTTATATTTCATTTAACCAATTCCAACCTCTGAGACATTATATAGGGGAACTGCTCCTTTATTCATCTCATTAAGCCGATATTCACGAAGAATGCACGGATTAAACACCAAATTTTCACGAACTCGTTGAACAAATAAACTAAATATGCTTACGTGCTGTCATGGAATCGTTCAGCATTGTGTATTTAGTAAAATTAGCTAGATTTGTCCTGAATTTTGTAAGACAAGCCATTTTTCACAACGCTTCCATATCCATCTCAAAATTTGAATCACTGCTCGATTATTCACCACACGACGCCCCCATATTCATCACACTGTAGCCGCAGCCCGTCGTTGTAGGTTACCTAGATATCCGCTGTAGTTGTTTACGTGCAAATTTGGTAACCTAGGTAACCACTGCAGTGCTGTCGATTTATGTCCAATATGTCGGAATAATTCAACATTTTCAGTATGACTTTTTCGTATTAACAAAAACTGATTTGGCAACTTTTGATTTTCTTCAAAGCAGTAAAAACAGATGAAAATACGTACAGTTGAAATTTGAGAATTGTAAATTCTTCTCATATATTTCTTTTATTCAAGCTTGTTTTAGGAAATTTGAAGTGAACATTTAGAAGATTAAAGTATTCTTAGTGTAGTGAGTGATTTTGTTTAGTGAATAAAATAAAAAGTGGTCCGCTAGTGATGAAAAAAACTTTGGTTGGCTGCTGAACGAGTCCCGTTGTAGCCGTATAGAACAATGCGCGAATTTTGTTTTCTGAGGTAGGTGATTGAATTAAATGAGTTTTCGCGTGCAGATGCCCGACTATAATGTAGATGCCCGACTATAATGTAGATGCCCGACTATAATATCAAAACTAATAAGAATCCATTCCATGGATTAGCAGATTGATTTGAAAAGAAAATATGCGTTTTTTACTGTGTTCTATTGGGTTTCCATGTTGTATATGAATATATGGGCTGAAATGAATAATGGAGCAGTTCCCCTATTTTTAAATCCCTACAATGTCTCTTTTTTTAAGGAATTCACAAACAGAGACCGAAAACTTTCAACTCGCGATGGAAGCATTTATAGCCTTGAAATCCAACATGGTCATTATCAGCTAAGTGGAGTGCTTTCATTGGAATTCAGAAAAGCAAGTTGAGTCCGATATTAAAAACTTGTGATTCGATAAACGAGATGGTGGTTTCTGATATAACCAATAAAAATACTGTGGAAATAAGCTACGTGCAACATCCGACACCAACTCTTGACTATCGGCAAATACAATCCTGTCAGAAATGTATCCGATTCTCGTTTATCTCATTATAAAAGTAGTCATTTACAGAATTTGTATCGAGCTTGATATCGCTTTTCTATTTTTCCAAATCATCTCTTTAACTGCCTTTTCAACTGAAAACAACCGTTTTTGGGATTGCAAAGGGCAAAAGAAAATATATACTTTTGAGAATTACTACTTCTAATCCATTATACTTGAGAAAATGATTGAAGATTGCAGATAACAATTAACAACATATAATTTCGTTTCAAACCCTAAAAGCCCTGAAAGAATTTTCGCAGTGTTTCTGGACATGAGTTTCTGTAATACGTAAAGACCGCACACGAAAAAAATACCATAGACAAAAATGATCACCAACGATTCATTCCAAGTCCGATATTGTTGGAACTCTCAGGAAACTAGAAATACATATTAACTGGGAACACTTGCGCCAACTTTCTTACACACTTTTATTCCCTCTTTCTTCAAATCCTTGTCGTTTTCGAAGATCTTTTCTGATTCCCGGAGTTTGCCCTTCATAATCGCCCAGAATTTTTCTATAGAGTGAAGTTCTGGCGAATTAAGCGAACTTTACGCCTTTGTCACAAAAACAACAAATACAATATGAAATTACCACGCATTTCGGCTGCACCAACCATAGCTTCCTAGTGCGGAATTTGGTCACTGTATGCTGTTTATCGGTTCGGTTAGGCGCCTTCCTTAGCATGAAGATATGAAGTCGGAATGAGACGGAAAAGTTGATTTTTGGTCCAAATGGATTACGGTCGAGTAACCGATTCCTAAATTTTTTGAGATACACGTATGGGTCTAGCTTAGATTTTCCACGACCACTACCATAATGTTTTATCGACTTCTTGCTTGGAAGCCATCTCGATAGCCACTTGACATATCATAACGAAGTTTTTCACATTTAAACATTACACTCTCAACAAATTTTACCCAAATTTTCATGAAATTAGAAGTTATACATGGACGAAAAAGTTGCTATTTTTTCAAGTATCTTTAACACTGTGCTACAAATGAAAAATAAAAAATGCAACAACTTCTGAAGTGACCTAGCGTAGGTTGTAGGTCTTGTTGAGTGTAACATTTGCTCATACTAGAAAATTTCCAAACACCCCTAAAATCTGAAGTTATTGTCAACATACGGTTTTTGGACCTCAGCGCATACATTTTTTTCAACTCAGTCATTTATTAACCGATTTCAATGTTTCAGAAGTTATAGAAAATGGACAAATTCAGCTTTCAAAATATATAAGGGTTTATACTAATAACACTAAAACATGTTGAGTTATTTGAGTTTAAATTAATTTTTTTAGACTTTTGACGTAATTTTTCTACTTAACTCGAAATTTGCTTCCTATTTTTGTAAGAAAAATACTACAAGTACACTAAAACATTTAAAGTGTGCTCAATTATTCAATATTTGGCTGAGTTAGATATATTTTAAGAAATCGAAAAATTTTGGCTTCTTTTGCACAATTATGCCACGGTGCTACAAATGATGAGAAAATGCAAGAACTTCTGATGTAATTTAGTGTAGGTTGTATCTCTAGTCAAGTGTTACCTGCGCGTATACTTGAAGTTTTTCAAATACCCTTAAAATATTAGGTTATGGTAAAAACCCAGTTTTTAGACATTAGCTCACATTTTTATGTTTAACTCGGTTATTTTTCAATAATTTCTTTGTATTTTGGATGTTTCGGAAAGGCGAAAAAGGGGACTTTCAAAACATATCAATAAGTCTATAAAGTTTTCCTATATGTGATAAAAAGTTTCAAAATATAAAGATGGTTAGTTTTTTACGAATTTCTCCAACTTTATTCGCATTTTTTTACACATTTCTGCAATGAATAAGCCTCAAATGCTATAGAATTTGGAAAGTACATTTAGTGCAAAGTGAAAAACAATAGGTGTAGTTTTTAAAATCTGTTATAATTTGGCTAAGATATGGTTTCGAAGATTTCATCAATAATCGTAGATTTCACCAAATCATTTCTCAGCCAATTTATAACAGTTTTCACAATCAACACTCGGCATTTAATACACTTTTCAAATTCGCGAAGAATGTATGCGCTGAGGTCCAAAAAATCCGTATTTTGACCATAACTTCAGATTTTTGGGGTGTTTGGAAAATTTCTAGTATGAGCGAATGTTACACTCAACAAGACCTACAACCTAAACTAGGTCACATTAAAAGTTCTAAATCGCTGTAGCACAGTGTAATCTTTATTAAAATCTTATTTCTTCATCACCCGAATTCAACATTAGAAATAGTGCCACCAGTAATATCTTTTTTCCTTCAGATTGTCATCAAGTCGCATGATTACCATAATTTGTTATTGTATGTTGAATGCATTTTAAAGAAAGGTCTCACATAATAGAACATTCGTGATCCACTTCTTTCCTTCCTTTCATGGTGAAAGATCGTTAACGATCTACTGCCGAATCAGGAATACGTCTCCACATCGCTCTATCTTGAACTAGCCTTCTCCAATCGTCCTCAACACCACACATGGAACGAATACGGAGTCTGCCACAGAGTCGCAGACCTCTGACCTTTGCCACGTCGCACAGCACGTCGCACAGTGCGTTGAATATATAGGAACGCGGGACAAACATCAAAACAGCTATTCTAGTATAATTTTTCAATTGGTGTGACACGAAAAATGTTTAGTTCCGATGAGAGCTATTATTTGCATAATTGACGAATGTCAAATATTTAATCGCAAATATGTCTCAAGCGCCATTCTTTGTACAGAAGCATAAAATAAAAAAAATCCAAGAATATTATCCATTCAGAGATAAAAGGTTTGAAAAGCATATTCAAATAATTTCTAGACGATGAAAAAGTGACCTAAACGCCATAACAATTAGTTTTTATTATTATTTTTATTTAATTCCCTTTTAATCAAGTTTATATACGGTTTACTGTTGCAAAACATTAAGACTTCATTAATCCAGGCATCTTCCATGTTTTTTTAAATTGCTCACTCTTGGTTCTAGAGGTATCATTCGAAAACGCGAATTCCGGTTGAAAGATCAAATTTGAGCAATAGCAATCGCTTCCAAAGTTTGAAGGATATTCCAAATAAGGGGAAGAAACGGGTACTTTTTTGACGATCGATTTTAAATCGAAAGTATTTTTTTTTCTCTAAGCTTAATAAAGCATGACCAAGAAGCCTTTAACTTCCACATGCGCTACGTTATGTCTCAAGAGTAACATTTGAAATGTAGTAGTTACATACCTCTACCGTTGCCATTTTGGTTTTAACTTGGAAAGATATAGAGTATAATGAAATTTTAATTTGAAATTTAAGAATTTCTTTTAAGAATAACCTGTCACTTGAATAGTTGAAAACACTTAACAGTAGATGCGTTTCATAATCGTATGGGTGAACTTACGAGCTCAATAATATTATTACAGTATGTCTCAAACATGCATTAAACATATTAGCATATAGAATTGGTTGAATAAGAAATCCACTTTTTTGATTTTTGTCTATGGAACGTTGCATTGTGCGTCGGCAGCTGTATTTTATCAGCTTGATGATATCCACATGTGGTATGCTTGGTAAAGCTCGTGATTCATGCGCCTGCGCTACACTCCATTCTCCAGTTTGCCGCTAAGTATTAAATGCAGGATCCTACGTTCGGTGACCACGTGGTCGCCGTTTGGCCTCCTACATCGACCAACACTCATAGCCGTAGTGATGAAAAACCATCAAGATAGCGCAAATTATCCTAATCAACTTTGTTGGGAAACCGTGTTCAAGCAAAGTCTGCCTCAAATCGCTGCGCCAAACTGAATCGTACGTCGCCTTACAGACTTATAAAAAAATGATGAGTTTGCAAGTTTGCCTCTCTGAACTTGTCAATAATTTGATGTCCTCTCCAACTGCATTGTAGTTTTTTAGCACTTTACAAGCTTCTTTGACCTCTTTCAAGCTTGGCGGATACACAGCTTGTTCAAGCATTCAATTTCTCTCCTATTTCTTTAAACAGATCTGTCCTCTTCGCCGTTCAATAACTGTTGTTTTCATCGCAGTGCCACCAGCGGTTATCAGGTTTTCTTTCCTGTCGTTGTACATAGCAGGGTCTGGCACCAGCGTTGCCAACCCTCCAGTTTTTCCTGGATATCTCTAGTTTTTTTGAAGATCGTCAGCGAAACAGCTGAAGGTTGAATATTTCCAGTTTTTTTGAAAATTGTTCCAGTTTTATCCAGTTTTCTGTTCGTCACCACATTTTTTGAACTCATTCCCATTACATGTATGGTATTTTTAGTGTTTTGTGCATTCATGCGCCTCGGTTGTAAGATGTTATTCGAAATCTACTCAATTTCAAGTACGCCAGTGACTATAATCTCCATGTGTAAACAATTTTCTTTCAGCCTTTTTGGTTACATGCAATAATACGGTGCAGCATTTTTGAACCGAAAATCAAATATATTTATGTAGAAGCTTCGTATTTATATATCCAGTTTTCTCCAGTTTTTTATTTTGAATTCTTACAGCTTTTTATAAAAAAAAGGTTGGCATCGCTGTCTGGCACAGTTTGATTCCTTTTCGTGCAAAGTATATGCTGCAGATTGCCATACCTCTGGCTACAGCGAAGTTTACCTACCTCAAGCCTTTCTCGCTACTTATAGCATGGAGGCTGTGTCTTCCAATAATGAATCTAAAGCAAGACACCGCATTTCACAGATCAGCCATCCAATATTGATCAGACGCTGCTGTATGCCGCTCAAAATAAAGACTTCAAATATCATGCTAAATTTTCGAAATAAAAAACATTTTTTAATAAAAAAATGAACTAAAAATTTATTTTAAATAACATTTTAACATAAACATGATTCTAGAAAGAAAAACCGACTATCGCATCTTCTTTCTAATTAATTATAACCGTTAATTATAACCGATATAATTGCTCAAACTCATCATGTGAATGATTCGCCATTTCATTTTCCATTATTGAATGTTATTCAATTGAATATGTTATTGAAAAGTTTTGTCAAACATAGTTTCTACATAATGTGTTGCTTAAATTTGAGCTCATCACCGGGGTCAGCCACTCTCATATTACAGTTAAAATTTGAAAATACGTTTAACAATAAAAATCATAAAATGTAGGATATTTCAAAACCGTCCACTTCAAGACTGCAACTCGTCTTGAAACAATGGAAAATCCAATTTTTAATCATTATTCAAATTCCGGAATATGTTTTGCTAAGAGATTTTCTAATACATTGTGTTTTTAGATTAGTAACCGTTCAACCTATCGAGGTTGCCGAAATATCATCAATTTTTTATTGAGCGTCTTCATGCCCAATGATGTAAAAAATCGCAAAAATTTATTCAAGCATTTTTGATTAGAGTGAAACTTTACACATGTGTTTGGTTAAGCAAACAGAGTATTTTTCACGGATGGAGGAATTTTTCAGACTAAAAATTAATATGTATCCTAGAAGGGCGTATGATTTTTTTTAATTCTCATGATTTAAAAAAATTGAAATACTTATTTCAAATCAAACAGTTATATTGATTAACTTCGAGAATGCTCCAAGATATTTTGAATTTTATTTTTTCAATTTTTTGAAAATTTGAAAATAAGCTCTAAATTATACATTACTCAAAAAGGATTAAATATTCCCTTTGAATTTTTTTTTTGCTTAAACTTGACATAATTACAAAACTTTTGATGAAAAGTCCGGGATGGCGAAATGTAAGAAAATTTTTTACTTAAAAGTTATTTATGTATCCTTGTTTTTAATTCGAACACTTTTAACAATAACCAATTTTCAATTATGCAATTTGATTTTAAATGTAATTACAAATCAAAAAGCTCTTGATGACTTACTTTCTTAATGCACCCGCGTTTGAGATATTTTAATATTAAGTTTGAAAAATTTCCAGTTTTTCTATGGAAATATTTGTTTTTTGTAGTTCGATTGGTACGATTGCTATAACATATCTCATTATTTGACATCATAGTTCAAATCAAATTGAGTTTGATTATTTGATTATTGAAAAATTGAAATTTAACTTTTAAGCAAAAATATCTCTCACATATCTTCATCCAGAACTTTTCATCAAAAAGTTTGAAATAATGACAAATTTCAACAAAAAATTGAATTATGAAAAAAATTCAATCCACTTTTTATTTAATGTTTAAATTATTGTTTACTTCCAATTTTTTCTAATTATATTCATAATAACTTGAAAACGGATGTATTTAAAAAGTTAATTGATATAAACTTCTCGATTTGAATTTTTTTTTATTATCGAAATACATTGATTTCGAATATTTTAGAAAATATCGAAATTATACATTTTTCAAAAATTAAACCTTTCACAAAAAAATTTATACTTCTGAACTTATTATCAAAAATTGCGTTATAGTTTCAAGTTTCTTTGAAAAAAAAAATAAGATATTATTCAACTCTTATTTTTTCAAATTAAAATTTAGTGTTTATCAGGCACTCTGTTTTTGGTCGAAAAATATTTATTCATAGTGTGTGTTTTTTTGTGAAGATGTGATGTGATTCGTTTCCTTGAATTCGTTCTTAGAAAGTTCCATGTGCGATTAATGCTTCTACCCTATCCCCGCGCAGAGAAATCAGTTTTTACATCGAAAAATTACATTCAAACTCTTATTACTCAGCAACCGCATGCATAATTGGCACAAACTATATTGCATGTTAAAGATCAATCTGTTCTCTATTTTCATCGTTAGAAATTTCAAGTATAGTTGTTAAACTGTTATCAAAGTTTATATGTCAGGTGATGCCATATGGCATCACCCGTGGGGAAAGGTCTTAAGAATTTACTCTTGATTCTGAAAAATTCCTCCACCAGCGGACAATACTCAGTTTGCTAAGTCAAATACGTGTGCAAAATTTTATTGTATCAAAAATGGTCGTTATTTGGCAAGGAAACGCTTCATTTGAATTACAGGTGCTTCAAATGCTCTTTCACACATGAAAAAAAAACTTTTTTATTTTCTATTTAGATTAAATCATCAACCACCTTGCTTTATGCACGACAAAGACATCATGACCAGATATCTTCAGCTGTTAACAGCTCCCAGAAGAGCCCCAGCACCGAATGAGCAATTCAATGTTTGTTTATTCTGCTTCCGAAATAGACACCCAAAATATTTACATTTCTGCCTGTTTGAAAGTGCAGTTGACAAAAGTTCAACACCGTAGAAAGCTAAATCCAGCTCAATGTAAAGACAAACCATGCCTTTTGTGGTACCTGCTCTTTTGCGATCGTCCTATTATCGCTTCGCACTCTCCTTCTCTACGGCTCTTCAAATTTTTCGTTTTATTCCGTCCGTGGAAGGCATATTTACATAATTTCGTTCACTAATTGGGCCTGGAGATTTTGTACACAGTCAATAACCAATGCAACTAGTCGAAACGCTAGTGGTGGAGTGCAACAGAGCAAAGGATAATTATGATCCGTAGAGCCGCACAAACATACACCAACCTGCGTGCGGTATGCGGTGTGGAGGTGGGTAAGCAGAGCCAAGCAGAGAAAGAAAGATAGCGACGGAGAGACCCAACAGTAAAAGGGGATTATCTCTGTAAAATCTATCAACAGATCGTATGAAGAAGAATCGTTGCTGTACATCATTGCAGGCCTTTGCTCTGGGGTCAGCCAATAAACCAATAAAAGTGCGTTTGTATTATTGATGAATTTCCCTACGTGCTGTGGGAAACGATAATAGGGGAATTCAAATTGGACTAGGAAGACGCAAACATCCAAAGCAAGATCCACCGTTAGTACCGCATGCAATCAGGATCGGCTTTCTCCTGGTCTGTAATTTTCGGAGTTTTTGAGCGCTGCTGCTACCTTCGGTTTTTATTGCTTGTCATTCTTCCTCTATTTTACGGCTTCCCATTTTGACGGGATCCACGGGAATTGTTGGATCAGGCTTGTGTACGACCGATTACCATCACCGTGGCAGTAAAGCCGTACCGTATGTTTCCTAACATTCTGTTTGTTTCGAATAAATTTGACTTTTTGAATACACCTTCGTCGGCTTAAACCGGGGAAGGGAATTGATTCGGAAAACCAGCGTAATGAAGGATAACTTTTTTTTCATCGTACCTCTTTTTATGGTGTTTTCTGGGAGTTTGTTGTTTCCTATCAATAATGAAGCGATGAAGCTCGATTTTTTCTGATTTGCTTCGTCTTTGTAGCTGAAACAGGTTTTATAATTACAATATGTTGGAAAGTGTCTAAGTTTTTTGAGGGGATGTTCTTTCAAAGTTCGTTGTGTTAGATAATGTCACTGGAGATTAAAAAAAACATTTTCAATGCATAATTGTAATAAAAAATGCAGCATCGAGCTTAAGGACAAAATACGAATGGGGTGATCATCGTAAATAAGCACAGATTGTGTATGTCATTTCAAGATAGCCATTGTGCGTGGTCAGTTACTGGCTTGGTCATTCCCGACTGTGCAAAAGCTGGCTGCGTCACAATCAATTTAAATTTATCCACCCCAGGAGACGATGTTACTCCTGTAGCCACCGGTCGCAACACATTTTCATCTCCATCAGCAGACAATGGTGGTGCTAAATCACGTTCCTTTCCGATCCTTCTCGTATACGCCCCCTTCTCGATCGACCGAAGTTGTAAGAAATTCAACCACAGTCCGCTAGGAAACTTGATCGTCATTCGATCTTCCAGCGCCTCTGACATCATGTCTCCCGTCTCTGGTAGACCTAGTATAACATCAAGATCGAGTGTGCCTTCCAAAAAACGACTGAGAAAAAAGATTAGCACTCGCGAACGTTTCGATATAGCGTTCGGCCAGCACAGCGGATTGAATCGCGGCATCGCACAGCGAAGAGAACTCGAAAGAAGAAGAAATATACCGAAAAAAAAACGACAGCCCGGCGAAACCGAAAAAAGTAGGTCGTCGCTACACTTTCACTTATTACGCGAGCGTTGAAATAAAACAAAACCTCCGCAGACAGTCACGAGTCACGATGATCGGGCAGGCGGACGGACGGATTCAGCACGCAGCAGTGCCGCAGTTTGGCGGGGTAGGTATGTGCATAGGAGGATAATGACAAACAAATGAAACGAACAGACACACGGCATACAGAAGAGGAGAGCGGAAAATAACTGCTGAGTGTGCGACGATTCAAGATCTTGCCAAACGAAACATAGAGACACCGAAAAAACGCGACTCAAAGCAAAAACGAAACACGGCTACGCACAATTGTTCGCATTGTCAATGGCAATGTGTTAATTGAGTTAGAGATTCGACGCATTGCGAAACCGCGCCGCGCAGTGTTGCAAGCCCGGCGCAGTGCAGGGATCACATGTCCGGCTGGTATGCGCGATCAGCTGATTTCTTCGAGTGGGTGAATACAGTTAATATATGTTTTTATTTTCTTGTCAAAAAGAGTATAAATATCTACACCTGAAAATTCTATGGAAATATGTTTTTTTTTAATACATTACTATACAGTTATTATCAGTGTATCAAAATGTTGTTCCTTACTCAACAAAGTCAAAAATCTGCTGAATTCTGTTAAAAATTCGTAGAGAGCTGGATTGGAACATTCAAGAGCAATGTTGTCATAAAAGTCTCCAACACATTTTTTTCTAACTTTTTTTGATCGAACTTTTTCAATCAACCTGAAGAGCTCTTTATTTTTATTTTTCAAGTGTCTTACACTAGAGTCGCTTTTCACGCGGGTTGTTTTTAAGGTTTTCTTGAAACAGAATATTTTTACAAAAACGCGACTTATTTTTACTCGATTAGGAAGATTGTTTGTATGCGATATCAAATAAGTTTAGTATAAGTGTATCTAATCTAATCTTTTAAATGCGGACAACCGACCGCGTAAAAAGCGACCCCAGTGTATATAATTTAATGCAAACATTTTTTTTAAATTGTGATTCAACTACATATTAAAAAATGTACATTTCTTAAGATCGACTAAACCGACTTGTTGTATGTAGGTTCCAAACCTAGAGTAGTTTTTCAATCTCCAAATTATTATATAATAGACCAAACTTCTGTTTGTTGTATGTTACTGGAGTAGTTGCTCGTTGGGTTCGTCGCTTATACCTTCGCTTATGGGAAAACTTTATTTAAATCTCTGAAGATTTTACGTACTTCCAACTTCCTACTGACTGTCTTTTCCGAGCCGGGATTCGAACATACGGCAACTGGTTTATTAGATCAGTATCGTAGCTTGAGACCAGCTTGGAAGCTGCTCTGTAGTCTATTGCTATTGAATATATTTTTTGACCAGTGACATACTTTGAATGTTTAGTATAAAAGTGTGTTTCATAGATTGGAACCCATTAAAATACTCAACATTTTCAACCCAAGACTTGTTGAACGCAGATTTCGAACAATTAGTGTTGATTAGTCGGATTCCTAGACATTTGCGAAATGCCATTTTGAAATTCATGATATCAATTCCGGTTTCTGGAAAGTAGCTTAAAATTGCCAAAACTGTCTAAATCTTTCAGGATCCAGTAGATGAATATGAATGAGACCTGGGAATCATCTTCAGACGTCTTTTTAAAATCCAAATTGACAACCTTTGGTTTCTGGAAAACCAATATGGGTAAATTCTGTGTCCATGAAGAATAAATCAAACTTACGTATAAAATACATTATATGTTTGATTTTGAATTGAAAAATAAAACCCAAATTAATCCACCTTGCAGTGAGACCCAGACTTTCTCATTCGAACGTATTTTTTATTTAAATAGATTTACACCAGGATAATATCTGTTGGATTTATTTATTATTCTTTGTTTTTGTTTTTGACAATTTTTTGACAACACCAGAACTATACCGAACATTTGAAACATAACATTCAAACACACATGCAAATAACATGAAATAATTCTGTTTCAAATATATGACGCAATTTTTTTTTATCGTGGTTTAGTCGAAACGTCACTGTACTCATATTGGAGTTAGAATTGATTATATATAGACTCAATAAAATTATATATAGACTTGATTATATCTTTTTTTTTTTCTATTTCAAATATGATTGTTTTTTTCACAACATTTGAACCACGTGTTCAATCATAATAATTCACCAGTCAACCCTTAATTAGTCCGTTCATCTGATAACAGTGTTGTTCAAATCGGTTGTGTAGTTTCTGAGATAATGAAGTTTCGCGATTTTTAACATTTTGATACATTACAGAGGAAGTTACAGTGCGATTACAGTAAAATTCAATGGAGTGTTATGAGGCAGCTAGACGTTTTGAGAAAAGTGAGTGAGTTTATGAGGAATATGTTTCTTTTCAAAGCTAAATTTCACATTTTTGAACATAACAGGCAAAGGAAGAGTCCGATTGCCAAATAAATCAATATGGGACAACAAGACCTTCCATATGACACTGATTTTATGAAAATCGGTCCAGCCATCTCTGGGAAAATTGATTAAAATCAATAGTCTCCAAACACGTTCCTTTCTATAACTTTTGAACCACATGTCCAATCTTTATAAAATTCGAAATCTATGGGTTTTTAAGTAGCCCGTTAATTTTGAACCGATTTTGTTAATATCGGTTGTGTAGTTTCTGAGATAATGAATAAATTCAATAGAATTTTATGGTGCAGCTCTGGCTTATACAGAGTGATATATGCCATTCGGTCCTTTGGAGCACTTTGATACCTTCGGTTTTGCCAATGATTGCTATACCTTTCTAGGAGAAAGGCAAAATGTATTAATAATACCCCCAAAATAGTTTAGCACATAAACTTCAAGTCTTAGAAGCAAAAACATTACAACATTAAAGGAAATAAAATTAAAGCACCTGACAGAAATTACATTTTTCTGCTAGAACCCTAAATGATAAACCCCATAGAATAGGTACGAAACTTATGTGTTTTAACTCCTCTAGAATGGCACCCAATGTGCACACAATTATTTTCAATTTGCCGGAGTGTATCAACTTCGTTGCTAAAATGCACAACAAATTGTTTGACTATCCATACTCAATAAAAACCTTTTTTGTTCTCCTTCGCTCCCCATGGTTCTTCATCGGGGTACCCTTTCGTCTTGCTTTGCTTCTCATTTCAGTGTTGCACTCCATTCCACATACAATTCGTATTCGAACCGCGCGCACTCGCGCGGTCTGTTTTCGTGTCTCTTCTGTGTGCCATGCTCTCCATACATTTGAGTGTTGCAGGCAGGCAGACAAGGTTGTGGTGAATTACAGCAATTGTTAGTATTACCTCATACCTTCGCTTTTATTCCGAGCCAGCAACAACACCAGCAACAACTTGGTCGTTTTCACTCGTTCACCCCACTCGCGCACGTACACCAACGCAGTTGGGTTTCTGTGCTGTGGTGAGCCAAAACAGCGATCGCTCACTATGCACTCTCCCTCTCTCGACGAAGAACTTCCACCGATCGCTCGCTCGGCTTACGTCTACATGGGAGGGGGTGGACGAGCATAAACACAGCATAGGCGGCTGAAATGAAACCGAAAGTGGAACTCATCCGGCAGGCAAACCGACCGACCAGTACGGAAGGGGTGTGAGTTGTCCGGTGCACGAAAGAGCACCTAGCGGACGTTACGAATGTGACGCGATGTTCAGTGTAGCACCACGCAGGGCACTCCTTTCCTGCCTCAACATTTAATCGAGTGAGCTCTTACTCGTGCGGATTTCATTGGCTCGTTTCACGTTTAATTTAGTACGACTGTGAAATACGAGAAATATAACTGAATGCTCGGGGCCATTACAAATTAAATTACTCATAATGAAAGACAGCTTAAAATCCAGTATTAAATTCAGACAAAGTCAAATTTATTTCCAACCAGAACCAGTTCGAAGTTAATTCCAGTTCTGAGCTAGAGTCAACCCTTTCCCCAAATCTTTCCAGCCCTGCGCTATAAGGTTTGTTCGCTGCGAAGCGAGAATTTAGGCTATCACACCAGTGCGAGAGTGTATGCGTGCGCGCGCCCCAAAAAGTGGGCCATTGAGAGCGAGAGTGTGTCACACAATGTTTTGTCCCACTGCTGGTGTCGTTGCTGATATTGTTGTTTACATTGCTGTTCTCGATTCGAACTGTGTCAAATGCAACCGCTGTGCTGCTAAGCCGAGACTCCACTTTTTTCTTGCAGCTTGGCCGTCGATGTGTGCGTGTTCGTGCGGGCCACTCACTCTCGCTGGGGAGCATAGGCCGCGTGCCGATGCCGAACGTCGTGGCGTGCTCAGCTTCGGCGAGAGAACGAGTGGCCCGAAATGTTGTTTACTCGGTCTGGTTGAACACACGGTAAGGCAACCGGAGCGCGGCCACACGAAAAACAGTCGCCGAAGTTTTCGGATGGATTCTCGAAAAAGCGGATTTTATATTATTATTTTTCAAGTAGTTGGAGTTAGTATATCGTAGCCCATGTTTGCCGTAAGTTGTAATTCTCGCTGCTCGATCGTGCGTCACATCGCGAACTATTTTGAGTTACCTCCTGAAACAGGAGACTAGAAGAAACATTCAAATTCGGTGCTCTGCTACCTGTGCGCCGGATTCGCAAGCTTCCAAGAATTAAGAAATCGCGCGGTTTCGCGTACGTTACCGATTTATTTGCGGTTTTTCAGTTTTCGCTGTCGGAAAGTGTGCCCACGCCTTAGTTCTAAGCTTCTGGAAAATCTGGATTTTATTCTGTTCTGTTTTCTTCAAGTTACCAACTGATTGGCAGATAACAGTGCTCCGTTGAAGTTTCGTGAAAACAGGAAAACCAAAATCAAAGTTACCAAGTGCTCTAAGTTTCCTGTGGAAAAACCAACAGTTCAGGAAACTTGTTCAACCCGTATGTGATAGTAAACAGAGTCAAAGTTCTAAAAGAATTTTGCAAACAAAACAAATCGCTGGTGCTAAAGAAGCAGATTTAGGATCCACAAAAGCCTCAAAGTGTTTGTTTACCCTACAGAAAGGAAACACGTTTGTAGGGCAGTGGTATATATGAGCCCAAGTGTTCAAATCAAAAAATATACAATAAAAAGTTGTAAAGAGGTAGAATATGAATAATTAAAATTTATGAAAATCTACATAAAAAAACAAGTGAACAAGAGCTTAGACAAGTGACCATTCTCCATTCGAGATGAAAGTGAAATTAAAATGTCCCATCGATGGAGCAGTCGCAGCAAGCTGATCAAATCTGTGCAACTGTCGACCATCGCGGTGTCACGTGAGCCCCGAAAAGGATCACCGAACCGCGTCATTTAAAACCTTTGAGTGAACGTGTTCTATATTGACAAGCCGATCGATCCTACGCGTTGTGTAGTGAAAAAAGTAGCCTGAATGAAACCCTCATAAAATACTGGAATTCTAGTGTAGTGTACGGTAGAATAAAAAAACGCACCGTTGGCACAAAGTGTAAGGTGTATTTTTGAAAATTTGTATGAGAAAAAAAACAAGCAAAGGAGCGAGAAGCGAAAAAAATAAAGTGCAACTATAAAAAAACCCAAGGGAGAGCTGTAATTTTTTTGTGATTGAGTGCACTAATGGATAAGTTGTATAAGTATATGTTTATTGAATAAGGGTATATGGTCATTCTAGAAGTTTAAGTGGAAATAGCGAATAAAAGCTTAGTGGTAGCACATCATCAATCACCTGTCGACTCAACCAACAACTGCATAGAAACAAAAGCATTAATGGGTTAATGCATAAAAGTTATATGAAAATTTAATCAGTAAATTAAACCGCAAGAATCCGTCCGAAGTGCGAGTGTGTGTGTGCTCAGTACTTCCAAGAACCTGTGGCAAACTAAGAATTCAAGCCAAGGAAACAATTTTCGAAATAACTCCAACTAAACCGAGAACAAGTCGGAAGAAATGTTATTAGACATGGATCATCAGAACTCGGCAGTGTTTATGTCGCTCAACATGTCGCAGTATTCGCTGGCCAACTACTCGTCCAGTCCACCACCACAGGGTGGAGCTGGTAATACGACGCAGCTTCTGTCACTGTCCAGCCAGAACAGTAACAGCAACAGCAACAGCATGACTGGAAACGCCATGCCACCGCCGCAATACGGCTACAATATGACCGGAGCTGGCTCAGGAACGGCCGGAAATCTTCTTGGAGCCGTAGCCGGCCACTTGAACAACAACAACAACAGCACCAGCGTCAACAACAACACAGTAGCCAACAGCCTGACGGCTCAGTCGCCAATCCCGCCGCACAACAATAATAACAATAACAATACTAGTAATAGTAACAACAATCATCACCATGGTCAGAACGGCAGCGGAACTGGAACCGGCGGAGCTTCCGCCGGGGCCCAGGGCCTGCAGGGGCAGCAGTCCAACTACTCCCTTTACAATTTCGATTCCCCTTACATGTTTTCCGCAGGTGGCTACCACGACAACATCTCCCAGACGCAGTCAAACTATCTAGCGATCCCCCCGTCAGGTACTACCGCCATTGAGCCCACTAATCTTAACAATCTTAGTGTCGTATCCGCCATTCAATGCGACCAGACTGATTTTAAATATTTCATTGAAGAACTGTGCCCGGTGTGCGGTGACAAAGTCTCAGGCTACCACTACGGACTGCTGACGTGCGAGTCGTGCAAGGGCTTCTTCAAGCGTACCGTCCAGAACAAGAAGGTGTACACGTGCGTCGCCGAACGGCAATGTCACATCGACAAGACCCAGCGCAAACGCTGCCCCTACTGTCGCTTCCAGAAGTGTCTCGAGGTCGGCATGAAGCTAGAAGGTAAGTGCCACTTTTTTTTCCTTCTGAATTCTATAACAGATATTAGTGGTCAATGATTTGCGTATTTTGTTTCAAAAGTCTGACATCAAATTTACTCAGTTGCTAACATCGATCGTATCACAATTAAAATGTCATTCAAATTAACAGAAAATTTATAATATTTTCACCACTTAAATTATATCAAAGTTGGTACGTGAACAGCTTTAGAGATGAAGATGTATCAACTCACAGAGAAAAATAAAGATTATAATTATTTTCTAGTCACAAAATGCACTTTTTCAGTTGGAATTGTACCTTACAAATTTTCGAGTTTTTTTTTCGACTTATTATGTTTCTCTAACATTGTTTCGAGCTATGTATTGTTGTGAACAATTGTTGATTTGAATTGAATTGAGCTTTATTAAAAACCTTTTACTACTACTGCTCAGAAAAATAAGCTTGATAGGATTACAATTCTGGATTAATATAAACGACTCGAAATCTAACATCCAGAAACATCTTTTATTTTTGAACCGGAGGTTTTCACTATTTTATCGCAAAACTACTTTTGCAATAGGTTCTAAACTTCGTGAACCTAATTTTAAAGATTTTTACAAAAAAAGTACAAATTCAATAACGGTGGTAAGGTTTTTGAAATGCAATGTTTTTAGTTATAAAAATTGACTAATAATAAACTTGAAGGAACAAACATAGAAGTTATTAAATATAAGTACAGTGCCTCCACAGTTATGGGTCAGCTACAATTATGGGTCACTTTTACGCAAATACGTCTATTCTCTCAAAACTGAACAATTTTCATTAGCAGTGGTATTTTTCATAACTCACTTGTAACCTCATTTATACGATTAAAATGATTTAATGTTACATTTTGCGGTGCACAATTGTGGGTCAGTCCATATTTTTGCTATTAATTACTTTAACATAATAATGCATCAAGACTGAATAAAATAACTTATTATCAAGCTTTTACAACAATGAAATAACTAGCGTTTTGTATTTTGACGATTTTATAGATTAAATAATTTTGAAGGCCAAAAGTGACCCATAATTGTGTCTTTTGCTATGCAAGTGATATTTTTCTTCCCAACCGATTTACACGCATCAACTGCAGTGAAACTAATTGTTGATCGAAATTACACATCAGAACATAGAGATAGATAGTGAAACATTCGTAGTTGATAACTTTTCCGATTTTATATCCATTTTTGAACATTCAGACAACACGTTGACTGACCCATAATTGTAGAGGGACTGTACATTAAAATCACTTTTTATGTGAATTTTGGGGGTTTCTTCTGTTTTTTATATGAACTTCGAAATGATTGCGATTTTAGTTCAAACGAATTTTGGAAGTTTTGTCGGTGGTTGTAAACAAATTTCCTAGAAAAGTCAGTTTTAAATTAATTATTTCTTCAGTTCGTCTATCTAGAGTGTCGAGTGTCATTATCAAAATCTACGTGGACTTCAAGCATTTTTTTACGAAGCACGAATTACTGTATAGAAAGCAATGCCAGTATTCGTAGCTAGTTTTATGCTATCAAGATAAATTTAAAACTAAATATAATTGTCTACATTTTTTTTTAAATGTTTTATTTTGGCATATTTTCTATTGAATACGCAGCTTTCGCAACTACAGCAACAATTTAAAGAACTCCTGAATAGAAATAAAATGGCGAAGAAAAGTTTCCTTTTTTGCTTTGATTGTTTATTAGTTCCATCTTAGAGCAGTTCCACAAAAAAGGTCCCAGTTTTAATATATTTTTAAATTGTTGTTTTTGATTCGGCTTAAACTGTATAGACGTTTCTTTGAGCAAAAGATGCCATTTTGTGCTATTGGTTTAATTTTTTGCTATTTAAAAAAGTTATTTTGGGAAGGTATTGATGATTACAAATATTTTTAGGGCCAAAGCAGTTTGTTTGATCGGTGTGACGTCTTCGGCAAAGCTGTAGATAATAATTTTGTCTATCCGAAAAGAATATACACTCTAAAAAAATCATTTTTCTTTTGGAAAAAAGTTACAAGAAAAATTAAGAATTAATTGTCTAAAACACTCATTTTTTAAAAATCTGATTTTTTTTACAAAAACTACAAAAAATTACTTAAGCAATGGTTCACAGTGTACTTTTTTATGGAAGAACAAATAAATCATCAACAACTTTGCCGAAGACAATATGCCGATCAAACAAACCGTTTCAACTGTAAAAATGTTTTTAATTCCCCATAGAGTGCTCTATTGGAAATTTAAAATATTTCTACAGCCAAAATGATTTATTTGATTGACATAGTGTTTTCGTAAAAGTTGTAGATAACAATGTTGTCCTTAAAAAAATCTCATCGAAAAAAATATTTATTTTCAAAAAACAAAACTTTTTTTTCTGTTTCTCCATGATCAAACCGGTTCTATTGCTTAGGTAATGACTTGTAGTTTTAATAGAAAATTGATGAAAAATGAGATTTTCTTGATAACTAATTTTTAATTTTACTTTTAACTTAAAAAAAAGAAAAAAAAAGATTGATAGTATGTTTTCCGGAAAGACAAAATCAGGGTGCTCCCACAGACCGTTATTAGCAATAAAATGCTCCAAAGAATATGAGTACATCATTCGATTCGTTATGACGTCCAGAGTCTCTGGTCAAAATTTCAAAATCATCGTACGGTACATTTTTGATTAACGCCCTTTTGAAGGTCGTAAAGGTAAAAAAAAGTGAAATAAAAACGACGAAATACTTATTGTAAAGCACGTTTTTCAACCACCATTTAATGAAATAACTTTCAAAATAGTTTCTACACATTCCAGGGGTTATATTTCAAGACATTTACAATTGGTGGAAAAATTTATTTGAAAATCCCACAGTGCACAGTGGTCTAAACTCGAAAAATCGTGATCGTTTTAGATTTGACTGTGAAAAATTGATTTATGTACTCAATGTCTTCAGCAAAATTGTTTCATAGAACAAGGTCTTACTTTTGGCGTTTTCGGTTTTTCGATCAATCCACCTAACAGTTAGATCAAAGAAAATATTTTTTCTAATTTTCAATATAGCAGATTGCTTCCTTCAGCAAAATTGTGGAAAAATTTAAAAGAAAAACATTTACTGAATACTGCGTCCTATCTGTACGTTGGACACGACAAAATAGAGTTGTTTATGGAGCACCCCTCCTTGAAATCAGTTTTTTAAACTTTTTTTTGCTGATTTCACCTCTCCTTAAAATGCTGATTTCACCCCTCCTTAAAATCAGTCATTTTAACTTTTTTTTGCTGATTCCTCAATGTTCGGACCGGTATCATTGCTGGGTAATCTTTTGTAATTTTTATAAAAAAAAAAAATTAAAAAAAAAAATCAGCTTTTATAGATAATTAATTTTTAATTTTTATTTAAGCTTTTTCTCACAAAAAAAAATTTTTTTTTCTAGAGTATATTTTTTTCGCAAAGAAAAAATAATAATTACAACTTTGCCCAGAACATTATACCGATCAAACAAACTGTTTTGGCCCTAAAAATATTTGTAATCATCAATACCTTTCCAAAATAGCATTTTTCAATAGCTTCTCAAAAATAAGTCGTGTTCCAAAAAATTAAACCAATAGCACCAATCTTTTGCCTATAGCAACGTCTATGCAAAGTTTATGCCAAATATAAAATGACAATTTAAAAAAAAAATATTAAAACTGGGGCGTTTTTTGTGGAACTGCTCTGATCTTCTATACCGAGTTACGTTCTTTCTGCTAAAAATCGCCAATTATAATTAAAATTCAGAGTTAAAGAAGGGTAGCTTGAGAATAAACCCGTGTTTAAGTCGTTTTTTGACATCGAATGGTTTGATTCTACTAAGATTCGAACCCACGACCATTCGCTTGCCAAAGCGGACTCTGTAACCTTGCGACTACGCAGCTCCCCATGTGGGCTATTCCAGCTCAAATTCCATATGGGTTATTTCATCTCAAGCGTGTACACCTCATGTCAACGATCTTCTTAGATTTGGCTCAAATTCTAGGGAATTGTTCATGCAAGGTTATTATGCAAAAATCCCAACTTTGGTGCCGATTGGGTTAGAGGAACGATCCCATTTATTTATAAAAATGTCATTTGTCAGTAAAAACTCTTACTTTCTTTTAATTGTGGATCTAATTACATGATGTCTGAAAATGAACAGTTACATAATTTGTTTTTTTATTTAGCCAAGGAATACAAAAAATATTAATTGGGGTATCGGCTCTATTGTCGGCAGGTTTTACCTATTATCGTCCTGGGGGTTAATGAAGTCCTAGAAAACTAAGGGGCCATCCACATACCACGTGTACAGATTTTTAATGATTTTGACCCCCCCCCCCCCTCCGTGGACAACTGCTCATATAAATTCTAAAAAAATTGTATGGACCGCGGACATTAGCCAACCTCCCCCCCCCCCAAAGCTGTCTACGTGGTATGTGGATGGCCCTTAATCTTTTGCAGGAAGATACTCTGCATCATGAAGAACCATCATGGAAGACTAACGCTCTAGGACATCATTTGCCCCTCGGACGATAATAGGTAAAACCTGACGATAATAGAGCCGATGTTCTAGTTTAATTTAATGTATATTTACAAAAAATATTATTCTAATTTTTTTCTGGCAGTGTTGCCAGATTTTTTTTGCATTTGACAAATTGAATTGCATTCTACGGCAAATGAGTATATTTTGATTTCAAATTCGACAATTTCATCGTGTTCCTGTAACAATTTCACAAGAAAAGCCCTCATGAACTTCGAGATACTATGAGCAAATCCTGATTTACAGCATTTGTAAGAAATGAAGTCAGATTTGCTCTGGTTTTGAGCAATATTTTTCTACCGTTTTTTATATATTTATATTATTTTTCTACACGTTGCATTTATGGACGTTATAGAAACCGAATTTTGAAGAAAATTGAAAATTCAAAAAATATCAATTTTGAGTGGCATTCGATAAAATATATATTGAGGTTCTCCGCAAATTATTATATTCTGATTTCAAATTTAACAAATCCATCGTATTTCTAAGGAAATCCCAAGCAACAAAACTGGTTTTATCAAGGTTTTATAGCGCTATTTTGGCTGTATAAAGCACTATAAAACTTCGATAAAACAAATATTGTTACTAGGGATGTTATTTTGCTAAAATCTCTGTTTTGATTATGGACATTCTGAATAAGGCAATTGTGAAGGAAATGAGCCGACGTATTTAAAAACCATACAAGTTCTCACGAAAAATATTACCAGTTGTTTGGATATCAATTTAATTTTTTTTATTAATATAGAGTTTTTGAGTTTTAACTGGAGCCTAATCTGAGAAGCTATTTGACACATTTGTATATTTTTTGCACGTTTGAGATGGAACAACCCATATTTTAAATATTTGTTCTTTTGTTTTCTACCAAATATTCCGAAAAAATCTTTTTGTTTTTTTTTCTAGTTTGCTAACCAAACGATCTAATAAATCTATGAAATTTTGACCCAAAAAAGTCTGATCACATCTGTTTCATTTTTGTTTTGGTATGCAAAAACTAGTCAAAAAAGTTTGAACTTGGCGTTAGAACCACGCTTTTTCGCAAAATAAAATTTATGAACATTGCCAAAAAAATTTAAACAATTAATGGAGAAGAAAATGAACGGTAAATAATAAACCCATTGTTGTCTCACTATAGATGATGTCAAGTATAAAAAATTGACTACAAATTCACATTTTTCATTATAACTTTTTTCGATTATTTTTTTCATTTTTCAATCCAACTACAAAATTGTGTACTTTCTATGGACTCAACCTTTCGCTGAAGATTGTAAAACGCTATCTTTAAAAAGAAACAAGTTGTTCGAAAAAGTAAAGATTTTACAACAAAGTAATTTTCTTTGTTAAAACAAACGAAAAAACTTCTATCAGACAAATGATTATAGGTTATTTTGGAAGTAGAACAAATGTTCTTTCAGAATATCAAATAATTACTGGTCACTGGCCTTCAGTTGGGCCTACAGCTCAAACTGGGAAAAAATGAAAATTATAGCTGTGAATTTTGGTGTTCCAAGCCACCAATTTTTTTTCAAAGACTTAATAAGTTTTTTCCTGAACACAACGTTGAAGTGATGAACCCGGCGAGCAATTACTATGCGACATTTTGACATAAGTTGACGCATTTCTACAGTGTACTAGCGTACTACCGAGTAATTTAAAGTTCAATTAACTTTTAAAAAAATTGATAATGGTTAAAAAAATAGTGTTATCTGCGTATTTTTGCGTACTAACGAGTAATTTCAAGTTCAATTAACTCTTGAAAAATTGATAATGGTTGAATCACTTTTTTATTTTGAACTGCAGCGAAACAAAATGTTCGGCAAAAATGTGTATTGCTGTATTACTAATCACTTTGTAGAAGTTATAAGATATGTAGGAAAGTACAGTAAAGTCTTTTTAACGCGGTTTTTTTGTTCGCGGGTTGTTTTCCTCCATTACTCAAAAACGGTACAAGATATCGACCTCATTTCAATCACGTTTTCCGTTTTAGGCCAGAGTTTTCGAAATAAATTCTTAATTTTTGGTGGTAATACTCAATATTTAAAATATTGCATTTTTGGTCTTCACTTCTAGGTGGATTAAACATCGTCCATTCGCAAAGAAGCGCAATAAAATACATAGAAATTTTCCCAAATAAAGTTCATCAAAGAGGACGCTATTGATTCGAAGCACGAAATCAGCAAAACTAAACACTGTGCATAGTTTGATTTATGTCAGCACAAAACCCGAGATATCAAGTTTCGGGATAATCTCCTGTGTCGAGTGTCCATTAATGATAAAAAATATATTTAGCGTGTGAACGGTTTGTTTATTCGGTATAGTGTCTTCGACAAAGTTGTAGATAGTAATTTGGTCCTTCCGCAGAAAAAATATACACTGTCAAAAATTAGTATAAAAGTATAAAAGCGCTTTTTCTAAAAATCATAATTTTTTTTTATTTTTTATTCTATTATGTTAAAACAAGCGTCAATGTTAAACTTACAATGTGTAGTTTTTTCAGAAAAAATTCAGATCTGTAAAAAGTGGTCTTTTTGAGATATTCAATTTTATACCTCTTTTTAATTTTTCTCAAAACGTAATATTTTTTCCTACCGTGTATATCTTTTTTTTTTTGGAACGACAAAAATGCTACCTAAAACCTTGCTGAAGACGTAACATAAATTTAACAAATCATTTTGCCTCAAATAGAATAAAAGTTTTTTTTGGAAAATTTTAACTTTTTTGTTTCTCGTTAAACCATAAAATTTGGCACAGAAAACAAATTCTTTATAGAGTATATATTTTTTCTAGAACCGCATTTTTATTACTTACAACTTTGCCGAAGTGACACTATTCCAATCGAACAACCAGTTTTTCTGGTATGGAATATTTTATTCGTCAGTCACATTTTTGGATAGGTCCTTTTGAAACAGCAGCCGTCAACATGAACAATACAGTCATACCTCGATAAGACAACCTCGATATAACGTAACTCGATATAACGTAACGAAAATAAAAATAAAGTTGCCTTATATTGAGGTATGACTGTATCATAAAATAATTTTATCAAAAAATGTGTTTTGAGCAAGTTCGCAACCAATGAATTTAAGTTGATACCACCATTGGAAAACTGGGAAAAAATACTTCAGGATGCATTCATAAAATTGGGTAAGCGTAACGTTTATCTGCCATTCATGTTACCTTTCGAAATCAATTCAAGAGAAATGGACACAAATAATCTTTTTTGAAAGACTTCGGTTCATCCCAGTGGGACGGTTCCAGCGAGAATCGCTCAGCTCCAGAATATCACAAAAAATTCAACTTTTAATCAATTTGACCTGATTATTGGACTGACAAAAAACATTGCAAGCTTTTGCTTCAGTAGCACTTGTGGGTTTGTCGTTTTTTCGGCGTAAACCAACAAACAAAGCGTTGTGCCAATAACATTTCGCTACCCGTTTTATCGATTGTCATTTTTCAATTTGTTTGTTCATTGACACAGTTGGCAATAGGGTATTGATATTTAGTTACTTTTTTAAAATCGAAAAACTCTTTAGAGAAAGTGCGACTTTTTATGTTATGAAAAATACCAACGAATGAATATTTTATTAAGGGATAGATGCAGGAATGCATCTCCTGAAGCATTCACCCGTTCAACGTTCTAAAAATAGCATAGCCTCCCAGTTAACTACTTCATGGGACAAGCAAAGTTCAAAAAATTTTCTCACACAGTTATTTCCATAATGCAATTTATTTATGTTGCATGATTCAAAGTCACCAACCTAAATTTATCGTAGCGACTATTCTAATTTCGCCCTAGACCACTTTGCTAAAGAACATTGAACGCTCGTAGCAACTAATAACTTAAATAATGTCAATAATCTCCCAACAAGTTCATAATTCTATTACAGTTATTTCATTCTTCGCGTTCAAAATTTATGTCCGCTGGACCGTTTGCCAACCGTTTGTCTGCCGGAGCGCAGCTCTTGAAAAATACCCCAATAAATTTAATGAAAACTAACTTTCTCAACAGTAGCGGTAGTGCGAGGAACGCCACGCGACAGTTTCCGAATTGGCCCGCAAATTTTATGCTCCAGACATGAAGGCGCTTTTGCTGTGTGCAAAATCCGCACAATTTCCGGTTAACCTTGGCCTAGATTATCCGCTCGCTTTTCCCTTACCTAACGCTAGGATCTCCACAAGCGCTTCTTTTGTTTGCCACCGAAGCTGGCAAGTGTTTTTTTCCACACAGCAACGGCAAACTATTTGGCACCTCGCGTATCGGAGCCCATTCGCCACTGCGACCGGAGCGACATACAAAACAGGAACACTCAACTATCTCTCCACTATCCATAATCCAACCCACTATCTATCTGCTAAGTTCGGAAAGCCGGTTCGGTATCGATTTTTCGTCGAACCGAGCGCGCTTCTTCTTGCCGAAGCTGGCCCCACTTGATGCTGACGTCACAGCGAAAAATCGAAAACTTTTCACTCTTGCTATGTAAAATAACAAACAGTACACTCTTGCTTCCCTGCCTTCGTATCCGGCATGATTGCACTCTAACAGAGAACCCTTGAATTTCGAGAAAAAAAATGGGGATGAGCGATGACGCTAATGATTGTAGATGATTACACCGATGACGACGTTCGCCGGTCGATTCTGATGGGAAGCAAACACAGTCTTTTTCCCCATTTCAACTTAAACCGCCTTCGCTACGGTGCATACCGGCGACCTAGTTTCCCTCATCGGTACCGTCATCATCATCATCACCGGCTTCGTCAACATCGCGCTGCCGCCTGTCGCTGCGCCGCTAGTCATCCAACCAATCTAGAGCAGAAGCACATCCCCACATAGAGCGCAAAATGCCTCGGTGGTGGAGTGTAGAAATTTTGCGAATCGGTTCTGGGCCCGCGCTCTGAAATGCTGAATGCTTGTTAGATTTTTTTTTCGATGATTTGATGTTCGAAGGTGAGCTGAGCTGTGTTGCGGTAGTTGTGAGTGAACGAGATCTAGATTTCGAAGCTTGAGGATGTTCGACTCACCTCTCGACATTACGATGATGGGCAGTTTTGACAGATGGCTTTCTCCGGAACCAATATTGTTTCTAGAATGCACTATTTGTGGAGGCTAGAAATTTATTGTGTTCGTGGGGAAAAGTTACTTTAGTGCGAACGGCACTTAATTTTATTCTTTCCGTTTCCAGTCGTCGTCGGTATCTGTTAATGGGAAGTTTTTCAAAAATGGGTGCAATATCCTAAACATAATCATAATTTGTTTCTCCCTTGATTGATGGTTGTTTTATTACAGGATAATATTAATTTACAACCAGCCACAGCCCAGTTAAAACGGAGGCAGTCGAAACTGATATTAATATCGAGTTCAACATGATTAAGGATTGTTTCTGGAAGGGGCTGAAACGATGAGTTTTTAACTGGTTAACAGATCAAATATATGCGATTTAAGGTCATTGTAATCTTTTCAGGAAATTATTGTAGGCATCAAAATTTCACAGTTAGCCATCAGTTATGAATGAATTTTATTCACTCGTCCCGTTCTATCGAACACAGAACATCGTCGGACTGCAATATCGATTCGATCGTGCGGTCGCTGCTGATGGATGATATCTTGGTCTACTGATGTTTTTCTGTGCCAAAGGATTGTAAAGGACCTTATGACCACTACTACCATTAGCTAGATATACCCGATTTTATCACCTTTTTCACCCGATTTTATCATCATATTACATTTCATCAAAATAAAGTCAGTATGAACTGATTTTCTATTTAGATTCAATATTTTAGTACTTTTGCACAGCTCTGGGTAGAATAACATCATTCTGGATATAGTTTTCATTGAAAAATCAATCATTGCACAGTGTTTTGACGTGGGACTACGTCTTTGTTTACTATACTGGGATGCATTCTGTAAAATTGGAAATGAAACTGGCAAATGTTGCGTCAGATTTCAAACGTTAATAACAGCATAACCACATGATGGATAACAATAACCAATATGTTGTTGGATAGATAAAATGTATAACAATTTTGTAATATGCTAGTTATCACTCTAATTTCATTGTTAAGCGGTAAAATTGATAAAAATTTTCAATGGCAAATTTACGCGAATAATGAACCAATTACATGCGAGCATTCCTAGCCCAGATGACTTGAATGGACACCATCCGTTCCCTGTGATATTCTCTGTATCAATATCGAAATAAAAATTGACAGAGTCTCCCCGTCCCAGTAGGTCAATTTATTTTTGCTTCCATGAGCTTAGACTAATATGATGTCTCGTAGGTGATAGTTTTCCAAAAAGTTTGAAACAATCCCCATCCTTGAACAATTTCTAAACCTGCTTTCAGAACCTAATAAAAATTGATGTCTTGAAAGAAAACATGCCGGTAAAAGCAACAGTACCAGTGGAGTAAAGAACCACAGGTCTCTCGTCATCAATGATTGCAGCGGTGCTCTTCTATTCGTACATTTCAGCGGTACACTTCTATTCGTACTGCAGCGCTACTATTCGTACTGCAGTGATACACTTTTGTTCGTACATTTCTATACGTATGCAATTAGGGAAAACCTGCAATGCTGCTGTTGATGGTAATTGAAAGTTTATCTCATTAGGCCGATACAAATTTTATTTTCATTTTATGTCACCCCCCCGCTCCACATACTCCACTGTCACCCCTTCAAAAATGTTGAAAATTGGAAGGGAAAGAAAAAAAAAGTTCAAGCCGTTTTGTTAATATTTTTGACTTTTCGACAGCGTATATGCTTAATTTTTCAACAAACAAGTCCAGTGACAGTGAAAGTGTCATCAAAAGGCAAGCCAAATGATTAATAATGGTAATGATGTGATATTTTTCAACACACTTTTGCATGCAAGTTACAAGCGTCATAACTTGTACACAATTTTTTATGAAAGCTGTTCCTTTTTTTTTCTTCTCAGTGTTATTTATTTTTTGCCCTCCCATTAGCTAACTTTGATAACCGTGGACATATAAACTATACAAAATTAGTATCAGCCTTAATATGAATACCATAAATTACTCAACAAGAATTGTAAATTTTTGCAGCGGATATTTATTTCTTTTATCTTCGATATTCACTAAATAAAATCTCGAAAAAACAAGCAATTTGTCATTACTCCCAGAGAATTACTAGCGTGTAGGAGAATATCTTTAACTGCGGAAACAACTGCTCTCACACTGGTGGGTAAAAGGACGCACTTGCTTGAAGATGTGTGTATCTGAATAATTTTCAAAACACACCGCGGTGTAATCTAAAATTTTCCTGCCGGGAGATAATAAACTGGTGTGTACATCACGTACAATAGCATAGATAACAGCAGTTTTTTTACTGTGTGTCTTCAAATCAAATATCAAATGAGCTCACAGCAGTGCTTTTACCGAGTGCCTCTTAAGCATATATCAAATGAGAGGAGCATCTAGGTAGGAAAGTAGATTGCGCTGTTTGCTTTGCATCTCGAAACTGAAAGCTATTCAATTTATCTCAGTATCGCGGTGTACTTCTGTGTACACTAAGGTGTTTTTTACGCGGGGAATGCGTTTCAAATTAGTACGGGCCCGCTTAAAAAGATTTTTTTGAGGTAGAAATATAACGAAGAAAACGAAGACTGCCTTAAAACGTTTGAACCTCGGTTGAATATAATGATGGTCGATTTAGAGACCAAAAGGCAATATTTTTAATTTGAAGTATTCACACCAAAAATGTAATTTTGTTTTGGAAACTGAAATACGATTACTTGTCACCTAAACGGAAAACGTGATTGATATCAAGTCGACTATAGCAAAAAGACCTTACTGTACTCTCTAGAGTGATTCTCCACTCTTGTTTTACTCAGCTGTGTAAGCAGTAAGTGTATTAATTTTTCTGCGAACGGTAGAAACACAGCACAAAGCATAATAAAGTAGTTTGGTACAAACAACTTCTTACATGCAGCGCTCATGCTTTGCCAGAAGTGAGCAGTAGATATTCATTCTGCTCTTTCCACATATTAGGGATAATAACAAGCCTGATCCGGCCAAATGTAAATCGATAAAATGAAACTGAATATACTTAAATCTGAAACGAACAATTTTTATTCTTTTTGCATTTGTGCAAATAATGTAATTTAAAAACTTTAAAAACTTGTGGAAAGATGGAGCAACATCTATTTTTTTTTTTTTTTTTTAGCAATACTCATTTGAACATCCTTGAAGTTCATATATTCATATTAACCCGGACGAACACATACGATTCGCATAGATTCTCTAGGATTCCTCACATTGGATTCGTGAGCGTCCTTGAAAAGGATTCCTGAAAAAAGAATCCTCAGGAATGCCCTGTATATGGCTCTAGGCTTCTTGAATAAAATTCGTGAGTGGGAATCCTCCGGATCGTGTTTGCGATTCCTTTCACGATTCCGTCACCGTGTTAATCGGTATCCTGGGGATTCTTACTCAGGATTCTCTGCGTGTTAGTAAGGGAGCCCTCTAGTACCCAAGTTAATTTTTAGACGGACTTCGAAAAAATCACTATGAATCTTTATAAACATTTTTAAGTATTGATTGATGCTTTTTAGAGGTGTCACTGAAGACCGTCTAAAGGCGGCACTGGGCACTAGAAGGCTAATTATAAGTTTTGACTGCAAATTTAAATCAGAAATGCTCTTAGTGAACACATTCCTAAATATGGTCGTGTCCGACATCCCTCAAGAAAACTTCTCATTAACTTGAGTTTTTCTTCACCATACGCCTTTTTCACTTGTTTCCAAGTGTTACCAGTTATGAAAATGTTGTTCTAAAATTGTTTGACTTTTGATAAATAAGTGATAGATTTTTTTTATATTTTTTTTAAAGTCAAGATATCCATTTTCTACAACCTATCCATAGACAACGTTTGAGGCACATTAAAATTTTGGAGATACAAATTTTCAGAGATTTCACCTACAAAAACTGGAAAATTCAAAATGCTTTCGTAAAACAATCTTTAATTTAATATAATTGTAATTTATTCTTGTTTGGTGAGTTAAAATTAAAGCGAAGAGTCTTTATATTGATAAAAATAAGTTGGAGTCCCCAAATCACATCAAATTTAACTCAAGAATGGATCAGCGAATTGGTGTACAAATTTGTATGTAAGGATTTCTGGGATCAAGGAAGGTTATTATGTTAGTTTGAGACTCCTGACTTCTTTGAAAGGGAGAGCTGCCATACAAATGAAACACAAATTCCTGCATAACTCAAGATCTAATCAGGCAAATGGAACCAAATCTGGTATGTGGAGATTTTTGAAAGCAAGAAATATTTCTATGGTGGTACGACGAGGGAGGGGTTCTATACAAATTCAACCCAAATTTCTACATAACTCAAGAACTAAAGAAGTAAATGGAACCAAATTTAGCATGAGGAAGTTTTTAGAAGCATGAAATATTTTTGTGGTGGTTCGACAACCTTCCTCTTCTGGAAGGGAAATGTCCCATACAAATGAAATGCAAGTTTCTGCATAACTCAAGACCAAGCAAATAAAACCAAATTTGATATGAGGATATTCTAGTGGACAAAACAGGTTCGATACCTTTTCCTCCTCAGAAAGAAAGGGCTCCTCTATAATAACACATAAATTTCTATTTAACTTTAGAACCAATTAGGCAAACGGAAGCAAATTTGGAATATGAGGATTTCAAAGTACAAGGAATGTTTCTATGATAATCTGACACCCATTCCTACTCTGGAAAGAGGGGAGGGGGAAAAGCTATTCAGTTCCACACAAATAAAACATATTTCAATCAATTTTTCCGGAAAACAACTAAAGTGATCAAGATGATGCACAAAAGCCAAAAATCGACCCGAGAGACCATTTTGAATTCTAAGATGGTGACTTTCAGTTTCTGGAAATTAGACCAAAATGGGCGACTACCTCCCAACATGAGTATTTCCGGAATCAGAATGATACCCAGAGATCAGAAATTAACTCCGCATGTCATTTTGAAATCACAACCCTAAATTGTCCGAAACACCAGGCACTATTTCGAATTCTAAGATGGCGATTTCCGATTTTTGGAAAACACCTTAGGGACCATCCACATACAGACAGATTTTTAACGATTTTGCCCCCCCCCCCCTCCCCCTCCGTGGACAACTGTCCTTATAAATTCAAAAAAAATTCTATGGACCGTGGACATTAGCCACCCCCCCCCCCCAAAGCTGTCCACGTGGTATGTGGATGGCCTCTTATCTAGGTATTTCCGGAGCCAGAATGATTTTCAGGGGCCAGAAGTTTACTCCACATGTCAATTTAAACTTAAGATGTCGATTTTCTGTTTCTGAAATACAGTAAAAAATGACAGCATATCATCTAATATGGGTATTTCGTAATCGATATGATGCACAAAAGCCAAAAATTGACCTCTGATGCCATTTGAAAGTTGCGATTTTTTGTCCACGTGGAATGTGGATGGCCTTTTTCTTATTTTTCGAATTGATCTTACGTGTATCGAGATGATTGTAATTATTTTTTTGATTGAATTCCAATTTGACTGGTTTGGAGAGTTTTGAAAGGTTTTTTTTTACTTAACAGTCAAAATAGTATTGTTAACAAGACTTGGTTTTTCAGTTTTCTTCTTTATATTTAGTTGAAACAGAATGAATAGCGAAATAAGGTTTAATAATATTTCCCATGGATATATGCGCAAAACCGAACTGTGTTGTTTTAAATAATTTTTTTTTTTAATTTTAGACACTTTACATCTGAGGTTGTTTTATATAAAACCATTTTCATAATTGGTTTCAAAAACGTTCTTGTGATTACGATCGGTCAAAATATCACAATGTTAACTGATGAAATTTCTAAGAAACGATTATGTTTATTTCTTACGTAATTGGTGAATTATGAGTGGTCCAAAAAGCCCCGAAGAAAGAGAATTCTTATTACCAAACTCCCAAAAATCGTTCAAGCCGCTCAGTTACTAAAATCTGCTTTCCAAGGCACACGCTCAACAATTTCAAAAAGGGTGATTACAAAACCAAACAGGTTTCGACAAACCGACCGGGCCCAAAACAGTCAGGTGAGGTAATTCGGCATTAAAAGTTCACCGCATCACTTCGAGTCGTCGGTCTGGTTGTGTCGCACAAGGAGCAAAAGAATTCCCCGACAGCAGCCGCCCTTCGATGGGCAGCGCTCCAATAAATCAAAAGCAAATTGCACCAATAGATAGGCATTACACTTTACATCAGACGTGTGCATATACTAATTCGAATCACCTTTTTCGGCAACCAATAAACGAGGAATCACGCAGACGCCGACTTTCTTCGTACCTAATTGGGAAGGTTTCGCCTAGTGTTCACACATTTTTTACCGTCACCCGCCTGCTGGCGTCCAGGTTGAGGCAGGCGAAAGATTGATCATGTGTGTAAAGTTTCACTTTCGATTTCGATAATCTTCGCCGGTTCACGGCTGTCGCGGAACCGTGCCTCCGTTGTTGCGATCGGGGCAGGGTGTCTCTTCGTGTGCGTGTAGAAAACCAGTTGTCTCGTAGAACAATCGTGTCGCGTATCGCAGAGAGGGACAGGTTTTTTTTCGTTCGTCAACCTCGGCTTTGAGTGGAGTAGGTTCGGTGTGGGGGCTAACTTCCAAAATGAGGTGACCACATGGTCGTCGTTACGTTTGCCAGGAGTAACTTCACAGGAAAAATATTAGCATTTGTACTGATTGTCCTCTAGATAACAGGAAAACTAGCGAAAAATTTACAATCGAGTATTTAGAACTGATAATTGTATAAAGCTACTCATCGCTACGGTCGATATTCCAAAACCTAAAACATGGCACATATCGGGAGACAAATTGCGATGAAGTAAGCGATTGAGTAAGGCGCGTCTTGGGTTGAAGTAAAAGAAGAAAAGGAGACAAAAAACGGGTGAATGGAGCAATAAGGAAAGAAACCGGCTAAGCGAAAGAAACGGTGGCCCGTTAATTTTGGAACACTTTTCGGCTGCCCTCTTCGTTGCCAAGCCAGTAGGGAGTCCAAGGGCTTTCCGTGAGGTAGGGTGGGTAATTTTCAACCATTTTCGGCAATCTGCTTTGCTGCAACGTGTGTGCGGGGAGTGCCGCTGGGTCCAAGAAGTATGTTGAGTCACATATGCGAGTGTCGAAACGCACGTGATCGTGCGTATGTGTGCGTTTGTATTGGTTAATATTGGTGCCTCCTCTTTTTCTGAGATTGAAAGATTTTTGGAGTTTTTCTTGCTACACTCGCTTCGTTTGTCAGCTGGCTGGTTGGGGTTAAGGGGTTGGGGAGTTGACTGAAATTCAACATTATAAACGGTTTGGTGCTTTTTTTGCAGTGTATATTTTTATACTGGAATGTTTCAGGCCGAAATTTAGCAATCGCAGATGTTGCGAGAAGCTACACCGAGTCTTAATATTGATTTAGCTGGAAATTTGGTTTAGTTTCAGTATTGTGCCGAAAATATAGCGGCTGTTCTAAGAAATCCTTCTACGAAAAAGTTGTATTACATTGAGATTTGTTACCAGTTCAATGGTACATTGTGTAAAAACACATTTTAAATCTCGGCTTTACCCTTCTGGAAGCTTTTAAAGGTTCATAAGATACCTTCAAATCCCATTCCAGTTCTTAAAAATGGTGATAATACTCAATATAATGATGACACATATAAATGAGATTTCAATTTAGCAAATGAGTAGTTAGGTCTTCGCCATGGGCATTAGTTACTTGAAGTACCTAATATGATTCGAACTAATAAATCTGAACGCTCTTCCACTGGAGCTCCTCTATGTCTATAGGCATGAAACGTCAAATTTCAGTTTGCCTCTTTGCAATTTTTGTAGTGATACAAAGTTACTTGACTAAACGCACTTTATTTAAACGGTAAATCTGCTAGATTGCCTGTTAGAGCTACTGTACCTCAAGGAAGTATGTTGGGCCCAATCTCATATGATATTTTTACTCCTTATTTTTCCGATTTACCACCAGAATGTGAGAAGTTTCTAAAAATAACTCCATTCATATGACAGTTTTCATATTTTTATGTTTACTCCATAGAAAAACAATACCATGTTTTGCCTCATTTTAAAAACAGTGCATTCACAATTTACAATTAAAAACACTTCATGCAAAATTTTGAATTAATTGTAGACCTACATTTGAATCCTAATCAACTGTCAAATTGATGTGCAGGATTCAATTTGCATGAGAAAATTTCGGTTGTATAAGAATTTAGTGCAAGCAAAAGGTTACGAATTTCATATTACTTGATGTACTCGATGTACTAAATGACCGAAATACTGATTCAAATCGCTCTTAAAGCAGAGTGTGTTCTGGAAATCACAAACTAAAAGGATACTTTGCGTATACCAGGTACAGTGTTATTGCATCGTTTTGTGCTGGCTATTTGTCTGCTAAACTTTATTTGCTAGCACTTTAATATTATCGCTTTTCTTCAAAATTACCAGCTTTGCCAGATTTATGCTTCTTTGGAAACAATTGAAACCAAGGCTAATAGTAAAACTGATAACTAGCTTTATCCTGTCGCACAGAAACTATGTTCGTTTCATGTAGTCAATCTTTCAGTAAGTCGCAATGTTTGACCTTGTTTTTCTCTCCAGGGACGGATTTTCAAAGCACAAAATCATGTAGCCAAGCATCAAAAAAGTCCATCATAATCAGCCGAAATGGTGTCAGAACAGAACTACTCAACGCCAATCTCTCCGTTCCTCCCCTCGCGGCATATACACACGGTACAACACCGAAAGCGATGATGATGATTTGATGACTTGTTGGCAGAATGACGGCAATGGTCCTCTCGTGTATGAATATGCAAATCGGCGAATGTGAAAAAAATTGCAAGTGCAGTTTTTTTCGTCCTGCATTCACTCGGGCTTCTTTTTATTTCACATGTGTGTTAGAGTATGCTCTGCTATTTAGACTGGCCGTGCACGGCGCAGCGCTCTTTGCACGTAACCTACAAGGATGCTTCCTGCTCAGCGTCGAATAAAACGTAATGCAAGGTAAAATCAGGTTCCCCTCTAGATAAGTTTGGTTCGAGTGCTCAACAGGACAAACCAATCCTTATTTGGATGTGCTTTGATGGAAAATTTCCGCACATTTGAAATATTTTAGTGCCTAGTAAACAAACCGACTTAAACGCTTGAAACCTCTCAAGAAAATTTGTTTTTGCAATCCGCACCTTAACCACAGCAAGTCTCCACTTTGCAAATGCCGCGACATATTGGAGACACTACGAAGTAAAGAATTTTTCATATATGCGTTGAATGAATGGCATTTTCCAGGCAGGAAAGCTGGTGCATTTTTCTGCCATATCCTCCGGCCATACTGTAGGACCCGAAACAGGATGTTGGCTTTCCTGCTGCACTCGATGCTTCAGCAGAATTCTTCCGTCCCGTATATGCTGAGCCGGGATGAGTGACGAAAGGCGGAAGATGTGGGAATAAATTATCATCTTTTGCGAGGAAAATAAATTTTCATTTCGTCCAGCAGTTGCGTCTCGTGTTTTGCTGGAGCCGCATGCTTTCCTGGTGCCAGCCATTGGGAAAGATAAACGACAGCCATCGGGTCGGACTTTTATTTCAGCTATTTTTACGATTCCCTATTCCAATCGTATTCTCATTGTTTATTGGAGACTCCTAGAGCGAGGGAATGGCTGCGGTTAGCAATAACGTGGTATGTGTACTGAATAGTACGGAAATAAAAATGCTAGATTCACAACGAATCGCAAGCCACCTTTCCAAGTGTATCAAGCCTGTTGAAATATAGTTCAAACGGGTTTGCTAAGGAAAACTTTCATTTAAGATGCTAATAGTGTCAGTTTAGTAGTTTCGAGTACAATTGCACTGTTACAGTCAAAACCTAAACAAGCTTCGTGGTTGGTCACAGCTAGATTGAATTCGCAAATCATTGACTTTTTTTTTAAATTGCCCCTATAATAAATATAATTTTTATTAATTATTGTCTATTTCTTCATTTCAGGTAAGCTACGTTTATCCAAGATACGTTGAAAAATCTTCACCCTGTGGATAAGTATATATTTAATTTCTGGTTACACTGAGTTTTACTTTAAGGTGTAGGTCAGGTACATCGAATTGTGCTTGGAAAATTTCCTAACCCGATTAGAAATAATGAGTCACCATATTTGCGCTTTCCATTCAGTATTATTGCCGAGTAAACAAACCGATTTTAACACGTGAAACTTGCGTACCAGAAGAATAGGTTTGGTTCAAAAAAAATGTTGCGCAGTCACAATAAAGTGCAAATTATGTCCTACTGCAGACTGCTTCAATGTAAATACTACGTGTCAGGATTTACACCGGTCTAGTCATGGAACGTTATCTTGTTTACGCTTAGTTCGAGATTTGATATTCTCCAGGTTGTGTTTACTATCAAACTTGTCGTAAACAACCGGCAGCGTAGAAAGCATTGGTAAATCACAACGCTGTCCCCGTTTCCGCAAGAGCACATTCTTCCCCTGGCTGCCATCCAGTTTTGAATCATCGTTGATCACTTTCGCGAATACCCACTTATACGAATGTGTCTCTAAGAGCAAGCGCACCGGTGAGTTGCCATTTGAGTTGCTATTTTCACAACGCTGGCCGTTGCTATTTTGGATAGCAACCGATGTTCGCACCGGTCGTTGCTATTGGGGATTACCAATTCATCTATTTTTTTAACGCCGGCAGTAGCTAATTTCTAAAGATCGTCACTAGCTAGCATTAGCTAAATGTTTGTGTGTGTCGTATTTCCCAAAAATTCTGCGCATCTATTAATAACCAATTTATCTGTCCATCAATTGTTTCCGGAATGATCTGCGTTCTTTCTGCTTCAAAAAAAATATCCCCTATATTTCAAGCAACTCTGTTTTAACTTTGTTTCCGTTCTCCCAAATTATCGATGGCAAAATTCTACTGCAGGTTTCTTCGTTTGTGCGTGCATGGATTTTTTTTATCCTTATATGTTTACAAAGATAACTAGAACAAGATACCTAACTTCCATATTTTTCATACATTTTGAACACGACCGATTTCCGACGGTTAGTGCTGCCATCTGATGACTTAAATTCTCATAAAATTGTCACTATGAGCAAGACTGGTTTAACGTGCATAGTCCGTCATCGATCGTTGAGCTGTTCAAGGTTGTATATAAAAAAGGTATAGCAGTTTGGTCAGTTCGACGCTTAAGATAACATGCAGATTAATAATATTGTCATTTTTTGCACCTCATGCTATTGTCTCCCGGATGGTCTTGAGGTACGATGCTGGCCTAACAAGCCAGTTATCGTGGGTTCGAGTCTTGGCTCGAGAGAGACTGTTAGTGTCAGTAGGATCGTAGCCCCGCAATTGTCCTGTACACTAAAGAGTTGGCTGCGAAGTCTGTGTATAACAAACAGAAGATCAAATTCCGAATCGGAATGTGGCACCAAGGCTTTGCTTTGCTTTGCTATTGCCATATTTTTTGCATTTCAAAGTACGAAAGAAAAGTGTGAAATTGACTGGCAGAGTGGGGGTTTATATTGAGGTTATATTTATTTTCAGATCCAATTCTACCAAAACTTAATGTTTGATATGTCGCAAGCCAGGTTTCAGAACCATTATGCATATGGTCAGGTTCACCGGGGCACCCGATTTTTACTTTATTAACCCCGGCAAGAGTGGAAAACTTGGCTGTAGAGCGTGTTCATAGCGGTTATCAGGAAGTTCTGATGGTACGCTTAATTTTTAATGATGTGCCGATAATTCTTGAATCTTCCGGAAAGTTTCATGTTTAAGAACTAAACATTCGTACACATTATTATCATTTTTCGGATGGCAGCACCGTCCAGATGGATACTGAAAAAATTGTTTCACCTTTCAGCAGTCATGTCTTGGCCTTGTCGTAAGTTGATTTTGACGTTAAGTATACATCATATTAACAGTGTATAAATTAGTTCGACTTTTGCTCACTCGCAGCGACAATCATGTCCGATGAATTCTGCAAGAGTCAGGTATCTTGTTCTAGTCATCTTTGATGTTTAATTAAAGTAATTGCGTTAGACCGTGGAACGTTTCGCAACGTTGCCTTCAATAACTATTATACTCAAAATTGGCGAACTGTCATTAATTGTATTTTGTACCTTGTGCTGTCTCGATTCCTACAATTTGCTATTAATATTTGCAAATTTGCAGCCAAACAAAATTTAAATGTAGAACGCGGAAATTGTTCTCGAGTATTTGGTTGATTCTAGTGACGAAGAAAATGATTTCGCGAAACAAATCTTTTTATACGCGAGTATGAAGAGGATTTTTGGAAAGATTCGAGGTGGCTCTAAGCCTGGAAAACGGTAGAATATTGACCGCTGTGCTGAGGAAGTTTGCCATCCAGCGTTTTAACAAGGTTTTTTTTTTTCGGAAACACCGGTCTATACCGATGACCATTTCCGACACCGCTTTCGAAATTGTCTTACGTTGTTTTCGAAGATTAAAACAGCTGTAGATGCGAAAAACGGTTTTTTGTTCAACAACCGGACGCAACGGGAAAACTGAGGCTAACATGCCTTCAAACGAGTCAGCAGCAATATTCGGTAATACTCCCGAGCAATTCGCTCAAACCTTCCAGGTTTATTGAAATAATGACATGGTTGACCAATCTTGTGAGGACTTGAGCTTTATGCTTCGTGTAGATTAGAGTGCCAACCAAAATGGTCATCTCGAATTTCAAAAAAAAACTATAAATGTTTACCCGCCCGTAAAAACACCCTGTGCAAAATTTCAGCTCAATCGAAATTAAATTAAATTGGTTCACGCCGATACTTGCGTCCTACGACGTGTTTAACCAAGGCAAAGCGTTTCGTCTTCCGGGGCCGATCAATTATGTTCGAAACACTCACTATTTTCATAATATTGTTACGAACATTTATTATCGAGCACAACAAAACAAACAATAGTTTGACATTATTCATCAAATAGCAACGATGCGGCACATTGCTATCGCGTTGCCAAATTTAATAACTCGCTACTACCCGAGGTGGGGATTGCTATTTCCCAAACCAACATAGCAACGCCCGGTGCGGTTGCCGCGTTATGGTGGGAGTTGCCAAATTAGCTTTAGAAACTTCAATTTAGCCACTGGTGGGCTTGCTCTAAGATATAAAGTAAACTGTTAGCATAGCTTGCAAACCGCACACGATGCTACTACTTCGCTATCTAGTGACCTCAATAAACGGATGTTTAGATACTTGTAGACCCAATTTGTCTATTGCGTCTCTATCAGATGTCGATTTTGGCTCAAGCCGAAAGAATACGCGGCAAGACACATACTTCGTGAGCCGGCTTCCATTTGGTGTGTGCATGTGTGCGCAGGATCCTTATTTTTCTGTGTGAGTGACCCACTGCCGGTGGAGCGGAACCACCCCACATTTGACTTTTTTCGAAACCACCCCTCGCCTGTTGGATGTGTGCTCTGCATTCTCCGCCTTACATCTTCTCCATACGGCCACTCATCCGAGGATGCATTCCGTGCTTTGGCATCATCAACCGTCACTATTATCATCGGCCCCTGCGCGAAGAGACTCACGAGTGGTTGGCGTCGTAAAGTGTGTCACTCATACACACGTTCAGCCCTAGAAACACGCTAGCGTGCGAGCGGCTCTCGGTCGGGGTTCTCCTCAAAGGATACAACCCTAGTGTCGCCAGTACCGTGCTATGTTTACGCGTTTGAGTGACCTAGATTTTTTTCGTCTTATAGAATTTGCGTTCTTACAGCTCGTGAGATTACCAGCTTCTGTATTGGTATCCACATGTATCAAGCTACTTTTTTTTGTCAGCAACAGGTACAGTTAGAGAAAATCCACCGCATCGAATTGCTCAATTCAACCCGGAACAAAACGAGTCTTCTAGCTCACTATGTATTATCCAATGAAGTCAGGCGGATGCTTATGTCACAGCAATCAACAATGCGCTCACTAGTTCAAATATTAGCTCAACCTTTACCTCACTCTTCTTTCGCACCGACCGGCCAATCGACGCGACGGTCTGCCTTCGGACGCGAAATGTAGATCAAACAAACGAACGGCGATCGCTAACTGGTCGCGATCGTCACACTGCCCTACCTGGTGGATGTTGAATGCCAACGCAGAAAAAAAAAGTTTCACTTTCGTTTTCGTTCGCCGCACCACGCACGCCACTAGATTCCGTATGCGATTTGGTTTTGCCAAGCGGAACTTCATTTCATTTCGTTTTTTTGTTTCAATTAGTTTACGCCGCCGCACTGTAGAACTGCTGGACGGAATTCTTGCATGTGTTGCTATCAGATCGATATGTCCTAATTGTATGTTCATTTGCCACTAGGTAAGATTAAAAATAACAAGGAGCTTTCTAATTCATCTTTAACATTATTGAATTGATTTATCAGCCTCTTTTCGATTTTTCACTGAACTAAAAAAATTGGTATTAAGGCGGCAGGAAAAAATGCGAAAATTTATGACACTTTTTCCAATTCCAATTACAGGTCGGACTCGATTATCCGAAAACTCGATTAACCGGAATTCGATTATCCGGAATTTTATTTTTTTGGTGTCCGTCTTCAATTTTTGCCTTTACCATCCCTTCTGGCATATTTGTTACCATTTAAGTCACTTCCGGCATGTTTTGGACATGTTCGAATTGAGTGAAAATAATCAATGTCCAATTTATTTTTTTTGCTTCTTAAGATTTTACCCCCTTTCGCCTCAGAAGTAACTTCTGGTTACGCCACTGCATCATACAAGTAAAATAAAGGAAAGAAATATTTTTTTTATGTTCGTAATCGCAAAATTTCTGTATTTTTTGTGTGATTTGATTATCCGGAAAACTCGATTATCCGGAATGAAAATTTTTATAATGTTCCGGATAATCGAGTTCGACCTGTACTGCTACTTCAAGCAATAATATCAAAATCTTCAAGTTCAAATATCTTCATTAGCTTCTTCAAAACATCTTCATTATTATCACTGACATTCTCAAGACAACTCCAGAAGCAGAACATGCTTTTCAAACGCAGCCCTCCGGTATCGATAATCGTGCGCGTTATAAAAGACAGCAAAGTCTTCAAACATATACCCAAATCTAATCTAATCTAACGGTATACAGTCCAGACCTCTAGGGAGCCGCAAATCTTTCGACCAGAACTTTTTGTTTTCCATAAGCCATCGTTGGGTCCGAATTGACCCGTAACATGGCGCTTTATCCTTTTATAGAACAACGTATAGATCCTAACAGAAGTTGTCTTCCACCCAGGGAAGCAATTGATTCTTTAGAATAACGATATTCACCTTCCAAACCGGTCTATGCGGCTATAGGACACAGAATCGATGCTAAACATAATTTCGTCGGAGAACAAGTTTGTCATTTTATGCTTCTTCAATCAAAAAAGCAATCCCTCAATCACTCCTCGCTCACTCGTTAAAAACATGTTGGCTTCCTTGACAGGTTTCCTGATGGAAGGTACCGAGCTGTGAGGATGAGGAATCTTTGCTCGGACCAATTTGATCACGTTTAAAGTACGTGCAAACAGCGGATCTCCACTTCTCAAGTTCCTCTGCTTAGGATCATCCTGTGTAGACGTTTGGATGCTCCAAACTGTGTTTAAATCATATAAGTGCCCTGGATACATTCTTCAGCGTCTTCTGGGCAAGCAGTAAACTCGTCATGCTTTCTTTGGCACACATTTTCGCAAAATTTGCAATGACATAATTCCGATGTTATGATGAACTGCTTGGAAGTAAACGTAGCCAAATATTCTGTTAACAGAAATAAGTCATTAGTTACACAAATTAATTGAAGTTTAAATATTTTCGCTTTTTTTCTGCCGAACCTTGTAACAAAAGTTTGCAAATACTGTGTACTTATGTTATACTTTCACAGAAATTAGAACGACTTATTTTATACTATCCGACGTTTCGTCACTGGTCAGTGACATCTTCAGGGGAAATATTACCTGTTTATTTGCGGGTAAACCGCATAATTTACATACAAAAAAATGAATAAAAATTTGTTTTTCAAACACACATAAAATAAAATATTTTTTGCTGTATCATCCATTTTACAAAGTTAAAATTAGGAAAAATCATGAATTGCCTTCTTTTCGCTAATTCAGTTTAAAATATTTGTTCACTGTTTTTTTTTTTCAATTATTTTTTTTTTATTAAATATTGTAACTTGTCCTTAGTCACATTTAACTTCTAGTTAAACATTCGAGATGCAATTTTTCAAACATTTCACCTGCTAAAACTCAGAGAATAACGCTTGAGTCGAAATAGTCCAAATACTTGTTAAACGGGAAGTCCCGGGTTGAAATTTTCAGCCAAGTCCCGGACTCTCGGAAAACTTGAGACAGATTTCTGAGCAATATTGAGGAAAGTTATATAAGGCTCATTCCATACGAAGTGTACATGCCACTTGGACACGACCATCAAAGATTTGGCTCAAAGTTGAGGAAATTATTCATCTACTGTGTCTTTGGAAAAATCCCAATTTTTTGTATCGATTGGAATACCCTCCGCTCTGTAGAACCCCCCTCTTTATTGCAAAGTCACGCAATTTTTGTGAAAAATTTCTTTTTACTTTTTCTTACAATTCATAGACGTGAGATGTCGGAAAAATACTGATAGACGATTTTTGAAGAAAATAAACCGAGGATTCCAAAAAAGTATAACTTTTGACCAGAAGTTTTGCCGGATAAATTATTTTTGTAATAGAAACTAAATTTACATTTTTCGGCAAATGCAGCCATTTTTATTTCAAATTTAATAATTTCATCGTGTTCCTTGAGAAATTTTACGTAAAAAACAACTATCATCCCGAGGTAATATGAGCCAATCTCGAGATATAACATTTTTACGAAAATAGTTGTAAGATTCGTAATTATTTTATTTTATAATTTATAGATGTAAGACACCCGAAAAATAGTGATTGGTGAATTTTGAAGAAAATAAACCAAGGAATCCAGACAAAATATTGCTTTTGTTCGGAAGTGTTGCCAGATAGATTATTTTTGTGTTTAAAAAATAAATTAGTATTTTTCGGCCAATGCAGCTAATTTTCATTTTAAATTTGATGGTTTCATCATATTTCTCAGAAAATTTCACGTAAGAAGCACTTATCAGATATAACATTTTTACGAAAAATTATTTACGAAATTTAAAACTATTTTTGTAAAAATGCTATATCTCGAGGTTGGCTCATATTACCACGGAGTGATAAGTGTTTCTTAAAAAATTTCCAAGAAATGCGATAAAATCATCAAATTTAAAATAAAATTAACTGCACTTGCCGAATAATGCAAATTTAGTTTAAAAGTAGAAAAATAATCTATCTGACAGCACTTGCGGTCAAAAATAATATTTTTTTTTTGATTCCTCGGTTTATTTACTTCAAAATTCACCTATCACTATTTTTCGGGTGTCTTACGTCTATGACTTGTAAGAAAAAGAAAAAAGAACAAAAATGCGTGACCCACAGAGCGGGGGGTATTCCAATCGACACCAAATTTGGGATTTTTTCAAAGTGACAGTAGATGAATAATTCTCCCAACTTTGAGCCAAATTTGTGATGGTCGTGTCCAAGTTTGTGCTTTTTCGTGGTCACTTCCTATGGAATGACCCATAATCGTTTGCTTTTGACAGACTTTCATTCACCTCTCTTATTCTTTGATTCGTAATCTTTTATGAACAAACTCGTCCCTCAACAGCAATAATTATCTCGTTTATTTATGTAATTTATGAAAGTCAAATGATGGAATCCTTGGAAATAATTTTCCTTCGAATATTGTTTAGCGGTAAGGCTCAAAATGTTCATCTTCTCGAAAAAAGTCCCCTTGCAAAAATTGAGCGCAGTCGGACTTGAGGGAGTGGAGCCTTAAAGAGAAATGCAATTTTGTAAATCGAGGAGTATCTGCGATACCTCAAAACAAAAAAAAAAACACCAGGGCTTTTCTGCCAAAATGCCAAAAATGAAACCCAAAGCAAAGCCTTGGTGCTACATTCCGATTCGGAACTTGACCTTCTGTTTATTTATACACAGACTTCGCAGCCGACTGTTTAGTGTACAGGACAATTGCGGGGCTAGCGCTACGATCCTACTGATACTAACAGTCTCTCCCGAGCCGAGACTCTATCCTACGACGACTGACTTGTTAGGCCAGCATCGTACCTCAAGACCATCTGGGAGACACCAAAAATAAAACCCACTTTGATCAAAAGGCCGTTTTTGTGCTTTTTCGCAATTTTTCGTAATTCCCGGGATCCCGGGATAACCCTCGAGAAATGGACCTCTTGATACCTGTGAAAAAGTCAAGAGTTCCATGCCAAATGATCTGAAATACGCAAAAAATGTTATAGACCATTTTTGTTTTGAATGGAACTATGCACACGACCTTGACTTATCAAATGTGGTATTTTCCGCGGGTGGACACATTTTTCAGACTCAAGAGTAATTTTCTTACAGGGCATGGGCATTTTGGCATATTCCTTTGGTTGTAAGACAAAAACAATCTAGAATAACAGCCTTAGAAATACACTGGGGTCTTTTTTCACGCGGTTGATTGTACCCTGTTTAAAATATTAGATTATATTCACTTGTACTTAACTTTTTTGATAACGCGTACAAATAATCTTCTAAATCGCGTAAAAATAATCCGTGTTATTGTAAAAATATCGCGTTTAAAAAAAACGCATAATAATAACCCGCGTAAAAAAGACCACAGTGTATGATTGTGAAACTCGAATCCGACCCGAACCCGAAATAGTAAAACCCTAACCCAACCTGAAGCCGAGTTTTTCTTTTTGAATCGATTTCTTATACCAGTTCGGGCCTGACTCCTCGCGCGATATTGATATGTAAGTGATTTCTACAGTTGCAAGATGTTAGACATCATTAAAGTCGAATTTCGGGTTTTCAAATCCGTACTCAACCGTTAAGTCGGGTACGAGTTTGACGAAAAATGTCGGGTACGAGTTTGACGAAAAAGCAAAAAATATTCGGGTTCGAGTCGGGCTCGGATTTGAAAATTTTTGAAAATGTCGGGTTCGGGTCGGGTACGGATCTGAAGACCCGACACCCAACTTTTTCGCTGAAACCGTCCCAATGATGACACGAGGTCTTAAAAAAGGATAATTTTGTGCCTAAATGGTTGAAAATAGCGAAATAATGAGAAAACCACTCTGGTTAGTTCATATTGATGGATCCCTCGCCAAAGGATCAAACGGTTTTTAGAAAAGTTGTATTTTGAAGAAGCTTTCATTGAGAGTAGAAAAAAATTGCCGCCATCTTGGATATCGCCACCATCAATTCGAGACTACACTGCTATAGAACGTACTAAAAAGCAGTACAGAATACGCAGAGTACCGAGATCAATGAACTCGTCCAATTCTAAAAATAATTCCCAGCTGTCGCTTCAATACCACTCCAAGATCAGCATCCTCAATACAGTTATCGTAAACCAGAGGCTGTTTTTGGCGACTGAAGCTGATAAAAGTGCATTTTGAAACGCTGGTTGACACACGGGTAGAGTCACACCGTTGAGCAAACTAATCTACATAACTTTGAAGTCTTGCACAGTCGTCCAAAGAAACTGTTCAAATTTTAATATCATCAGCGTTACAAAATCTGGATCCACGAGGCAGCAACCGAGTGACATCATTAATAAACAGTGAGGAAAGGAGCGAGCCCATAATGCTTCCTTGTGGTACACCAGAGCGGATCCGAAACCAACAAGATTGAGATGATCCCAACTTGACGTTAAAATTGCGAGATCGTAGATAGGAGCTTAGCTACAAAAGCAAGCAAAATGGCGCAACTAGTTAGTTAAGCTCCATCCATGTTATGAAGTGGATATGTAATTTATTACACGGAATATAAAAAGGTTAATAGACGATATTATTGAATATTTTAGAAGCGCACAATAAAGCGATTCCACGATAATAGTCAACATTTCACCTATGACCATTCTTAAACATGGGAAACATGTACGATGACTTGCAACTTTTATGAAACTCATGGCTCCGTAGAGAGAGATTCAGCAAAACAGTAATTGGAAATTGGAATTTGGAATTCAATATTGAAATATCTCAAAAAACGGATAGGGGGAATAGGGGCATAATGAGCAGGTTGCTGATTTAAGCATGGAAAATGACAATTTTTTTTAGCTTTCTTCAGTGCAAAACTTGAATTAACTATCTATTATTAAAGGTACACTATTCACAAATTGAAAAGTTTATCGTATAATGGTGAAGAATACAAATTAGATTCATGCATCAAAAACTAGCAATCAGTCAATGTGTGGGGCACAATGAGCACCCCACTGTGGCATAATGAGCACCCACGGGGAATAATGAGCACTCTTACAGAACATATCTTGAAACTGTGTAGAAGTACAACTAATGGGCCAACGTTTGTCGCGGGATGCCGTGATACTTGGCGGCTTCTTTCGTAAATGTCCCGTCGCGCCTCATGGTGGCCAATTCTGCCTGCTGTTCCTTTTTCTGACCGATTCGGTCTCGAAGATTTTCTAATATATGTTCGCACCATCACTGTAAACAAACACTGACTATGGAAACAGACAAACTCACAAGTATACTGAGATGAATTTCAGGTAAGTTTATGTGACAAGGTGTGCTCATTTCACCCCACCTAAAGGTGACCATTTCGCCCCTATCGAATTATTTAAAGTTAACATGAGATTTTAACACTAATTATAGCTTAAAATCAAAACTTCAATGATGGTGAAATTTGGGGTACGACCCATACGTCATATTGATGTGTCTGAGCTGGATTGTAGTGCGCAGTAGTAATAATTTTTTCAACATCCGGGTACCAAGTTGATTTTTTCAATATATTTTCATATTTTAAACAGACAAATCACCTTTGTTCTACATCAAGTGATACTGTAGTAATTACGGAAGAGTTCCACATACCATATTGTATTAAAAAATGCGTAGTTTCACACAAAAGAGGGGTGCCCATTTCGCCCCGTGTGCTCATTATGCCCCTAATCCCCCTACATGTAGAAAGTAAGTCTCCAAGAACTTTTTAATTTAAAATTACCAATAGAATCATATGGCATCATTCGAATTTGATTATTCTCAAAAATGTTGAAATTAAAAAAAATCTTTGAAACTCAACTTTTAAATGAAAAGACTTTTTATCAAAAGTTTTGGAATAATGTCCAGTTTTAACAAAAAAAAAATAGCTCGAGGAGAAAATTTAATCCATATTTGATTTAATGGGGAATTTAGTGTTTATTTTCTAATTTCCTCACCTGAATTCAAAATAACATGCAGCCATTTATTACAAGTTTTTCAATTTGCAATGACCATTGATTGAAATTATTAGAATACAAACATTTTGAAAAATCCTGGACCCATCCTGGACTTTCCATGAAAAATTTAACTTAACTTAGGTTAAATCAGTTGTAAATACAGAAGACAAATTTCTTTATTCAAGTTTGCAATGAGCAGAACATATACAATTGAAGTACCATGATATGTTGAAATTAGTTAAAAAGCAGAAACCATTTTTGCTCTAAACGTATTCTGGTTGTCATCATATTTCCCATAGAACATAAGTGGTACATGTTTTTCCATTGAAGTTTGTGTAAGCTCCTCAACCAGAACTCGTTATGTTTTCATGTACCGTCTTTCAAAACCTTTTCAGCAATGATTGAGTGCAGTTATGTAGGAAAAATATTCCAGTACTTTTCGATTGGGCGGAATTGGATTGCAATTGGGTGGGTATGATGAAATCTATTTTGTTGTCACGGTACCATTGAACCCCTTCTCGGCTGTGATGGTGGCTCGCCAAATCGGCCACAATCTGAGAGGACCTCTCTGTGCCTCAATAAATGATAGAGCTCGCTTTTCGAGGCACCCTTGCTTATATACCGCTGAGTCCATCTTTTGTTCATGAAGAAAACCTTGGTTTCCTGTCCATAGCTGCAAATTCCTCACCAAATCATTAGTTACCGTGCAAATTTATCAGCGAAACCAAAGTTGAACTTGATGGGAACATCACCTTGTGGTGTGACGAGATAAAATTTCGTTCTGGGAAGTTGAAAATCCACCTTCATATATGTTTTGTCGGCCATAAGCCTTTGTATTTCGTCAGAACTTTCTCGTACAGCTTTTAAGCACGTGTTTTAGGCACTAGATTTTAGGCGTCCTTTACAGACACGAAAATCACGGTAGCCTCCTCGCAGTTGGATCCTCCGGGCAGTACTATTGTTAGCAGTATATTTTTTTGGGGATATCCAAGAGTTTTGGGTTTCCCTTGATTACCCTCAATACCTTCCAGTTTAGTTGTTGTTGCTGCTGGCTAGAAATACGGTCATCGAACAGCAGGACATAGCTCTGCCAGAGCGTGATGGAGACTATGTCGAAGAATAAAACAGTTTTATCATGAAAATTATCGTTATTTCAATAGTAGACTAACGACTTTTTAGCTTATATAGTGTTGTGTGCTCTATTTCGATCAATAATGAATTCAATTTGGCTCTTCATTATTACTGGCAGAACCCTTCCGTGTGTCAATGTTTCGCACACACATCACCGCTATTGTCGTACCGTGTCCAGTTTTTTTGTCTCCTCTCTGACAAATCTGTGCCTTAATTTTTTTTCTGTTCACCTTTCGTTGCGGTATGCTCTGCACCGTCGTCTGTGGGTATGCTTATTTACGGATGAGGTCTCTGTTCATTCTCTCGTTCACTGCAATAGTGTCACAGACAGACAATGCAAAGTAACGAAAAAACCGGTCATGGTAAGAGCAACACAAATCGGTCTACTTACTGCCTGCTTGATTGTCTCTCGCTTTTACGGTCAACATCAGCACCAAGAGGAGTGTCAATTAAACTGTGTACATAAAACACCAAAAAAAAGAGGAAAAATTCTTTTCGAGCAATACAATAGGCACCCTGAATCATAAAACGCAAATGAGGAACATTCAGTGGAGGCTCAATCGGGTAACTTGTGGCAGTTAGGAGGTTGAGAAGCGTCGATGCGAGGCGGTCGTTGTTTGTTTTTTTGTTTACATAATAGTGTACAGCACACGCGAGGCCTCGCGATAGACCGGAATTAGGAACTCATGCTTCCATCTTTTGCGCTATGAAAAATGTGGGAGCGTGAGTGTGCAGCTCACGTGTGGCAAGACCTCTATGACACGGGTATGGACGCGGAATGAAGCGTTCCAATTTGCTTGGTTATGTTGCAAGCGAACTCAGGAGTGCCATCACTCTTACTCTCGATTGAGATTCACATGCTTTCAATGGTACACTCTCGCTCTTATGAAGAGCTTAGTTCTACATTAAGTAATAGTGCCAATGCCGAATGGATTTCTATTCCTCCAGACCCCCTCCCTCCAAGCCTTTTGATGGACTTCTTTACAAGGAGAATCCATGGGAATTTGAATGTTTGCTGAGTGCCAGATTGATAGCACTAATGTTTGTGTGAGCCGTTTGTGGCGGTGTTCATGTGTGGAGCTTCCCTTGGCTACTAACCGCGCACCGATCCTACGGCACTTTGTTTCGTCGTGGCTCCACAAACGTGTTTCAAAGTTATGCATTGATTAATCGTGTGTATACGGGACGGCGCACAAGTAGGTCATGACAACAAGAGACAACATCGCGGTCACGGCGGAAGGAAAGAGCGAGATGGGTAGAAAAGTATACGACGACGGTCGTTTGGTGCGAGTCGTTAGAGGAACGTCAACAGTGGAGGCGAACTTGTATTGGCCTTTCCTCTAAAATGCAATGCGAGCGACGCCGCTGATGATGGTGTGATGATGACGACGATGTTTTGAGCGAGCGCCTGTTCGACCGTCGTCGTCAGTGGGTAGCGATGATGACAGGACAAGATGCAAGTGGGTGACCAGCAGACGGGGTGGTGATCAACGAGAGTTTTTCAAAACATGAAAAAAGTGCTTTGGGTGAATGTTTAGCCGCCGAGAAAGAAACTTTGATCGCGCCTAGAATGGCGTTGCTTTGATGATAGCTGTTTGTTCTTGGGCTTATTGGAAAGAAGTGCAACCCGTTTTCGCCTGCTACCTGGCAAAGATTGCCTGTGGAATGTGTATTCATCGCTCGAAGGCTTGTTTCGCATTTAGCAGCTTAGATACCGTCCCATCCAAACGCCAAAGGTAAACGTTTGCTAAATGTTTGCACCTCTCACGGGTATCGCAAGCCTCTCAAGTGCTGTATATGTTATGTGTAACGACATGCATAAAATGAATGACACGTTTTATGTTTAATAAATCTGTACTAATTGTAAGTAATCAGAATTTCTAGCATAAGAAAAAATCTTCAATCATCAAAAAAAAAATGGTTTTATCCTAGTAAGGGAGTTTCAGAACAAATCAGAAAATATTAGTTGTTAAAAAAAGTGATCTAGGGGAGAAATTCCATTTTTCGTATTTTCAAATACAGTCACACTCCGATATAAGACAACCTCAATATAACGTAACTTTAACCTCGATATGACGTAATTTTTGAAAATGTATTGAAATTAAAAATGAATGATACAGCAACTGTTTTTGGGCTATAGATTGCTTCAAAAAATGTTTGTTGTAAGTTTTGAAACCAATGCGAAAATTGTCTAAAATGGACATAAGGAAGGTTTAAAAATACTAATAGATGATGTGAAATAGGTTTCCACACATCCTTCAGTAACAATTCACAATCTTGCATCAATTAAAAAAAATTTTTTTTTTGCTTGTTGAAATTTTCTCTTAATAGGCTAAGAAAAGTTCAAAAATACTGATAGGTGATGGGAAATAGGTTTTCGCCATCTATGAGTAACCACCAACAGTCTTGCATCAATTAAAAAAATTTTTTGCTTGTTGAAAATTGTCCCAAATGGGCATAAGAATGGTTTAAAATTACTGATAGGTTATGGAAAATAGGTTTTCGTGCATCTAACCGTGTAACCATTAACATTCTTGCAAAAATTTAAAAAAAAATTTTTTTTGCTTCGATACAACGTAACGAAAATAAAAATAAAGTTGCCTTATATCAAGGTATGACTGTATAGGTAATTCCATGCAACATAGGATTTTTATATTATTTATAGTTTTTTTAAATGTCGTTTTTGATTTGACTGAAACATCGTACATGTTGCCATGAATTAGAGATGCCATTTTGTGCTATTATTTTTTTTGGAATCACGATTATTTTTTGAGAAGGGTTTTTAGAGGTATTGAAGATTAGATTTGTTTGATCGGTGTAACGTCTTCGGCAAAGTTAAGAAATAATATTGCCTTTAATTATGAGTTGAATATCTTAAAACATCTCATTTTCTAAAAAACAGAATTTTTTCCACAAAAACTATGAATTGTTAGCAAAACTTTGCTGCTCATTCAAACTTGAAGAAATAAAAAGAAAAAAAGAGTTATTCTATTTTTTCAATTCATTTAACTGAGTACCTAAATTGTTTTTGGAAGACAAAGTTGATATTTCGAAGATGACATCACCTGACATCTAAGCTTTGATTACAAATTAACAATTACACTGGAGTCTTTTTTTACGCGGGTTATTTTTATGCGTTTTATTAAACGTGATTTTTCAACAACAACGTGGTCTATTTTTATGCGATTTGAAAGGTTATTTGTACGCGGATCAAAAATGTTTGTATAAGAAAGTCTAATTATTCTTTTAAACGCGGTACAATCAACTGCGTAAAAAAAGACCCCAGTATTTACTTGAAATTTTGAATGATGAAACTATCAAAAACCGTTAGAGAACATATCAATCTTTCATATAGAATGCAGTTCGTGTAAGATGGGTATGTAGTTGGTAAGAAATAAAAGTTTAAAGGTCATTTTTCGAGGTAACAACAGGGCACAAAATCTGAGACATCAAGTTCCGGGACTATTTCCACCACCGAGTGTCTAATAAAAATAAAATATACAATATTGCTTTTTAAACTTCTGAGATTCAAGGAAAAATTTGATTTACTGTATATTATTACCAGCCGACCCGTTAAACTTCGTCCCGCCCATTTTTTTCTCTTTTTCAATTTTAAACATTGGAAGCACGGGTATTTTAAACTGATTCTACCTGCTTTCGAAGATTCACCTTGCGATTTGTTTATAGAAAGGAGTGTCAAATAATCATAGAAACATTTCTTGTATTTTAATAACCATCTATTATCCATCTAAATCTTATTTCCAATTATAGTTCCATTTGCTCTATTATTTCTCGAGTTATGAAGAAATTTGTGGTTTTGTTTGTACGGGAGCCATTCCTTTAGAGAAGGTTCTATCTGGTTGATTATTTCTTGAGTTATACCTCCCACCCCCCGTTACAGAAGGGAGTGTCGAACGACCATAGAAATATTTCCTACCACCAAAAACCTTTACATACCAAATTTTACTCCAACTGTTTGAATAGCTCACGAGTTAATTTGTGTTTCATATGTATGACAGCCCTCCCTTCCAAGGCCGTGCAGCATTCGAGTCTTCAAATAGGCTTTAAAAAGTGGGATTAAGGTAAGCAAGAGGCCTTGTTTTTGTAGGCCATGCTCGAGTGCTAAGGCGTCGTACACAAATTACGTAACGCATGAATGGGGGGAGGGGGGTTGAGTCTGCGTTACTTATTGTTACGTAGGGAGGAGAGGGGTAATAGAGACAGTTACGTAACTGCGATGTTTGTTCGAAATTGAAAATTTCAGATGGGGGTCAAGCCTATCAGCCTTACGAAATTTCAGGGGGGAGTCATGCCGAACGTTACCTATCGTTACATAGGGAGGAGGGGGTCTGAAATCTAGATTTTTAGCGTTACGTAATTTGTGTACGACGCCTAACACGAATCCGTGAGGTAACACCTTCAGGATCGTAATGGCCAGGACCAAAGGCGTATTGGCGTCTGCAGAGTGATCACCAGTGATACTGATGCGTGTCATCGAGGGACTTTTTCCACGCCACGATCCAAGTCCGTGATCTCCAACGGTCTTGTCTCACATCCGACGTTCCAGTATCTCAGACACAGACCAGGGATGGTCACCGGACATCTAAACTGTGAGCGACGACAGTAGTGTCGAGATTGAGAAGGAAGCAAGGATTACCAATGAGAAACTCATTGTGATCGCCACTTCCTTAAAGGTGAGCAAGATACCGGGACTCGTTAGAATCCCGAACCTGCCCATCAAGACGATCATAAAAGTGACCCCCGGGCTGTTCCAGATAGTCATACAGAAGTGTCTTTATGACTGCCTCTTCCCGGAAGGGTGGAAGCAACAGATACTGGTCCTATTGTCGAAGACTGAAAAAACGCCAGAGGACCTAACAGACTTCTGGGGTGGCAAGAAACCAGTTTGACTATCAGAAAGGTAGGTCCACGCTGAATGCTATTCTATCAGTCATCAAGACGGCGGAGAAGGCATTCCAGTGCATTCGCTCTTGTGCAATTATCGTGCTCTACGTGAAGAATACGTTCTCAAGCGCCAGCTGGGACACCACAGCGCTCACGCTTAGGAGCATTCATATTCGGGTATCGTACAAGATTTTGGAAAATTACTTCCGGAATTGAGTATTAGTTCAGAGCACGGAGGAGAGTCAAAAGTGCGTCCCTGTCCCCGCAGGAGTGCCGCAAGGTTCCATCCTGGGTCCGGTGTGGTTTTTTGAATTTCAGAGAGAGGGAAAATTTGCTGCCAAACACCTGAGAGACCAACCCAAGGTAGTATGGGGTTTGACCCACTAAAAACCCTCCAGTCTCCAGCTCATAATACTCCCCGGGACGACCGCTAAGTATTGCTTCGAAGAGAGGCTCTTATGCTTTGTGTAACCTCCTGGCTCTATCAAGGCTCTTAGCTAATTAGCTAACTAACCTGAAGACTGGCAGTTAGCTAACACTCTGGCGTGTCGGTGGTCAACCTGTCGCCTGCTTCGCAACTCTAGGACTATTTGAGAGTCGGCTGCACAATCCGCCCTCCAGATGTTCGGGTCTTCACACATCCTCTGAACTAGGTTGTTCGGAGTAGTGTCTGGCCCGCTCATTGCCATCATGTCGGTCCGCACACGCACAAAACGAGGACATACGAAGAAGATATGCTGAGCAGTCTCTTCCGCATCCACGTATTCGGGGCACATGAAGAACCCCGCATGCCTTAACCTGTGTAGGTACTGCCTTAAGCAACCATAACCTGACAGGATCTGTGTCAGGTGGAAGTTAACTTTTCCATGGCGCCTCTCGACCCATCCGGATACCACCGGAATAGGTCGGTGCGTCCATCTACCTTTCGTGGAATTGGACCATTCCTGCTGCGATCTGATCATCGATAATGATCTTCTGGTACTTCGTATGCCCCTTGTGTCACGTTGGTCGAAGCATTTCACGTCCTCCCTCATGGCTATGTCGATAGGCATCATGCCGGACAGCACGCAGATTACGTCGTATGACACTGTACGGAACGCACTCGCAACCCTCAGGCACATGAGCCTGTAGGTACTTTCCAGTTTACCACGATAACTGTTAGTACCTAGCGCTTTGTACCACAATGGACCCCAATACCTAAGTATGGACGAAACCACGCTGGCAAGAAGTTTACGCTTGCTCCCATTCACCGTTGAGCTATTCGACATCATTCGAGATAGTGCTGCAATAGCCGTTGAAGCCTTCTTGTAAGTACAGTTGACGCGACTCTTAAATGTGAGCTTATCGTCAACCATAACCCCCAAGAGCTTCAAAGATCGCTTTAAGGTGGTGGTGCACTCTCCGACTCTGACTACCACCTGTTGCTCTGATTTGGTTATTCGCAACCAGGCATGCAGAAGGTACAGTGTTTTTTTTTATTGTCTTCTAAGAGTGTATTTGCTGTTCGCTATTTGTTCGTGATACCTATTCGCACGGCAGTCCGATAGTCACATTAAGAACGTATTGGCAACAGAGCATCACAAAGGGAAACAAAAAATGTACTCCATGTGTCGATTCGGCATTATTTGAAGGATGTTTTCGGGATTGCGAATGTATAAAAGAGAAGAAGCTGATTTTTATACAGACGTTTGGGTCCGCACTACACAAACAGCGCGTTCCGGTAACAGCCCGAATCCACCGAAGACATTCTCCCTCTCTTTTTTTATTTGCCTATGATGGATGTCGGGTGACGGCTGTTAAAAAAGGCTGTGTGAAGAAGAAGCGTTAAAGTAAAGCAAACTCGGCAATAGCGCGGCTGTGCATTGAAGGATGTGTGTATCGCACACCGAATGTTATATGCAAGCATACATGCTATCGTCGACATGGGAATAAGGTGAACAATAAAGAAAAAACTCGTTCGTGTCTGAAAAACTAGACGCAACGTTAAAGTCGCAATATATTTTATCTGTCCTCTGTCTTTATTTTGCCAATACCAACACTGTCCAATACCTGTTCACAACCGTGATGATGCGCTAACTCCAGTTTCCTGGGGTGCATCCAGTCTTCGATCTTGCGTATACAATACGCGGCCGTTAACTCGACCTCCTCGATCGACTCGCCGTAGACCTCTAGCGTTATGTCGTCTGCAAAGCCGACGATCACAACTCCTACAGGGAACTTGAGTTTCAACACCCTGTCATATATGACATTTCACAACACCGGTCCCAGGATAGAATCTTATGGAACTCCTGCGGTAATTGGGACGCACTTCTGACCCTCCTCCGTTGGGACTGGTGTTGTGGAATGTCATGGACGACGGAGTGTTGACGCTAAGGTTCCTTGTAGGGGTTGTGATCGTCGATTTTGCGGCGACATAACGCTGGAGGTGCGGCGAGTCGATCGGAGAGATAGAGATGACGGCCGCGCACTGCATACGCAAGTTCGAGAACTCGATGCACTCCAGAAAACTGGAGTTAGCGCTCCATAGAACAGAGGTAACGGTTGTGAACAACCGCAAATCAGAGCAACAGGCTGTGGTCAGAGTCGGAGACTGCACCATTATCTTAAAGCGATCTTTAAAACTCTTGGGGGTTATGGTTGACGGAAAGCTTACGTTCAAGAGCCACATCAACTATGTCTGTGACAGAACCTCAACGGCTATTGCAAGTTGCAACACAATCTCGACAACGTGATGTCGAATAGCTAAGTGGTGTACGGTAGCAGGCGGAAACTTCTTGCCAGCGTGGTTTCGTCCGTATTTAGGTATGGTGGGCCATCGTGGTCCAAAGCTCTACTCTACTAATAGTTTTCGTGGTAAACTGGAAAGCACCTACAGGCTCGTGTGCCCGCGTAACGTTAAGTGTCGTACGATGTAATCTGCATATTGTCCTGCATGATGCCTATAAGCATTGCCTTTAAGGAGGGTGTAGAGTGCTTCGATCAACGGGACACAGGGGTTTCAGGGACGAATGACCACCGCGGTTAGAATCCCTAAAAAAAAAGTGACACAGGGGGCATGAGAGGTACCAGAAGGTATTTCTCGGAAGTCCCCCATATGTGTCCAGAGCGTGGACTGAGCATGTCTTCTTCATATACCCTCGTTTTGTGCGTGCAAGGAGCGACATCATGGTAGTGCGGGCCAAACACTTCTCCGGACAATTTAGTTTGGAAGATGTACGAAGACGTTAAGTACGGTTTGTGCAGCCGCCTCTCACGTAGTCCTGGAGCTACAACATGTGTGTCGGGTAATCCACCAATACGCCATTGGTAGCTAACTGCCAGTCTCCGAAGGATTAGCTATGCGGTAAAAAAGCAAAGGGTGCATCAAGTTAAACTAAGTTAAGTTATAAAAGTTCCATGTAACCAAAGGTTGTCTCATGAATAAATTTTCATGCATAATAAAAAGTATCAGCGATTCATGAGAAATAAATTTTGAATTCTGATTGTGTGACACTAACTTTGCAACTAATTTTTATTTTTTCAAGTTACAAAGAATTGGCCAATTTTCAGCAATTTGATTTTCAAGTGATTTGTTTGGAAAGGCATGAAAAGGCCTGAAATGTACGGGTCGGGCGCGGATTTGAAAATGTCGGGTTCAAGTCGGGTTTGAAAACCCGGAATCCAACTATAAGATCTATTAAATCTCGGGTTCGGATCGGGTTTCATACAAATAAAATTTTCGGATTCGGGTTTGAAAATAAAATTGGGTTCGGTTTTCAACCGAAAAAAAAATCGGGTTCGAGTCAGATACGGGTTTGAAAAATTCGTCTTTGATTTCCAACAATCTCAAGTTCGAAACAGATTGTAGTGAAATGAAACTGCATTCCCTTTGAAATTATGCCCTAAGGCGACATTTGACTAACCCAGATTTTTCACCTTTTACTGAAGGCAGCTCTCAGTTTAGAAACCAGGATTTTTTTAAAATAATTACCGTTTATTATTTCTCCACTCATCTCATCAAGCCGATTATGGTTGACCCCAGCAAGTAAAACCGCCTTCTGAGTGTGATCGGTTCTGAAATTGACTCACTTCGCCTCGGTATGTCTACATTTTCTTCGCTGTAATAATAACAACAACACGGCCAGATCTTTTCAATGCTCAACACAACCAGAAACGAACTTGTTCTAGACGGTGTACCTACTGTCTCTATGTGCACCGTAACGAAAAAGCCAATCTAGAACATAACCCCAAGACCACAGATTGCCTTTGCATCACTGCAGGGCTGACGGAGGCGAACCAATTTTAGAAACCAGGTTCTGCACGGACCAAAACAGAACACAGAGAATTGGATTCCACCAACCAGCCGTCAGTTAGTCAGTCATAGAAATCGCGCGAAAGGAAACAAAAAGCGGAAAGCGGCATTAACATTGCAACCCTTGCTGCCGTTTGCTACCTTCCAAAGCCGCGCGAACCTATAGTACCGTAAAAGAACGCTGCAAAGGAATTGCCAACCAGTGCCAACAGTTTGCAAACCGGTTTGCGAACTTTCCTTCGTCTCGTTTCGCCTTGATGCGTTCTGTTCTGGCTCATCTGCCGTCTCGCTTCCGCGTTTTGGACTCGCGGGCTTCACGAAAATATTCCACGTGGCCGCTGCAGTCAGCTGGTTCGGATGCACTCTAGGCTCGAGTGAACGGGAAGTGTCGTAAATGCCTTCGCCTTCAGCAGATAGGGTGGTTCCGCCTAGAACTCGCCATGTTGAAAGGAAGTTTGAAGTTAGCCACAAATCATCGCTTAGCTACAAATTGTTTTTTCTTTCTGGTAGCAAAACAAACTTTCTTCGGAATCAACAACCACCAGAACGTGTGAGAGTTTGCCTTCCAAAGATTCAAAAGGTTTGAAACTAAACGACTCAACGAATATGTGGTCGGAGTCGGGGTGTATTAATGACGAAACAAGCTGAATGTATACCGGATTGGTTTTGCTTTTTGGATGATTGGAAACCGGCATGCACTGTGCACCGCACGTAAGTTGCACACGCAAATGTTGCAAAATCATTCAAGAAGAGGAAGGAAGCGGAATTTTCGAATCTAACTTGTTTCTGTGGAGCTGGTTTCTGCCATTCTCGGTAAAGTGGTACCGAAGATTTCTTAGAAAATGATCTTTTTTGCACAAAACTCTTTATAGCTACCCTTATAGAGAGGTCTTTCGCAGAGTGATAATGGATTTCAACCACATTTCCGACTTTCTCAGACAATATGTTTTTTTTAAAACTCATCAATACAACAGGTGACAACTAAAGTTTTGGATGTTTTTCTACTGCTGTCAAAAGAGTGTAATTGAAGAGAAACTAATTTATTTGTCATGAAGATATATAATTATTAATCATTATTAATAAAAAAAAACTAATCACCATTTGTGAAAGGTCCGTAATCGATTTTCCGACGAAGATTTTTCAAAAAAATGTGTTTTTTTCCTAAGAAACAAACTTTTCGTTTACGTTGTATATTTTTTCTGGAAGGACGAGATCTACAATTTTGCCGAAGACATCACGCCAATCAAACAAATCATCCTGGCTTTAAATTTTCTTAGGAATTTTTAACTTTTTTGTCTTTGTTTCGCCATGTTAATACAACCAGTATTATGGGTCAACCAGTATTATGGGCAGTCTGCCGTTTGTATTGCTTTTTAACGTATGTCAATAACTTTTAAAAGTCAAATTGAAGTTTGATGGACGTGGTCACGAAATTTGATTTTCCCAGTATTATTGGCCACCCAGTAATATCGACTAGGCTATATTTTGTATTAGTTTTCAACGTATATTATTGACTTTTGATAGTCAAATTGAAGTTTAGTGCACTACTGAGTTTATCGGCATTTTAATTAGTGAAGGAACTGATACTAACGTTCGTTTATCCTGAATTTTCATGATCTTGCATTAAAGTCAATATCAACCCTGCAAAACAGTGTTTTCTAAACTTTGGTTACTGTACCCAGTTTGGAAATTTAGGCTTCTTATTGGTTTTATAAGCACTCGCTGATCGTTCAGCCCGCATTTTCACAGTTATCAATTACGCTTATACTCTAAGGCAGCCGACCGAATTTCAGGTGACAGGTGACTGTATCGTAATCGAACTCCTGCCTTCCAGCTTAGATTGCTGTGCTCTTTCCGACCCTATTTCAGATCCCTATTGTCAAAACATAAAAAAGTAAAGCAAACCCGATCAAAAGAGCATAACTAAAAAATTACAAAATTCTATCAACGCGAGATGCAAATAACATATTTTGATACAATTTTTTCATTTTTCCATACAATTTTGATAACAAATTTGAATCTGAAGTTGTTATAATAACAAAACCTGAAATGTAGTAGTTCTGAAACAAGTCTAACTAATTTTTCGTTTCTATCAAAACCTGTTGTTTTCAACAATGTTTGTTATTATATTGTTCTATATACTATCTTATTTTGTTAGAAAGCTGACACATTAGTAAGAAATTTTGATATATGTTTGATACTAGTAGAATCATTTATGTTATAATTTCTGTTATTTGAACACCTAACGGGATCAAATTGAAAACACAGCCTGTAAGGTTTTTCCCGTAACAAACTAACAGCTTTTGTTACGTTTTTGTTTTTTCTTTCTGATGGGGAAGCTTTGGTGCTACGATTTGGAACTCGATCTGATTTATTTATACACAGACTTCGCAGCCAACTGTTTTAGTGTACAGGACAATTGCGGGGATAGCGCGCTATGATCCTACTGACACTTACAGTCTTTCCCGAGCCGAGCCTCGAACTCACGACGACTGGCTTCTTAGTCCAGCGCCGTACCTCGAGACTGTCAGGGAGATATTGTCAAAACATATGAGTATTCAAAACATGAGAAAAACAAACTTTTCAAAAAGGCTGAGCAAATATTACAATAATGTGTTATCGAAATTGATTCAATGTCTTTCTGATAGTCTAACCTGCCTCTCGATGTTATTCTCACTGTTGGAATTACTCTTTAAAATAATGTCTCTGTCTTCAAAACAAAAAAACATTCGTCTGGCTCTTAATACTGGGCCATAATACTGGGAGAGTCAAAAAGTGGTCCATAATAGTGGCAATCGGAAGCGCGTAACATTTTTTAAATTTTTGATTAAATAAGTTGTATGACTGTATTCAGGATAACTTATTTATGTTTTTCTTTTAACTTTTTTTCCTAACATCAAAGAGAAAAATTGACAGTATTTATGTTTCCAGAGAACATCTTGTTTATATGTCAAAAGAATAAATACAAGTCACTTCGTTAAGCTTACAAAAATGTTTTCAAAATGCCGCGGATCGAGTTGGAAACTTAGAAAAAGTTTGACATATCTGGTGCACTGAAAGGGAGTACCATTTAATCAACACTCCGTTGAGGCCTTAGTTTTACACTGGTTTAAGGAGAGTGTACCAATAGTAAACCTTTTGTACATTTGGTTAACGGTCTTCTTTTTTCTTACGAAAGAGACAGTTAATTGTCTAATTTATTTGAACGACTATTTGGAGTAGATATTGCGTCCACTGTATAGAAAACATAACGTCCCTCCTATATTCTGGTTGCATAGGTTCTATGGGCAAAAGATGCCCTTTTGTACCACTTCACCAACCAGACGAGAGCCCTGGTGGCTCATGCCGTATCAAGAAGTTTTTTTTTAAAGGGGGATTTGTTAGTAGCTTAAGTATTTATGATAAATATTAGTAAATAATGAGTATGTGTGTCCAATCACAAATGGTGACTTCTCAACACTGTTAGAAATTTGTTATTTTAATTGTTAGGATTTGTTTGCTTTCGCAATTAGGACTTATCATTCGTAGGGATTTAAACCTACTTGTCAGAAAAGGGGAAGTAAACTTACAACTAACTTAATTGCTAACTTATTGGCTATAAAGAGAGCTTATCGTAGCAATTGAGGATTGCAACGATTTTTGTCGAAAATTATTAATAATTTTATTTGACATAGCTTCTAATGGTTCAACACCAGTAAGTCTATGTAATTCGAGTGTACCAAACCAGGAAGGACGCTTCAAAATCATTTTCAGAATTTTATTCTGAATCCTTTGGAGCGTTTTCTTCCTTGTTGAACAGCAACTTGACCAGATCGGTACAGCATAAAGCATTGCTGGTCTAAAAATTTGTTTGTAAATCAAAAGTCTGTTCTTTAAACAAAGCTCAGAATTCCTGTTAATGAGAGGATATAAACATCTCGTATATTTGATGCACTTGGCTTGTATACTCTCAATGTGCTCTTTGAAAATAAGTTTTTTATCATAAATTAGTCCCAAGTACTTGACCTTGTCGGACCAACTTAAAATAACCCCATTCATCTTGACAGCGTGATTATTGTTTGGCTTGAGGAAAGAAGCCCTAGGCTTATGCGGAGAAATTATCATTTGAGTTTTAGAAGCATTGGGAGAGATTTTCCACTTTTGCAAGTAGGAAGGAAAAATATCTAAACTTTTCTGCAATCACTGCATATGACACGAAGACTTTTTCCTTTCACGGAAATGCTTGTGTCATCGCAGAACAATGACTTTGTGCATCCTGGAGGCAAATCAGGAAGATCTGAAGTGAATATGTTGTACAGGACTGGACCCAAGACTGAACCTTGAGGTACACCTGCTCTGACAGGAAATCTATCAGATTTTGAATTCTGATAGACAACCTGCAGAGTTCGATCAGTAAGATAATTTTTTAAAATTTTGATTAGGAAAATTGGAAAATTAAAAGTTTGCAATTTCGCAATCAAACCTTTATGCCAAACACTGTCGAATGCTTTTTCTATGTCTAAAAGAGCAGCTCCAGTGGAATAACCTTCAGATTTGTTGGCTCGTATCATATTAGTAACTCTGAGCAATTGATGAGTTGTGGAATGCCCATGGCGAAATCCAAACTGTTCATTGGCAAAAATTGAATTTTCGTTGATGTATGACATCATTCTGTTAGAATAATTCTCTCAAACAGTTTACTTTTTGAAGAAAGCAAACTGATTGGTCGGTAACTTGAAACTTCAGCTGGATTTTTATCCGGCTTTAAAATTGGAGTAATTTTTGCATTTTTCCATAATTTGGGAAAATATGCAATTTTGAAGCAGCAATTGAAAATTTTCACTAAAAATTCCATTGTGCTCTCAGGGAGATGTTTGATTAGTATATTAAAGATTCCATCGTCACCAGGTGCTTTCATATTTTTGAAATTTTTAATAATTGATTTAATCTCACTCAAGTCAATTATTTCTGCAGGTAAAAAATTCTGGGAAGAAATTAAATCAAATTGGCGTGTGACTTCATTTTCAATTGGACTCACAAAATTCAAATTTGAGTTATGAACACTCTCAAACTGCTGAGCAAGTCTTTGAGCCTTTTGTTCATTGGATACAAGAAAACGTTCACCATCTTTTAAAACTGGAATAGGCTTTGAAGGTTTCTTAAGAATCTTCGACAGCTTCCAAAATGGTTTTGAATATGGTTTCAATTTTTCAACTTTAGTCTCAAAATTTTGATTTCTCAGAAGAGTAAATCTATGTTCAATCTCTTTCTGTAAATCTTTATAAATAGTTTTAAAAACAGGTTCACGAGAACGTTGATATTGACGTCTGCGGACATTTTTCAAACGAATCAGAAGTTGAAGATTTTCGTCAATTATTGGTGAATCAAATTTCACTAGAGCCTTTGGAACAGAATAATTCCTGGCATCAACAATTGCACATTTTAATGCTTCCAAAGCGGAATCAATATTCACTTCGTTTTGCAAATCAAGCTCATTATTGAAATTTCTCTCAATATGAGTTTTGTATCTTTCCCAATTAGCCTTGTTATAATTAAAAACAGAGCTCATAGGGTTTAAAACTGACTCATGTGATAAAGAAAAAGTTATTGGAAGATGGTCAGAATCAAAGTCAGCATGTGTGATCAAATCACTACATACATGACTTTGATCTGTAAGCACCAAATCAATTGTTGAAGGGCTTCTTACAGAAGAAAAGCATGTAGGACTATTCGGAGACAAAATAGAATAGTATCCTGAAGAACAATCATTGAATAAAATTTTGCCATTGGAATTACTTTGAGAATTATTCCATGAACGATGTTTAGCGTTAAAATCGCCGATTATAAAAAATTTCGAACGATTTCTGGTGAGTTTTTGTAAATCACCTTTAAAATAATTTTTATGCTCGCGTGTGCATTGAAATGGTAAATATGCTGCGGCAATAAATAAAATCCCAAATTCAGTTTGAACTTCAATTCCCAAAGTTTCAATAACTTTCGTCTCAAGATGGGGAAGAGCACGATGTTTGATTCGGCGATGAATAACAGTTGCAACTCCACCGCCGGAACCCTGAATCCTATCATATCTATGAACCACGTAATTGGGATCATATTTTAATTTAATGTTAGGTTTTAAAAATGTTTCAGTAATAATTGCAATATGCACATTATTTACTGTTAAAAAATTAATAAGCTCATTCTCATTGGCCTTCAATGAGCGAGCATTCCAATTCAAAATTTTGATTGGTTTATTTACTATCATTGCTAAATTTTAAATTAGAAACAATTTTAATTGTAAAATTAGTACCTATTTAAATGGCTTCAAACATTGATTTTGCCTGCAACATGGCGTTCATGAGATCGAACATTGCCTGTTGCAGAAAAGAAAGTTTACCTGCCGTAATAGGCCCCAGGCAGTTGACATTAGGAAAAATATTTTCGGTAGCAATATTAGCTGGGGTAATAGATGTACAATTATTTTCTAGCGTGTTTTGCTTACCCGTATTAGCGGTCATTTTCGAACTACCAACATTCGGCGGTAGAATATTCGAACTACCTGTAACCTGTGCATATGTTAAACGGGTATGCAAAGGAGTAGGTAAACTATGCGTCACTGGTACGCTTGGAGAATTTTGTTTTGAATTTTGTTTACCTTGCCTTGCCTTAACAATTGCTAAACGGGCTGGGCATTGATAAAAATTTGACATATGGTTGCCGTTACAATTCGCACAGCGAAAATTTTTATTCTCTTTCACAGGACATGTGTCCTTTTTGTGAGAAGAGTCTCCACAAATGAGGCATTTTTGGTCCATGTTACAAAACTTTGAACCATGGCCATAACGTTGGCAAACACGGCATTGGGTGATATGCTTTTCACCTCCGCCAAACTTTCGATATAATTCCCATTTTACACGCACGTTATATAAAGCATGTGCTTTTTCAAAAAATTTTAGGTTATTAACCTCACTGCGGTTAAAATAAATTAAATAGTTTACAAGGGAAATTCCAGTTCGCTGACTGTTTTCGCCTCGTGATTTTTGTTTCATCAGAATTACTTGGGTAGGGGCTATACCAAGTAGTTCTGTCAAAGTAATTTTGATCTCATCAACGGTTTGATCGTTGGTGAGACCTTTCAATACGACCTTGAACGGCTTGGCCTTCTTCGTATCATATGTAAAAAATTTATACATCTTTTCAGTTAAATACTGAATAAGACGATTCCAATCTTTCAATGTTTGGGCCAGTAAACGGCATTCGCCTCTTCGGCCAATTTGATAAGTAACTTTGACGTCGGAGAGAAACGTAGAAAGTTCTCTTTTGAAAATATTGAATTCAGAAGCAATAGTTACCACAATAGGTGGAACTTTCTCCTTTTTTACAGAAATTTCACTTTGAATAGTTTTACTTTCGAACATTTCAATTTCGCCGGCTTCTTGCTCAGGCAGAATATCATATAAATTTTCACTGCATAAGCTAGTTTCAGAAAGAGATGACTCTCTTTTCCTCCCCGTAGCGATGCGTGGTTTCTTTTTTCGTCCTGCCATTTCAGGTGATACGAAAAAAGTTCAAAAATAATATCAAATTGCAAGTATTGAGAAAAAAAGAAATAGGTAGTCTTGAGAAAGACTAATGTAAGTTAACCTTCAGGTAATCTTTAAAAGACACACTGACAAAACACAAACTTTGAAGCTATAGGCAGTCAAAGACCAGTCCACAAGCAACCGAAACTACGTCTGATCTGTCGGGCAGCTCAAGACGCACGTATTAAGAAGTTTCGCTACGTTGCTTGGTTTTGGTTGCCCTTCTATTTCTGGTGCCGGCAGGGTTGCTGAAGAGAAGTGATTTCACAGCGTTGACGTCCTATTGACTTTCGCTAGGTGTGCAATGGGGTTCTCTCCAAGTAGCGTGTGCAGCTCGTGGTTCATGCGCAGTCGCCATTCTCCGTCGTCCGTATGTACTCAACCGTAGATAGCCCGCAGCACCTTCCGTTCGGAAACTCCAAGGGTGTTAAGGTCCTCCGCGAGGAGCGTTGTTGTCTCGATTCCATAGAGGACTACCGGTCTTATCAGGGTTTTGTACATCGTCAACTTTGTGCGTCGTCGCACTCGATTCGTTCGAAGAGTCTTCCGAAGTAAAAAGTAGGCACGATTTCCAACCTGGATGTGTCTCTGGATCTCTTTACTGGTGTTATTGTCGGCGGTCACCAGTGACCTCTAATACACGAGCTCGTCGACCACCTCAAGCTCATCGCCGTCTACAGAGACTTGAATTGGGAGGCTGATGTTGTTTTTTCTTGGAGCCTTTTGCTCAGGGGCGACTCGCCCATAGGTACAACCTGTGCATTGCACATGGGGCCGTTAGGCAAAATTTGTATTAGGTATTTTAAAGACTTTTTGAAAGCTGGATGTTTCAACTTTTATTTTGCAATAGCAACAAGGAGAACAAATTGCTTTTTTTTTCGCGGACATTATTGTCATTACTTCTTCGAGCAGTGATTTTCTGAATTTGTAATTGAACAGGTAGGTTTTAAAGTCACGAGTCGCCCCTGCTTTTGCTACAATGTATTTCGTTTTCGACGCATTTATTCGCAGTCCTATTCTTCCGGTTTAGACTTTAAGCCGGGCGTAAGTTTTCTCCGCCATCGCAAAGTTACGTGTTATGGTGTCAAAGTCATCCGCGAAGCCAAGAAGCTGAACAGACCTTGTGAAAATCGTGCCCCACTTATCGATGCCCGCCCTTCGGATCATACCTCCAGGGGCGATGTTAAACAACAAACAGGAAAGTCCATCACCTTGTATTAACCTTTTGCGCGATTCCAAGGGGCTCGAGAATATCCCCGAAATACGCACGTAGCACATCACTTGCGCCATGTTGGCTAGAGTGCCAACCAAAATGGAGAAACCCTATACAAAATGTTAACCTGCCCGAAAAAACAGCTTTTGCAAAATTTCAGCTCAATGAAACCTGAAATGGCACTCCAAAAAATAACCAGAAAATTAAAGAAAAAAACCTTACACAAAATGTTCACCTACCGCCTGCCGGGGTGAGATTAGGCCACGGAGGTGAGATTGAGCCATAACGGGAAATGTTTGTATGTTAAATTACTTGAGATTTACAAAACCTAATTCCTCAAATTCAATACTTTATGAAACATGACATATTTATTCACAACTTAAAATGGAATATAGATAATATCAGTGAACTGTTTCGCTTAAAGAATGTTTCAAAGTACAGGGTGGAAAACATGCGCAAATAACGTCATCCAAAAATGTCCCAGGAAAATCAACCCGATCAAGAAATCACTAGAACTTACTGCTCAGTTGGTACGTTAAGATGTCGTCTCCAATGTGTTGAGGAAATATTATGCATTGAACCTGTGCCGGCTCAGAAAATAATGTTTTTCCAAACTGTTCACTTTTCGAGCCCTTTTGGGGTGAGATTGTACCAAGCTATATTGAACGGCACAGTGCAGTGTACGGAATTCACATTCACGACAAAATTATATCAGTATACATCAAAACACTTGCATTGTTTACATAGGGTATGTTTTTTGTCCCCACAGCATAAGATATGTTGTCTAGCTATGGTATTCTTTGAAATAATGACTAAAAGCTTGAGAAGCTTACTGTTCTCAATTGTTAGATAGAAATTTTCAATTATTGATATTACTAATGGAATGTGGTCCCCGTGGCTCTGTGGTTAGCGATGTCGGTCGGCTAGCTCTCCCACACGGTTGCGATATCGGGTTCGATTCCCGATCGAGTCGAGGATCTTTTCAAGCTGGAAATTTTCTCGACTCAGCACTGGGGCACGGTGTATCGTTGTACTGATCCTACACATACAAAATGTGCCAAAAACAATATCGATAACGAATTCTCTCAACTAATCTAGTTGATCGAGACCGCTATTAGCCCCCAGGCTAAGCGTGCGATATTGTTTAATGGAATGTAACAAAATTTTGTACACCAATTCTCTATAAACTGATGACTTTTAAAGAGAAGAAGGAGGGTTGTGGGTACGTTTCCAGAGGTTTTAAGATCTCCAATGGAATATACAGTTGTCAATGACACATAATAATTGAAACGAAAAGTCTTCTCAAACTTCATGTCCTAACGTTTCCCCTTTTCAGGCTACCTAGAGACGCCACTATGTGTATAGAGACTGTCTATAAGCCACGTTCTCATAACTAATTACTCTATGCATCAATTTGATCCAGCCATACATTTTTATATAATTCATATGATACATAGTTTCTGATCAACCCCTTAAAGCCCCTTAATAGTCCACGTTGTTTATGATCGTCCCTATACCTACTGTTTTATCATGTTAGTCATGTGGATTATTCGTAGACACACTACTGTTCATTTAACAGGTATTAAATTCAACTTTTTGTTTTTGGCACAATCTCACCCCATAGAAGGGGTGAGATTGAGCCAAAGTTTATGTATTTTTAGCAAAATTATAGTTTATTGTAACTCAACCATATTTGTTGTAGTTGATAACAAAACATTCTAAAATGTATTGGTGTATTTTGGATCGAATTGTTTGCTTAAATGTGTGCGTTAGAAGCTTGAGATCAAAAAAGCATCATTTTTTGGCACAATCTCACCCCGGATGACGGTACCTAAAAAACACCCTGTGCAAAATTTTAGCTCGATCGAATTAAAAACGGGGTGCATGAAACGTTGAGATCTGGTATTATCTAAAAAAAAAGTTCACGATTTTGGTGATTTTTCGAATTTCTCAAGGTCAAACTTCAATCGCATTGCGCCTCCCCGTTTTGAGTCTGATTAAGCTAAAATTTTGCACAGGGTTTTTTTTCGGGTAGGTGAACATTTTGTGTAGGGTTTTTTCAATTTTCTGGTTATTTTTTCCCCATATGAGTGATCGAGCCCCGATCAGTCGAGTTAGTTTATCCGGAAATCCATTTTCGTGCATGATCTGCCATACAGAGTTGCCGTTTTCACAGATTTTTCTGTAAAATCACAGATTTTTTTCCTTGTTCAAATCACAGAATCTGTGATCACAGATTACAGATATTTTTGCAAAATCACAGATTTTCACAGATTTTTCCCATGAATACCGGAAATAATTTTTCTAGACTCATTTGCCAAAGGTGCGATTTTCCGAAGGCTCGATTGATGATTCGGTGAAAATGGTTTGGCTAACCGCCTATAATCCGGAGTCATTTTTTTCCTTAATTTCGGATTTTGTTCACAATTCCGACATTTGTCTTTTTATCGATTTCATCTAAGAATGCCAATTTTTCGCGCTATATGCCGCTTAGTTTACTCAATGAAGTATGCAGAGAGGTGACCTGATTGAATCACCTCATTATGATTGAATTTTCACTATTTTGACGTTTACCGTATCCAATGTATGGACGAAATTCTTCTGACTAAATCATGACCTCTTTCTCCACAGCTTATCTGGTTAGTTTCAGTAAGGTCGCAAACAGAGCATACAGTACAATGGCCTTTAAACTACCTTCGCAGATCATTCGTTTCTAACTTTCATTATGATCAGGGATGATACGGATGAGATTTTTTAGACATCTGCAGATGCGGATGCGGATTCAGATATGTGATTACAGATGCAGATGTGAATGCAAAGTCGATTTTCATGCGAATGTTCCGCATTTACGGATACGGATGCGGATATCTGTAACATCCCTAATTATAATGCCTCTTTCATCAGCAGAGAATTTGGTCTTAATACCAACCTGAACAAAACTACGTTGAGGAAGAAGTCGAGTGGAGAAAAATTTAATGTTAATATAAAGTCGAAGTAAGAATATTTATAGAAGGACGCATTAACGAACCATCAAACTATAATCAGCATCTTATTCAATTTCGTTTTCCTTTCAAACAAATATTCATATTCCAGATATGATCACAGATTTATTTCTCCAGTCACAGATTTTCACAGATTTTTATTGTCAAAACACAAATTTCAAAATGGCAACTCTGCTGCCATAGCTGCACTGAAAATATACTTTTGTTTATTCCACGAAAATGTTTGTTTTATATACAAAACCTTTTGTTGTTTTCTGTAACGAAACCAATGCGTAAAAAATATGAAGGTACTTTCGTCAGAACTGTCCAAATTTTAACTGATTTCTATTCGTATACGTTACGTTTGGGTTTAAAAATAAACGCAAATAATTTGTACAAAAAACGCTGCATAATGTAAATAGCACGAAAAATTACTAAGCTTACGCAATAATGTATACATTATACGAAAGCAAAAATAACAGAACTTGAGCTTGATTGATGATCATCACCGGCCTGCCACAACGCGATTCTAGTTCTATCAATTGCGAGAGAGCGACGACGAGCGCGTTCGTCAACCCAACTCAACCCCAGAGACGTACAAATGTTCACGAAAGTTATTTCACTATGAAATTTGAGCGAAAGGTATATGTATCGCGGCGGTTCTATCGATGCTAAAGCGATGTTGTTCCAGAAGCGTATGAATGTTCCAGAAAGCAAACGGCTTCGGACCAAGTGAAGGAGTGGTGGTGATGAGGAGCCTGAGAGAATAAACCCACGCCTAACTATACTAAGTCCTTTTTGCCTTTCTCCTAGAAAGGTATAGCAATCACTGGAAAAACCAAAGGTATAAAAGTGGTCCCAATGGCCGAATGTCATATACCACTCGACCCCTTTCGACGAACTGAGCATTTTCTGTATGTATGTATGTATGTGTGTATGTGTGTGTGTATGTGCAACTTTTTTTTCTCACTCACTTTTCTCAGAGATGGCTGGACCGATTTTCATAAAATTAATTGCAAATGAAAGGTCTAGTTGCGCTATAGATTGCTATTGAATTTCATTGTAATCGTATTTTTAGTTAAGAGGTTATGTATCAAAATGTAAAAATCACGAAACATCAATATCTCAGAAACCACACAACCGATTTCAATAAACTGGTTTCAAATGATTGGGCTGTCCCCAGAACCCTTAACTTTTGGATTTCGTTATGATTGAACATATGGTTCAAAAGTTATGTGAAGAAAAGTTATCCTGAGGTTGTTTAAACTCACTCATTTTTCTCAGTGATGGCTGAACCGATTTTCACAAAATTAGTGTCAAATGAAAGGTCTAGTTGCCCCATAGGTTGCTATTGAATTCCATTGTATCGGATTATAACTTTGTCCGTTGTTCATAAAATGTGAAATCACATAATAAAAGTAAACATATTGACTTTCTCCTAACGATCACTGGCAAAATAAAAGGTAGAAAAGTGATCCAAACGGCCGAATGTCATATGCTACTCGACTCAGTTCGACGAATCGAGCATTTTCTGCATGTATGCATGTATAGGTGTATATGTGTGTGAGAGAGTGTGGGTGTGTACGTGTGTATGTGCACCTTTTTTTCGCACTCACTTCTCTCAGAGATGGTCTGACCGATTCTTTCTATCTTGGTGTCAAATGAAGGGTCTATTTGCCGCTTTTTTTTCTGTGTGGACTCATCACTGCGACCAGAGCTTAGATCTATTGTGATTTTAGTTTTGGCGCTGCGTCAGAATGTGAAAACGCTCTTATATCTCAGAAGCTATGAACATAATTGAATTCAAATAAATGGGCTTCCAAACCCTTAAACAATGAATTTCATAATGTTTAAACATGTGGATTGGAAGTTATAGATAGAAACGAAACCCACAGACTGTTTAAAACTATAGCTACGATCAAAATATGTGGCTTCAACATCATTTAAATTTAATACTGTACTATTTCAATGTTTGCGCCCTTGCTCTGGATTGAAGTTAAAATTATAAAAGTCATCTCTATCATTTCACTTTATGCCTTTCTTCTAGAAAGGTATAGCAATCACTGCAAAAACTAAAGGTATAAAAGTGCTCAAAAGGGCCGAATGTCGTATACCACTCGACTCAACTCGACGAGCTGAACATTTTCTGCATGTGTGTGTGTGAATTTTATGAAGATTGAACTTATAGTTCAGAAGTCACAGAAAGAAACGTGTTCTGGAGACTGTTTAATCTCACTCATGTTTCTCAGAGATGGCTGGACCGATTTTCATAAAATCAGTGTCATATGGAAAGTCTTGTTGCCCCATAAGACCCCAATGATTTTTTTTGCGAACGGATTATTACTTTTCCTGTTATGTTCAAAAATGTGAAATCCAGCTATGAAAAGAAACATATTATGATGACTACTTGGGCTCACTCACTTTTCTCAGAGATGGTTGACCCGATTTCCACAGAATTAGTATCAAATGAAAGGTCTAGCTGCCTCATAACACCCAATTGAATTTTGCTGTAATCGGAATGTAACTTCGTCTGTAATGTATCGAAATGTGAAAATCACGAAACTTCATTATCTTAAAAACTACACAACAGATTTGAACAATATTGATATCGAATGAACTGGATAGTTAAGGGTTAACTGATAAATTATGATTGAACACGTGGTTTCAAAGTTTGGCTCCCCCATACGTTCCCTTTTCATTTGATTGTAATCAAAGTTAAGCAACCGTTATGTTTTAATTTGTAAAACAACGAAAGTCTATTATCTCAAGTATTACACGACTTATTTGAACATAACTAGTGTCATACAAACGAGTCATCTCTCAATCTTACAAATAACAAACTTCATAACAATTTGATATGTGGTTCAAAAGTTTTGGAAAGAAAAGGAATTTAAAGACTATTCAACACTATAGCTGCTTTGATCAATATATATGGCCTCAACATGATTTAAATGTGGTATCGTACTATTTGAACGTTCCCGGTATCGCTCGTGATTAAATAGTTCGAAATTAAGAGTCATTTCTTATATTTCGCTACTTCTGAAGCACTAACAATTACGTCAAATTTCATATTTTATACTTTAATTACAACATCAATATTTTAGAACCCAAAGAGTGAATATACCTTTTTGGATTTAAGCATTCATGTAAATCTATTTTAACAAATAATAAGTTTGAATGAGAAAGGCTGAGTCTGACCGCTAGGTGGATTAATTTAGGTTTTTATAATCAAAAATGGCCTGCTTCTAATCTAAACAAGATTTGAACTCACGACCATCTGCTTATCAAAGCGTACTCTGTAACCAAGTGGCTACCAGCTCCTTTCATACGAAATAAAAAATAACAGAACACGTTCAAGTAATTCCTCGTTGTTATCCACGTTCATACGAAAGTATATTCGTTAATTATACAAATTATGCGTAATGTTGCAATTCTATTCGATATTTTGCAATGTATCGAATGTTCTATACAACCAACAAAAATGCTACGAATTCCATGTTTACAAAATGTGCATGAGTAGGAATAACGAAAAAATATTTTTAGTGTGTTCTCGATCGACTGTATCATAGGCCGCCGTGAAGTCAATGAAGATGTGATGTGTGGGCACGTTGTACTCGCGACATTCCTGTAAGATCTGTCGGGGGAGCTGCGTAGCCGCAAGGTTACAGAGGCCGCTTTGTCAAGCGGATGGTCATGGGTTCGAATCTTAGTAGAATTTTTAGGCTCCCCACCACTTACCCTTCCTTCATTTTAGTTTATTTTCAAGCTCCCCACCACTTACCCTTCCTTTACGCTAAATTCTATAATGCCTTTGCGTGACTTCCTCTTAACAAAAAAAAGTCCCTCTTATCAATAAAACTGGCCCGAAGGACGCACGATGAAACTTCTCCAGGGAATGCAAATTGGCGATATTTGGCAGGAGGAAGGGGGCTCGGTATAGTAGAGTCGATAACGTGTAAAAAGTAAGGGTAAATCACATTACAAACAAGCACTGATAAAATAATAATAAGCATGCCACTTCTCAATAGCGGTATTGCTAAGAATAGAAGTGCGGGATACGGCAGACACCCGGGCATATCTCACAATAGATCAACGATTCCGGTCGCAGTGAAGAATTCCATACAGGAAAAAAAGATCTGTCGGATCGAGAAGATCTGGTCCGTGGTGGCACGGGATCCCATAAAACCCGCTTGGTACTGACCCACGAACCTTCTTGTTGAAGGTGATAGACGACGGAACAGGATCTGCGAGAGTATTTTGTAGGCGGCATTGATTAGCGAGATCTCGTGGTAGTTGCGGCACTCCAGCCTGTCACCCTTTTTGTAGATGGGGTAGACGACTCCCTTCATCCACTCCTCTGGCAGTTTTTCCCCCTCCCAAATCCTGGAAATGACCCATTGCAGCGCTCAATTCCTGCTCCGCTTCTGTTTACTGTATCGCCATTCAGCCTCTCACATAGCCTCTGCGAGACTGGTTAACCTTCTCAGAGAACTTCCAGCTCCGCATGTTCACGATCCTCTTGCTGGCGCTTCTTTTGTCTGAAAATTGTGGTCTTGTCGGTCATGTCAGCCCGTTTATAATTGGCCTTGTCCTCTCCCGTTAACCTGCCCAGGTATATCACCCAGGTTCGGTTCTTCTCATTCACCGCTGCCTCGCACTCCCCGTCATATCAGTCGTTTCTGCTACTCGGTGCTTCCACTCTTAGTGTCGCCGTTGCGGTCTCTCCAATCACTGTGCGAATGCTGCATCAGCCGTCTTCGAGACGTGGCACATCGCCTCCGCCTTGGGTAGAACAGCCTCGAGCTGTTGCGCGAGTTCCTCGGTAGTCTGCGAGTCCCGCAGCTGCTTGATGTTAAGCCGCGGGGATCGAAGATGTCGCTGTTTTGAGCGCTATGTTGCTGCAACTAGGTAGTGGTTCGTGCCAATATCCGCACCGCGAATGGTGCGTACGTTTGTAATGTTTGAGAAGAACCGGTCATCGATGAAAACAATTTGGTTTGCTGTACGTTGGTGAGGTGATTTCCAGGTGGTTTTGTGGAAGTCCGTACGGGGAAAGAAGGTACTTCGGACTATCAGTCCTCGGAAAGCTGCGAAGCTGACGCATCGCTGGCCGTTGTCGTTTGTCATGTTGCAAAACATGATCACCTAGAAACAAAATAAATACAAATTTGAAGTGCTGTGAAAACAATTTTGCGTGCGTTTTTCGTAGCTTCGGTACAAGAAATTCCGAAAATTCAGTCCAAAGTTTCGTACCAATCGATTTTATGATAGAAAAACAGTTCAGTTTTATGTTCATATAACTGCTTAAATGGGGTTCACTTAAACTGCATGATTGTTTTAATTTTGCCCACTGAGATTGAACACTGACTTACTTTACTTTACTTTAAAGGCGACAGACCGATTATCGATCCAGTGTCGAACCCAGAATACGTCGCCATGTGCCTCGGTCTTGGGCTGCTATCCTCCAATCGCCCCTAACACCTGTTTCGCGTGCATCCTCGTCGACAGCACACATCCAACGAGTGCGGGATCTACCCCGAAGTCAACGACCTCTATCGGGATTCCTGCTAAATATAGCATTCGCTTGACGCTCATCCGGAATTCTCGCTACATGCCCAGCCCACTGAAGCCTGCCGTGTTTTATCCGCTTGACTATATCCGCCGATTTGTATGCCTGGTACACTTCATGGTTCATGCGTCTGCGCCAAACATCATTTTCAAGTTTGCCGCCAAGGATTGAACGCAAAATCCTACGCTCAAAAACACCAAAAGCTCGCCGATCAGCCTCTTTCAGCGTCCATGATTCATGGCCGTAGAGAGCCACCGGAAGAATCAGTGTTTCATAGAGTGCAAATTTAGTACTGATTTGCAGACTGCGGGACCTTAGCTGGTAACGTAATCCGTAAAAGGCCCTGTTTGCGGCTGCTATCCGCCTCTTTATCTCACGGCTAACCTCGTTGTCACACGTCATTAATGTTCCCAGGTAAATAATTTCGTCGACTACTTCAAATGTTTCCCCATCTAGCACCACCGCAGCACCAACCTTCGACGGACTACCACACACTCTGCCAGCCACCATGTATTTCGTTTTGGCAGAGTTTATAACAAGCCCTAATCTAGCAGCTTCCCTCCTGAGAGGTCCAAAGGCTTCTTTCACTGCTCTACGATTAATACCAATAATGTCGATATCATTCGCAAAACCTACAAGCATGAGCGACTTCGTAATGATGGTGCCGCTTCTCTGCACACCAGCCCTCCGTTTAGCACCTTCCAATGCGATGTTGAACAATAAGTTCGACAGCCCGTCACCCTGCTTCAAACCATCTAACGTCACGAAAGATGTAGAACCTTCAAGGGTGGCACGTATCAGCCTAATCAGCTTTGTTGGGAAGCCATGTTCGAGCATAATCTGCCATAACTCATTTCTCTTAACTGAATCGTACGCCGCCCTGAAGTCTATGACCAGATAGTGCGTCTGCAAGTTGAATTCTCGAAATTTATCGAGGATTTGTCGCAAGGTAAACATTTGGTCCGTCGTGGAGCGTCCCCCTCGAAAACCGCATTGGCACTCGCCAACAAAGGTCTCCTGCAACGGCCTCAGTGTACACGGTATTGAGAAGAGTTATGCCCCGATAATTGCTACAATCCAGGCGATGACCTTTTTTAGATCGGGCATATGAGACCCTCCAACTAGTCCGAGGGCAATTCTTCATCAGACCACACTCTCAGCATGATCCGATGGCACGATACAGCTGTTCGCTCCCGACTTTGAAGAGTTCGGTGGAAATGCCGTCCTTCCCGGCTGCCTAGTCAGTTCAAATAACAATTATGCTTAGTAAATCTTAGTCTTAGTAAATATCAGTTTGAAACGATCCTCCTTCATTAAAACAAAAATCTACTTACCTATACCATAGTCATTTAGTAAAAATACAGCAGAGGTAAAAAATCATTCATCTTAGCTCTCGTAGAAAAAACCAAAAACTTTTCGCTGGGGTAATCGTAGAGCAATCACCAAAACAGAGCCCCCCAATCTAGATCCAAATCTACAACCGTGTCGCATTTCGCTAAGAGGTTTGACTCACTTAAAGCACCCGCAATTTACTGTGCCTCCTTCATCGTCTCTCCTTTCGACCCATAAAGCGCAAAACCGTCAATAGTGAGAAGGTAGAAGTTCTTTTGCAGTAGAGATTTCACTTCTGACATGCAATGGCGCTACCGCCTTTGCTGCAGCACACTTGCCCCGATCGGATTTGCAACACATCACAAAACCGGTAGGAATGATGGGGGGGGTTTCCTCACGACGTCGCACTTCCCCGCTTTGTGCTCCAGCGCAGCGGTAGCTGCTACTTACTTATGTATGTACTTACTTACCGGACCGGACAAACTAACATGTTTTATGCGAACAAGCTATGTAGCAGAACAGAGTTAATTCAATCGATTGGGCAACTTTTCCCAAGCCTCGTTAAAGTGTACTCTGACTAACCGGCCGGTGCGGTAGCAGCGGTAGTGGTTTGCACCATAGCTCTTCGCTTGCCAGTCGCAGATAAATCGGATGTACTGTCCTGTGGGGATACGCTTGAGTTGAAATAATTTGGGCTATTTTTTTCAAATAAAAAAATACGCGGGCTGCACATTTAATCTGTTATATGAAGTTAATTAATCATCTGTCGAACCAAAAGATCTCACTGTTTGGATAAAGCAACTGCTAGCAACGGTAGCTCCGCATAGTCCGGTCATTCGGAACAAGTTCACCTATTGGTTCTGCGTTCTTACTCTCTGCGGCTCCGTTCTTGCCTAAGCGGACCAAGTAAGAACGGAATTCGCACCGTAACCCAACTAGCAACTATTTCTGCTTCTTTTCGCTTTCATATCGAAGGGGTGAAAACGCGTGCATTGCGGTGCGGAAAATTGCGAAAGTTGTTCTGTTGCGCCGCACCGCATACCGCCACCACCACCACCTTTATCTATATACGTATGTAAGTATGTTGTGTGTGCACCTGTGTCTTTCTGCCTAACTCGGAAGGAAGGGTTCCGACTGGTTTCGTGATGGTTGTTGATGCAATTAGCTCAAGAAAACAGGTCTAAGTCTATATGGCAGCGCGAGTTTACATTTCGGACGTGAAGCTAATCGGTGTGAGGTTTATTGCGATTATTAGATTATCGCGATCGCAAAATAGTTCTATCAGCCTGAAATGTAAAGCGGAATAAATTTAATAAGTACAACCTAAAATACTGCCAGCTGTTAATTTTCTACATATCAATATAATATGAGTTCTTCTTACTCTTTCCTTTATTCATTCCAGGTATGTGCAATTTAATTCTAAATCCACTAAATCAAGTAAGTGACCTAGCTGACTTGTTGTATGTATTGAGTAAATCAACGGCGATTAACCAATTTCGAGTTTCTTAAATTTTAATGGTTGTGTATACATATTTGGCTTAGAAAAATGAGTATTTTTCATGAGGTAAAAATTCTGAAAAACTGTAAAAAAAATATCCGAACATATTGTTTTACATAGCCTCAATAGTTCAAGATAAATCGTTCTTGGACAGTATATATTGCATCCAGAGGTATTTGAGCTACAAGGCTTCCGTTTTCAATTTTTTAGCTTAAATGCATATTGAGTCTAATTTTTTTTCTCTCCTTATAAAATACTTGGTGTTGTAATTCAAATAGTTATACACATTTTAATTCAAATCGAAAATGATCCTTTAAAATTTTGGAAATTGCATACTGCAGTTTCTGCGCTAATATAAAAAACAAATAAAAAATAAAATGTTCACTGCGATCTTTTTACATTTCACGGTTCAGGCATTTTTTGTTATGTAGTTTGATTGCCTGGCGATTTTATTACCTCATCTGTGATCGTTGTTGGTACACGAACTGTACCTATTCATTCGAGTGGAATTACTTGCCAGCCATATTTTCAACCAGGGTAACATAAAATAATCGCTCCGAGGTTAATCTGGCGAATACGGAGGTTTGGGAACAAGTTCGTGGCGCAGTTTGTTTATTTCATCGGTCAGACGCGAGCAAAATGAACCAGAGCGTTGTCTTGGTGAAAGAGCACTTTTTATGCCATGTGCAACGATTTCACCTTAATTTCAACGTCGAATCGATCCAGTCATGTACAACATTTTTATACATTATGCCTTGCGAATCTTAAAAAAATACTGGTCAACTCTTTTTTAGCGTATTGTTTCAATGGTTTTGGGCGCTTCGAACGAAATCAATCTTTCATGCCAAGATAGGAACCAACAGCCTATAAAATAGCTATCTTACAAAAAGTTCAAGTACATGAGCATATTTAGCATATTAGCATATAAGTACAAGCATATTTTAAATTGTTATTTTCTCGTATCGTTTATTTCATTGGGTTCTCTCATTTATATCTTTTGGAAAATTTATCAAATAACACCAATCAGATTCCATTTTATAACTTTTTTCACCACAAGAATTATTTGTCGTGGATGTGCGTTTGTTTTTTTTTTCGGAAGCGAAGCTAACGGCAAATAACATCAGCTGTTGTGGGTCTTGGTTATAAACCAAGACAAAAACATAATCCTGAAATGCCACATAACCAATCTAAGCAAAAATTCTTTTTAGATTGGTGCTAGGTAGTGTTATTTTCCAGTGAAGTATTTCATTGTTTCTTGCTGAGTCCTCAGTAAATTGAACTTAAACCCCAATAGCAGTCGGCGCAATTCCGAAAATTTTTGATTGCAACGCTACCTCTGTGATAATCCTTAGAATTTTTGGTCCATGTAGTATAGACATACAATTTAATTTAATTCCATAAATCGAAACTCTCTAGTGCCATAAACTATCCTTGTTAATTGAAGGAGTACATGATTTGTTACATATTTAGTATTTAAAAGTAACCATTGTCGAAACGTCCTCAGTAATGTGTAATAATTATATGATAGATTTCAATCAGCTTGCGTCTTTATAGGAAAAAAAAATTTCGTTTCGTTGATAAAACCAACATTCCTGTGTTACTCACAGCCGTTGCTCATTCAAATGTGAGGAAGTCAATTTAGTATTCCAATAGCTGGAAATCCCCATTTCACTGCGTCACCCATCATACACCTTTGTTCACCTTTCGATAGCTGATTTTTCCTATTTCACAATCATCACAACCATTGGCACAACGAGACGTTGCGAAGTACAGCATCACTGCCACAGCCGAACAGTAACTTGGCACGGTAGGAGCGTTCGCACCATGTGATGACACATTTACTTCTCGAATTCCAACGCTCTTCGCAACGTAGCCATTGCCGACATTGTTGGCCTTGACCTACTGATATAGAAATGGAAAGTGTTGGATTGAGACGGTAAAAAAAAAACAAAACACAACGCGCCGAATCGAGCTCTTCGACGGCAGACAACAAAAAAACGACGCGTTGCGCCATTTATTGGTGGTTACTGTATTTAATCACCTTTGCGTCGACGTTCGAATGATAACGCGTACGTATTAATCTTCGCGGCTGACTGAAAGCTACACGAAAGTGTATAATAGTAACAAAGGACTTTTGAAATACTACAACAATCAGTAGTCGGACATGCAGTGTGAAAATTGTGAAAATGTTATATTTTTTATAATGATTCAACTGGCACATCCTTAACAGAAAACATCAACAATAGATGAGAATTTAATATTGTGGAATATTAGGAATTTCAGGTCATTCCAACTTTACCTCTTCTGTATCTGAAAATAAGCTTCTTATTTATTTCTGAAAGTGAGTCATGAACTTAATCACTGAATTCATAACAAGAAATCATGAGATGTTAGGAATTGATTTAAAGAAGGATTATAATATTTTCAGATTAAACAACTTTTCAAGCTTTGAGAAAGTGCAACAATTGATCAGGTTAAGCCATACAAGCATGTAACGCTATTAGACACGAGGTTTTAGATCTCACTCTATGTAGCGCCTCGATAGCGAGGAGGGTCAAAAACTGGGATGTCTTTCATGAGCCCAATTTATCAGACCATAAACATATCAGATTTGACATCGAGCTTAGAGAAGATCACTACAGGAATCTAATGAAAACCAACTGGAACTCTTTTAAGGAATATTTGGCTAACTTAAAGACATCCTGCCATACACACATTCCTACTCCAATTGAACTGGATATTGCAGCAAGTAGCCTACATCACAGGATCACGGAAGCTTTCACTTCAAACTGTCCATTAATGAAACGAACAGTCTGCCGTGATGGGCTCTGGTGGAACGAAACTCTCAGAAACCTTCGTCGTGAAGCTAGACGCTTGTTCAACAGGGCCAGCCTGAGGAGATCCAGAGTTCGATTCTGTCTGAGGCAACGTGACTGCAAAAAGTGATATCCAAAGATCATACGAAAAGTCTTGGGCATTTGAAAAAGAAAGCTGGAAGTATGACTGTCGCTTCAAAACAAAAAACGCTTGATGTTCTTATGAACATTCACTTTCTTGCCGACAGTGACATCAGGGTCTAACATTGAAGAGCTACAGAGCCTGGGATCCAAACGCATAACGTCACGTTTCTGAGTCAACAATATTACAATGATTTGGATCCCAACAATACTTTCGAGCAGGAAAATCACAGCTGCATTAGGAGATACGTCTGTCACAGTAGAGGAAGTAAAAGAGTGTCCTCAGGGGAAAGTTCTCTCTCCACTCTTACGGTCACTGGTGGTAGACGTTTCTCCTACGAAGTCATTGGTTATGCCGATGACGTAGTCCTTTTTGCTCGGGGAAACGTGAAGCAACTCTATCTAGTCGTATGCCAACGGCTCTTAACACCACTTCCAAGTGGGGCTCAGAAGAAGAGCTGTGTATTAACCCCACTGAAACAATCATTATACTTTTTACCAAACAAAGGATGCATTCAATCACTCCTCCGCTATTGAATGGGGTAAGACTGAGTTTGAAAAAATGAGACCAAATATCTTGGAATCTTTCTGGATAAAAAGTTGAACTGGAATGCTCAACTTAACTACCATATCAAGAAGGCAACTTCAGCGATCTGGGCATGCTGTTTGGCGAGACCTGGGGGCTAGAACCACAACAGATCAGGCAAAACTTACATGTCCATGTGAAGAAGGAAGCAGAGCTTGGCGCACTTAGGCTGCGAAGAAATACATGCTCGACCTTACCTAAGCACTCTGAAGGAGTTCAAGCTTAATCCGCTAGTAACGACAGTCTTGGCCTGGATGTAAGCGAAGCCAAACATGCATGTTCCATATAAAGTGATTCACACAGACCGCTCAGTGCGGAGCAATGGAGAGACGAGTCTTCCATCGGGTATTATCCATATCTACACGGATCGCTCATAGGTCAGATCCCAGACTGGATCAGGGATCTATGGACCAGGTATAAAGCCCACAATCTCTTTGGGTAAGTGGTCAACCGTTTTTCACGCAAAAGTATACGCAATATACATCTGTGCTACGATATGTCTAAGGCACAATAGACATGCCAAAATCGGAATCTTCTTAAACAGTCAAGCTGCGCTACTTGCATTAAACTCTGCCACGTATGTTTCCGGACTAGTCTGGGAATACATTGCAACACTTAGGGAAGGGGAGCTTCGTAGCCGCAAAGTTACAGAGTCCGCTTTGTCAAGCGGATGGTCATGGGTTCGAATCTTAGAAAAATTAAACGCTTTGTCAATGTTCCTTTACCACTTACTCTTCCTTTACGTTGAATTCTATATATTTGTGTGACTTCCTTTTAACCAAAATAAGTACCTCTTAAGATATAACTGACCAGAAGGACGCGGGACGGAAAACCTCCAGGAAATTATAATTGGCGACATTCGTCAGGAAGAGCGAGGCTCGGTAAAGTAGAGTAGATAACGTGTAAAAAGGGTGAAATTGCATTACACATGAGCACGGAGTGCAAGATACCGTATACACCTGGGCATATCACACAATGATTCAATTGCCACATTTGCAACGCTGAACCTGAAAGTTCAGCGCACTTGCTTTGCTTTTGCGGGGCACTTGCTTCATCGAGGCTCAATTTCTTCGAGAGTTACCTCTCAACTCTATACCAGGTAGGGAGTTCCAATCCCAAAACGGTCACTGGTTTCATCAACCATGTAGTTCCGAATTAGAGCACATGATTGCAACCAACAAACTCAACTCCATTGATGAGTTCGAGCATCTTGTAATCTGTTTAAAGCCATCGGAGCCAGCCTCAAAAGATAAACATTCCTTCACGATGCCTTTCAGGGATTCAAAAATTAGGCATGCAAGCTTTATGTTATAAGTCGGAGAAACTGGTTTTTGAATGTCACAGTGCTATTTACTAGCGTTCCAGTTGAAGAAATCTTTTAGACGACTTCTCCGAACGATACGACATTATTAAAAAAAATGAGTTACTTGAAGCTAACTCGATTCTGCATAGAATTAACAAACAAACGATAAGAGAGTCCCTGGCAAATCCACTTTTGTCTTTTCCATGTGAGTTTTTTTTCATGGCAAACTTGGGAAATAAAATAAAGGAATCATGTACATCAAATCGCCGGTAAAAATATGCGGCCATGTTTTTTGTGTTTCGCAATAGGGTCATCTCGACAAATTTTTGAAAACCTCAAAAAATTTGCTTCCATCTGAAAATAAAACATAGCTGCAAGCTCCTTTTTCAGACATAATCGTTGTCAAAAAAAAACGATTGCTTGAAATGTATATTTTTTAGGAAACGCACGAACACTCAACGGGTAATTCCTGGCGTTTCAAACCACTCTTTCCAACATAAAATGACTGATTTTTTCCTCGTATGGTTGCTTGTGATAAAGGAAAGAAACATGAAATTGGACATACTTTCAAGATTGCAAAGCACAATACATGTAATGAAAGAACCACTCGTGCGATTTTTAATCAAAAGAAACGAGTTCCACAAAGAGTCCTTCATGATGCTTAATCGGGAAACAGAATATCAACACTTAGTTATTGAAGACGATATTACTCTTACATCCCAACTTCTTGAAAGAATTGATAATTTCGATATGGAATATTTTACATATGCTAATTAAAAATCCAAATTTAAACAATAAGCGGTTTTTCTAAGGATCTTGTTGATAAATTACATAACTCAGGTATCTATAATGCAAACTGAAATGTAGTTATTCGTTCTAGGAAACATATTCTAGAACTTGAACTAAACTGAAAACGCTGAAAGCGATTCTCAAAAAGGAATACATCACCATTCCAGATCCAGAAAATATCCAAGCATATTTATTAGGAAGACTACTCTATGATAATAACGACAACATTGCAGTTTGATCCAGACCATATTTCTGGAAATTAGATGACGCTGAGAGTTTTAAAATCTTCAAGTAAATCCCATCTACCCTTCTTAACAAACATATTAGCTTATGTTAGGTACCTACCAACATCCCGCTGTCGAAACTTGACCTTTTATCTAGTGGTCAAAGCTTCTGCAGTAAACTGTTTTGAGAAAGAGGACAGGATTTTAAGTATAAACCGGAATACCTTTCTGCTTACAGATGTGTAATGAAATAAACGTCATTTAAAATGAAGAATTGAATGCGAAGTGTCTGAGAACGGATAATGTTTCAGAGTAGATTGTATACTTACTAACTTTACTTTGTTGGCCGACGGACTATTTACCGGTCTAAGACCGAATGAATTAGAGTTGTCCACCTTCTTCTGTCTTGTGCCGCCATTCTCCAGTCACCTCGTACACCAGCAGATCTTGCATTTTCTTCAACCGCGCACATCCAGCGAGTGCGAGGCCTACCACGGAGTTGTCGACCTCTTCCTGGTTCTCTGCTGCATATAGTCCTCTCAGGCATTCTAGCTCCATGTACGCTGAAGCCTGCCCCGCTGTATATCAACATGTTTGTATACCTGATACAACTCGTTATTCATGCGTCTGCGCCACAATCCATTTTCCAATTTTCCGACAAGTATCGATCGCAGAACTTTACGCTCAAATACTCCGAGCATTCGTCGATCAACTTTCTTTAGCGTCCATGCTTCATGTCCGTAAAAGGCCACCGCACAGTGGTCCAAAAAGGCAAAAAGTGGAACTTAATTCCATAGCGCCGTTTACATTCATCCTAGCTTAACAGTGTCTTAGGAACAATTGTTTGTATAAATGACCCGCATAATTGCAAATTGTCAAAAATTATGAAAAGTTTACCATACTAAAAATAAAAAAACTAACTTTTTTGTGGTAAGAAATAGAAGAATGATTTATTAAAGAAAGTTATAGAAGATTCAAAAATATGAAACTTTGTAGAACAAACTAAAACCCCATTTTACTAGGTACAAAGTTATGAAGTATATTATATATAACTTACTTAAAACTTAGTTTTTTGTACTTAACTTTTGTTAGTTGCATTTTACACGAAAGCGTTATTCGGAAGAATTGTTAGGGCACATAAAATACACTTTTTTACCAAAGATCATACATATCCAGGACTTATCCTTACAAAATTATATCATATTTTATCTTATTTTCTCGAAAACTTCAAGAACGTATATGTTAAAAAGGGGAACGTGTAATCATAATGTCAATACTTTTTCTTGAAGTTAAGCTCAATTACTATAAATTCTTGTAGGTCCAGTGCACCGCGAGAATTTTAAATACAAATTTCGGGATTCCGGAAAATATTTTCTGCAATGAAATGGTAAATCAAGCTAGAATTCTAGACCCTTTCGAGATTTCGTACGCTTCTGGGCAATGTTCACCCGATCATTAATAGTATGAATCATCTCTTTCACTCTTTGTTTATGGATATGCTCCTTAGAGTGCTAATGGAATGTATGGGAAAATTTTGACCTTTGACTCTGTCGGGGTTCGGGAAGTGCTGTCAGAGTTCCATTTTGTTGTTTGATAAAAAAATGCACAGGGAGTAGTATATGATGCCAAGAGTCTTTATAATACATGAAACGCCGAGATCTGGTATTCTCTTGGAAAATAGATTATTTCAATCGGCTTTCTAAGACAAAAAATTAAACTAGGGTTCCCAGCCCCAAGCCCGTTTTTTTTTTTTTGAGTTAACACCAGATCACGGCGCTTTATGCATTTCTGAGATATTTGGCGCAAAAAAAAAACGATTTCAAAAAGATCATGAACACCTTCTTGGGTATTTTTTTTTTAATTTTGCATGGAATCTTTTTTTCGAGAAAACGAAACTTTTGAGCCCTATTCGTAGACGAATTTTGGATTATAGATTTTCATTGGCACTCTAATGCTCCTGTTCGTGAATTACTATCCGCCATCGCTCCCGCTTTTATCGATTATTTTATTGTTTTAAAGCCTTGTTGTGAGTTCGAATCAATCTCTTCTTCTATATGACAAAAATCCAAATTAAATAAATTACCGCCTGTTTACTTGTCTTTGCCATTTTTCTTATTTCCGGCATCCCAGGTTTCCCGGGAAATCCAATGTTTATTTACCAAATCCCGAGAAGCTGAAAACCGTCGGGTAATGGACGCTCTAACTGGAACCCGTTGCTTAGTTTTTCATTACGATGTCGATCACTATTATTAAAAAGTGTATTCGATTATGTAGCCATGAAATAAGCCAATATTTATAGTAGAAAATTGTGTTATAAAAATTTTTACGAGAAGCATGAATGGAATACTAACCGCACGATACCAAATAGCAAATGAAAAAAATCAAGTTTACTCCCTCGAAAATGAATAAGTAAAGACGGTGGCAGTCCAATATCGTTTCCCATGTCCAGAAGCCAAAAATAACTTCGACCAAATTGACACACGCAAACTGTCATCATCACGGCCCAAGTAGTCACGCATTGCAGACACTTAAGCTGTTCGGCATCCTCACGAAAGTAGGTCACCACTGATAATCTTATCAATTCAACTGCCTTGCCGAAGTCTCGTGGTTGGTGCTAGCTCGGATTCGCCTCTGAATGCAGATTCGCGTTATTCACGTTCACACGAATGCGTACGTTAAATCGAATGAGTTGCGATGTACGTGGATAAGAAGAGCGTTAGTTAGTGTTAGTTAGTGTTAGTTAGCCGAGATAATTGAATTTTATTGTAAACATGTAACGACGAATACTGGAGATCATTCAGTTTACATTTGCTTTATTGAAAAGGTGTTTGGATTATTTTCAATTTGTAAAGATTAAGGGTTAAAGTTGTACATATTATAATTTCTTAGCTGGCTGCTGAGTAAGATATCAATTGATTAATATTGAAAGCAGTAAACAGCAACAGCATCCTAAGCTAAGAAAGTTGCTACACAACCTTTGGGTCCACCTACATTCGACATCGATACCATTGTCGTGTTGTTTATCAAAATTTGCCACATAAAAACAACAACAAAACTTACCACCGATCAACAAACTTTTTTTCCACTGCCTTTTTATTCGTCGATGAAAAAAAAACTAGTAGCAACTCAATAACACCTCCGATGGGGAAATGGAATAGCGGGGTGTTAAATACTTGTAAAGCTTGAAACCACCACCAATCAATGATTTTTTTTTCGATTGCGTGTTGTGCCTTCTGAATGATACGACGACTGTGACTTTAATTCAAAATTCAACATTCGATCGAAAGCAGCAGTCACACAGCAACACAGCACCAGCGTCGACTGTCGGGTGCATTCGGTTGAAGGCACGAGCACGCGATGCTCTACAACACATAATCCGTTCGGCCGGACTGGCAATGAATGTGCTCTCGGTAATGGTATGCGTTTGGGATTTGGGTCAAGGTGAACCGAATCAATAATATAAAATTAAACTTGCACATAGTGAGCTGCACCGAAATTGTACCCCGAAGAGGAATATAATGAAATATAGAAAACAAATCGCGCCGCGCGAGCTTTTGAATGGAACGCCGAAAACTGAACGTTTCAGTTCAAACCGGAGTGAAGCGGAGCTGGCGTTTGGTGATTTATGAAAAAAAGAGTTGTGCTTGTTTTGCAATTTTGTTTAGGTGTTTTTTTTTTTGGCAACTGTTTCAAGTTTGAATTAGCCTTACAAATTTCGCACCTCATGCCATCTCAGTTATATTAAATGACCAGTTTATCCATATTTATTTTCTTTTGTCATGTAATTTATTTAAACTCAGACTCTGCGCATAACGCCTACCTTAACTAATGAGTTGATCGAAAAAAAACTGAGTTTGTGTTCTAGCTACTTAAATTAGCATCTGTATCATGAAATTATTTCAAAACAATATTTTAATATTCTAATGATTACACTGGCAAACACAGGTTTGCCCCAGAGCTCAAACGAGAAAAAAAAATGAATGATTATAGCTTTTTAACCATTCCTGCAAGTTTTGGTGCCTCTAGTAAAGAACACTTTTTCAGAAACTTAAATGAATTATAAGGCAACGTAGAAGCGACGAACTCGGCCAGTAAGTACCCTGCGGCTTTTTGACATACTTCTGCATACACTAGGGTCACCAAAATTCACTGGAATGTTAAAAAAGCTTTATTTTTTTTAAGATCAACTTTTTTTTTGCGCGTCGACCAGTGTAATAATTTGAACTGTTGTTTACATTTATACTATGAAATAGGAGCAATAGAATATGTGCTAGTAATTGATGATAAAACCTATTTAATAGCCATCCTTATAAATAATCTAATAATTTTCCTATCGTTTTCGAGACTGATTTTTATTATCTTAACGAGATAAAGAAAAAACTCATTAAAATATATATATTTAAAAAACTGAAAGGTAAACTAATGAATCATTTACATATGAAACCTGGGTATTTTGTATATTGGCTCAACAGGCAATATAAGTATGTTGAAATGCGCGAAGATGTACATAACACATAATAAAGAGTTGCGAATTTCTTGGCCCACGACCGTTGTGAGATCTACTAGAAAATCTGGTTTTTTATTCTTATAACGATTGTATTGAGTTATGTTTATGCGACATACATGTGTTATGCGAGCTTGACACTCAGAATTCCAAAATTTCGAGTTGTATTTGATATTCTATATCTATATTTACCGGAAGCACCTTTTGAATAATTTTACTCCAAATTTTTTGTTAATTATTCACACGATGTCACGCACTTCAATTTTACAACACTATTTTCGGAGTAGAACCGATGTCCGCTTTGCAACCTGGTGATACGTTGGATTCTAAAGCGATCATTAAACGAAAATCAACGGAATTTTTTTTAAAAGTACTATTCGCCAAGTTGCATTGATTTGCTTGACCGTATTTGTTTATATCAGTGTATACAGAAAGTTTCAAATCGGTTTCTTGACTAAGATGTTTTTCAAACCATAGAAATTAACACTGTCTGTGTTAGACTAAAAAAAACATATAAATTTGAATTTAAAAACACCTTTTGACACACAAATAATCTAAAATAGTAGTTTCGACTGAAAATCTATATTTGTGCTTTTACTTAGATATTTTTTCAAACCTGATTTCGCCACTTAAAACAAATAGACTTCCGGAAAAAGATAAACCGACAATTGTAAGACTGAACCCATATTTTCACGCTGTTTTCGTTCGCCCTTATCAGCTGTTTGTGACAGCGCGTACACACACTATTTTTACCGTGTCCTTCAACCGGCGGCAGCACAGGCAACTAAACAAGCATAAACAACAGTAACTAGAAATTTTCCATGGCCTCATCTCATCCATCACCCGACTGTTACTATTTCGAATCTTACTAGCAAAAAAAATCATTCAAGCTTCTCACACGGCGCAGAAAAAAAAACACTATTCTCAATGTCATCCGCCAACGGAGACAGCACGAGCCGAGAAAACCTTACGAAATTTTTCAATCGAAATTATCCACTCCACTTCACCTACCGATCCATTCACGTTTTGCTCTCGAAACTCCCACGAAATACTGCCTTCATCACTATAAATCGTTTTCTTTCTCGTTATCGACGCTACTAGGTGCTACTAACTGCGAGAGCAACAGATAAAAAAAAACAACCAGAAACCTTTCAGATGCTGACCTTGGCCAGCTCAACGCGTAGAGAAACTTCAAATTTAATGACTCTCTTGCGCGGACTTCTACATCTAGGTTTCTGGGCTATACACAGTTTCGGTGCTGCAGAGCATAGCCGTTGCGGTTTGGAGGCCATCCTGTAAGCTGGCTTGCAGCAGAAATAAACAATAAAAAATACCGGAGCTCTTCACTAATTAGTGAATGCTAAACGCTTCACCACCGTCAAGCTTTGTGAAATATTAGAGCAAGTATGATGCAATTGAACCACAACCGAGCGAGGGTCGATCGGAAAGGTAGTAAATCTGTTGGGTGTTTTTTATTTAAATGAAGATGTATGAATATAGTTTTTTTGTGAATGATGGGCCACGCATTCACTGAAATTGCTAAAATCACAAACGTGCTACACGTTTTTTGTAGGCTAATTTTAAATAATTATTGTCTTGTATTGCAACGAATTGCGTTACCATCTGTTTGAAATTATTACTCAAATCGTTAGTTTTCAATTGCTATTGCACAGTGCAGTGTATGCAGAGATGTCCTACAGTACAAACAGTCTGCTCCGTGGCTAAGGTAGTACCACACGGATTGCAATGGTGCAAATTGTTTACGCCATCAATTAGCACACAAAAATCATCGTCGGCGCAAGGAGATTTGTTCCTCCACTCAATCGGAATCGCTCAACTTATGCAATTACTCTAATACTAATATTACTGTCATGGTTGCTGTCAGCCGGCGCGTAGGTGCATTCCGCGACGGACGGTTTGTGCGCTGGATGTTTGCGATCATCGTCGGACCAAATAGATTCTCACATATTTGCTTACCACTTCTTGTCACAACATTCGAGTAAGTCAAACAATTGTTTCTTGCATCGTCCGATCAGGTCGGCTCTCTTTTGTTCGGTTTGTAGCTGGAAACTGTCCACTGATGAGTTGATTTTGCATTTGTGTCGTAAGGGTATTGCTAATTGCTTGGAAAATTCGTAATCGGGTCAGTAAGATTTGAAGTGTACATATTGAGAGACCACTGCCAAAAGCCGTTATCTTAGTGGGTTCAGTACATAATTAGCTGATTTGCTGAACTCAATAGCCTATCATAATATGATACGCTCAATTTGCAAAACTTGTTTGTGTTGTTTGTTGCATAACATGATTTAAATATCACATACATTTAATGTAGGTAACAATATCTAATTTATTTTTCCTGTTTGTTTTTTTTTCAGGTATGCTCAATTTTTTTCAAGTAGTAAGTAATCTTGTGGGCTCGATCAGGATAGGATTCCAAAAACAAATGTGTCGCATACTCCAATACAATAAAAAACGATGTCAATTTCAGTCGCTTGTTATTTGTGTGGAAGTAAAATTATTTTTCTTAACTCAATGCGTTACGTATCGTCCTACGTTTTTTCTGCATATCTTATTAATCTTGAACATTTAAGACATGAGAATCCCTAATTGTTCCATATACTTCCAAATATTGACCTCTCGTATAGGATGTTGGATTTGTTTCAAATCACAAGGCAAATAGTTTGAAATGATTAGTTTAATTTGAATGAGAACATGCTAGTCATTGAATTTCCCTTAAAATATCGTTGCTTGTAATACATTCTTCTTAAAATTTAAATCTTCGAAATCTCTGTTTCCCGATGGCAGGATTACACGACCACTCAATTTCGGATATTGCACTGGATTCTAGACGATATTCGGAAACACATTCGTAATTAGTTTCTCTTTCGTTGATATAAAGCGTCATAGATATTGCGGGAACGAAATCAATCAAATGAAAATTTCGACTAGTACTTCTTCATTGCTAGTCGCTAACAATTGTTTTGAGAAAATTTTTGTTGTTATTACTAGAGAAAAATCAGACGGCAGAATAACTCTCTGACAGCAATATGGTGGCCCTGAAAAGATTTAAAATGGTGTCTAGGGTCAATTTCTGCCTTCTTTGCAATATGAGTATTTCCGTAATCATCCCGATTACGGAAATACTCATATTGGGTCGTATATGGTCATTTCGGTTTGTTTTCCAGAATCCGTATGTCTCTATTTTGGATTTCAAAATGTGACCTGTTGTCAATTTTCGACCTCTAGACATCATTCTGGTATTCAGCCATTTTGGTCTGTTTTCCAGAAACCAGAATTTGCCAATTTACATTAAAAACATGATGTCTGGGGACGATATTTGGATTCTGTGCATCATTCCGAACATTTTTAGCTGTTTCCCGGAAAAATTGGTAGAAATATTTGTTTTGATGCTATGGGATCCTCTCTCCTCTCCCTTCCAAAGCATGGATGGATGCCAAACCATTATACAAATATTTCTTGTACGAAATTCCAATTTTGGCTCCATTTGGCTACTAATTCTCGATGTATGCACAAATTTGTGTTTTTGTTTGTATGGGAGCCCCTCTTCCCTTCAATGGGGTAAGGTATGTCAAAACTGACATTTTTCGTACTAAAAAACCATCATGCACCAAATTTGGTCCTATTTTCCTGATTGGTTCTCGAGTTATGCAGAAATTTGTACTACAATTGTATGGCAACCCTCGCCTAAAGAGAGCGAAGAGTGTCGAACTTCATTCATTCATAAAGCAATCGTTTGGTAAATTAGCTATTCATCAGTGCTAACTATTGTACTATTGAAAAATGTAAAGCCTTGACGAACGTATGTTTCGACCTATCAGAGCTGAAATAAGGCCTTCTTCCCTAGCACAGCCGACGCTAAAGTGTACAAACGATTTGACTTTATACCCGAATTTCGGTTGTTTGGTGTTGTTTCACTCGCTCGCGTTCATGAAGACATGTCTACCGGATGTTCTACTCTCAGTAAAGCAAAGCAAAGCCTTGGTGCTACATTCCGACTCGGAATTCGACCTTCTGTTTATTTATACACAAACTTCGCAGCCAACTGTTTAGTGTACAGGACAATTGCGGGGCTAGCGCTAAACTATCCTACTGACACTAACAGTCGTTCCCGAGCCGAGACTCGAACCTACAACAACTGGCTTGTTAAGCAGGTATTAGACGAAGCAAATATTTGCTATTTTTGGTACGAATTTTATTTTGTGCAAAAAAATTCGTACCAAAAATAGCAAATGTTTGCTTCGTCTAATACCTGCTTTAGGCTAGCATCGTACCTCGACACCATCTGGCAGACTCGCAGTAGTCACGTATAAAAGCTAGCATGCAGAAATTTATTTTTTATTGTAAAACCGATTACTGCAGCAAGAGGACGGTTGACTTTTACTGGAGGCTGGCTCGGGCTGGTGCCGGTAGAACAGCAGCAGAATTTTAAATGAAAGATCAAACAGTTTCTTAGAAATCAATTCTTGACAACTTCTCTCTATCTGTTGTTATTATTTAGATACAGTGCTTTCTCGATTTTATCAACTTTGGTTTTTATCACTACTGGCTAAATTGACACTTGGTTTTCTCATGCTTTCTATTTCTATTTTATCACGCTTTTTCAAAAGAATTCTGAATCAGAAAAGTTGTAAAAAGTGCATTGAATTCATAATTCTCATATGTGCCTTGTGTGCTCAATTTATTTGCTCTTTTTTCTGGACTGGGCAATCAAGTGTCACATCTATTACAAAGCGCATTTCATTGACTGGAATAAAAATTACTTATGTTCGAGCAGTTGTGGCAGAAGATCTATTCAAAGCTCAAATTGCCGAGCAGTTTTGTGTTCTTGAAACGTCGATTTAAAAATAATAGTGGTCTTACAGTTTCACATGAACAGGCATTAGTCTCTCTTAACTATGCTAGAATAGGCAGAATTAAATCAAATATGTATAATTGTCTATTAGTTATTTAGGGTAGTAAAACTTATACATCCACAAAGTTACGTTATATTCTGAGAGGTTGCTGCCTATATCTGGTCGAGTTGGTGCAAAATCCTTCTACACGCAAAAGTTGGAGTGTGCGTAACCAGACATTTACGAGCGAAATTAGCGCATTTACTGATTAAATATGCATCAACGCGTTTGATGCTCTAGTATATTTTGAATGTTTTTTTTTATAATAGGGGGATTTGTTAGTAGCTTAAGTATTTATGATAAATATTAGTAAATAATGAGTATGTGTGTCCAATCACAAATGGTGACTTCTCAACACTGTTAGTAATTTGTAATTTTAATTGTTAGGATTTGTTTGCTTTCGCAATTAGGACTTATCATTCGTAGGGATTTAAACCTACCTGTCAAGAAAGGAAAGTAAACTTACAACTAACTTAAATGCTAACTTATTGACTTGACAACTTGACCAGATCGGTACAGCATAAAGCGATGCTGGTCTAAAAATTTGTTTGTAAATCAAAAGTTTGCTCTTTAAACAAAGTTTAGAGTTCCTGTTAATGAGAGGATATAAACATCTCGTATATTTGATGCACTTGGCTTTTTTTTTTTTTCTTCACATAACATTTATTTGACACGGCACAAATACAATTTAATGTTTAACGGCGCCAATTATATCTGATGACTTAAAAACTAAAGCAAATTTTTTATCCTCGCTGCCGACTACGAGCTGAAATTAAGTCTAACTTAAAACTAGCATGGGATTTCCAATCAGTGTTTTGTTGTTCAATGGTCGTCTGATAATCGTCGAATGGCATGTATGGATTCGTTCTGCTGAGCCACGATGTCGTGAGTTGGGACAGAGGCTCGTAGTCCTTGGGTCCTGGTTCTGTTGTGCGGGGTCTGGTTGCTGGTTTTGTGCTTAAGGTTCAAACGTGTTCTTGTCGTTTTGTTGGGTGTAGACGGAGGGGAACGGGACTAGACTGGGGCGTGGATGGATTTCAGGAAAACGTATATAAGGGACATGTAGGATAGGTCACGGCTCGCCAAGACATCACGAACAGGAACAGCCGGCTGTCTACCCTCGGCCTGCAGGGAAGCTATTAATTTAGACCTGGCGTCACGGTGTACAGGGCATGACCAAACCACATGCTCTATGTCGTGATAACCTTCACCACAGGCACAGATACCACTTTCCCCGAGCCCAACACGACGGAGGAGCGCGTCAAATCTATAGTGATTGGACATAAGCCGGGACATCACGCAAATGAAATCCCGACCTACATCCAACCCCTTGAACCACGGGTTCGTCGATACTTTGGGGATTATGGAATGTAACCACCTTCCCAATTCCCCTCTGGTCCAAGCATTTTGCCAACTGATGATCGTATTCTGACGTACAGGTGCGAAAAATTCATTAAAGGCAATTGGTCTTTCATAAATATCACCGTTTGTTGCGCCCACCTTAGCCAAAGAGTCCGCTTTCTCATTACCCGGTATCGAGCAGTGAGAAGGGACCCACGCTAAGGTAATCTGAGTAGATTTTTCGGATAAAGCACTCAGATGTTCCCGTATTTTCCCCAGGAAATACGGAGAGTGCTTAACATCTTTCATCGATCGGAGAGCCTCAATGGAATTGAGACTGTCCGTAAAGATGAAATAATGGTCCGTGGGCATTTTTTCGATAATCCCTAGGGTGTACTGAATTGCAGCTAATTCTGCGACGTAAACAGAAGCAGGATTATCGAGCTTATGGGAGACGGTTAAATTGTTATTGAAGATACCGAAGCCAGTGGACCCATCAAGAAGTGATCCGTCAGTGTAGTACATATTGTCGCAGTTGATGTTTCGATATTTATTGGAAAAATTTTTAGGGATCTGCTGCACGCGTAAATGATCCGGGATTCCACGAGTTTCTTCTATCATGTATCGAAAAACACAGTAGAATCAGAAGTATTTGATAAGTCGACACGATTTGGAATATTCGAAGAAGGGTTAATATTTTGGGACATGTGATTGAAATACAATGTCATAAAACGGGTTTGAGAATTAAGTTCGATTAACCTTTCAAAATTTTCAATCACGGGACGGTTCAAGACCTCACATTTGATTAGAATACGAGAAGACAGGCTCCAGAAGCGGTTTTTCAATGGTAGTACTCCAGCTAAAACCTCCAAACTCATCGTATGGGTCGACTGCATGCAACCTAAGGCGATACGCAAACAACGATATTGTATTCGCTCCAGTTTGATCAAATGTGTGTTTGCTGCGGAGCGGAAGCAGAAACACCCGTATTCAATAACAGACAATATCGTTGTTTGGTAAAGCCTTATAAGGTCTCCTGGATGGGCTCCCCACCATTGTCCGGTTATTGTACGAAGAAAATTCACTCTTTGTTGACATTTTTTCATCAGATACCTCACGTGACAACCCCAGGTGCCTTTAGAGTCGAACCAGACACCAAGATATTTGTGTACCAAAACCTGAGAAATCGTTTTACCCATTAATTGTGTTTGAAGCTGAGCAGGTTCATGCTTCCTAGAAAAAACTACTATCTCAGTCTTCTCCGGAGAGAATTCGATACCTAGCTGTAAAGCCCAAGCAGACAAATTGTCCAAGGTATCTTGCAATGGTCCTTGCAAATCGGCAGCTTTGGCTCCTGTAACAGAGATTACACTGTCGTCTGCAAGTTGTCTTATCGTGCATGAATTTGCCAGACATTCGTCGATGTCATTTACATAAAAGTTGTAAAGAAGGGGGCTTAAACATGAGCCCTGGGGAAGACCCATGTAGCTAATGCGAAAAGTTGCCAAATCGCCGTGCGTAAAATGCATGTGCTTTTCGGACAACAAATTGTGCAAAAAATTGTTCAAAATTGGAGAAAATCCTTGTCGGTGAAGTTTACCCGTAAGAATGTCAATAGAAACGGAATCAAAAGCCCCCTTAATGTCCAAGAACGCAGACGCCATTTGTTCTTTGCGAGCAAACGCCAGCTGAATATCTGTTGAAAGCAACGCAAGACAATCATTCGTCCCTTTGGCACGGCGGAAGCCAAATTGAGTTTCTGATAGTAGACCATTTGATTCGACCCAGTGGTCTAAACGACGGAGTATCATTTTTTCCATCAATTTCCGGATACAGGATAGCATTGCAATCGGCCTATAAGAGTTGTGATTAGAAGCTGGTTTCCCTGGTTTTTGGATGGCGATCACCTTCACTTGCCTCCAATCCTGCGGTACAATGTTTTGCTCCAGGAACTTATTGAACAAGTTCAACAAGCGCCTCTTGGCATTGCCGGGTTGATTCTTCAACAAGTTGAATTTGATTCTATCTAATCCAGGCGCGTTATTGTTACAGGACAGGAGGGCAACTGAAAGTTCTGCCATCGTAAAAGGTGATTCTATCGCGTCGTGGCCCGGAGACGCATCGCGAACAATATTTTGCTCAGGAACAGAGTCCGGACATACTTTCCTGGCAAAATCAAATATCCACCTACTTGAAGACTCCTCGCTTTCGTTGACCGTTACGCGATTCCGCATTCTTCGGGCTGTGTTCCAAAGAGTGCTCATCGATGTCTCCCTCGACGTCTCGTTCACGAACCGACGCCAATATCCACGTTTCTTTGCTTTAGCCAAGCTTTTAAGCTTGGTATCAAGCTCCGAATACCGTAAATAGTCGCCAGGTATACCTCCCGTCTGGTAGGCCTTAAACGCGTCGGATCTTTGCGTGTAGACATCGGAGCACTCTTGGTCCCACCACGGAGTGGGAGGCCGTTCTTTGATCGTTACGCCGGGATATTTCTTCGTTTGGGCTTGCAACGCGGCGTCGAGAATCAAGCCCGCGAGGAGGTTGTATTCTTCAAGTGGTGAATGATGTTGAATCGACTCGACCGCTTTTGAAATCATTTCCTCGTATAACTTCCAATCGACATTTCGTGTGAGGTCATACGGGATGTCAATTGGTCGCATGCGAGTTGACCCGTTAGTAATTGAAATAAGAATAGGCAGATGGTCGCTACCGTGAGGATCGAGGATTACCTTCCATGTGCAATCCAACCGTAGCGACGTCGAACATAAGGATAGATCCAAAGCGCTTGGGCGCGCTGGAGGTTTCGGGATACGTGTCATTTCACCGTTGTTTAAAATAGTCATGTCGAAGTCATCGCAAAGGTTATAGATTAAAGAGGAGCGGTTATCATTGTATGGGGAACCCCAAGCCACGCCATGAGAGTTGAAGTCTCCCAAAATCAAACGTGGCGAGGGAAGAAGTTCTATTAAATCAAAGAGCAGCCGTTGCCCAACCTGTGCTCTGGGGGGAATATATATTGAGGCAATACAAAGCTCTTTACCTTGTATTGTCATTTGACATGCGACAACTTCGATGCCTGGAATCGAGGGGAGGTTAATACGATAGAAAGAATAGCACTTTTTAATCCCTAAAAGTACTCCTCCATATGGGGTGTCTCGATCAAGGCGAATAATATTAAAATCATGGAAGTTGAGATCAATATTTGAAGTAAGCCAAGTTTCACAAAGGGAAAATGCATCGCATTTGTTTTTATTTATCAAAACTTTAAACGAATCAATTTTTGGTAAAATACTTCTACAATTCCACTGTAAGACAGAGATAGAATCCTTCATATACGCAGTTGAATTAGGCATCGAAGGATACAATCGCTGCAAGGAGAGGCCATTGGGCAGTCAACTGCTTCAAAAATGATCTAACTGTTGGGAGGAATGCTGTAAGAAAAATTTTAATTGGATCGGGTACATTGAAAGTTTCAAAAATCCAGTCCACAATGTCAGAAAATTTCACTAATCCAGAGTTTGTTTTATCAACTGGGAGTGTAAAAGGAGCAACTGGGGTTTTAGATGTTCCTGGCAGTGCTGGGAACTCCTTCTGGGACTTTAAACTTGCCAGCCCAGGAGGAGTTTGCTTCGGTTTTTCCGCAGCACTGTTTGGTTTGTTTGTAACCTTCATTTCACTTTGAGAAATCTTAGGACCTTTTCTGGGAAGTTTAGGAGAGGAAACACTTTTCCTCTTTCTAGACTCCCCAGGATTGGCGTAAGATGCTCCCGCTGGTGAATCGTCAGAATCGGTTTCCTCAGAGGGCAACAGATCGAAGGGGTTCGAAGTAACGGGAGAAGTGGTAACGGTCTTCTTCAGCATGTCAGCGTAGGAACGCTTTGAACGCTCTTTGAGAGACCGTTTTATTTTATCCCTGCGCTGCATGTACACCGCACATGTCGAGAGCTCATGCAGATTTTCTCCGCAGTGAATACACTTTTCAGCGTTAACACTGCAAGAATCTTCCGCATGAGACTCCCCACACTTGCCACAACGTGCCTTATTGCAGCAGTAGGCGGCTGTATGGCCTAACTGCTTGCAATTCAGGCAGTTCATGACGCGGGGCACGTAGAGCCTCACAGGGAGACGAACCCGGTGGATCGAGACGTGGCTTGGTAGTGCAGACCCGGCGAACGTAACTCGAAACGAGTCTGACGGAGTGTATACTGTTTTGCCACCGATGATCGATGCTGACCGCAATTGCTTGCAGTCGAGCACCTTTACTTCGGGACACGTTTTGTTCTTAAAGCACCCTTTGGCACTTTGCAGTATACACTCGACGGACAGACTCGAATCGGTTATGACACCGTCGATCTCCACGTCTCGTGCGGGTATGTAAACGCGATACTCGCGTGTGAAGAGCTCAGAGCAAGCTATATCGTTGGCCTCTTTCAGGTTACCGACCACGACACGGAGCTTGTTAGGCCGGACCTTGGAAATTTCGGTCACGCCCTTGTACTCCTTCGTCAGGTCTTTAGAAATCTGCAAGAGGTTCAACTTTTTCGATTTCGGTCCTGCCTTTGGCCGAAAATAAACAGTATAGCTGCCCTGGGCTCCGTCTGGGTAAAGCCTGGGGCGAGGGGGGACTGAAGAATGAACAGGGGAGGGGGTAACAGAAGGGTCAGGGTCAGAGGGGTTCGGGGATGGTGGCGCGGGAGGCGAGGGATCTACATCCATCGCGCTATGTTTAGCGCACTAGCGCTGACAAGAACACGTACCTTTTTATTTCTCCCTTCCAGTAAGGTTGGTTGTCCGATCGTTCGAAGTAGCAGCCGTTACAGCCAGCAGCACCAATACAGCAGCACCAAACAGCCACCAGCAGCGAGCCAGGTGTGTGATCACTCCACACAGCGATACGACTCGCTGACACTGATGGCTTCTTCTTTTTCCTCGTTTGTGTCTCGTCCACTGCTGTAGCACAATCCAGCCAGCAGCCAAATCGGCTTACGCACCAGCTGGCAGTCACGATGCGAAACAGTTGCACAAAGGAACGACCTTGAACCCGGATTTATTTCACTCGACCAGGCAAACAATGCCAACACTTGTTCACACGTCTTTTGTTTTATACTCTATCGGACCGATCACCAAACACGTCCAGTACTGATGCGTGTTCGGCACAGAATGATGGCTTGTATACTCTCAATGTGCTCTTTGAAAATAAGTTTTTTTATCGTAAATTAGTCCCAAGTACTTAACCTTGTCAGACCAACTTAAAATAACCCCATTCATCTTGACAACGTGAAACGGTCTCTCAAAGAGCGTTCAAAGCGTTCCTACGCTGACATGCTGAAGAAGACCGTTACCACTTCTCCCGTTACTTCGAACCCCTTCGATCTGTTGCCCTCTGAGGAAACCGATTCTGACGATTCACCAGCGGGAGCATCTTACGCCAATCCTGGGGAGTCTAGAAAGAGGAAAAGTGTTTCCTCTCCTAAACTTCCCAGAAAAGGTCCTAAGATTTCTCAAAGTGAAATGAAGGTTACAAACAAACCAAACAGTGCTGCGGAAAAACCGAAGCAAACTCCTCCTGGGCTGGCAAATTTAAAGTCCCAGAAGGAGTTCCCAGCACTGCCAGGAACATCTAAAACCCCAGTTGCTCCTTTTACACTCCCAGTTGATGAAACAAACTCTGGATTAGTGAAATTTTCAGACATTGTGGACTGGATTTTTGAAACTTTCAATGTACCCGATCCAATTAAAATTTTTCTTACAGCATTCCTCCCAACAGTTAGATCATTTTTGAAGCAGTTGACTGCCCAATGGCCCCTCCTTGCAGCGATTGTATCCTTCGATGCCTAATTCAACTGCGTATATGAAGGATTCTATCTCTGTCTTACAGTGGAATTGTAGAAGTATTTTACCAAAAATTGATTCGTTTAAAGTTTTGATAAATAAAAACAAATGCGATGCATTTTCCCTTTGTGAAACTTTGCTTACTTCAAATATTGATCTCAACTTCCATGATTTTAATATTATTCGCCTTGATCGAGACACCCCATATGAAGGAGTACTTTTAGGGATTAAAAAGTGCTATTCTTTCTATCGTATTAACCTCCCCTCGATTCCAGGCATCGAAGTTGTCGCATGTCAAATGACAATACAAGGTAAAGAGCTTTGTATTGCCTCAATATATATTCCCCCCAGAGCACAGGTTGGGCAACGGCTGCTCTTTGATTTAATAGAACTTCTTCCCTCGCCACGTTTGATTTTGGGAGACTTCAACTCTCATGGCGTGGCTTGGGGTTCCCCATACAATGATAACCGCTCCTCTTTAATCTATAACCTTTGCGATGACTTCGACATGACTATTTTAAACAACGGTGAAATGACACGTATCCCGAAACCTCCAGCGCGCCCAAGCGCTTTGGATCTATCCTTATGTTCGACGTCGCTACGGTTGGATTGCACATGGAAGGTAATCCTCGATCCTCACGGTAGCGACCATCTGCCTATTCTTATTTCAATTACTAACGGGTCAACTCGCATGCGACCAATTGACATTCCGTATGACCTCACACGAAATGTCGATTGGAAGTTATACGAGGAAATGATTTCAAAAGCGGTCGAGTCGATTCAACATCATTCACCACTTGAAGAATACAACCTCCTCGCGGGCTTGATTCTCGACGCCGCGTTGCAAGCCCAAACGAAGAAATATCCCGGCGTAACGATCAAAGAACGGCCTCCCACTCCGTGGTGGGACCAAGAGTGCTCCGATGTCTACACGCAAAGATCCGACGCGTTTAAGGCCTACCAGACGGGAGGTATACCTGGCGACTATTTACGGTATTCGGAGCTTGATACCAAGCTTAAAAGCTTGGCTAAAGCAAAGAAACGTGGATATTGGCGTCGGTTCGTGAACGAGACGTCGAGGGAGACATCGATGAGCACTCTTTGGAACACAGCCCGAAGAATGCGGAATCGCGTAACGGTCAACGAAAGCGAGGAGTCTTCAAGTAGGTGGATATTTGATTTTGCCAGGAAAGTATGTCCGGACTCTGTTCCTGAGCAAAATATTGTTCGCGATGCGTCTCCGGGCCACGACGCGATAGAATCACCTTTTACGATGGCAGAACTTTCAGTTGCCCTCCTGTCCTGTAACAATAACGCGCCTGGATTAGATAGAATCAAATTCAACTTGTTGAAGAATCTACCCGGCAATGCCAAGAGGCGCTTGTTGAACTTGTTCAATAAGTTCCTGGAGCACAACATTGTACCGCAGGATTGGAGGCAAGTGAAGGTGATCGCCATCCAAAAACCAGGGAAACCAGCTTCTAATCACAACTCTTATAGGCCGATTGCAATGCTATCCTGTATCCGGAAATTGATGGAAAAAATGATACTCCGTCGTTTAGACCACTGGGTCGAATCAAATGGTCTACTATCAGAAACTCAATTTGGCTTCCGCCGTGCCAAAGGGACGAATGATTGTCTTGCGTTGCTTTCAACAGATATTCAGCTGGCGTATGCTCGTAAAGAACAAATGGCGTCTGCGTTCTTGGACATTAAGGGGGCTTTTGATTCCGTTTCTATTGACATTCTTTCGGGTAAACTTCACCGACAAGGATTTTCTCCAATTTTGAACAATTTTTTGCACAACTTGTTGTCCGAAAAGCACATGCATTTTACGCATGGCGATTTGGCAACTTTTCGCATTAGCTACATGGGTCTTCCCCAGGGCTCATGTTTAAGCCCCCTTCTTTACAACTTTTATGTAAATGACATCGACGAATGTCTGGCAAATTCATGCACGATAAGACAACTTGCAGACGACAGTGTAATCTCTGTTACAGGAGCCAAAGCTGCCGATTTGCAAGGACCATTGCAAGATACCTTGGACAATTTGTCTGCTTGGGCTTTACAGCTAGGTATCGAATTCTCTCCGGAGAAGACTGAGATAGTAGTTTTTTCTAGGAAGCATGAACCTGCTCAGCTTCAAACACAATTAATGGGTAAAACGATTTCTCAGGTTTTGGTACACAAATATCTTGGTGTCTGGTTCGACTCTAAAGGCACCTGGGGTTGTCACGTGAGGTATCTGATGAAAAAATGTCAACAAAGAGTGAATTTTCTTCGTACAATAACCGGACAATGGTGGGGAGCCCATCCAGGAGACCTTATAAGGCTTTACCAAACAACGATATTGTCTGTTATTGAATACGGGTGTTTCTGCTTCCGCTCCGCAGCAAACACACATTTGATCAAACTGGAGCGAATACAATATCGTTGTTTGCGTATCGCCTTAGGTTGCATGCAGTCGACCCATACGATGAGTTTGGAGGTTTTAGCTGGAGTACTACCATTGAAAAACCGCTTCTGGAGCCTGTCTTCTCGTATTCTAATCAAATGTGAGGTCTTGAACCGTCCCGTGATTGAAAATTTTGAAAGGTTAATCGAACTTAATTCTCAAACCCGTTTTATGACATTGTATTTCAATCACATGTCCCAAAATATTAACCCTTCTTCGAATATTCCAAATCGTGTCGACTTATCAAATACTTCTGATTCTACTGTGTTTTTCGATACATGATAGAAGAAACTCGTGGAATCCCGGATCATTTACGCGTGCAGCAGATCCCTAAAAATTTTTCCAATAAATATCGAAACATCAACTGCGACAATATGTACTACACTGACGGATCACTTCTTGATGGGTCCACTGGCTTCGGTATCTTCAATAACAATTTAACCGTCTCCCATAAGCTCGATAATCCTGCTTCTGTTTACGTCGCAGAATTAGCTGCAATTCAGTACACCCTAGGGATTATCGAAAAAATGCCCACGGACCATTATTTCATCTTTACGGACAGTCTCAATTCCATTGAGGCTCTCCGATCGATGAAAGATGTTAAGCACTCTCCGTATTTCCTGGGGAAAATACGGGAACATCTGAGTGCTTTATCCGAAAAATCTACTCAGATTACCTTAGCGTGGGTCCCTTCTCACTGCTCGATACCGGGTAATGAGAAAGCGGACTCTTTGGCTAAGGTGGGCGCAACAAACGGTGATATTTATGAAAGACCAATTGCCTTTAATGAATTTTTCGCACCTGTACGTCAGAATACGATCATCAGTTGGCAAAATGCTTGGACCAGAGGGGAATTGGGAAGGTGGTTACATTCCATAATCCCCAAAGTATCGACGAACCCGTGGTTCAAGGGGTTGGATGTAGGTCGGGATTTCATTTGCGTGATGTCCCGGCTTATGTCCAATCACTATAGATTTGACGCGCTCCTCCGTCGTGTTGGGCTCGGGGAAAGTGGTATCTGTGCCTGTGGTGAAGGTTATCACGACATAGAGCATGTGGTTTGGTCATGCCCTGTACACCGTGACGCCAGGTCTAAATTAATAGCTTCCCTGCAGGCCGAGGGTAGACAGCCGGCTGTTCCTGTTCGTGATGTCTTGGCGAGCCGTGACCTATCCTACATGTCCCTTATATACGTTTTCCTGAAATCCATCCACGCCCCAGTCTAGTCCCGTTCCCCTCCGTCTACACCCAACAAAACGACAAGAACACGTTTGAACCTTAAGCACAAAACCAGCAACCAGACCCCGCACAACAGAACCAGGACCCAAGGACTACGAGCCTCTGTCCCAACTCACGACATCGTGGCTCAGCAGAACGAATCCATACATGCCATTCGACGATTATCAGACGACCATTGAACAACAAAACACTGATTGGAAATCCCATGCTAGTTTTAAGTTAGACTTAATTTCAGCTCGTAGTCGGCAGCGAGGATAAAAAATTTGCTTTAGTTTTTAAGTCATCAGATATAATTGGCGCCGTTAAACATTAAATTGTATTTGTGCCGTGTCAAATAAATGTTATGTGAAGAAAAAAAAAAATCTTGACAACGTGATTATTGTTTGGCTTGAGGAAAGAAGCCCTAGGTTTATGAGGAAAAATTATCATTTGAGTTTTAGAAGCATTGGGAGAGATTTTCCACTTTTGCAAGTAGGAAGAAAAAATATCTTAACTTTTCTGCAATCGACTGCATATGACACGAAGGCTTTTTCCTTTTACGGAAATGCTTGTGTCATCGCAGAACAATGACTTTGTGCATCCTGGAGGCAAATCAGGAAGATCTGAAGTGAATATGTTATACAGGACTGGGCCCAAGACTGAACCTTGAGGCACACCTGCTCTGACAGGAAATCTATCAGATTTTAAATTCTGATAGACAACCTGCAGAGTTCGATCAGTAAGATAATTTTTCAAAATTTTGATTAGGAAAATTGGAAAATTAAAAGTTTGCAATTTCGCAATCAAACCTTTATGCCAAACACTGTCGAATGCTTTTTCTATGTCTAAAAGAGCAGCTCCAGTGGAATAACCTTCAGATTTGTTAGCTCGTATCATATTAGTAACTCTGAGCAATTGATGATTTGTGGAATGCCCATGGCGAAATCCAAACTGTTCATTTGCAAAAATTGAATTTTCGTTGATGTGTGACATCATTCTGTTAAGAATAATTCTCTCAAACAGTTTACTTATTGAAGAAAGCAAACTGATTGGTCGAACTTGAAACTTCAGCTGGGTTCTTATCCGGTTTTAAAATTGGAGTAATTTTTGATTAGTATATTAAAGATTCCATCGTCACCAGGTACTTTAATATTTTTTAAATTTTTAATAATTGATTTAATCTCATTCAAGTTAGTTTCAATTATTTCTGCAGGTAAAATTCTGGGAAGAAATTAAATCAAATTGACGTGTGACTTCATTTTCAATTGGACTCATAAAATTCAAATTTGAGTTATAAACACTCTCAAACTGCTGAGCAAGTCTTTGAGCCTTTTGTTCATTGGATACAAGAAAACGTTCACCATCTTTTAAAACTGGAATAGGCTTTGAAGGTTTCTTCAGAATCTTCGACAGCTTCCAAAAGGGTTTTGAATATGGTTTCAATTTTTCAACTTTAGTCTCAACATTTTGATTTCGCAGAAGAGTGTTGAAGGGTTTCTTACAAAAGAAAAGCATGTAGGACTATTCGGAGACAAAATAGAATAGTATCCCAAGAACAATCATCGAATAAAATTTTGCCATTGGAATTACTTTGAAAATTATTCCATGATCGATGTTTAGCGTGTAAATCGCCGATTATAAAAAATTTCGAACGATTTCTGGTGAGTTTTTGTAAATCACCTTTAAAATAATTTTTGTGGTCGCGTGTGCATTGAAATGGTAAATATGCTGCGGCAATAAATAAAATCCCAAATTTAGTTTGAACTTCAATTCCCAAAGTTTCAATAACTTTCGTCTCAAGATGGGGAAGAGCACGATGTTTGATTCGGCGATGAATAACAATTGCAACTCCACCGCCGGAACCCTGAATCCTATCATATCTATGAACCACGTAATTGGGATCATATTTTAATTTTATGTTAGGTTTCAAAAATGTTTCAGCAATAATTGCAATATGCACATTATTTACTGTCAAAAAATTAAAAAGCTCATTCTCGTTGGCCTTCAATGAGCGAGCATTCCAATTTAAACTTTTGATCGGTTTATTTAAAATCATTGCTAAATTTTAAATTAGAAAGAATTTCAATTGTAAAATTGGTACCTATTTGAATGGCTTCAAACATTGATTTTGCCTGCAACATGGCGTTTATGAGATCGAACATTGCCTGTTGCAGAAAAGAAAGTTTACCTGCCGTAATAGGCCCCAGGCAGTTGACATTAGAAAACATATTTTTGGTAGTAATATTAGCTGGGGTATTAGGTGTACAATTATTTTCTAGCGTGTTTTGCTTACCCATATCAACGGTCATTTTCGAACTACCAACATTAGGCGGTAGAATGTTCGAACTAGCTGTAACCTGTCATATGTTAAACGGGTGTGCAAAGGAGTAGGTAAACTATGCGTCACTGGTACGCTTGGAAAATTTTGTTTTGAAGTTTGTTTTAATTGGGAAATTGAATTTTGTTTACCTTGCCTTGCCTTAACAATTGCTAAACGGACTGGGCATTGATAAAAATTCGACATATGGTTGCCGTTATAATTCGCACAGCGAAAATTTTTACTCTCTTTCACAGGACATGCATCCTTTTTGTGAGAAGAGTCTCCACAAATCAGACATTTTTGGTCCATGTTACATGAACTTTGAACCATGGCCATAACGTTGGCAAACACGGCATTGGGTGATATGCTTTTCACCTCCGCCAAACTTCCTATAAGCTTCCCATTTTACACGCACGTTATATAAATCATGTGCTTTTTCAAAAAAATTTAAGTTATTAACCTCACTGCGGTTAAAATGAATTAAATAGTTTACAAGGGAAATTCGCTGACTGTTTTCGCCTCGTGATTTTTGTTTCATTAGAATTACTGGGGTGGGGGCTATGCCAAGTAATTCTGTTAAAGTAAGTTTGATCTCATCAACGGTTTGATCGTTGGTGAGACCTTTCAAGACAACCTTGAACGGCTTGGCGTTCTTGGTGTCATATGTAAAAAATTTGTACATCTTGTCAGTTGAATACTGAACAAGACGATCACGACCCTTTATTGAGTCGACTAATAAGCGGCATTCACCTCTACGGCCAATTTGATAGGTAACTTTAACGTCAGAAACAAACGTTGAAAGTTCCTTTTTGAATATATTAAATTCGGAAGAAATAGTTACCACAATAGGTGGAACTTTCTCCTTTTTTAAAGATTTTACATTTTGTTTAGTTTCATTATTAATAACTTCCATTTCACCAGCTTCTTGCTCAGGCAAAATATCAAAAGGATTGTCACTACAGACACTCGAAGTGTCAGAAAGAGATGCCTTTCTTTTCCTCCCCGCAGCGATGCGTGGTTTCTTTTTTCGTCCAGCCATTTCAGGTGATACGAAAAAAGTTAAAACAAATGTTAAATTCAAAAGTAGGTAGTCTTGAGAAAGACTGATGGTAGTCTTTAAAAGACACACTGACAAAACACAAACTTTGAAGCTATAGGCAGTCAAAGACCAGTCCACAAGCAACCGCAAACACGTCTGATCTGTAGGACAGTTCAAGACGCACTGATATTTTGAATGTATTACGCAGCTCCAAACCACTTATGAAGCATCAACCGATGTTCAGAAGGCATCGCTTAAACAGTGAAACCAGCAACCAATACTGATAAGTTGGGTACTGATAAAATAAATAAATTATTATCTGATCTGGTCATTTGAAAACATTATTCAATCATTACCAATAAACAAAAACATTAGATTTGTTCAAAACATTTTGCATTTAACTATGACTCTGGTTCGCATTCGGTTTCGCGTTTCTGGCGCCAGCGTCAATAACTTCTGCAGCAACAAGGCTCGCTATTGGCTGTTTCGGTTGCTGACGATTTTTAGGGATGCACAAGTCGTTAATACGCAACGGCCTGCGCAAGTAAAGAGCGGTTTTCTCCTGAAGTGGCTTGAATCATATTTAACAAACAGGCAACAAATAATAAAATTTAATGGAAAAAAGTCAAATCCCATTCAAGTTACTTCAGGTGTTCCCCACGGCTCCCACTTAGGGCCACTTCTTTTTATTTTGTACTTAAACGACATTTCCTTCGTCCTCAAAAATATTGAAGTTCTAATATATGCCGACGACATGAAGCTGTTTTTGAAAATAAAAAATCAAGAAGACATCTACATATGTATTCCAGAATGAAATCCACACATTTTACATCTGATGTAAGAAAAGCCTACTTGAATTAAATGTGAAAAAAATGCAAAATGCAGAAAATTAACAACGCCCAAAATTGTAATTGCATTAGGGAATCAGAATGTGAAGAAATGTGATGAATGAAGTTAGGGATTTAGGGTTAATCTTAGATTCTGAACTTAATTTCATCGACCACTATAACATTATCATACACGAGGCAAACAACATGTTAGGGTTTATCAAACGCTTCTGCTACAATTTTCAAGACCCGTACACTATCAAAACTTTGTATATTGCCTATGTGAGGTCAATACTGGAATACTGTAGCATTGTGTGGTCTCCTCGTCCTGGCGTACATGAAGAAAGAATAGAACTATATGCTCTTCGTAAGCTAGGTTGGACCTCACATCGTCTTCCGTCATATGAAGCACGTTGCATGTTGATTGACATTCAAACATTAAAAAAACGGCGAGAGTACGCGATGGCTTGATTTGCAAACGATATCGTTTCGCAGAACATTGACTCAGCATTACTACTTTCTAAATCGAACTTTTATCCACACATTCGACAGCTGCGACACCGTAGTTTATTTTCTCTTAACCATTATCGTACGGAATACGCAAAAAATGGACCTATAAATAGTATGATGAATTCTTATAATCAACACTGCGAAGCCATTGACTTTACGATGTCCCGGTATAAATTGAAACAGTATTTCAAGTCCTTGAGGCTGAGGACACAAAATTAATTTGTTTTATGTTTGTGTATAGTTTAGAAATTAATGTAACCAGTCTATATATATATGATTGACGAAATAAATAAATAAACTTTTTTGAGCGCCTCAAAACTGATCGTTCGCCCGAAACCGGAGTTTACCGAAACCATACGATTTTTGTGTATATGATACATATTCTGATTTTGATCTCAATGTATTCTTGAACAACTTCTGCGTTATGCGTTTCACGCATTCGTTGTGCGAAGTCAGAGCAAATTCTGTGCGAGTTGAAGAACACATTGGATGATTAAAGCTTGAACTTTTGCGTGTATATTGTTATTACAGGCCATGTTGGATATTGGCTACACGTTCAAATTTTTTTTTATGATGCCTACCGGACTAAAGAGAGAATTCAATTCAATGATTGGATGGTTGCTGGTGGCCACACGTCCAAAGTTTTTATGTTGCCAAAATTGAACCGTGCCTAAATCGAATGAGGTCTGTATACCATGAAAATTGAATGACTATGGGACTAACATGTATTTATTTTGCAGCTAACAGCCGTGGACATATGCATAACAGTCCATCCTCGAAAAATTCTGAACGGATAAGGCGACATGCTTAAATCACGTAACGCTAAAACCCCGATTTTTGGACCCCGACCCCCCATATGTAACGAAACGTAACGCCAACACCTATCGCCCCCATAAAATTTACGTAACGCTACAGAAGGATTTCCTTGATAAAAATGCTCGTTTTTTGAGAGTCTCTCCAGACATTTTTCGTTACGTAACGCTGAACTCACCTCCCCCCTCTCCTGTGTAACAAATCGTAACGCTCAAGGATACCCCCCCCCCCTTCACCCCTATGAGCGTTGCGTAATTTATGAATGCCTCCTAAGCAATTTTGTTATTTTTCAACTAGAGTACGTTCATAGTTCAATTGTGAATGAAGTGAACTATTATCGTCGAAGAAAGTTAAAAAATCTAACCTTGAGGAACATAAAACGAATGGAACTCTCACAATAAAATGGCATCAATCTTCATGTTCTTTTAATATGGGACATTCATAGTCATATTATTTATAGTGCAAGTATCATCAGTTGAGGTTTAGAGAATAATAAATGTATGCGTGCGGGAGTGTAGCTGCTGCAATTTCGATCAGTTTGCAGAGTTTTGTAGTTATTTATTCCTACAGAGAGCAACTAATCGATCCTACTGATGCTTAACATCGAATCTTCATATCAATATTCTAAAGAAGATCAAACTCATGAAGTAAACAAGTTTGGAAAATGAAAAAGTAACTGCAAACTTGAACTATCTGACAGTTTGTAATACCGTTCAGGTTAAGTTTGGTTTGCTCTACTGTTTTTTTTTTTTTTCATTTTGGAACTCAATAAATTTACTTAACCCTGACCGAAAAACTCTCACAAAACACGTCTGATGGTCGCGGTATTTAATTACCATTTTCTCTAAAAATGTACAGACGATCACCTTGGAAACTTCGTTATAAATCGAATAAATATTGTATAACTAGCTTAGTAATTAAGTTCGACCATATTTTACGGTAACTGTAGAGGTACTGTTCATGCGCAAATATATCTATTAATTTTGTTCTCAGGTGTTGTTCAGCAATAGTAAACTAGAAGGTAGCGACGATTAACCTCAAAATCCAGAATTAACAACAACAGTATGTAATAAGATGAAAAAGTTTGTTGATACACTTATGAATTTGGTTGTTTAAAAGTTAGTTGCTTAAAATTTACCGATTATAGCATTTTTAGTGTGCAAAATAGCCCAGGCAATTCATTTCGTTTCGGAATTTGACCTTCTGTTTATTCGACACAGACTTCGCAGCCAACCGTTATAGTGTACATGACAATTGCAGGGCAAGCGCTAACACTAACAATCTCCTTCCCGAATCGGGATTCGAACACATGTATGGAATTTTCACCGAAACGCTGAGTGGAAAATTATCAGAAAATTAACACCTTGTCAGTGGTCAACTCTCGTTTTGAATTAATTTACCTTATACAACGAAGATTTTTGATAACGCCGATACATATGTCGAACAACCAATTAGTTCTATTTGAATTTAGTCACTACTAAACACTTGTGCTGCGAATCAACATCACATTCGTACACCGTTTGTTTCCCTCATTGCTAGCAACCGATGAAACATTAACTCGTTCTGGGTCATGATCAGAAGTCCGATTAACTACCAGTTGAAAGGGAAAAAGCAGCACAAAAGCAAGGAGGAAAATCTCTGCTAGTCGTCGTCATCGTCGTCGGGAGCCCAGCAGCGAGTGAGAAAAACGTAACATTGAAAAGCGTCTAGTACCAACCAGTACCAACCGGCCCGTACGATGTCTGCCATCAGCAGCGAAGTGAAATGAAACCGATATGTTCATGTACACCTTAGTTCGAATCACTGCCACGAACAGCGGTACAAGTTCAAACGAAATCCAAATTAAGCAAGAAGAAATCAATAAGTTAGTTCATTTGATTCGCAAATAAGTTCTGCATAATGGAGACTTAATCTTTTTATAAAATTTCACTCAACAATTCACACCTCGAGAAGACTAGGGATAGTAAAAATGCACTGTACCCTTGGTCTTGAATGATCTGTGCCAATGTCAGACTTTACAGTACATTCTAACTCTGGCTATGGAATTCCGGGCCACGTATAAAGCGTGGTAAGCGGTAGTACCACTTAAGGAGGGCCACAAAAGTTGACACAGAAAATTGCAATATTCAATCGTCTTTCTGTGCTCTTGTAGTCAGCTAGGATATGAATTACCGTGCGTTTTCCCTAGAACTTGAGTGAAATTTACCACACGTCAACAACGTGCTGAAGTCATGCATTCATGCATGAGAACGTCTCCCTCAAGACCAGCAGTCGAGTGTGTTATGCAATGACATAATCATCATGCTATATGAACAACGATAGCAACAGCGCATAGATCTTGGTTGAACACGATAAAGATTTTATGCTTCGTATGATAGGTTGAAACTTCTCTGTTCATTTGCTGCTGTTGATGCAGTTAAATTTATGTGATATTGAAAGCATCGATCTTAAAAAATTTATTTGATAAATTGAATTGATATATTGAATTTTACCTCGACCTCTTCTAGAAACGCGATAGAACGAAGGCAGCCATCAATGGCATTGATATATTTTGTTTTTATTTTATCCCTCACGTTTCTTACTACAGAAGGTTCCGAAAATTAATAATACACTTTTATTTTGAAAAAAAAAAAAAACATTTGAGAGTCTTTTGATAATTGTATTCTCAGATATACTTAATAATAAGGTTTTCTTCCCAATTTAATTCAATTTGTATTATTTTGGGCCTTGCTTGGATGTCACACTAGCATTACTGGAATATACGATTAGAATGTGTACAGCAAAGCTCTTCGAAACTGCCTCCGTATGCAGACCGCTGTCGTTTACTCAATCTGGACACGGATTTGGATCAAAAGTCTGAGAGATACTCAAAGATACAATAACAATTTGTTTTCACATGATCCTCCCCTTTCTGCAGGGAGGGGGTCGCATTAACCTTTATGGAAGACGCGACGATTCTGTCTCATACCCGAAGCGAGATTTTTATGTTTTGACCGGTCCTGGCCAAAAATGTCACAAAAGAGAGAGGATCATGTGAAAACAAATTTTTATTGTATCTTTGAGTATGGCCTACACTCTTGATATTACATCAAACAGATTTAAAATAAGTTGATGCAACGTAGAGATAAACCTGTTCCAGTATTGTAGGGGAATTAAGGCAATATTGACTTGTTGCTGACTTCTTACGTAGATCAGACACCTACCAATCGTTACCTGAGACTTTTTTACTCAATATAAGACATAATTTGACTACCACTTTTAGATATTAGCGCATTACCATTAATGCTCAAACATACTCGATATTATTTCGCTTTGTGAAATATACTAAAACCATGCCAAAACCGTTTTCGTAGAGTTACCGTTTTGAGCTCAGTTTTTGTCCGATTTAAGATCTGTTTTTTTTTTAAAGATGGGTAAGAAAATGCTAATATGTGGACAAACTCTTAGAATTTTGACATTTGGCTTTAAAAAGCGTCTATAATCAAAAAAACTGTTCAGGTTTATTTACATAACACTATGAACCAACGAATAAGAGAGGTGAATAGAAGTCAGTCATAAGCAGTCGATTTTACAATGAACTCATGTAGAATCTGTCACAAGTTCAATCGATGTTCAAACAATTTTCATTGAAAGAAAAAATATTTTCCGGAGTCCCAGGATATGAATGAAAATTTCGCAGCATTGGGGAATACCGGAAAATTGATATTTTCTTGGAAGTTCCATCCCGGGACGTCCTGGGAAGGATGCTCTATCAAATACGTGTGCAAAGTTTTATTAAAATCAAAAATCTTCTATATTCGACGATAATGACGCTAATTTTTAGTTCACCGTTCAACGATACCACTAATTTTTGAGCAGGTTAGCGAGCTGTAGGTAAAATTTTGGCGTACAAAACTCGAAGCGCTACCTTGCTAAATTTGTAGAGAAACGGTAAATTTACAAAAACTGTGAGTTGTTGATGGTGTACGCTGTACATAAATTCCTTCAAATGAGAAATATGCTTTACTACGGCAGTTACCTTAACAACGTACGTTTCATTTAAACAACGTTCAATTATCTAGGGTCCCTCTTTTTACGACACAAATGCAAGTCTGTCTTTTTATCCTAAAATAGAATTCAAGCTATCATCAAGGATGTTACGGATGTGATTTTTTAGACATCCGCAGGTGGGGATGCGGAATATGTAAGTTCTAATACGGATGCGTTACGAATGACAATTTTCATGCGGATTTGTCACATTTAAATTTCCGGTTGCTATTTCGCTTATTTCGCATTACATGTTGCATCCAGTGCAAAAGCTCTTGAAGCCAGCAGTAAATACACCAAATAACATTTTACTATAAAATTTTATAAAACGATTTTTTTTTCAACATTCGATATCTTGTGATGCATAATACGGATACGGATGCGGATATCCGTAGCATCCCTAGTTTTTTTTACTTAGGTTATATATTACATAGCGAACTCGTTTAAGCTCATCCCAATTTACTGACATAGTGGCAAATTTGCCACTGTAGCTATCATAATTGTGCACAGTAGGATTACACTAGTCAATACAGGTTTTCCTTAGAGCTCGAGCTAAAAGAAAATTATAGCCTTTAAAATTTTCTATAAACTTTGATGCCTCTAGCAAAGATAGAGTTGCATGTAAAAGCCGCAGAATAATTGATTGCCGTGTTTGTCGCTTTTACTCTGGATACTTGACGCATTTCCGACTTGGCTAGGAGCCTAAAAACTCACAAGAATAATTAAAAAGCTACATTATGTTATTTTCTCAGTTTGTTCTCAATGGAAAGTGAAACGTCGCGTGCAACATTGTTCGATTTCATCATTTACCACGGTGACACAACCCTTCCTTTCCGTCGCAGTCGTGGAGATGCATAGGTAAACTCGGTCTCCGACAACAACGACTGTTACACCTCTTTTCTTATGATATCCTTCCTCCCCCTAACGACCATAGGAACGTGGCCGGCACCTTCATCAATCTATAAAAGCGGAAGCTACTAAATCGTTGTACATTGAAGATGGTATACTAATCCCAAATTGCCATATACATGGTTCTCTGTGCAACTCCACTAGCTTAGATCGATCACGGAGGAGCAACTACGGAATCTACCTACTGCTGGCCTATTAAACCCGTTGTCGTAGGTTCGAGTCTCGGCTCGGGAGAGACTGTCAGTAAGATCGTAGCGCTAGCCTCGCCATTGTTCTGTACACTAAACAGTTGACTGCGAAGTCTGTGTATAAAAAAATAGAAGGTCGAGTTCCCAATCGGAACGTAGCACAAAGGCTTTGCTATTATTGATTCGTGAATAATTAAATAAAAATGTGCACGAGTTTGAGTTTCTACGATGCGGTTAATTGGTGATTTTTATTTGAGTCAATCGAATTTAATGACCTTTTCCGATTCTCTGATATCGATGCTGCAATCATGATACCTGCCTCGAGGTGGGAGGCTGGTTTACCAAATCAGTCGTCGTGCGTTCCTGACTTGGAAGCGTCTGTCACTTTCAGTAGGATCCTGACGCAAGCCCCGCAATTGTCCTGTGCATTAATAGTTGGCTGCGTGAGCTGCGTCAAATAAACAAATATAGATACAAATAACGTAGTGCAATTGATCAATAGAAGCTGCAACCGTTTTCTGTAGAAACTGGTTTGTACATTACTTTAAATGCACTGGGATGCTGCAAAAAGCATTCCAAATTTGTATGATTTATGTCTTATCCGCTCGTCGAAGTGGACTCTGTAACTTTATGGCTGCGAGCCCTCAAAAAAAAATTAAGTGCTTCAAACAACTCGCGACGAACCCGGCGAGCAATTACTATGCGAACTCTCACGTAAGTTGACACGTTTTGATAATTTCTAGGGGCACCAAAATTCATAGGAATAGTGAATATAATCATATCATATCATATAATTGTGTCAAAAAATTATGCTTTTTTGTTCCTTAGCATGTAACGCATACATTTAATCAATGAATTCGATCCAAAATACGTCACTGCATGCGTGAATATTTTGTTAATAACTATCGCAAACATGGTTAAGTTACAATAATCTATAATTTTGCTAGAAGTACATCAACTTTGGCCTAATCTCACCCCTTCTATGGGATGAGATGGTGCCAAAAACAAAATGTTTAGTTTAATAACTGAAAAATGAATAGTAGTGTATCTATGAATAATTCACATGAACAACATTATGAAATTGTAAGTACAGGGACGACCATAAACAACGTGGACTATTACGGGGCTGGAAGGGGTTGACCAGAAACTACGTTTCATACGAATTATAAAAAAATATATGACTATATCAACTCGATATCTGAAATGACCAGTAATGAGAACGTGGTTTATAGACAGCCTCTATACACATAGTAGCGTCTCCAGGTTTCTTAAAAAAGGTAAAACGGTAGAACATAAAGCCTCAGAAGACTTTTTTTTCAATTATTTTTTGTCATTTACCACTGTATAGTCCATTGGTGATCTCAAAGCCGCTGGACACAAAATCATCAGTTTATATAGAATTGGTGTACAAATTTTTGTTACATTCCATAGGTAATATCAGTCATTGTAAATTTCCATCTAACAGTTGTTAGCTTACAGTTCTCAAACTTCCAGTCATTATTTCAAATAATACCATAACTAGAAAACATGCTCTATGTAAACAATGCAAGTGTTTTGGTGTATACTAGTACAATTTTGTCGTGAATGTGAATTCCGCACACTTCGCCGATCATTATAGCATAGCACAATCTCACCCCAGAAGAGCTCGAAAAGTGTATAGGGGAACTGCTCCATTACTCATCTCATTAAGCCGACATTCACGAAGAATGCACGGATTAAACACCAAATTTTCACGGAATCATTGAACAAATAAACTAAATATGCACGTGCTCTTCTGGAATTGTTTAGCATTGTAAGCAAAGCAAAGCAAAGCCTTGGTGCTACATTCCGTATCGGAATTTGTTTCTGTTTTACTATACACAGACTTCGCAACCGACTGTTAAATGTACAGGACAATTGCGGGGCTAGCGCTACGATCGTACTGACACTAACAGTCTCTCCCGAGCCAGGACTCGAACATACGACGACTGGTTTGTTAGGCCAGCATCGTACCTCGAGACCAGTTGGGAGATTTGTTTAGCATTGTATAAAATTCAGAATAAATCTAGCTAATTTTACTAAATATATAATGTTTAGCATTGTATATTTAGTAAAATTAGCTAGATTTATCCTGAATTTTGTAAAACAAACCATTTTTCACAACGCTTCCATATCCATCTCAAAACTTGAATCACTGCTCAATTATTCATCTCACGACGCCCCCACATTCATCACACTGTTAATCATGAATGTATCACATTATCATGAATGAACGTAGCCGCAGCCCGTCGTAGTAGGTTACCTAGATATCCGCTGCAGTTGTTTACGTGCAAAATCGGTAACCTAGGTAACCACTACAGTGTTGTAGATTTATGTCAATTATGTCGGAATAATGAAAATACATGCAGTGGAAATTTAGGAATTGCAGAAATTCATCTCATATATTTCTGCTAATTCAAGCTTGTTTCAGGAAATTTGAGGTGAAAATTTCATAGATTGAAGTATTCTTAGTGTAGTGAGTGATTCACTAAACAAGATTAAAATAAAAAGTGGTCCGCTAGTGATGAAAAAAACTTTGGTTGGCTGGTGAACGAGTCCCGTTGTAGCCGTATAGAACAATGCACGGATTTAGTTTTCTGAGGTAGGAGATTGAACTTAATGAGTTTTCGAGTGCGGATGCCCGACTCTAATATCAAATTTAGTGCTTTTAAGTGAGTTTTTGATGATTATACTTTATAAGGAATCTAAAATGAACTAAGAAGAATCCATACTATGGATTAGCAGATTAGTTTAAGAAGAAAATATGCGTTTTTTCCCTGTTTTCAATTGTGTTTTCACATTGTTGAAAAACATTGCTTACTGAATGAAGACAAATTCGATACATAATATTTCCGCAGCACATTGAAGAGGACATCCTAACGCACCATCTGAGCAGTAAGTTAATATGATTTCTTGATCGGGATGGTTTGCAGGGGACATTTTTTGATAACGTTATTTGCGCGTGTTTTTCACCTTGTATTTTGAATCATTATTTAGGTAAAACAGTTCACTAATAAATTTTATATTGTAATTCAAGTTGTGAATAAATATTTCATGTTTCATATAGTTTTGAGTTTGAGGCATTAGGTTCTAGTAATCTCAAGTAATTTCACATACAAACATTTCTCGTTTTTGCTTAATCTTACCTCCGCGGCCTAATCTCACCCCGGCAGACGGTATCTGAATACATATCTGAAAGACATTTCAACATCAATGTATGAAAGTATAAATATTACAATTAATAGTTTATGCATTCAATAAAACACTTATAACAGCTTTTGCGTAATATACTCGTAGTTAATAAAGAATTGCATTTACCCGACGCTAAATAAAACCTAACGATTTTCCTAAACTCAAAGTTCGCACAATTTTTTAAACATATTCTAAACATAAGTCAGTCTTACTAAAAAGTACAGAACACTGGAAGTGATGATAATCTCTTCATTCGTATTTGCTTTGCACCTGCAGAACATGGTTTACGAGATGCTCCGCATTGTTTTCAGTCAAAAGCTTAACTTTCCGAATGTTACCTTCTCTAATTCCCTTTTTTTCAAAATACTTTGAAATGAAAACAAACTTTTGTCCAAATTTTAAAATGTTATTTTCAAAACTCTTGATAGCAATTAAATAACTCATCGAATTTTGAATTTTCCGCTATAAACAATAAACTTTGACATTGCCAAAAACTGCTACTGACATACGTATTCATCACTACCGGCAACCAACTGGTCCGTGAAACTGGCAAAACCGGTGGATAGAAAAGAAACATGGATGAAAATTTCAAACGCAAATCCACTTCCGCTGCTATGGATGTACGAAGAGCATCATAAATTGCGCAATTGCATCCCCTGCACAAACCATGCAGAACGCAATCGCACACAATCTCGGCGATCTCGCACTCTACAAAAAACGTGACTCATCCTCACCATGCAGCCAAGGAGAACCGTACCGACAAGAGGGCGGACCGGCTTTTCCCACCCACTTTCGTTCGCATGACACAATCTCGCTGTCAATGCTAACCAAAGTCCGCGGCAGCCAAGCAAACCAACGACTGCATGCAGAAAGCTCGGGGTTGTCTAGGAGGCACTAGATCCACCTAGAGATGAATAAAAACCCGGCGAACGGCGATCGGCGAAAGCAGTGAAATGAAGGACGGCGCGAAAATAGCTCTACGCGCACTAGTGCACCACAGCAATGCAACATTGAACATTGAACGTTCCACAGCTAACCTAGGGAGGAGTCAGCGGGAGCCTATGAAGAACCAGTAACACCACAGCAGTGCAGTGGAGGAAAGGGGCAGTAGAAAAGTCGAGTCTACAGCCGTGAAAGCATGGTGCAGCCCGAGCTGCGCACTCGTTCAACTCGTCATAGACCAACAGTCGTTGCCACCGCCGAAGGAAACCTTGACATTGACCCAGATTTACGGTTATCGCATTTCTCCTCCCGGCTCTAGCTCCAAAGTTGAGGCCCCATCGCGAGGAGTCGATTCAGTAAACGTATGTTCGTGTTTGTGTTACTATCGATTGTGGTCTAGCTTTCTTCATCTCTCTCCAGCAATGTTTCACTAGTGGAACTCACCATGACGCTCTGCCTGGCCGCATCTAGTAGTAGTGGTAATAATAGTAACCCGTTTGTAATGAAACTAGCTGGCAATTTAGTTTGTTTCTTCTATGTTTGCACTCCATGTGGTATGTGGTGGTGCCTTTGATCGGAACCCGAGCCCAGTTGTGCAATAGCTACCTCTGATTGATCAGGTTTCCACGCCGGGGAACGCGGACCGCGACCACTGTTACTTCATTGGCCGAACCCACGGAGCTGGTTCTGTCTGTGCGGCGCGGGAATGCGCTTTTTATTTTGAAGCCAACCCACTGGAAGTAGCGAGCGATTTGTTTTGACTGAAATTCCTCTTCACTTCGCGATTCGTAACGAAGAAAGTGAAAACCGGTGGAGAGCCGTGTGCTGAAGTAATATGCTAATTGATATGAATTATTCAAATTAAATGGCATGATTTGGCGATTAATTGTTGGGTATGGTCGTTGTTTTTTTTTCTCTTTTTTCATAGAAACAGTTTAGCAGTGGAGTGGTTTGTTTCGTTGACACAGTGAGCTTTAGCTTTGCGGATTATTATAATTTGAATTATTCGAACCAATATTGATAATGGTGCTGCGGACAGATTTTATAAATAGTTAATCAATGTGCAATTACACTTTTCTCACGTTTTTGGCATTTTATTATATATTCAAAGTATATAGTACTAACAGCCATTATTTTCACATTATTTATTGTTATCATCACGTAATAGGAAAAATATCAGTACGACACGCTACTAGCACCTCGTTGTGGCATAATATGCTTTCACTGACACTGGTATCAGAAACAACTGATATAGAACGAATGTTCCTGTGCAGATGCAAGATATGGCCTCTTTCAACCACTCTTAATTGCTTATTTGGTAATATTTTCAATTTATTTTGTTATTTCTTCAACATCCGAGTGTCACGTTTCATTTTTAGAAAATAGACCTTTTTCATGCGTATAAAGAAACAGTTTTATTGAGAACAGATGGTTGAGTAACTCCATAAACGTTTCCTTACTTACTTAGATGGCCGTACGTCCTAAGACATGACCTGCATAATCCGTACTTAACGTTATTGCGTTCGTTGCTGTTGTTTTTTAATGGTGCGGGCTTGCAAGGCCAGCGACCAACCCCACTATGTCGCAGGAGGGCCATCGTAGTGCCATTGTTTAGTGTCCCGGGCACTACCAGGACTTGAGAAGGACACTGCGTTACTTAGAACGCCTCTGTTGGTGTCGATCCCAGGAAACTCCCTTCCGAGGAAGGAAGCCCCGCCCCCTGTCAGCATGCGACCAGCAGTCCCACCAGGGTTGGTTACCCGATCTTTCCACTGGTTACTCGCACATCAGTTGGTACCACGAGAAGGTAGGGGTACGGTAACTGGAAGGCTGAGGTTCACTAGTGGGAACTGTTATGCGCCTTTGGCCCAGTCATTAACCAACCATTAACGTTTCCTATTTTCTTTTAATTTTTATTTTGGAAAAACTGTTGGTGCTCATTTTACCAAAAGCTTGAATTTTTCTCTGGTAATTTTGAAATATTTCGAAAAAACTGATACATCTAATCAATATTTAGTCTTTAAAAACTTCCTGATTTGAAATTTCTATTGGAATCATATTGCATCGTTGGAATATAATTATTCTCAAAAATGCCGAGCTCTATAAAATGCTATAAAAGTCTACAAAATGCTATAAAACCTAATTTCTCTCGCATTTCTCCATCCTGAACTTTTGACAAAGGTTTTGAAATAACACCAAAAAATGAAAACATAGATTTTTCTGTTTTTGTTTCAATTAAAAGATTGGTTTGGGGCCGTTCACATTCCACGTGGACACAAAAATTGCCATTGTAGACACTCGTCTCTTCCAGTGAGCAATCGTTGACATTGACCAAACCACCCCCCTTCCTTTTTCACGTGGACATTTTTTACAAATAAAAGGTGAGAAAAAGGACACACACATAAAATATGTCAGCAAAAGAATAACAAAAATAATTTTAAAATCAGAACGAAACCACCTGAAAAAGAAAAGCTATAAGTTAAAAAAAAATCCAAAATCCACTCTAGAATGACTTCTAACATAACAAAACTAGAAAATAATCATAAAATTGCCAAAAATCAGCTCAAGATCTTCCTGACATAAGTTCCTGAAAATACATAAACAGCCCCAAGAAATGATTTTTAATATAGTTGTCAACTGCTTGAACAAACAAATAAGAGACCAAAAACAAAAAGGATTCAAAAGTTAGTTCAAAACGACTAAAAGCTTCTGTAGAAGCTGAAAAAATAAAATCGTCTCTACAAGTTAAGTTTTCTAAAATAAAAGATTAAAAAATAAAACAATGATGCCAAGCTTAACTCAAAATGCATAAAAACACTCCGAGTAGTGGACTGACTGGAAACATTTTAAACAGTAAGTAAATAAATATAACTCCAATTTCAGTTCAACAAGTGCTCAGGAAAACATGAAAATCCAGAAAATGAGTTTGAACTCACCTTATATTAGAAAAAGGCCGAAAACTACAATCAGAACTTTATTCGACATTAAACTTAAACATCTTTTAGAGGTCTCTGTAATGTAGAGAGAAAGCATACAAGAGTTTATGGTGAAAAACATTCTCAAACTCCAGAAGAAGTCGAGAAGAAAATAATCCTAAATACAACTTTAAGTGAATAAACACGTTAGGGGAGAATTATAACAACAAATCATAACAACGTATCTGAAGATAAGGAAAAATTGAAAATGAACGCAATTATAGTTTTTTTTTCGAACCGGTTCGCACATTTTCTGAATAAAGTAATATCCTTTTAAATCAGTTGAGACCAAGAACGAAAATAATAATAAAGTAATAGAATTTACATTGAAAGTCATGTGTTGCTTTCAAAATTTTTCATACATATTATCACACACATTGGAAAACAGGCAGAGGTTGTTCATAAGACACGACCGCAAGGTTTACGTAGAATTACGACAACCTGTCTAATATCAATGTGTTTCTTGCAATAGGATTGGGAATTCGGTCGACATGTTCTTAAGTTGACTCTGTTGAAAGAAAGATGGAAAAAAATTGTGTTATACATTTTGAAAAGTCATTTGAAGTAGTTAAAATTTTTTTGCCACTCGCGCGTATTATGATATTCTGTTGTGACAACTCAGTAGCTGATAAAGTTTTGAAAATGGTAGAAAATGCTACCGAAATAACAACAGAACGAGAATCATCCCATATGTCATGCAAATGACAATCTGCAACAAAGAGAAAATAGTTTTCTAGCGCCCCAAAATGTTTTTTCAAATTTTCTACCGTTCTGGCGAACACACAAACTACAAAAGGACGTTCTGGCGAACATCCATAGTACTACAAAAGGATATTATTTCTTTGCATGCATTGAAATTTGATTTTAATCCACTTACTGCATGATTCATGGTTCACCTTTTACGTGTCTTCATAGACCCAAACAGGTTTAGTGAAAATGGGAAGTTTTAAATTTTCATACCCGTTTGCCTTGAAACTATGACATATGAGTTATGCAAGTTTTGAACAAAAACGACGAAATACCGATTTTGTAATAGTTTGTTCATTATTCGTTAAAGTCACAGTCAGTAACGAACCGGAACACCAATACCCACCCCTTGAAAATATGTGGTCGTACTTGAAAGGACGGTTGGTTTTAGTTTCCACAAAACATGTTATGCATGACGACGGTGCTACTCACACAGAAGGGAGATTCAAAATCTAGCGCTGTGGAAGGTGTTGTTTACTGTGTTGTTCCGTCCCCTATGGAAAATAGCGAGATATTTGAACTTGCCGTCTGCTGCAGCTCTGCTTGCTGATGGTCGATCCGGTACCCAGTAAATCATCCTCTTGCAACAGTGATCTGATATACCACCTCCGATATACCGATATTGCTACCCGCTGCCGGTCTCAGCTGCTTTTGAGTTGGAACCGTTCTTCCCACCATTCATTAGTAAAATGATTGGTTTGAGCAGAAATAGGCTTTTATCTAGTCCAAGAGTGCACCACCGGTTGACTAGGTATAATATTGTCGACCGTGTTAGAGAAAGCAAGCGTTTCAACAATGCTTGACCTTTTTCAATAGCACAGTGTTTGCATAAATATGACTTTTCGTGTCGTATGAGAGCAGATAACAAAAGATGTCGCACTCAGTTACACCACATTCTATCACACTGCTGTTGGGTATTGCATATTGCTGAAGGAAAAGAAAATTTAGTTCGTGATGAGACATTTAGATGTAATCGAGTTTACAACGGACTTTGTCAAGGCGTTCTAACAATTGTGAATGAAGTGTAATGAATGGCAGAAAAAATATTTACTCTTCAATTAAGTATTCAATATGTCCTTGAAAGGAAAATTTTCTGTTTAATATAATATCTCATATGATCCTAATGGCATCTTTGTGCTATCCCCAACAGAGGGAATCTTCTGATAACTGAGTCGAAAACTGTTTTTACGCTCGAAATTTGGCGGCCGTCAGATTTTGATTACCAGCACCCCTATTTGTGTGTTGCTAAAATACGGTAGCTTTTCGCTGGAGCAGGTACCAGCTAATGTAGCTACAGCTGATGCTGCCTGTGTGTGCTTGTGTGGAACCTATTTCTAGATCCCACTGTCTGGCAGTGATATTATGAAACAAAATCATATAATACAAAAGAATATGCAGAAATACTTAGCAAGTTTTGTCTCTTTCTCCCTGCTTTCACTCGTTTGGCCGTGCTGACCGTGTCGAATTGAAATAAAGCGGTCTCCACATGCTGTTTCGATGAACGGACTAGCGCTATCCTGCTCACACTTTAGACGTATCTAATGGTTTTCAATGCTCCTTTCTTTGATGATTTTCCACTTTACTTTACACACTTCCAATCGCTTTTATCACGTACAAGTTCACCGTTTTCAAAAACTTGTATCATCTATACTTATGAAAAACATTGATAATTTGACAATAAGCTAAGAGCAAACGAGAACTGCGTGCTTAATGTTAGCCGTGTAGCCAGTTCCTCCTTGAATTTGATGCTGCCGGCACCCCGAGAAGGTGACTTTTTACAAGAGGAAGTAATGCCACTTCACCTGCCGCTGACGCTGCTACCACTACCGCTGCTGGTATTCCAACTGCAGCTTCCGCTGCTGATACCCCAGCTGCAATCACCGCTTCTGGTATCCACTGCCACTGCTGCACCCTTTACAACTTTGTTAGGGCTGTGCTAGTGGCCATCCACTAGTAAACTGATCGGCTTAAGCAGAATCAGGCTCTCATGTAGCCCAAATAGTGCATTCCCGGCTGACTAGGTATAGTATTCTGTCGACCAGCATTAGGTGACCAATCACAGGTCGAAATCGGCGTTTTAAGAAGACTTGACAATTATCAATAGTATTTTTTTCTTACGCGGATTACAGGATTTCTTTATTCGGATTCCGGAATTTACACGTTTTATTTTTCGCAGACTCTGAAATTGACGCGGTTTCCTTTCACGCGGCACGTATTTCCCGCGTAAAAAGCGACTTTAGTGTAGTTCGAATCATCAAACTAGCAATTTCCTGCATTTGGGCGAGTGCATAGATTTTTTTTCCAATCGGTTGGGCAGTAAATCGGTTGGAAGCTGACTGAATTTTAAACATTTGAAAGTGGAGTTTTTGAGTTTGTACCCCTATATATGTTACCGTAAGACGCGGCTTAAAAAGCATGGAAATAAAATAATCTCCAATTTTTATAAAAGAAAACGCCTTTGAAAGCAGAAAAAAGCTTAAAAATTGTCCTTGAATTAGTATCTAATAACTTTAAAAAGCAACTTCAAGCCAGAAAAATACTAAACTCAAGAAAAATCTATAGCAAGTTCAATCTTAAACGCATAACAACTCTCGTAAACGAAACAAGAACATTCTATAAACCCTTTGAAAGGCTTCAAAAGGTTTGAGTAAAAAAGAATGAATTCCTAGTTTAGTTAAAAAAGATTGGAAAACGGCTTTAAATACTAAAAAAGCCAACAATTAAAATAGTATCTTATGCTTTAAATGGGCAGAAAATGATCAAAAGTTACCGAGAAAGGGTTGAAAAATGCTTCTTAAATACAGAAATAATAGACGAAAAAAAAATTCGTCCAAAGTTATACAAAAAATCCTCTCAAAAATGGATAAAGCAAACTTAGTAATCTGAATCAACTAGAAATGCTTGGGTACGCTCCGAAAACCTAGAAATATTACAAGGTATATACAACCCTGGACGTGGAACTAAACACTGCAGGATTTTTAGCGACAAAGGTTACAGAGTCCGCAGACATAATAATTTCGTTTGTTTAGTGACTTAAGTATTTTTATTCCCAGCCTCTCCTTAATATCTTTCTTTAGAAATACATTTAACAACAATCGAACTCACTCTGAAAATAACTTCGAAGCCGTTACATAGCCTCACTAAAAGAGAAACAAACAACAACAAACAAAATTATCAAGATCCGGCAAAAAATCGTAGCAATCAACAGTTACAACGAAGTTAAAGTTTAAAAAGCTTCATTTTTGTTTCTTGCTTGAAAAGTTTTTTTTATTTACCAACAATTCACTGTGTTACGAAGGCAGCTAATACACGTATATTATTTGTTTAGTTAAACATACTGGTTTGAAAATCAGTAACAACTTACACACTTAATAAAAAAAAAGTCGTTCGGTAATATTATTTACAATAATCCATCGGTAAAGTGTAGTAATACCGGTATTCCTGCAAAAAAGCATGAAATTAACGACTGTTCTGTAAGATCTGTATGTTTTACCATAATTTTGTTAATTTTTACCGAAATATTTGCTTAATTTTACATTCACCGAAATCTGTATAACTTTTTACCGAACAACCTGTAAAAATGTCAAATTGTGAATGTGGTGGCCATTTTTCTCTAACGTGCAACCGTGCAAGACGCGAATGTTTTCTACTGGTGCTGCTGATTTGTTTTAATTGTTGTTTTTTGTAAACAAAGGATATTTATAATTTGGAAAATATTTATGGTGAATTACTGAAACAGGATGTACGAGTCGCTAACATTTTTCGTAAGTAATCTGGTTAATTTAGTTTGATTTTTCTGCCACCGGTATTTTTTACAGGTGCGTTCGGTATTTTTGTTCATTTTTAAAGTTTCTTTCGGTAAATTTTACTGGCTGCTCGGTTTGGAACATTACCAAAAAGCTGCGAAAATTACCGACCACTCGGTTGGTGGTTTCACAAACTGTTCGGTAATTTTCGGAAACACCGAAGATTTCACCGAACGTTCAGCTGTTGAGATTCCGGTAAAATTTTACCGAATTCGGTGTTTTATTTTAAGTGTGTATGTTACTATTAATTGAAAAAATGCATGCATAATATCGATAAGGTTCGTTAATTATCAAGAAACTCGATCTTTGGCGAAATTTTGCACATCATCCCTAGTAAACACATAAACAAATCTTTCATTTATATTGAATGGTAAAAGTTTCACACTAACTTTCCAACACATAGTAAAAATAATGAAAAATAAATTAAACAAACGCTTACTTGGATCAAATTCACGTCTAAAACTAGTCTGCCGTTAAATGTCGGTCATTCCAATTCATAATTACCATATAATAGGGTTTGAATTCTATTTTTTATTCAAACGAACAGTTCGAATGAATTAGAAAGAAAGAGTTAAAAAGATCTTGTAAGATCATTCAAAATTTATTTATTATGTTAATATTAAGAACATCACTACTTTTGTACTGAGAACCATTCAGCCATCGGTGCAATATAACCATTAGAAGAAACATTTCATTAAGCTTTTAAAATTTCCTGAACCGTTATTTCCTGATACCGTTAAGAAAAACTTGAGACGGCAACTTAAAAAACTAAGTATACGCATTTTCAAATAAACGCTTAACATCATCGTACGTCATCTTGCAATCCTAAAATAAAAGATAATAACAAGCCAGTTGTGGTGGGTTCAAATCCCGGCTTGAGAGAGACTGTTATTGTTGGTAGGATCGTTGTGCTAGCTCCGCATAGCGGATATTGAACCACTGAGAAGAAGAAAAAGAAGGTTTCATAAAATCTATAGAATAGGATACGAGAGTGCACTACGTTGTTGTTTTCTACTTTCATTCTCTTACTCTTTAATCGCTAGTGCATATCTCGTATGTCTCTAACCATGGTACTGATCGTAGTTTAGAAGCTGTTGTTTTTCTTAGACTCTCCGTACTTTTTTCTATCGTACTTATTTTACGGATTTCATTTCATGAAATCATAGTTCCAACCCAAGCAACAATTGAAACATAACAAAATAATAAATCGTGATTATTTGTTGCAGTAAAGAAATTCCGAGGTTTTAAGGAACATTTCTTGTTACTACGATGAAATTGTAAAGAAACAAGCAACAACTAAAGTTGCATCGCTGCTCAAAAAACTTTACACCAACAACGTCATTCGAGTGGTTGGATTTGTTGTTGAAACGTGTAAACGGCATTTGAAAACCTAGCCTTCACTGAATAGATCTAGTGGGTGGAGCATATAGGTTGCCAACGTGATGCTTGCGAGATACAAAAAACAAACACACAAAAATACTTCTAAAAGTTGCTGTCATGTTCTGAAGCCATGTAACAGCAACTTTTGCTCGATCGATCGCCTTATATTTGTTTTTGAGATGAGGTTATTTACTGCGTTGTAACTTTTGGGTACTTGGACTAGAAGTCGTCCAAAAAGTGTGGGTCTCTGAAACGAAATGTGATAAATTGCTTTGAATTTCATTATCACGCTGAGGTACTGATGAATTGAAGAAGCAAAATTAAAACTGGTAATGACCATTAGCATGATAAGGTAAGCAATATTTAAAACTGAGCCATGAACCTGCAAGTGTTTCTACAGCAAATGACGTAAATAGTACAAACGAGAAAAGTAAATAGAAATTGATAACTGGAGTTGAATCCTTAAATTTCTGGAAACAATAAAAAATAAATCGCTATACAGACAATCTCCTTCCATTCTGACCATTTCCCGTTTACAATCTTACCACAACGCCATAAAGTTTCTATTGCGCCCTAGTTGCTGTTACGATGCATCTTCGTAGCTGAAATTTTACCATGCAGCATTTACCATGTTGTTATTAAATTCCATGCATTAAATCATACACATTGCGGTTTCATTCTTGAAACTTGTGTTGAAACAACGAAAATGTTGCAATTGGCTCCACCTCCTGCCCTTCTTTTGTCATTGTATAAGAAACTGAGATGTAACTGCAACTTAATTTCGCATAAGAATTTGTTGCTTTGATGCACAAAGTTCATATTCGAAACAAATTTTGCTGCTTGGGAAAGCATTTAACATCCGGGTAAAGATTTTCCATTTAACGAGATGGTTCAATGATGGTAAAATCTCGCAACTGGATTAGGCCCAATTAATGTGGCTCGATTGACTAGTGATTAGCGAACAGTGGATTCGAGTCCAAGTCGAAGGAGCTATCTTGTTTCAATCTTTACGACATGCTATTTTTAGTTTTTCCATGTGATAAAAATAATTCTAGTGCTTCACAATGTCACCTACTAAGCAAACAACGAACGTACAATAATTGCCGCTTATCCAGCGCGAACGACAAATGCATTTACATAGCGCCAACATAAAACTTGTTAAACCGTGCAGCAAGAATATGCAAACGATCAAACTCGGTCAGATAACGAGACCTTGATGTGCAAAGTCCCCAACGCATAATGAATGTTTGAACTTCATTTTCAACCCATCTATGGAATGATTATTGTTCCCGGTGCCGACGCTTTCCAAATGAATGAATTTCTTGGACAAATGAATTATTTGAGCAGAAAGAAACATTGCAAACACCGTCTGTGCCTAGCAAAAGCCATAAGTTGGAAAGAATCTCGTGCAATCATTAAGCGCCATGCCGCATTTTCATTTCGTTCTTTTTTTCGCTATACTCATCCAGCCGCAGTAAATTATTCATTAGACTACAGGACGTGGAGAGTCAGGCAACGGTACAGACTCCTGGTCTTCTGTATGCTTAATCGTTTTCCTACGGATTTCACTACGCTGGAAAAAAAATGAAACTATTCCTCGATTTTCACTGTTTTTCTGTATTATTGAGAGTTTGCATTCGTTGAAGTACGAAGCATGAAGTGGTTAAAAAGGTCTTACATCCTCCCACCACGATGAGCGTCGGTACGGTTCGATGGTTTCGGTATTCCCGAATCCGTCCCGATGTGTCTGCGTCCCAGTTGTGCACCAACGCGCAACGGCGTCAATCTATTAAATTTTTGCCTTAATTTCCCTGAACCTGCCAGTTCACAGTGAGAATTCGATGGGTGGCCAACAAACAAATTTCCATCTAGTTCACAGTGTTGACAAATTATTATCATGCTCCGCCTGAAATAGAATTTTATGATTATTATTTAAAAATAAATATTTTTTTAAATATTCACAAAATATGTTTTTGCAGAACGAACTCTCAGTGTGTTTTGCAAAATAACTGCATGTGCATCATCTGACCGACCGGAATTGTTCTGGTGGCTTGAGCTCGTGTGCCGGATCGTGTTTGGTTTGTTGGAGTTCTTTTTTTTCTTATTTTTTTTTTTACTGTTGGCAAAAAGTATATTATTTTGCACCTAACCTCTTGCCGAGCGTGGTAGACCCCAAATTCGAAAGCCCCGATGCAGACACAGGAAATAGAATACGAGTGCAAGGTAGCGAAGAAAAAAGAAAGTTGCTCTTCTCGACCGAGACGCTCGACGGTTCGTCTATATCCTTTCGCGCGCCGTCACTCGTTTTGTTTTATACTCCGGCATGGTAGAACGAAGGAAAAAACGACGAATCTTCAGAAAGTGGGACTTTCAGCACGAAACGAGATACTTTTTTTTGGTGCTCTCATCTTCGGATGGATGAGCACGGCTTCAGGAATCAAGAAGTGGTTTGAATGAAAAAGGCCATTTCTCATTTCATCATTAGTTATAAATTTTACAAGCGTCCACAAGTATAAGATGTTCTTCTCGACTTTTAACGCTTCAAAGCTCAGGGTTTATACTACTTTAGAAATAGTTACGTTTCGCTGTATCACTCCACTAATGCTTATCTTTTTTCTTATTTTTATTTTCAGGTAATAATTGATGAGTACAACAGCAAGTAAATTCACCACGAAGATGATCAACTCTAAAGTATACTGTTTTGTTATCATTTAAACTCACACGTTCGAACTCACTCAATCCAGTTTCCCTCAAGCGTTTCGAAATATTCTGCAAATTACGCCAAGGATCATTAAAATTAAAGACCCGATTTTTTTGTCACTGAGAGGACTTACCGTCAGGATTTTGATGAACTAATGATTAGTGATCGACATCGGACCCGGTAGAGCATGTGTATGAGCATGAGCAGAGAAAGCTTTTTGAGATATTGTAACATTTCTAATGTGCTCAGTATTTCTTTATTTTTTAAAGTCAATAAAATCTCCGTCCGCGTCTTCGCGGTCATTAGGGAAAGTACGGAAAAGATTGTGAATTCAACGATTGACATCGCATCCAAGCAAATCTTTTGGTGAAAATATCAGTAATGCAACATAGAATAACCATGTATGGTTTCATTTGCAGTATATTGAAAATTATTACATAAGTTCTTTCGCAGTACGTATACTATCAATTAGCAAATTAATAGTTTATCTAAGTTGCCCTCACATTCTATAATTATGATACATAAGCATTTTTGTGCGATTCAGGATTTTTGAATATCGTTCACTGCATTGAAATTCATTCATCACAAGAAAGCAAAGTAAAAGTGTTCATATGTAAAAGCATTCCTCATCTTTGCAAACAACCAGTTGCGAAACGTTTGCAACATGATTTCAAACTTGTGTCTTCATATGTGAAGCATAAGATCACGAAGGTTCATTTCAAAGCAAATAAATATTCGCGAAGCGAACCGATTAATACAAACCAACAAGTGAAGTTTTGCCACACTAAAAATTGTTTGCCTACAGTCTTGTTTCCAACGCTCATAGCTCATAGCTTTGTTAAATATGAGAACATATAGTGGAGGGAGATTCAATATACGAGCCAGGGAGTCTTGGTGCGATCATTTTCATGTGCCTTCTGCCTACGGGTGCGTACAGATGTGTGCGGCTTTAGTAGCAAAAGTTTATACTAGAGATACCCGCATTACACGAAAACACAAATCACATCGACAATTTCGTACGGTAATCAGTATTCCGTACCACCGACCATACGGAAATTGCCGATTCTCCCTAGTACGATTCTTAGAAGTTGGTGTTATAAAGTTATGATTTAATAGTGGCTCACGATGCGAACTTTAAAAAAATTAAATTAGGAAATATATATGATATATAGTCACACCAATTTGTCATACCACCTGCAAACCTGTGTATATGGCTATATACTCTTAGACTTAGACTTTTCCACTGTTTTTGTATAGTCGAATAAACAGCTTGTTTTCTGTTTAATATTCTCAGTGAATTAAAAAAATATATCGAAAAAAATCCCTACAAATTGAATAAACAAAAAATTGGAAGATCTATTGCTGAGATAAACGCCACTGTTTTCAAAAAGGAATCTATAGGCATAAACCTATATTCCTTAAATTTTGAAATTTATCATTTTATTCTGAAAATTTATTCAAAGATTTGAAGCCTTCCGTATAAATCACACAAAAACTAGGTACACTAATGGATATAAACCATTTGAAATATACCATGATCTGTGATTTGTTTTCCAGTAATTTGTCGAAATCAAACCAAAGTTTACGCTGAAAGATTAGAAATGTCTGTGAAAAGAAAAATCAAAAATCATACAGGGATGATTTTTCCGAACGGAGTCACATCGACCCGTAATGAAAGCAGGCCTGACTAAAAATCGGACTTAACTTTTCGTTCCAATATCAATCATAGCAACTATCTCTCTTATTTTATTGACTATAAGACAAGTCATGCTACTGTTTATTTAGCCACTAAATCATACTCTCTGCTGAGTAGATGCATGGGGTGTGAAAAGTGTGCAAGCGATACAAAATAGTTTATTAGAAAGGCTGAGTTATACGTCCTGTGGTGGTGTAACGAAAACGCATTTCACCGGAGGTTAGAAGTTGTGGGTTCGTGTCCCACTATATTTTTCGAAATTTCTAATATTCTATTCCCCCAGTTAGTTCATTTTTCTATCGTCGACCCCACGTTTGCTGCTCGAAATAAAGTTTATAACAACTGCTATTTTCAAAAAATTGATAAACTCATAACTTAGTGTCAAGCGGATTCAGGAGATGTTTCATCTATACAAACGTTTAAAGACTAGCATATTTTCAAAACGCCCGATCAGCTTCAGTTGAACTCGGGCACACATTCCAAGATATGAAACCCTACACGCATAAGCTAGAGCATAAATTCAATTTTATAAAGACACCGTTCTCGCATAATAGCCAGCGCTACCGAAACATCTTATTCGCTTTGTCTGCTGACGCTGACATAAATTACACCCAATTATGCTACCAGTTCCAGTCGAACGGGTTACACCCAGCGTGGCACGTGCGCCCTCCTAATGGATCCATCACCTGTCCCGTGTGCCATCATCTTTCGTTGCAATACCGGTTATTTTGAAATATGATCCAGCGCTGCGCCTATCGCAACCTTCAAACTTGTTTACTTAGAACTAGTGTACGCATCCTTTCCAGTGTGCACGGCGAAAGATGGTCACGAACTGGAGCAACTCGGCCCAGGTCGTGCTCTGGGTTCAACCATTCGGCAGACAAAACAAGCATTCGGTTGGATCTTGTTGAAAATAGTTGCGCAACGGACAGGTTTATCCGGCCATCGTGCAACCTAGCCAATCTATAGGTGACCCTGGCTGCAGCTGCGTCCGATCAATTTTATCGGAAAATGATCCATAATTAGGTGCCAGTACAAAAGTAACAAAAATGTGGTAACAGCCTTCATTCAGCCGGTGTGCTAATTGCTCAGGATGTTTTTCGCTCGAAACTTTCCTTTTGGCCTAGAATTTAAAGTAGTTCAACGGCGTTGATGGAATTGTTATGAACGTTCTGTTGTAAACTTTATTGGTGGCTTGCATTATGCGAATGGTGGTTTTCGTTTTCGCGAGGAATTAAATTATATCGAAAATTTCAATTCCTCGCTTAATACATTGAATTTAATAAGCAACTATTGCACAAGGTTGTTTTAAATTTATTAATTGATGTGATTTTTATTGCAAGCAATAAAATTCACAACCTTTCCTCTTTGTGAGGAACCAATTCTTGTATGATATTTCAGATAAACCAGAGAAGTGATGTAAACAAAACTTTTGCGAAAAACAGATTTTGTTTTAGAGATTTTGGGGTTTCCGTAAACTTGTTATTAGCAAAGAAGCAAAATTTTTCGTTACTTTCGATTTTGTCATATAGTATAAAAGTACCTTCGTTGTGGTTCATCACAGTAAAATTGGTCAGTAAAATCAGCCCCAAAGATTCTTCGCATTCCTGGGAATCTACTTCAATTGTCGTTTCAATATCCATAAAATTACTTCAACAGGTTTTTATGGTTTTGGGTACAGTCAGGTTTTTTTTACGCGAGGATACATACCTTGTGAAAAATTGTGTGAATTAGAAAATCCGCGTAAAAATCGCGGTAATTAAAAAATCCGCGGAAAGAAAAAATGGCTTTAGAAAAAACCTAAGACGCTCCACGACCTGTATTTAAAAGTGTACTCTTTAGCAGTCATACCGGATCTTTCGGAGGGCGGAGGGTCGTTTTGCCAATTGTTTTACTCAATAAACACTTACGTTTTTGGTTTCCAACTCGCTCCAACACTACAAAAATCTTAATCGCTGTTCAAGAAGAAATCGTTTAATCGTCGAGCACGTACGAGTGTTTTTTTTTATCTCGAGCACATAACGATTGAGTTATTGGTTTTCCATCCATGTCATTTGTTTAAAAGAGAAGTCTGACACCTTTTTTTTGAATTTACACGAGGTTTTTACAGAGTGGTCAGTCGAAACTCGCAGATTAAAACATAAAAAATTCGTACTGCGGTGATTTAGTGGAACTGTCGCGGGCTGATTGACGAATCGTGGTAAGATATAATGGAGTTATATAGAAAAAAAATTTTTTTGATAAAAATAGATTGCATTCAGTGAAGTAAGTAAGTACTAGTAAGTCTGGTCAAGAAGCCAAATACTTTGAGAAATTTTAATTTTACCACCACTGAAACAGCGCCTTTTCTAGCCATTGACATTTTTCCAGGTTTCGTATTTCCCAATCTATGTTCATACAGTGTCTTCTTTGCATTACCTTCAATTTTCCAATTTTCATTCCAAATATATCTAACTTATGTTCGGTTAAAATTCTTTCACAAAATTGTCTGCAACTTTATCCACAATTTTACTCTCATTTTTCTAGCTGCACGATGCTGGTGGATTCGTTCGCGTCATACATATGTTCAGAAGAAGCTGATTAGATTTCAAATAGCATATCAGTTCTATTATCATCAGGCTTGTCCTATTATCATCAGGGGGATTCCTGAAGTCATAAAGAACCAATCTTTTGCAGGAAAATACTCTGCAAAATGAAGAACCATCATGTACAAAATAAAGCTCTAGGACATCATTTACCACCTGACAATAACAGTTCAATCCTGACGATAATATATCTGATACAATAATGTATTAAAAATTCATAAAAAAAAATTCGGAAAGATAACGAAGCAAAATTTTTTGGCAATTATTTAAGAATAACTGCACCACATCCGCACTATGTTTCACAGAAAACATACAAATTTATAGACATCTTTGAAGCCTTTACACACTCACTACCTTTTTCCCACAATCAGTCCCTCTTTCCTCTTTTCTTTTTTTCACACTTTTTCACTTTTTCTTCCTCTCACTTACTTTTTTATTCCTTTCTTTTCTTCCTAGCTTATTTTTCTTTCGATTTCTTTCTTTCTCTCTTTCTCCTTCTCTTTCATTTATTCTCGCTCTCACTTTTTTTCTGTTGCCTTCTTTCTTTTTCTAACTCTCTGTTTCTTTTTCTCCATTTGTTTCTTTCATTATGTGTATGAAGAACAAATAAAAGTTTCTCTGAATTATCTGAACCAATGTGAACAATTTTTTCAAATTTTTCATATCTTAGTAGTTGACCTACCTTTCTTATTTTAATGACTATAGGTAATGCAAATCAAGCTACCATGGAACGGGGTGAAATTGATCAATTTTTAATAACATTTTCCAATTAACTAGCTTTATGTACATTCTTCCCGAAATAGTAAATGTTTAAAACAAGTACTGGTATGTGCTCTCGAAAACCTCTATGGCTCTTAGTGAAATTTCTATCGTCTACTTCATGAAATAAATTTGAGAATTCTATAAGGTACTATGAGATACATGGGGCTAAATTGATCACCCTCGAAATCCATACATTTTATTAGAAATAATTAGAAATGCTTTTTCTCGGTATGTTCATATCATCATATGAAAACAGTACTGCAATTCTCAGGTGTTCACAGAGCAATTCTTTTCACTTATCTTGCGTGTGTTGATGAACTATTTTCAGGAGTGGGCTTATGCTCTGTCAAATTAAGAGCGTTTTCACGCAAGAAAAACTACTACTCTCGCTCTCTTAACGGCAGATGATATGATGCAAAACAACTTTTTAGCGAAACTTAAAAGCGATACTTAAGTTTGCTCCTAAACAAAATGTTGAAGCGACGAACCCGGTGAGTAAAATCTATTCGACACTTTGACGTAGGTTGACGCATTTCTACACTGGCTAGAGGCATCAAATTTTACAAGAATGGTCGAAAAGCTATAATCTTTCTAGGGTAACTATTTTCAGCTTTGAGGCAACCATTTTTTCGCATTTGTCAATCAGTTTTATGTTTGTGAATATTTAATACTCATCTAAAATGTTAAATCTAAACATATAAAAATGCAGTTCTGTCTGTCTGTTTGTCTGATCCATATAGGCTTGGAAACCACTGAACCGATCGGCGTGAAATTTTGTATGAAGGGGTTTTAGGGGCCGAGAAAGGTGACTAAGATGGTTTGAGACCCTTCCCTTTTCTGGAAGGGAGGGGTCCCATACAAATGAAGCACAAATTTCTGCACATCTCGAGAACTAACCAAGTAAATGGAACCAAATTCGGTGGATGTTTTTACGGATTACAAATATATCCATTATGGTTTGACACCCCTCCCTCTTCTATAAGGGAGGGGTCCCATACAAATGAAACACAAACTTTGCACAGCTCCAGAATCAATCAACCAAATACAACCAAATTTAGCATGTGAATGTTTTTAGAAGTAGCAAATATGACCATAATGGTTCGGCACCTCTCCCTCTTCTGTCAGGGAGGGGTTCCGAACAAATGAAACACAAATTTCTGCACATCTCGAGAATAGACCAAATAAATGGAATCAAATTTGGCAGGTGAATATTTTTATGGGTTCAAACATGTACATAATGTTTCGACACCCCTCCTTCTCCTAGACCCCCTTCAACCCTCTCAACTTCTGGATGGGAGGGTTCTTATACAATACAAACACAAATTTCTATGGTGGTTTGGCACTCCCCCGGAAGGGGAGAGAGGTCTCCCATACAAACTAAACAGATATTTCAACCATGTTTTCTGGAAAACACTCTAAAATGATCGGGTCGATGCACCAGAGCTAAAACTCGACTCCAGATGCCATTGTTAAATGTAAGATGGAAACTTCCGGTTTCTATCCGGAAAATGTCTCCAAATACCATTTTGAAAGCCAAGATAGCGACTTCTGGTTTCTGAAAAACAGTGGAAAATGACCGAGTACCACGCAATATGGGTATTTCCGAAATCGTGATGATGCACTGAAGCCACAAATTGACCTCAGACAACATTTTGAATTGTAGGATAGCGACTTCCGGTGTCTGTAACACAGCCGAGAATGAGCAAACATAACCCAATATGAATGTCTCTTTAACCAGGCGCTCAGTGGCAAGAAATTGTCTCCAAATGCCATCCAAGATGGCGAATTCCGGTTTCTGAAAAACAGCAGAAAATGACCAGATACCACCCAACATGGGTATGTCCGGAATCGAAATGATGCACTAAAGTCACAAATCGACCTCAGACAACATTTTAAATTGTAAGATGGCAACTTCCGGATGATTCCAATATGAGTATCTTCAAAACCAGAATGATGCACAGATGCTAAAAATCGATTACAGACACCATTTTGAATTCATAGATGGCGACTTCCGGTGTCTGGCAAACAACCAAAAATGACCAAATACAATTCAATATGAATGTTTCCGGAGCCAGAAAAACAACCACAGGTCAGAAATTGATTTCACATGCCATTTTGAAGTCCACGATTTCTGGAAAACAACGAAAATAGCTCAATACCACCCAATGTGGGTATTACCGGAATAGAGGTGATGTCCAAGCCAAATCCAAAAGTCGAGGATGTCATTTGAAACAATATACAGGCCCTGTTCGACTTTTTCACGTTTCGTTTTTGGCACGGTTCACTTTTGGCAACATAAAAAATTTGGATGTGTTGCCACCAGCAACTATCCTAGCGTTGAATTGAATTTTCGCTTCAGTCCGGTAGGCATCGGACAACACTGTTCGGATTGGCTATATAATTGGCTATATAATTGGCTATTGAATTTTCTCTTTAGTCCGGTAGGCGTCATGAAAAATTTCAATTTGGACGTGTTGCCAAAATCGAACAGGGCCTGTAAACAAACCGCAAGGAATCAATGAATTTGCAATGTATAAAATTTTCAAATTAAACGACGAAGTTTGGCGGGACAGTTTGTAGACGTTTGTAGGTTTTAGATGCTAGGTAGATTTTTTTTTTTTAATCTGATTCATGAATAAAACCAAACCTTACAGTGAACTTGCGCTATTCCTTTACTATTGATTCTCCAATGTCGAAATCTTTGATGACTATTTACCAAGAAGAATAGTAAGAATTTAAAAAGCCGGAATGATCAAAAGAAAAAGCAATTTCTTGAGAACGATCCAGCTGATCCATTCCCTCACATTCCACCTTTTCTGGGGGCACTTTTTGTCCCGGAAAAGATGGATCTGTTGTCTTCGTTTAAATTTATATCGCATCCCATAGCGCTGGATTCTTCTAGTCCAAAACCGCATGACACTCCTCGTCGAACCAGCCCATACGTCGATTCCTCTCAACGAATTCAACAGTACCTTCCGTTGCGCTGTTTATGGCTGCTTTTATATCATTTTAGCAGTCTTCTAGAAAAGCTTCTCCAAGGTTGCTTAGCCGCCCCCAATAACAGACGCTGTTTTGTACCGCACCATCTTGGTGAACATATGCTCTGGTTGGTGAAACTTTTCTTCTACTACCGAAATATGGGTAACGCGTCGATGACCGCGTCACACTCTCTCACTTTGCTATTGCCGGATGTTGCCCAGACTACGCCAAGCTATTTACAGAGACGGGTGACATCTAAAAATTTGAATTTTATTTTATGCTCTCTTACTCCACAACAAACACGCACAGAGAGAAATGAGAATATGTATGTGAACGCTCTTTCTCTCCTCTATATGGGTCATTCCATACGAAGTGTACATGTCACTTGGACACGACCATCACAGATTTTGCTCAAAGTTGGGGGAATTATTCATCTACTGTCTCTTTGGAAAAATCCCAATTTTGGTGTCGATAGAAATACCCCCCCCACTCTGTAGGACCCCCCTCTTTATTGCAAAGTCACGCAATTTTTGTCAAAAATCTTTTTTTTTTCTTACAATTCATAGACGTGAAATGTCGGAAAAATACGGATAGATGATTTTTGAAGAAAATAAACTAAGCAATCTAGAAAAAATATTGTTTTTGACCGCAAGTGTTGCCAGATAAATTATTTTTGTATTTGAAAACTAAATTCACATTTTTCGGCAAATGCAGCCATTTTTATTTAAAATTTGATGATTTCATCGTGTTCCTTGCAAAAATTTCACATAAGAAACAACTATCATCTCGAGATAATATGAGCCAATCTCGAGATGTAACATTATTACGAAAAAAGTTGTAAATTTCGTAACTATTTTTTTTACAATGTATAGACGTAAGACACCCGAAAAATAGTAATAGGTGAATTTTGAAGAAAATAAACCAAGGAATCCAGAAAGAATATTGTTTTTGACCGGAAGTGTTGCCAAATAGATTATTTTTGTATTTTGAAACTAAAGTTGCATTTTTCGGCATATGCAGCTAATTTTATTTTAAATTTGATAGTTTTATCGTATTTCTCGGAAAACTTTACGTAAGAAACACTTATCACCCCGTGATAATATGAAGCCAATCTCGAGATATTTTTACATTTTTACGAAAAATTAATTACGAAATTCAAAACTATTTTCGTAAAAATGCTATATCTCGATATTGGCTCATATTACCACGGGGTGATAAGTGTTTCTTACGTAAAATTTTCCGAGAAATACGATAAAACCATCAAATTTAAAATAAAATTAGCTGCATATGCCAAAAAATGCAACTTTAGTTTTAAAATACAAAAATAATCTATTTGGCAACACTTCCGGTCAAAAACAATATTCTTTCTGGATTCCTTGGTTTGTTTTCTTCAAAATTCACCTATTACTATTTTTCGGGTGTCTTACGTCTATAAATTATAAAGTAAATTAATTACGAAATTTACAACTACTTTCGTAAAAATGTTATATCTCGAGATAGGCTCATATTACCTCGGGACGACAGTTGTTTCTTATGTGAAATTTTCTAAGGAACACGATGAAATTATCGAATTTAAAATAAAAATGGCTGCGTTTGCCGAAAAATGTAAATTTAGTTTCCAAATACAAAAATAATTTATTTGGCAACACTTCTCGTCAAAAGTTTTAATTTTTTGGATTCTTTGGTTTATTTTCTTCAAAAATCATCTATCAATGTTTTTCGGACATCTTACGTCTATGAACTGTAAGAAAAAGAAAAAAGAAATTTTGAACAAAAAATGCGTGACTTTGCAACAAACAGGGGGGTCCAACAGAGCGGGGAGTATTCCAATCGACACCAAATATGGGATTTTACCAAAGTGACAGTAGATGAATAATTTTCCCAACTATGAGCAAAATCTGCGATGCTCGTGTCCAAGTTTGTGCTTTTTCGTGGTCACTTCGTATGGAATGACCCATATGCCAGTATTTTTTGTTTTGTTTATACATGCTCAGTTGTGTTTAAAATGGCGGCGATACAAGGAGCGTTCCGCAAGCGCATTGAACAGTTCGCTATGAACTGCACAACAATTTTGGCGGAAAGATCATGGTAAAAGTTCATGGCGAAAATCTTCCGATTTCTATTGTCAGAAAAGACAGAAAAGAACTTTTTCCTTTTTGTCAAATCATGGTACAAGCCTAGTGGTTTGGCTTTCAATCAAGATGTATACCAAAACGAATATTTAAACAAAATTTTAATTCTTCCACAACACCATACAGATAAAAAATATGTGTTTTCTAATTTCTAACATTTGACTTTCTAATTTGACATGTTTGTAGTTTTTTTAGTATCTTTGACCTGATAATTTTTTTTCTAATTCTGTTTAGTGATAAATATTTATAAAAGTTTTTTTTTCCAAGTATACCACCCTTTGGCATTTTTGATGTAGGGCTACGTCTAACCGCACTATATCGAGATAAATACTGCGGAAACCAAGGTGTAACGTTGGAATGAAAGATTTCGAACGGTAATACTGATGTAACCACATGATGGATTACAATAATCAATATGTCGCTGGATTGATAAAATGATGGACAATTTTGTGATTCCTCAGTTATCATTATCATTTCATTGTTAAACAGTGAAAATTTCATAAAAGTTCAAGTTCAATTTTCACGAACAATGTACCAATCACATGCGAGCACTCCTGGCACAGACTTCATGAGTAGACACCAACTGCCTGCTGTGATATCCTGTATAGCAGTGACAAAAAAAATTGACAAAATCTCCCCGTCCCAATAGGTCAACTAATGTTCGCTTCCATGAGCCTAGACTATTTTGATGTCTTGAAGGTGAAGCTTTTTCGGAAAGTTCGTAACCACCTCCACTATCAAACAGTTTTACGTTCTGCTGTTTGAATGTTATTAAAACTGATGTCTAGAAGGAAAACATGCTGGCACAGGCAACAGTACTGCAACGAGCAATGTATGAATAAAGCGCTGGTCATTCGTCGTCTAGCAGTTCAGTAGAACTGGATAATCATTTGTGTGCAGCCAAGCCAAGTAAAGACTACATTGCCGCTGTCGACGCACAGTGAGGCGTGTTGGGTTAATGCGTAGGTATCGTTTTGCGATCTGGATCACAATCGAATTGCCGTTCGAATTGTCTTTTTTTTCTTCTTGTTTCGTATAGTAGCAAATATCAGAATTCAATATGATTTTCCATATACATTTTTGTTTAAAAACTGTAATTCTTCATCGTTATTTTTTACTTTTAGCTGCAGGAAGTTTTTTTATGTGACATCTTTGCCGCTCGGTGATCAGAGAGTGAGCCATCGTTCACGAGACAAATAAATATTGTTTGAATTATTTTAATTAATTTAAAATTAATTAATTAGTACTGCTTATATCATGATCTTTATGTTATCGGCACATGTTCCGATCATGTTCCAGGAACTGTTTTACCAATTCCGGTCATCCGCTTCGGCAACATAAAGAACCAAAATACCCTTCTTCTGGAGGATGTTGAGCTTAAATTGATTTAAATAATCAAGCAAACTAAGAAATGTGATTAGACATAATCGCTCGTTTTGGCAAATCTAACCGTGCCAGAAGTAAAACGAGCTCAAATCAAACAGAACCTCAAAGGGAAATATAAAACTATTGTAGTCCTACGTCAACTATGCGGTCGTGTCTTGGATACCACCCTCTTACTATTTTGTCAGAAGCTCTAAAAGAAAAACCATTTGAGTTTAATTTATCGGGGCAATTGTCAGAGATACCGTCTGCCGGGGTGAGATTGTGCCAAAAAAGGATACATTTTTGTTCCTTAGCTTGTAATGTACACATTTGGGCAATGAGTTTGATCCAAATCACGTCAATGCACACTTTAATGTTTAGTTAACGACTGCCACAAATATGGTTAAGTTACAATAAACTATAATTTTGCTAAAATTAGATGACCTTTGGCCCAATCTCACCCCTTCTATGGGGTGAGATTGAGCCAAAAACAAAAAGTTGGATTTCATACCTGTTAAATGAACAGTAGTGTATATACGAATAATTCAGATGAATAACATGATAAAACAGTAAGTATAGGGGCGACCATAAACAACGTGGACTATTAAGGGGCTGTAGGGGGTTGACCAGAAACTACGTTTTATATGAATTATAGAAAAATGTATGACTGGATCAAATCGATATCTGGAGTAACCAGTTATGAGAACGTGGCTTATGGACAGTCTCTATACACATAGTGGCGTCTCCAGGTAGCTTAGAATGGGAAAACGTTAAGACATAAAGCCTGAGAAGACTTCTCGTTTCAATTATTATGTGTCATTGACCACTATATATTTCATTGGAGATCTCAAAACCACTGGAAACGTACCCACAATCCTCCTTCCTCGCTTTAAAAGTCATCAGTTTATATAGAATAGGTGTACACAATTTTGTTACATTCCATAAGTAATATCAGTCATTGTAAATTTCCATCTAAAAGTTGTTAGCTTACTGTTCTCAAGCTTTAAATCATTTTTTCAAATAATACTATAGCTAGACAACACACCCTATGTAAACAAAACAAATGTTTTTAGTGTATACTGATATAATTTTGTCGTGAAGGTCAATTCCGCACACTGTACCGTTCATTATCGCTTGGCACAATCTCACCCCAAAAGGGCTCGAAAAGTGTACAGTTTGGAAAAACATTGTTTTCTGAGCCAACACAGGTTCAATGCATAATATTTCCTCAACACCTTGGAGACGACATCCTAACGTACCAACTAAGTAGTAAGTTGATGTGATTTCTTGATCGGGTTGGTTTCCCAGGGACATTTTTCGATAACATTATTTGCGCATGTTTTTCACTCTGTACTTTGAAAAATTTTTTAAGTGAAACAGTTCACTGTTATTATTTATATTTCATTTGAAGTTGTGAATAAATTATGTCACGTTTCATGAAGTATTGAATTTGAGGTATTAGGTTCTAGAAATCTCAAGTAATTTAACATACAACACGCAAAAGTTCAAGCTTTAATCATCCAATGTGTCCTTTCAATTCGCACAGAATTTGCTCTGACTTCGCACAACCAATGCGTGAAACGCATAACGCAAAAGTTGTACAAGGAATACATTGACAGAGATCAAAATCAGAATATGTATCATATACACAAAAATCGTAATGTCTCGGTAAACTTCGGCTTCGGGCGAACGATCAGTTTCGAGGCGCTCAAAAAACCGTTCTTTACTTTCGCAAGCCGGTGCGTATCAACGGCTCGTGCATCCCTAAAAATCGTCAGCAATCGAAACAGCCAATAGCGAGCCTTGTTGCCGCGGAAGTTATTGACGCTGGTGCCAGTAACGCAGAACCGAATGCATGTGAATGAAACCAGAGTCATAATTAAATGGAAAATGTTTTGGACTAATCTCATGTTTTTTTTTATTGTTAATGCAGACGGTAGTTATCTTTTCTATTCTCCATATCACCACAAATATGTCTTTGGAAAGATGAAGGCCTTGGCAGCATTTCTATTTCCGTTGCTATAATTATTCTAGCACTTGTGAGTTATTGATATTCACCAAAACATCATATTTTTTATAATCTTAGGTTATTATATATTCCATGCAGCAAAGCTTACCCTCGTTTTGATGCATTTGCGTTGTTCCAAAGCAAGTTTTTGAGAATGATTTTTTCTGGATGTATTAGTTTGAATTGATTTATAATAAACTCGATACTTTTTCAAATGAATATGAGAATGTGGATGCAACGATATAATGGGAAGGTGTAATAAAAAAATCGAAACGAACCGAAATCTGCATTTAATTATATATAACCGTTGTTGAATAAAAATATGGCTTAGTGTTGTTCTAGTGATTCTATTTATATCAGTCTATTTCAGTATGCAATAATTTGTATCATTTCGTTGGACTATTCTTGCGTTTTTCTTTTGAAACTATTTTGTACCAAATGTCTGACTCAATAAATAGTGAATGCAGATTTGTTTTTCAACTTTGCAATATCTTTAGTGAAACAATTTATTTTTTGTACTCCGATTGTCGCTTGGAATATATTTCATGCGTCAAATCCCACCTAATTATTGTTACTACAATTAGCCTATACTAATTATAAACTCGTTACGACATACTTGTCTTGCAAAATCGAAAGCTACCACCAAAGTTAATCCCTATTAATCTCTTGCCTCTCTTGTTACAGCCGTTCGAGCCGATCGGATGCGTGGCGGAAGGAACAAGTTTGGTCCCATGTACAAGAGGGATCGGGCGCGAAAGCTTCAAATCATGCGACAGCGACAGTTGGCACTGCAAGCACTGCGGGGGTCTATAGGCGGCGGCGTCGGCATCGGACAGCTCGGTTCGGACGGTGCGTCGTCGCAACTACTGGCTATCGACTATCACCAGCCGTACTCCAACATGCACATCAAGCAAGAAATCCAAATACCGCAGGTTTGTTTATGTTGAGATGCGTTCGGCAGGCAATTCGGTGAAGACGAACATTGCCTTCTAATTCCACTATCTTTTTTTTCTGTTCTTTCTCTCATCTTGTGTTCGTTGCATTTTCACATTATTACAATCAACACGATGCCAACGCGGTGACATCCTGAATGGCAACCCGTGCGTGCGTGTGCGTGTTTGTGAACTTGATTGGTTACCTAATGGATACAATACGTTTATCATACATATGCCGTATGCGTCCTGGGAACAATCAACGACATGCGTGTGAACTTTACAACATAAAATATTTACTGTTTGTTATTACGAACGAATTCGCTCGTCTGCCCATCATTCTCGCCCTTGCAGGTGTCTTCGTTGACGTCCTCGCCCGACAGCCCGCCTAGTCCGGTCGCCATCGCGTTAGGTCAAGTAAACCCGCAGACGACGATATCCCTGAGCAGTGGCGTAGGAGGAAACGGTAGCAGCGGTGGAGGTGGTGGCGGTGGCGGTGGCGGCGGTGGTGGAGGTGGCAGTAGTAACAACAGTACCGGTGCGGGCACCGGGGGATCCCATTCGACGTCCTCGGCAATCCAAAATCAACTTTCCGGCTCTAAGCTCTGGATGAGCGCCAATTCGACAACCGCCTCGCCACATTCGTTAAGTCCGAAAACGTTCAACTTTGACAGCGGAACGAATCCCACCAGCACAGCAGACTCCGGCAACCCGGCGGATACGTTAAGGCTAGTCTTTATATCCATATTTTTATCACTCCTACATCCCATCGAGTTTTCATGTCTCCCCATAAGAGTATCAGCCATCGCCTGGAATGCAGGCATTTGTCTCGAACTTGATTTAATGATCTCTTTTTCTTGTTTTCTCTATTTCGCGCTGCATCTATCTCTACACGCATCCCCAATCCTCCCAATTCGGAATTAATTTGAAACATATTATCAAAATTTTCAACGCCAATCTGTGGTTCAACCATATCTAGGGTATCACCGATGATTCGCGACTTTGTACAATCGATTGACGACCGGGAGTGGCAGACGTCGCTGTTCTCATTGCTGCAGAATCAATCCTACAATCAGTGTGAGGTGGATCTCTTCGAGCTGATGTGCAAAGTATTAGACCAAAATCTGTTCTCCCAGGTGGACTGGGCGCGGAATACGATATTCTTTAAGGATTTAAAGGTAAGTGATGCGTTTTGTTTTTTTTTTACTACACTGCTCTACATAAATTTTGCAAACATCAATTAATATTAGCAACAGAAAAGTGAATATTTATCGTAATGACGAAAACATACTGTTCCGAAATCCGTTTACCAAACACACCTCAGAAACTAACCACACCAAAACATTCCGCAGCTCTGGCGGTCGTAAAAGTTAATTGCACTGACCAGCGCACTGCTGCCAAATGGAAAAAAAGTCGAGTTCCCTCAGTGTGCAACGGACAAGTTGTTCCGACAAGCCCTCACGTCAAACCTTCCCTATCTCGTTCTCACTATCTCTCCCAACAAAACGCGACGGTGTTCATACATACTTACAACTGGGGTCTGATTTACCGTACAGCTCTCCGCAGCCAGAATGAATGAATAAATGAATGAAAGATCACGCAAAGAGTGTGAGAGCGAACCAAAATAAATAAATCAAATCGAAACATAAACTGCAAGAAGCGAAAAAAAACTGCACAACCATTGCATCGTGTCCAGACCACTCTCAATTTCAATGGCTGGCCTACTCGCCAAGTTGAGCCGAACGCCACTTCACCCGGCGCCCTTCTCTTGATACGGCAACCCGAACGTGTGGCTGCAGAATCAAACCCCAACAACCCCAGCAGCGACAAACAGACCGAAAGTGGAAATAAAAAAAAAATTGTTAGTGGAAATAAACTACCATGACGGACGGGTGAAGAAGGAAAACACTTCGCTACAGAGTACAGACAGTCTCGGCAAATAAGCGTGCGTCGGTGTGCAGATTGCGGAATGTTGTGTTATGATTACAGGCAGGATTGCGTGTTTCAATGGCAACTTTGGCAGTTTGACTCGATTGAATGATGGTTTGTAAGGTCAAGAGGTTAAAACGTCCTGGGTTGGAATTCCGAGTAAGACCGTTAGAGGTTAAGTGGCTCTTGCGGTTCTTTCTTTACACTTTTATCAGTCTTTGTTTTATGTCATTATTTATCCAGTCAATTGTCCGGGCAGTTACGAGACGATATTGACTTGAGACTTGACTAGTTCCTTCTCGCAAAACTTGGATGGTGCGGAACCACATCAATATTGTGCGAAATTAGCAAAGTTTTTGATTCGGTTTAAACCTGGATAACAAATGTGTCTCAGCTACGACGCATCTTTTGTGCAAACATATAATCATGCTTTTTCTCCTATGTTTGTCCACAAAGTTCACTACAATAACCAAATAATTACCAGTACCTAATAGTATTGGTTTACGTTTTGGTACACGTATTAGTGAAAATTTTTGATGAACTGCCAAAACTGTTTCAACTAGTTTTATTGTATTATCACTGTATGCTAAATATCGTCTGAAACGAACAAGCTTGTGGTATCCATTATTAATCTAAATCTCCAAACCAAACTTCAAAATGCATGTTTAAAGTTTGTAATACATTTGTAAAATCCGTAGTATTTGAAAAATATGTTTTTTTTTCGAGCGTTTCACAGCTTTTTTGAATCTCTTCGGCATTTATTTTGGAGTCTGGACTGGGTCAAACACGATCGAATTGGTTTTTGTAATCAAAAGACCCGCATTCGATCCGATAGATTGCTATTAAATCGAATTTAATGTTTTAATAAAAGAACGCAATTTTTCTGAATAATGCTCTCTGTAACAATACACAAATGCCCTTCATTTTACCTTTTATTTAACGGTAGCTCATGTTTTATGTATTTTCCTTACGTATGGATGAAACAAGATATTTCAATTATTACCAAACAAGACCAGATTTAATTTATCGAGAAATAAAAGACCTTCATGTAATTCTCGATACAATCACAGCGAAAATTTTAGAAAAATATGAAAATCTTATTGATAACGTTGAAAATGTCTAGGAATCATTGTTCGGAACTGAACACTACACTCTCAATCTTCGTCACTTAATAATTCCTTCACTTTTCACATCACGCAGGAACGTATTACAATTACGATTTGGAATCATTTTTAAAATTTCGGTACGTCTAAGAACGTAAATAAATTGGATTAGAAAGGGAAGGGTGCTTGCTTTTCCTAACACGGACGACAGAACATTATACCTAGTTAATCGGGAATGCACTCTTTGGGCTGGGCTGTATAAGAACCTGCTTCTGCTCAAACAAGTCGTTTTACTAGTTGATGGTGAGAGGGACGGTTTCAACTTAGTAGCAGCAGGTAGCATCAGCGGTAGTGGTAGCGATAGCAAAATCTGCCGGCCGTCTAGTTCATAGTGTGAAAACAGCCTCATATGAGATTTTCATTGAACAACAATTGTCTTTTTAGAGACAAAACGAATGAATGATTGAATATTTAATATTATATCGTTTCGCACTCGGATATTTAAAGCTTGTTTGCGCAGTGTTTGTCCAATCCCTGTTCAGTGTTGTCGTACTTTTATGTGCAAATTAAAACTCGGTAGCACTTCAACTCCTCTTCTGCATAAAATTTTAGAAATATTTAATACACTCCATTCAAAATGTCAAACGAGTAAAATTTACGATGTTAACACTGCCTATGAAGGCATAATTGTAACATTTGCAAAATGGGTTGTTCGAATAAAAGACCATTTTACGTTTTGACCTTAAATGGATTGTTCCCAATGTGTTCTTGCAAATAGACAGCTCAACTAAACTTAAGATCATGAAGAAAGTACTATTGTATCCATTGAACATCACTTTTGAATTTGAATTTGTTACTTTTGCCGTCACTTTTGGGCTGATTTTGGAATATATCAATACGAAAATAAAGTTTTTCTTAGGTTAAACGAGCATGAGCTGAACACCAGACACAGATCACCGGTGGTTGGATATCAGATCAGAATAACTTTCGAGTTTCCCTGGATGCTGATGTGGATGTAGATGGCAGTTTATTTGATAAAACAAGTTGAAGTAAAGTAGTGTGACAATTATGCGATTATTTACGCTATTTGTCAAAACAACTTGGTATTTTTTTCGACTTTTTTAGAAAAAAAAAACACATTTATATTTTTGAAGATGTGAAACGTACATACTATTTTAAGCTTTTCTTCATAAATAACAGGAAACCCATAAAAAATAGAATGTTACAGTTATACGACCATAGGCAGAACAGTGGATGATCAACTTCTAACTAAAAAAATCTTGCAGTTCAAAGCAAGCAGAGCTACGATCGCAAGGTTAACGTAGAAATTCTTATAGCTGTTTGTTACATCAGTTGCAGTCTTGCGTTCGAGAGGTTTCTATATTGAGCGGTATTCGGTTGTTTTTCAGGAACCGGATGTGAACATTTTGAATTTCAAAATGGCTAAATTTCAAATTTAGTGTTGGATAAAAGTTATTGTTATTGATCAATCTCGAATACGAGTAATATAACAAACAGGCTTCTTTGTAGTTTAACATCATTTTTGCGGTCTTCACTTTGCATACAACCTTTCTTTGATTTCGTTTAGTTAATTTCACAAGTTTACATAGAAAAGGTGAGACAGGATTTCCCATAGGCGCACCATTCGTTTGTTTGTAAAATTTCACTGTCACTGGAACACTTGGGATGAGCGCTGTGAAATCAAAAGGAACCATTATCTCATCATTATTAATACTTTCCCAAGATATTAAGTTTTCAACAAAACCTACTGTGCTCTTGACAAATAAACTTGGAAATATATCCGGCATTGACTTAAATTCCTTGACCAACCATTTTGCTAATAATTCCGTTGGTGTCCCCACTGCAGAAACAATTTCTCTTATTTCATTACCAGGTCTATGAACTTTTTGAAGGACCTTAATTTTGATTTCAAAAAAGACATAAAAATAATATTTTAACCTATATTTCTAATGAACACCTTATATTGTATTAAAGAGTTGAATGTGTTTGAAAACAAAAAAGATCTGTTAACAAACTTTTTTTGAATTGATTTATTCAAAATGTTGGGTAAACTTTTCGTGGAAATACTGTTAAAAGTTTGAAACATACACGTGTTGCTCGTAATTGAGCAAGCAAAGAACTCATCAAGAATTTGGTGGACATTTAATAAAAAAAGGTAAGATTTATGGTACAATTTATATCATTTCTAGAATGTAAAATTAGGATTGGTGAGCTAGTTTGTAATAGCGCAATGGTACCGGCAATACTCTATTTATACTTCGTAGGCCATAACTGGTACATTTTTAGGCACTGCCATGACTGGTACACCTCCAATAACTCTTTTAATAAAAAAATGAAGCCTCCGTTGAATCTCGAATCAGCAATCGAGAAATCGAACACAACTAACTCAATAACATCTGTCCTGAGGAACATACTAAATTTGTGTATAAATTTCGACATGTTTTTTGTATTTTTCTAAGTTTGGCACGCAATTCAAATCAGCATTATAAAAAAAACGAAAAAAATGGATAGATGAAGGCTGGGTAACTAGAATTATGAATGCTTGGCAGCAAGAAAAAAATTGCTTATATAAAATATTGGAACTAATAGAGAAGTGGCATGCTTATTTTTTATCCATGCTTATGTGTGAAATGATGCTAGCCTTCTACTTAATCAACACAGTAGCGCTAATTTCGCATAATATTGACGGGGTTCCACACCATCTAACTTTTCCGTCTAATTCAACAATCATTTGTCCTAATTGTACTCAAACTTTTACTCAGTTTAGCATTTTATAACTTTAATTCACCAACATTTTTTTCGAAATGAAGCCACCCATGTTGCTTGGGAAGAAACCAGAGGACAAAGTCGATGAACTGTGTAGGCAAACCTGTGTGAAACTGGAGGCAGAACAGATACTAACAATTTATACTACGTGAGCTTCATCAATGTATGCGACTTGTTTTTTTTTTCACTATTTTGTCATATGGTTTTATTATATGTTATAAATTCCACTAACAAAAGTTTTGAAAAGATGCCTAAAATATTTTTCTTCCTCTAGAGTTTGTTTTTATCGTCAATGACACTGAAACGATACAGTAATGGAATCATTCCGGAAGTATTTATCCGATCGCCCGGAGGACAGTTCGAATCTACAATTCCTATCGAGAGGAATTTTATTCGCTGAAATTCATGTCATGATATCCAGAATGTAGTAGATTTGTCCGGAACGTACATGAATATTCAATCCTACCCAAAATTGAGCGCAATACAACGCTCACCACCGCGCACCAAATTGCTACATTTATGCCACTATTTGCTACGCGACAAATTGTAAACACTCGGGGAACTCCAGCGAGCGGGATTTAACCGGACTCTCGGACCGCTTTATGATTTCGAGCGAAAAACTTTAGCATTGGATTGCAAACAAATTCACCCCCTGGGTTTTGGTCACCGGTGCGCATAATTTGCATGCATGCGCCGCCGTGCACTTGTTGCATGTAAGCCAAGCAACGAACGGTGCACGCATTTTCCGACTGAATTATTAGTAGTGACGTTTTGACTCAGTTTGTGATTGTTTCATATTTATGCGCACCTTTAGGCCGTCAAAGTTGGTTGGCGAAGCGAAAATTCTGCCTACAATGAGTACAATTCGTGGAAATTAGGCCAATTAGATTTGTTGGCTTGTATTCATTGGTCTGTTGGTAAATTTAGTGGGAAATGTTTCCGTGGATTTTCTATAGTTTTCGGATTGAACCATTCACTTGAAAAAGGTACTAAATAGTATCAATAATAAATCTAGAATATTATAGCTTGTCTTCCTTTTGGTTTAATACAGACTTTGATGCCAGTCCTAGTATACAGGACAATTATGATACTCACAGACTGTAGTAGAGTTTCCCAGCCGAGGTTCGAACATACGGGTTGTTAAATCTGCGTTGTACCTTGAAAGCAACCAATTGGGGTCTTTCATCCAGACAGCGATGTATTCACGTTTTTTCTCTCAACTGAATTTTAAAGTTGACTATGTAGAGTTGAAGTCATGGAAAATACAAATGTAGGCTTCCCATAGAAGCTCCCTTCGTTTGTTTATGGAATATTTTTCCCGGAATATACAGTAGTTTCAGCTCTCAAGTGTTTTGGCAACCCCCATTGACATACACTTTAAAACGGTGAAACATCGAATCACTTTTTTGCTTTGCCTTTTCTGATGATTGACGCAAAATTTTCAAATGTGTTGTGAGTATGTACTTTTATTTGTTTTTTGTTTTCGTTTCATCGTTTTATATATCATCTGTCTCAGAAAAAAATATTGAAATGCATTTTTTTTTATTCTTAGACAATTTTACAATACAGCCTAAAGCTTCGAGCCACATTTTCTAGTTGAAGTTTAGGCTTAATACATACGCTCTCTACAATATTTTCGCTGAACAAACCTGGAAATTTTGCTTTCGAACTAATATACAACACGTTCCATGTTAGCCAAAGCTGATAATCACGAAATTTATTCTCTGAATAACGAACGGGTCCAATTAATAACGCAAGAAAATGTCAACACATAAAAAACAAATCTTACATACCGCGACGCGGCATGTGCCGACACCTTGCGACGAGGTCAAGCATCATCAATTTCTTCAATCACGGAACGCCATCCATCCTTACAGCAGCGCGAATGACGGTGCCCTGGATATGGCGAAGAAAGAGCAACTGTGCACACAAATGAGAGAGCGCAAGGCTGTTGATGCGTAACCTTGACATGTTTGTCTGCTGCAATTTTAGATTTATGCCGGTGCACTGAAATGGCATTTTTCGCAGGATGCCCAATAAAGACAACTTTAACGCGGGAAATAAAAATAAACGCACGCAAATCATTTCCCTTCACTGTACCGTCGACCGTCGACGTCGGTCTTCGTTTAATAATAAATCTTGCCTGCCTTCGCGACGCGACGATTGCATCCGCTTGGAGGACGCATAAGCGCGCTGTTGGTGGCCCGACTAATGAAGGATTGAAATTTTGATTCCTTCGGGCAATATTAGGTTTGATTTAATCGTTATTGGAAATAACTGATGGATAGGTAGAAATGTGTTACAAATCGAGAAGCGTTCTCTATAAGTGAGTAGTACTGGCCTTCGGCATTCGTGTACGGTAATGATTTTCATCAATCCAAACATTGCATGAATAAATTGTCTAAAACGGGTTTGAGGTTAAGAGATTCACAAAATCGACACAAAATTACGAAAAAACCTAACATTTCCGTCGTTGTCAAAACTTAAAATTTTAGCAAAACGCTTCATTGAAATGTTTTTATAATGCTGTTCAGTTTATTTTGAGTTTATTAATGGAAATAAAATAACGTTTGAACTGCTGAGTGCTTACAGAGTAATTCCTAAAATTGACTGCAATGAGATTTTGTATAGTTTTTTTAGTAAATCGGAGAAATATAATTTGAAGAAAAAATTTGACACAAACTTTCATAATGAAGGAAAATAGCAATTAAATCCTCAATAATTTGTTGGTTGTGCTTATAAGAAAAATTGTACAATTTCATATCAGATATAATGTTGATCGCATCAGTGTGCTACCCCGACAGAGGGGATCAAGGCATTTTTCTGATAACACAATTGAAAGCTGTTCTACACTGAAAATTTGACGGTCCATAAATTTTGAATGCCAGCATTCTGAAACGTTTTTGTGTTGTCAAAAAACGGCCGGCTAATGTACCTGATGCTGCTCGCTACAGCTCAATGATAGCTTTTACTAAAGAAAGTACCGCTGCAGCTGCTGGCCCTGCCAATGTTGCTGCTGCTGCTGATAAGTAAGGATTCGAATTTTGCGTTTTGACTAGGCTTGACAATTCTCAATAGTACAATAGTTCGAATAATAAAATTAAAATTTTCTGCATTTGGGAGGATTAGCATTTGAAATTGATCATATCTTTAACTTTTCTCGGTATTATGTTTTCATTTTACATCCGTGATCCCTGTCTTTTCCACCTTTCTCCACCCCTTTTTCTTCCTCAGACTACCGCTGGGCATTGCATCAGGGTGGGGTGATTGTTCTTAGTGCACCCTCTTAGCTAACTAGATAACTTAGCTAACTACCTTGCAACTCGAGAACGAACCTCCTCTGCACTATGTTATCCGGTGTGGTGTCCGGCCCACTCACTATCAACATTTTGCTCCTAGCCTGTGTGAAAGCGGTTTTATCCGCACCCGCTTCCCTTCCTCGTGACCAAACTCATGCAGGTGGTGCCTGAACAGCCATGGTCTGACAGGATCTGAGTCAGATGGAAGTTAACTTCCACATGACGGCTCTCGATCCATCCCGATATCATCGGGATAAGTTGATGTGTCCATCGCTTGTTGCCATATACCGCCGAGCTATTCGACATCACGCGTGATAATGCCGCTATAGCTGTAGACGCTTTCCTGCCGGCATAGTCGACGTGGCTCCCAAATGTGAGCTCGTCATCGACCATCACCCCCAAGAGCGCGGCCTTTAACTCGAGCTCGTTAATTGACTCATTCCAGACTTCTAGTGTTATGTCGCCTGTAAAGTCCTCAATCACCGCCCCCGGAGGGAGCTTTAGTTTCAACACACCGTCAACCGCATTCCACAATGCCGAACCCAGAATGGAACCTTGCGGTACACGTGGTTGAGACGCCTTTCTAGAACTTGATTCTGAAAGTAACTTTCTATAATCTTGTACAGTAGCACCGGCACTCTAAAAAGAGCGCATAGGCTTTAGATTCCCAGATGGCGCAATTGAACGATTGAACAATTGCACAATAGCGAATGCCCCTTCATCACGCTGCAATGCTACTTCTGCCGTCTTGGTGACAGAGAGTATAATATCCACCGTAGACCTACTGTTACGGAAGCTGGTTGCTTGATAGACCGATTTCACTGTCAGTGAATCTCACAAGTCTGTTGAGCACCTTGCCCGCTGTGTCTAGCAAGCAGATTGGTCTATATGCCCTGGTGGTTTCCCAGCCTTCGACAGTAACACCAGTCTCTGTCGCTTCACTTGTCCAGGTAGCGGCAGTCATCTAAGCATTTCTATATGACCGCTCTGAACAACCCGGGGGCCACCTTCATAGCCAGGTTCGAAACTCTGTCTGGTTTCGGTGCCTTACTCACCTTTAGGGAGTTGGCGATCTCAATGAATTCATCCTACTCTTACCGTTTCTCCTACCTCTGCGCAGCTGCCGATTGGTTCAACAACCGGAGGCCAAGGATTTGGCTTGTGGCGTGGAAAAAGTCCCTCAACGATTCGCTCCAACACCGCTGGTGATCGTTTTCCCGCACCTCTGGTCTTTGCTATTACAATCCTGTATGTGTCACCCCACGAGTTCGTGTTGCCACTGACGCATAGTCTATCAAAACAGCCTCTTTTACTGGCCTTTATCGCGCACTTAAGCGTTACCTCACTTACCTTACCAGTCATCTCCAGCTCGCCAGCCATGCCGTCTGCGGATGCTCCGCTGGTCTTCCGACGTCCTGACGACATGCTCAGCCTGCCGTAGCCTCCCGATTTTCGCCGTTTGAACAATTAGTGGTTCTTCAAGAAGCTGATGCAACGCGTGGTTCATTCGCCTCCGTCATGATCCATCTTCCATCTGCACTCCACCACAGATGGAACGCGCTACCTTCCCGGATAGATTCTCTAGGATTCCTCACATTGCGCCGTAGTTTTGGTTAGCGACGTAGGGATCATAATTATTATAATCAGCAACCAGTTATTACATCTTACAAATTACTATTGAAGGAAAAAAGCGAATTAAAGAAATATACAGTGTCGGGCATAAGTTAAGCAACTTGGCGGTACAAAAGATAACTTCTATTATTGCTTGAAGTATAATTACTTTTACAAGTATTTTCAATCCATATGATAGCTCTAATAACAAGTAATTACGCACCATTTCGTAGAATCATGTTGTGAAAAGTTTCTCTGGCAGCACTATTCAAAAATAATAATAAAGTCCTGCGACATAAATTAAGCAACTGGCAAATTTGGTAGACAAAGGTTATTACGTGGACAATTACCACTGTTTTATAGTTCCTAACCTTCAAACTTTATGAATTGATCAAATATTGATGAATGTAGGTGTTTTTATTATCTGCGATCTGAGTGTCGCTTAAATCTATTTTGTTTTAGTCTTGTTTGCATACCTCAAACTACCTAGTTGCTTAACTTATGTCCGACACTGTATATTGGGCAAAACCTTCTAGATCGAAATTCGAACTTTTGAGTTCAAAGAAATGAATTTACCAAAAGTAAATAAGGCTTTGAATAGTTATTTATGACCAAAGCAATCAAAGTTAGCCAATTTGAGGGCAAAAAAATAAATAATACCGAAAAAAAAGAAATACCTTTCATGAAAATTCGTATGCAAGTTACTACGTTTGTAACTTGCATGCAAAGGAATGTTGAAAAATAACGCATTATCATTATGATAAATCATTTGGCTTGCCTTCTGACACCACTCTCACTGTCATTGGGCTTGTTTGTTAGTAAGTTGAGCATAGACGCTGTCGAAAAATAATATCATCAAAACGGCTTGAATTTTTTTTTCTTCTTCCAATTTTCAGCATTTTTAAAAGGGGGGGGGGGGTGTCATAAGATGATAATGACATTTGTAACGGCCAAAGTGTTCTCAAATGCATTTAAGAGACTAATTATTATTGAGAGCACGAAATGTTAAATAAAAAAAATTATCGGTCAAGGATTCAAAAAGGAAATTATAGTAGGTATTTGCATTTCTAAATGCAAATGACCACAATAGGGATAGCCTATTACAGCAACCCACAACAATAAGTAAACGACGTCCAAACATGACTCAGTTAGCCAGCAACTGCACAGCACAGCAGTAGCGTACTTGAAGCGCTAATTCACACCCCATTCTTTTTAACTGAATGCCACTAACCAGTGCGCTAACAGTGAATCAAAAAGCCCGCTCCGGTCGCTCCTTCTGTCGTTGATTCTCCCCTACATGAAACTTGAGTATATACGCAGCACCAGTCCACTACAAGCGACGTCAAATAAGCAATCCTTCCAAGCTCCAGTCCCCCGTCATCCTATTCCTGGTCATCCATGGTGAGCTGCTTTACGAGAAGAGGAACACTCCTTCGATGAGAGCGAATCACGCTTAATTTGAATCAATCACTTGACCATGGCCCAGATTTGCTGCGACGCGTCTCCTTCGCTGTTGTTCTTGTGTTGTGCCGCTTTTAACGTCATCGCCACTCGTTGCGTCGAGGAATTAAATTCCGTTCGCTTCGAAGCATGGCAAATAACTATAATGATAATGATACAGTGTTTTGTTTTGAAACCCAGAAAATTACTCCTGAACATCGTAATTTGAATGTACAGAAATTATGGAATAAATTTTTTGAACCGTTTGATGCTTGCAATTATGTCACAATTAAAGCTCACAGCGGACTAACCTTCCGTCCTCACCCACCCAGGTGGACGACCAAATGAAGCTACTGCAGAACAGCTGGTCCGACATGCTGGTGCTGGACCACATCCACCAGCGGCTGCACAACGGCCTGCCGGACGAAACGACGCTGCACAACGGGCAAAAGTTTGATCTCTTAGGCTTAGGACTGCTGGGTGTGCCCAACCTGGCCGAGCACTTTAACGAGCTGCAAAACAAACTGCAGGAGCTCAAGTTCGACGTGGGCGATTATATCTGCATGAAATTCCTGCTGCTGCTGAATCCTGGTAAGCTTCACTTCCTCCCTGCATTCATTGGAGATGAGTCGGTCTAATGATTACAAATGTGATTTTTCCTTTCGAATCCGTAGAAGTTCGGGGGATAACCAACCGGAAAACGGTCGTCGAAGGTTATGAAAATGTGCAAGCCGCGCTGCTGGACTACACTCTCACCTGCTACCCGTCTGTACCCGTAAGTATTACGATTAGACAAACAATCAAGCGTCTCCAGCACTTTGCCGATAAAGGAGACGCAAGGTTATCTTCTTAAAAATACAAATTACGTTTAATTTCAGGACAAGTTTAGTAAGTTGCTCAGTATTATACCGGAAATCCACGCAATGGCAGCTCGGGGCGAGGAGCATCTTTACATCAAACATTGTGCCGGCAGTGCACCGTCTCAGACACTGCTGATGGAAATGTTGCACGCCAAGCGGAAATGAAGTCTTCGACATCGAATCGGTGGGAAAATCACTCAGTAAGCACCAGCGTCGTTCAAAGAGACCATCCCTCAACTGTTTAGATCAACCTTAAAGCTCGAGCGGAAGTGACGTAGATAAGTGAAAAAAGCAACAACAAAATAACAAATGTGTTCTTTTCGTTTCGAATCCTCACGCAAGTGTGGTGGTATATAGCCTTCTTCTTGACGAGCGGCGTAAATATTCTTTGCTTACTTGTTAAACTATTTTTAACTAATTTAAATAACTACCGTGCGTCCATTTTGAGTAAAAGGTACGTAGTCTCAAATATTGGTGTTCGTTTATGTAAGACTTATTCTTCGTTATTCTCGCTAGAGGGTAATACAGTCCATGGGCGCCAAATATTCCCAGCCTCACGCAGACAGACACAGAAGAAAAATCCGTTCCACAATATTTCACGGAGCAGGCAGATATACAGAACAGAATCTGTATTGCTACCAACTCACCATTTATCAAGTACACAGATACGCAGTTTAAATACAATGACGTTACCATCTCATCTCAGCGAGTTAAGATTTAATTCACAGTGTAATCGTAGTCAACAGAAGGTCAAGAAAGTCGTTACAATAGTCAATCGAAATCAATTTTGCCGATAACTCTAATTCAGTGTTTGAAACAATATACTATCAAACGAAATTCAGTTACAAAAAAAAACATCCAATCAAAGGAAAGCCCAAAAACGAATGACATATATATAACAGATGCTAAAACAAAGGATCTAAAACTAAGTGTTCAATAAGTGTTAAAAAAAACTGTTAACGAACTCTCCTTCAACCAATAGCTCCTTCTTTCGTGTAATCATCATAAACCTGTTTCTTTTTTCGAAAGCGTTATTGCAATATATTAAGCAGAGGCAACACAAAAATAAACAAACACAATGTAACCGCCACATTCATGTCATCCAATTATTTTTGTGCGCTCAAAGTCTCATACTATTCAGCCAGTCAGTAGCATGAGAACACGGTGACTAAAGTGGCATGTCCCTTTATACATCAAAACCACATTTCAAAACAGGTGGCGATGAAGAGCACTTTTATTCCTCTTTGTCCTACACTTACTCTACGTAACCAAAAAGGCACTTAAACAGCAAATAATATCCTATGCAAACCAACAAAAGAAAACAATATTACCAATAATCGAACATTGGACGAACACAATAGCATAACAAAGTCAAATCGAAGTTGTTGAACATGTTCTTCCTATTTGTTGAAGCTATAAGCACAGGAAACAGAAATCTCATCAAATTAAAGAAGGAAATAAAAGTGCGAACAAATAAGCGCAGGTTATACTAAAGCTGTGTATTACATCACTGTTACCGTTTATAGTACAAACGCGAACACCAACTGTCACACACGCTTGCCTGCTAAGAGCAGGCGAACGTTTGCGCGTTTTCAAATTTTATCGAACAACAAACAATCAACTATTCGAGCTGCAAAAAGTCAGCCACGTCGCCACAGTGGAAGCAGTAAAGTCCGTAGAAGTCACCATTTCACCTAAAGGAAACAAACAAACAAAACAATTAACTGTCATAAGAGCAGCAACATCACAGTAACTAACCCGTAGGCGTAGTTGTGCCACAAGTTTAAGCCATCAGAAGAAGCGTTTCGAATCAGTTGTTGGTCAGAATTCCTGGATATGGTGCAGACAGTGTAGGTTTTCTCCTCTTTCCTGTTTCTAGCGCTAGCTATCTCCGGTTTCTAATCTAGTCTTTCCTATAACATTTTATTTTCACTATTCTTCTTCATCTTTTCACACAAGTTGCAGTATACATACTACGAAAATCGTTCATTTTGCATTTAAACTTGAAAGTTTTTCTCCATCTTTTTTGCTTCAAAATAATTTTAAACCTATTAATCAATCAATTGTACTTTGATGCCCAACATAAAATACGGAAAGTTTCAGACAAAACTTATACAAACCAGCATCAATTAGCAACTTACTTCTCAATTATTTGAATAAAACAAAGTGTTGTTTAAATTCTCGCAGTTTGATTACCTAACACTTGAAACAGGTCCTGCAATCTGCTGATAAATTTACGTCTTCTAGACTATTTTGAATGTTGCTGAAAAATTTGTTTTTTTCAATTTTCAGCAGCTCACAGTTTACTTTTCCCATTTTGAATTCTACTCTATACTTTCTTTATTCTGTTCTATACTTCTATTCTTAAAACATTTACACACTCTTTACTTTAGCTAGTTTTCTCTATCACCTTCAACTCTTCTCTTTCGCTCTTTTTATGTACTGAGAAAGTTATCTACTTACTGAACGCAAACAGGAGCCTTCTTTCGATCATAAGCAGACATCATTACTGCATAGCTTTGGTGAAAATGCACGAGCCCCGAGTCTTTTCTCAGGCCGCTAGAATCACCCTCACCGGAAAGCTTCCCAGCGCATCTAGTATCAAACTCTGTACATAAAAGAAGAAGAAAATGAAACAGTCAATGCAACTGAAAACAAAATTCACCTGGACTTTGTGCGAGTGAATATCTCTAGCCGATAAGTGAAACCAAACCAAAAAACAAGCGATACGGTAACGTACGGTGTGCTCCAGCCCCGGATGTTGCGCATTTACCAAGCTCTAGCGCGAAGCAGTCCTGTGTTTGTGGTTGAAGTTTAACCTCTTGCCCGCTTTCTAATCTTTCACGATTCGAGAGAGTTGGCTCATGTGTGAAGATTGCCAACCGCCTTCCGGACTGCTTTAATAGAGCATGGTGCAACCTCGAGGCCGAACACGTGCGTTTAGGATTAAGTTGAAAGCCACTAGTAGCGCATCCGGTTGAAGATATCCGGTGTTAGGTGGTTCGGCTGGTATTTGGGGCTTTGGTATTTTTCTAACCTGCTGGAGTACTGAACTCGCAATCGACTGGGAGCATTGTCGTGTTTGTGTTTCGGTAAAGAAGTTGATAATAATAATCTTCGATCATCGATCACACTGGAGGCAGTCATTCCCTCACCAAATATAAATACAAAATATACATTTAAAAATATTGAACAATTAAATGTGATGCTAAAAACAAAAACAAAAAAGAAATGGTATCGAATGTGTTCTAATGGAAAACAAAATCCAAAAAAGAAGTAAGGAGGTTGAGTAGTGAAGAAAATGAGAGTATATTTAAATTAAAATATGGGCCGTCAAACGCTTGCAGCGTATTCTAAATGAAAGTATTAACAAGAAATAGTTTTATTTTTTATTGAATAAGAGATGGAAGGCCGACTTCAGGGTAGTGGAACTTCCGAATAATTCGTACTTGTAAATAGTCTGTGTAGGAGTAGCTCAAATCACTTTTAGCCGATCGGAGATGGAAGCAAACAAACAAACAAAAAAAGTACACTGATTACGGAGAATACATACCTGCAACCAAATAGTTAGCGAATGCCCAGCAGAACACTCTGTCACACTTACACACCTTCAGAGTAAGAGGATATATTTTTCGATGCCACTTTTATTCATAGTCAAGTTGAAGAACTAGAGCAATCCAGGTCTACAGTTAGTGGGAACTTTAAAGAGATTTGTTCATCTCTGCAACAACCGTGCCCTGCCAGTTCTTCAGAAAAGAAAGAGTCGGGTAATCAAATCGAGCGAGTCGTTTGATGGTAGAAGCGAAAGAGGAAATCAGCTACGCAGCTAGATGAAAACAATTCAATGCCTTTTGAAAAGTACAAAAAAAAACTAGAGACACTGAAAGCGATTAAACAAACAATACACTGACACCCACACGAATAGAGAATTTTTTATCGACAAAGACACGTGCGCGCGCGTAAGAGCGATGTAGGACTCTCAAATGAGTAACACGGTAGAATTAGAAGATGAAATAGAAGCTGTAAATATTATTTAGAAGGCAAACCACTTGTACTGTCACTTCCTAACCGATGAGAGATGATCGAAGATACTTCGCGGCCAGCAATAATTCTGACCAACGGTGAGACGTGAAGGCAAACGCTTAACTATAATTGTCAGCACCTTGTTCCAACGCTCTGTGCAGGGACGCTTGATTATAATTTTCGGCGGGATTTAAATGGGCATCACGCAGAGGCCGTGTGTTAGAGGTTAGAAAAACGAGACGTTACAAGTGAGAAAGGGTATTCGAAAGGGAAAAGTAACCAGAAGCTGTGAAAGAATATTGTTCTTAATAGAAACACCGGTAAGGGAGAAATACACTAGCTGTAGATTGTTCGTTTTTTAGTAGTTAGAGATTTAAATAATTTTAACAAATGTTCAAATGTGTCGAGTAAAGAGCGCAGAACAGCTAGCGAAGGGGACAACGATGTTCAAGGCGTGTGATCACATCTGATAGAGACACGATTCGAAATCGTCGGTAATTATCGCTAAGATTCTCACAAGAGGAAAGATGTACTGCCAGAAATCATATGTGTCCCACCGAGAAAGACAGCGTCGAGGAATGGCAAACAATAATCGTGACGAAGTTTCGCTCTACTAGAAGCAGACATTCCAAAACGAGGCAGATTTTTAACTACAAGCACCACTGTAGCAAAGGCTGCATCGAAAACAACACACTGAAATGTGGAAATATTAAGCGAAATAATTTGCCACAGTGATATAGGTTTAATGAAGCAAAACACACTTAATTTATGAAGTATTGATCCATTGTCTGTAGAAGCTTAGAAAGCAACGGCAACAAAAATAACATAATCGAGTGGTTACGCAGATTACGTTTAGATAGTGCAAGCTAATTTTGTCAAAAAAGTACCAAAAAACAACAAAAAAAAGAAGATTTAATGAGGTGAAGGTATTAGAATTTTGTTTTACTTTTTCGGCTTGAAATTTTCTCGTCCATGCCACACGAGAATGGTTTCGAACGAACAAGGTGCTGTTTGATTTATACCATACCCACTATAAAAGAGAGGCGTTCCTGTGTATTATCACCATTTGCCATCCACAGCGCCAACTACGAGCGGGCATGTAACGCCCCGCGCATGCAACACACCCAACCATAAGTGGTGTGAATCTTCGCTAACCGATAGTCGTTACGCCCAGTCATGCCTCATGCAATGCCATAATTTTCAGCCCATAATCATACTTAGTGCGTCTTAGACACGCAAAAAAATCGCTACTGGTTTCCAAAATTGACCTACAAAATGCACACTCACAGTAAGAAATATGAAACATCACCCTTACAAAACAAACTTTAAAGAGAGAGAGAGAGAAAAAAAACAGCAAATATTCATGATATTAAGAAAATAAAAATGAAATCAAAAAAATGGGGTACCTTACCTAAATGTGTTTTCAAAACTTTTTACCATTTAAGTTGTTCGTCTAAGTGATAATTGAGTGTTTAATTTAACATGTACACCGAAGGTGTACATAAGAAGCTAAAGTTTAATCCGTTTAGTTTTGTCCGAATGATAAAAAAAAACAAACGCAAAAGCAAAACAACAGTAATCAACGTTCGCTTAGGATATTACTTAATTTTTTAATCGAGAAAAAAAGGCAGGAAGGAGAAAAGTGTAAAAACTATACCATTTAAAGAAAAAGTAACCGTAGCTTTAGGTTTTTCCCTGGCAAAATGAAGAGAAGTAAAAGAAAACCTTAAACATCGTGTAATACTAGTAAGTCGAAACGAACCGGATGACAAACAGAAGAGAGAAAAAAAACATAAGGCAGAGCTAAGCAGCAACAAAACAACGGTTCAATAAATTTACCAGCATACTTTCAAAAAGTATCATTAGACTATAAGTGCGAAAGTGTATGGAACTCGATGTTACAAAATGCAAATACGAAGCAAGCAAACTAAAGAAAAATGTGAAACAAGCTCTTTAAACAAACAAGTATAAAACAAGCACACACACACCCGCCGGGTAACGTTGCGGGACCGCGCGCGCGATCAAATCGGGCGGCGAAGTCGATGTTGAGCAGTTGTAGGCTATCTTTTTCTTCTTATTTTGTTTCTGAGAGATTTAAGCAACTTTTTAACGGCAAACTGTTGTGGCTACACATCTGTGTGCACCATTGGTAAGAGCAAACCACAGAAGCAAACAGGCAAAATAAATATATGAGAGCATAGAGAGTTTATGGATAGAAAGAAAAAAATGTTATTAATGTACATTATTTTTATACTGGCTAAGTTGTAATAAGTGATAAGTTCTTTTTTTCCTAGCAGTTAACAAAGAGAAATATGTGTTGAAAAATTAAGAGAAAATAAAATCACAAAATTCGGCAACAACAAAACGTAGATTCATGATCGTAGTCTATACAAAAAAAAAACAAACACACAGCGGAGACATAAAAGTGAAACACAACACAAAACGTATAGGTAACGAAACACATGAGTATATATTTTCAATATATATTTGAGAGAAGAAAAAAAAATAATGGGAAATACTTGTAAAAATGCAGATAACATCATCTTATTTTAAATTAATGTATTTAAAATACAAAAGTGAAGCGAATAAAGAAAAATTGAAAATGCGTATTCTTAATAAGGAAGAATTTCCAAAAATGTTGCTATCGCAGATGTCGAGTCGGCTGGATTTTGGACGAGAAACTCATCTGCAACTTAGCAGTCAAACTTCACTATTACAACATTTGGCTTCATTACAACGTTTAGCTCGTCAGTGACTGCAGGCCGTATATGCTTCGACAAACTATAAAACCGACGACGTAAAAGAAAAGTACTACGAGCTTATTAAGAAACCGTGTGGGAAGTACCCACAACAAACATAAAAACCGTCATCGGAACCCAACCCAGATCGATCACTTGCTGATCGATGACCGGCACCTTCCGGGCAACCAATCGTTGATTAAAATCACTATCTCATGGTTGGCAAGTACCGCACCCGGATGTTTAAAGTATTTAAATCTAGATCGTCCAGGACAATAAAAAAGAATATAAAAGTTGATGAACGGCATCAACGACGCGGTCAATAAAACAGATGATCCGGCAGATGCCGGAGAAATACCGGAAAGCTACCGAGAAAAGACTACCCGTCGTGAAAAAGTGAACGCTGCCACCGCGTTCGGTCATGTGTAAGGACAGCAGAAGGAACCTGACTACCTTTAAGTCGCAGGTGCCCAAGCGTTCGAAAAAACTTTTCGAAGTGGTGTTGAACGGTGAAGAAAGTAGAAGAGTCATCAAGCGGAACAGGAGAGAATTTGGGGAAGAACAACTAGTTCGATGAGATGAAAAAAGCTTGCGGAGAGCTGACTATAAAGCCGTTGGGGAGAACGGCTTACCGTCGGAACCATTCGAAGTGGGAAGCGTGCAGCTGTATAGTGTAATCCACCAGATTCTTATGAGGGTTGGATCTGAGAAAAAACTACCTACAGATGAGTTGGAAGAACTCATATACTCTAACTATGAGAAGGGACAGAGACCGGTCTGTTGCAATTATCGAGGCATAACCAAAAGCCACATGTATCCGGAAGAATTTCTGACGGAGTAAATGGTGCCGCTCTCATCACCCAAATGCACCCCATTGAGACCAACACCAGTAAAGTCCCAATTATAGCAACTGGTAGCAAAGGAACCGGATATGAGTTGGATTTTGACAATGTGCTACGACTTTGGGCTGACACCTCCCTTAGCAAGGTCGTGTGACAACGGCTTGAAATGGTGAGATGATACTCAATGCAGGGATCTCCGTCCCGCAAATCTTGGAAGCCCTCCAGGCCTCCAATACGTTCAGAGTCCAGTGTCAGGTGAAAATTAGGTAGGAGTAGGATAAAATAATAGTTCCTGACTTACCCTGCGTAATAGCGGGGGCGATATATTTGCCCATACGGCGCTATTGCGGCCCACCCTAACCATGACCTCAGTGCTTCGGCATAGACTATTATAGGTCCATATAGGGACACTATTTCAGTATGGATAAGGATAGCGGTTAGAGAGGAGACCTATTTAACCAAAAATGAATTTAAATGGATACGAGAGACTTCCAAACCCCTTCATGCGTGGGGACATCCAGCGATTTCCGCAGAACAAGGCGGAACAGCTAGATGCGATAATCGAGTTCATGGTGAACAGGCGGAACATCGCTGGTGATCTGAAGCAGAGCCTCCTCCTGCTTCAAGACACCATAGATGAGGCCAAAACAAAGCACGCGAAACTTGTTGCTCGAATGGAGATCGCTGAGAAAGAGGACCACGAGGGCAACTGCATCCAAACAGGTGCAAACAGACACCCTCTTTCGCAGCGGCCTGCTCTATGGGGTATATCGCTAAACGAACGAAGCAGTTCCCCGTTCCCAAGAAGATGGCATAACGATCAAGTTAGGCTATAAAGGCGCGACTCCCTCAAAGTCGCGTCTAAGTACTCTGAAGTCTTGAAATTAGTGAAACCCACCTCAAGGATCTAAAACGGATGTGCGGAGCATCTGTCGATCTCGCACAGACGAGATGCTTCTTGAGCTCTGCAGAGACGCGAAAAATAAAGGCGCTACCTACAAGACGGTCTAGGGAAAGAAGGTGACTCTACAACTTTAAAATCTGGACGAAATCACCGCGAGGTGTGACGTTACACGAGCCCACAAGGAGAAGTGCGGGATTGATGTAGTACCACAGACAGACGTTCAAGCAAGAACAACATTGATCAAAAATTCCGTGTAAATTTTCAAAGAGTTGCGTTATAAATCACTTATACACTAGCGCCGCCTGGTGACCTCATCCCTACAATACATCTTTTTTCGCTTTTTAACCATATAGCGCTACCAATGACGCCAGCGCTGTACGAGGCTGGCGTCACTGGTAGCGCTATCTGGTTACGAATTGCTACTACAAAAAATTTTACACAAGTTTGGAACTCTGTCTGCGGTAGTACTGAGTCCATACGCCCCGGAAAGGGTCATGCGGGGACCCAGGTGGCCACTTTCCGATCTGCTTTTTCCGGTGAAAGGGACACAGCTCTCTATGGGAGGCCTGAGGTAGTAGAGTACCGGCTACTAAGTCATGGCCGTGAGGGGCACACAACTGAATCTGAACCACTGCTACGCGGGGAAGGGACACACGGCATACAGACGCGAGGCAGAACAGATACAAGGCATACTGCCACGAGGCATAACGGACGCGAGGCCGAATACGATGTTATATGATCACATAAGATCCAATTATCGTACCTTATGTGTCTCGGATTTGCAACATCCATTTCGCATCAGAATCACAGTTGCCACATACAGATTTATCTGTATTTTTCTTTGAAAAAATCTGAGCATCTGTATCTGGATCAAAAATATCTGTAAAAAAATCTGTATTGTCTAAACATAAAGAACTTTGCCTTTTTTTTTTTTTAGTTTTTATGGTACATATAGAAAATCCATTTCTAAACTAAAACGTGCGAGGAATTGAAAATATATTCAATTTGCTCAATATTTAATGCATTCAATTTGGAGTGTCCATAAAAATTAATGTCAATTTGAAAAATCTGTACTATTTGACGAAAATCTGTATATCTGTATATACAGATTCTGTAACGTAACTTCGGCCTAAAAATCTGTAAAATACAGATTAATCTATATATTAGGGCGCCAATCATCGTATGGAAAAAAGTGACCAGAAAATTAAAAAAAAGCCCTATACAAAATGTTCACCTGCTCGAAAAAACACCCTGTGCAAAATTTCAGCTCAATCGGACTTGAAATGGGGTGGCGCAAAGCGATTGAAGTTTGGCTTTTTAGAAAACCGAAAAATCACCCAAGGGGGGGGGGGGGCGTGAAATTTCGGTTTTCGAAAAAAATTTTTGATGCCAAATGACTTAAAAACGCATGAAACGTCGAGAATTGGTGTCATCTGAAAAAAATTTTTTTGCAAAAATTTACTCTCTGGGACTTGTTTTTTCAATTGTGGAAGGCTGAGTTCAAAATGATTAAAATTTATCTTTTGAAATTGATCACTAGTCTCTCGAAATAGCTTGTATATTGATATACACTATAACTAGCATCGAATACATTATGTTTCATTAGGGGGGTTCATTTATTCGACATAGGGTGGTTCATAATATTATGTAAAAATGAGTATAAAATGAAAAAAATCACTTTTCACTGAATACCAATAGAAAAATTCCTGAAAACATAATATTTTTTATATCATTGTCGTTAGGGTGGCAATGTTGAATTGGAAAAATTATTAGTAAAATGGCAAAACATTACAAAATAAATTTACAAAATGTATCAAACTACTCTGTGCAAAAAAAATAATTATCTCAACCAAAGTTAAGATTGTGCTCGTGGAAAATGTTGAATGCATTCATGTCATTTGCAAAATCACACACGGGAGGTACATGGAATTTTAATATTTGAAAAATGTTTTCGATTCCAAGTGTCTTAAACTTTTAAATGAAACGGTGGAAACTGATGGAATATGTTATATTACTTTGTTTGAATAATCTACTCTAAGACATTTGCACTCGTCTTTCGAATGTTGTATCAGACAATTTATTCGTTTTATTTACCACAATAATGTCCTTTGCCAACACTTGATTGAACACACAGTGCTCTGGCTCATATAATCGGACAAAAGACTGTATCGATGTTATTCAGTGATAATGAGAGTTCAGGGATCTCAATCAGATACGCAACACAATTGACTCGTTGTTTCTGGGTTTGCGTCGTTTTGACAGTCGACCATACATTTTCTGTCAAGTTTACATCATCAGAACGTGAACGTGCCCATTGGCTGAAACTTTGCATAGACGTTGTTATAGGCAAAAGATGCCATTTTGTGCTATTGGTTTAATTTATTGAACAACTACTCATGTTATTGGAAAATGCTATTTCGGATAGTAAAATTTTAGAGCCAACACGGTTCGTTTGAGCGGTGTGACATCTTCGGCAAAGTTGTAGATAATAGTTTTGTTTTTCAAAAAAAATATACACTCTAAAAACAAATCACTAGTTTAAAAAACCAAAATTAATCCACCTAGCGGTCAGACCCAGCCTTTCTCATTCAAACTTTTATTTGTAAAAATGGATTTACATGAACGCTTCAATCCAATGAATGTATGTCACTGTTTAGATTCTAAAATATTGATGTTGTAATCTATACATATAAAAATGTAGTCCGGTCTGTCTGTCTGTTTGATCCATATAGGCTCGAAAACTACCGAACCGATCGACGTGAAAATTTGTATGTAGGGGTTTTTGGTCCCGATAAAGGTTCCTATGATAGTTTGAGACCCCTCCCTCTTCTGGAAAGGAGGGGTCCAATACAAATGAAACATACATTTCTGCACAACTCAAGAACAAACCAAGCAAATGAAACCGAATTTGGCATGTGGATGTTTTAAAGGGTAATAAATATATCAATAATGGTTCGACGCCCCTCTCTCTTATGGAAGCACATGTTTCTGCACAAATTTCTGCACATCTCGCGAACTAATCAACTAAATGGAACCATATTTGGCAGGTGAATGTTTTTAGTGGTAACAAATATGTTCCATAATCGACCTCAGGCAACATTTTGGATATTGTTTTTGGCACATTTTGCATGTGTAGGATAAGTACAATGATACACCGTGCCCCAGTGCTGAGTCGAGAAAATTTCCAGTTCAAAAAGATCCTCGACATCGCTAACCACAGAGCCACGGGGACCACAAGAAAGATACACAGGAGCTAAATTCGACCACAGATACCATTTTGAATTCTAATATGGCGACTTCCGGCTACGGAAAAACAGCGGCAAACGACCAAATACCACCCAATATGGGTATTTTCGGAATCGTAATGATGCACTGGAGCCACAAATCGACTTCAGGCACTATTATGAATTGTAGGATGGCAACTTGTGGTTTCTGGAAAACAGCCAAAAATGGCCGGTTTCCGTCTAACATGAGTATCTCCGGATCTAGAATGATACACAGCAGCTGAAATCGAAAATAATCAAATTGCACCCAATATGGGTGTTTTTTCAACCAGAATGACGCTCAGAGGCCAGAAATTATATTAAATACCATTTTGAAATCCAAGATGGCGACTTCCGGTTTGTGAAAAACAGCCAAAAATAACCAAATACCATCCAATATGAGTATCTCTGGAACCATAATGATGCAATGAGCTAACAATTGACCTCAGGCACCATTTTGAATCGCTAAATGGCAACTTATGGGAAACAGTCGAAAATAACCAAATAATACTCAACATGGATATTTCCGTAATCGAGATGATGCATAGAAACCAAACATTGACCCTTGACACCATTTTGAATTTAAAGACGACCACTTTTAGTTTCTGGAAAACAACCAAAATAACTAAATACCTCCCAATATGGGTATTTCAGATGTTAGATTGATGCTAGAAAATTTGCTGAAAATGACCGAATACCACCCAATATGAATGTATTCAGAATTAGGGCCATGTACAGAAGCCAAAAGTCGAGGATGTTGTCATTTCGATAAAACCAATAAAACCGATAAACCAAACGATTTGTCTTTTGACTTTGATCATATCCTATGGCCGATTCGTCGTGCATTTGCAGACTTTGAACACATCGCAAGAAATCAATGACTTTGGAACGTTCAAATAGTACAAAACCACATTTAAACTATGTTGAGGCCACATAAATATATCAATCAAAGCAGGTATAGTTTTAAAAAGTCTTAGAATTTCTTTTCTTTCCATAACTTTTCAGCCACATATCAAATTGTTATGAAGTTTTTTATTTGTAAGTTTGAGAGATTACTCGTTCGTATGACACTAGTTATGTTCAAATAAGTCATGTGAAATAATAGACTTTCATTGTTTTATTAACAATTTAATACATAACGGTGGCTTAAGTTCAATTATAATCAAATTAAATGGGAACGTATAGGGCAGCCAAACTTTGAAACCACGTGTTCAATCATAATTCATCAGTTAACCCTTAACTAGCCCGCTCATCTGATAATAATATTGATCAAATCGGTTGTGCAGTTTTTGAGATAATGAAGTTTCGTGACTCATACGACGCGACGCGGGACAAAACACAACACTTATCGTTCTTACTACATTTAACATTTTAAAATTTTTACCTTAAAACTCGACCGGTTTCGGGCGTCACCGGGGCAAAAACATCATCCACGTATCTTTTCCATACTCGTGGGAAATAATTCTCTGCCAATGGAAGCCGAGGAGTTTGCCAAAGAACAGCAACAAATATACAAAGCAGCAGAAATAAATGGCTACGACAAAAGATTCGTGGACAAAATTCTAGTGAAATAAAAAGGATCAGTTTACCATTCTACCCCAAAGTAACCAACCGAATAAAAAATACACTGAGAAGACCTAATTTTCAAATCGTGCACAAAAGCGAAAACACATTGCGAGACTTGCTATGCAATTTACAAGACAAAGTTCCCCCAGGTGAGCATTCCGGAATATACCGGATTCCATGCCAGAATTGTCCCTCGGTGTATATCGGGCAAACTCGACGCAAGGTGAAAGTGCGAATCAAAGAACATAAACATGCCGTTGATAATGCAAAGTCCTGCGAATCTAGTGTAGCCGCCCACACCGTAACTTTAGACCACCAAATAGACTGGAAAAACGCGAAAATTATTAAAAACGTAAGAAAAACGTCCCACTTAAATGCTTGGGAATCGCTTCACATCAGTAATTCGACAGAACCGCTGATGAACGAAGACGATCCCCCCATCACATCCTGTCTATTTAACATACTAAAGCGGAGAATCCCGTAGCATCTATTTGCTCTCTGACGTATACGAACAACGTATAAAGAAGTGTAACCAGTCGGACTCTCCTCCTGAAGATGGGCAGTATTACGCCCGAAACCGGTCGAGCTTTGAGGTAAAAATTTTAAAATGTTAAATGTAGTAAGAACGATAAGTGATGTGTTTTGTCCCGCGTCGCGTCGTATGAGTGATGTTAGTTCTTACGTTGCACGAAAATACCAAATATTGAAGTGAAGTTTCGTGATTTTCACATTTTAGTACTTTACAGACGAAGTTACAGTCCGATTACAGTAAAATTCAATAGGGTGTTACGAGGCAGCTAGACTTATCAGTTGACACTAATTTTGTGGAAATCGGGTCAGCCATCTCTGAGAAAAGGTTTTTCAAGGTAGCCCGTTCTTTTGAGACCAATTTTGTTCAAATCGGTTGTGTAGTTTTCGAGATAATGATGTTTTATGATTTTTACTATTTGATACATAACCTCGAAACTAAAAATCCGATTACAATGAAATTTAATAGGGTCTTATGGGACAATAAGACCTTTCATTTGCAATTAATTTCATGAAAATCGGTCCAGCCATCTCTGAGAAAAGTGAGTGAGAATAAAAATCTGCACATACACACACACACACACACACACACACACATACACACACACATACAGAAAATGCTCAGCTCGTAGAGCTGAGTCGAGTGATATATGCCATTCGGCCCTTTGGAGCACTTTCGGTTTTGCAAGTGATTGCTATACCTTTCTAGGAGAAAGGCAAAAAATGAAAGTTATAAATTAATTATCGAAAACAGCCCATTTAGAAAAACTGATTTTTTTTTATGAAAAATACGAAAGTTTTCCTGAACAACAAAACCGACCATGGAGAAATCAGAAAAAAAGTTATATTTTTTAAATTTTTTTTTCACAGGGTACATTTTTTTGGAGGAACGAAGTTATTATTTACAACTTTGCCAGATACACTATGCCAATCAAATAAACCGTTTTCACTGTAGACATATTCTTGATTCCTCATGGAGTGCTCTATAGGAAATTAAAAATATGTCTACAGTCGAAACGGCATAGTGTCTTCGGAAAAGTTGTAGATAATATTTTGTCCTTCCAAAAAAATATGCCTCTTAAAAAAAATAATTGAAAATAATTTTTTTTCAAAAAATTTTTTTTTTCAAAAAATGATAACTTATTTTTCTTGATTTCTATATGAACGGACTGGTATCATTATACAAGCTATTTCGAGAGACTAGTGATCAATTTCAAAAGATAAATTTTAATCATTTTGAACTCAGCCTTCCACAATTGAAAAAACGAGTCCCAGAGAGTAAATTTTTGCAAAAAAAAATTTTTTCAGATGACACCAATTCTCGACGTTTCATGCGTTTTTAAGTCATTAGGCATCAAAAAAAATGTTCGAAAACCGAAATTTCACGTACCCCCCCCCCCTTGGGTGATTTTTCGGTTTTCAAAAAAGCCAAACTTCAATCGCTTTGCGCCACCCCATTTTAAGTCCGATTGAGCTGAAATTTTGCACAGGGTGTTTTTTCGAGCAGGTGAACATGTTGTATAGGGTTTTTTTTTTGAAATTCGAGATGGCCATTTTGGGTGGCACCCTACTATATATAGGGCATCCCTGGTCAGAATGTCTATTGAAAAATATGTCGCACGTTTGATGATTAACAAAAAGCGTCATTCAATGAATTATATACTATACTCAGTGAATCAGTGAATACTTAAACAACCCAATTGACACCCTGATGTGAAATACTGTGAAATATTGAAAGAGGGCTGTGATGATGATAAAGATAACACCGTATTCCGTCTCACTTCCACTCGGCATCGCAAAGGAGAAATGCGGTAGTGATCAGGGTCACAAACGTGTTATGAAAGCGCTTAAGCGGAATCCCAATGCGTCGGTCAGGGATGTGGCCAAAAAGTTAAATCAGTCCAGGTTCTTCGTTCAGAGAGCCTAGAACCGGGAGGGACTCCACACGTACAAAGTGCAAAAGACTCCAAATCGTGACGGACGGCAAAATACGCTGGGAAAGTCACGGGCTCGAAAACTGTACACCCAGATGAGATTGAGTCTCACTGTCTCATTATGAATGATGAGACTAACATTAAGGCGTACTTTCGGCAACTTCCGAGGGGTTCTTCACTATATAGTGCAAGTTTCATGTTCCGGAAGTATTAAGGAAGCAAAACCTTCAAAGTTTGCCAAGTAATACCTGATTCGGCAAGCGATCTGAACCTGTGGCAAAGACCAGATCTTGTTGGAAGTTTCGGCAAAGCTTAACCTAGATCTAGCCAACGTTAGGACCATAAGTACATTCAGCAGGAATGGTACCAGGTTAATATTCTATGTGACGTTTCTCTAGTCCTGGATTGATCACGAACTGGAGGATAGGCATTGGCTACACCAATAGCGATCATCAATCGGTTTGTTATAGTGTAAATCACAACGGGAGTGTAATGCCATCGCCTAGAAATAAAAAAAATCACCCTGAGAAGATCAAGCGGTCTTTGAAAGAGCGCTCTGAGCGCACTTTCACAGAAATGCTCAAAGAGGCTGCTACCACCAAACTGGTTTCCCCGAATCTCTTTGAGGTCTTATCATCCGATGAGTCTGATTCTGACGATTCAGTTGGGGAACCTTTTTTTGTTGAACCCGGGAAGCCTAGGAAGAGAAAAAACCTCTCTTCTCCTAGACTTCCCAGGAAGGGACAGAGAAGGTCTCCATTTGAAATGACTGGTACTAAGAAACAAAAAAGTGCTGTAGAAAATCCGAAGCAAACTCCTCCGGGATTGGCAAGATTGAATTCTAGCAAGGAGTTTCCGGCACTTCCAGGAACATGAAAAAACCCAACTATTCCTTCTTTTTCGTCCAAGATTCAGCCACAATCTGGACTGCTGAAGTTTTCAGATATTGTGAACTGGGTTTTTTGAAACTTTCAACATAACTGTTCCTCCTAAAAGTCTTCTGCTGGCATTTTTACCAACAGTTTTAACGTTTTTGAAGCAGTTGACTGCTAAATGGCCCCTCCTTGCAGCGATCGTATCCTTCGATGGCTAATTCATCGGCTGATATGAAGGATTCTATCTCTATTTTAGAGTGGAATTGTAGAAGTATCATCCCCAAAATTGATTCATTTAAAGTTTTGATTAATAAGCGTAAATGCGATGCATTTTCCCTCTGTGAAACTTGGCTAACTTCGAATACTGATCTAAACTTCCATGATTTTAATATAATCCGCCTTGATCGAGATACCCCTTACGGAGGAGTACTTCTAAAGATTAAGAAGTGCTATTCTTTCTAACGTATAAACCTCCTCTCAGTCCCAGGCGTCGAAGCTGTCGCATGTCAAATGACAATACAAGGAAAAGAGCTTTGTATTGCCTAAATATATATTCCCCCCAGAGCACAGGTGGGGCAACGGCTGCTCTTTGATTTAATAGAACTTCGGTATCTTCAACAATAATTTTGCCGCTTCCTACAACCTCGATAATCCTGCTTCTGTTTACGTCGCAGAATTGGCTGCAATTCAGTACACCTTAGGGATTATCGAAAAAATGCCCACGGACCATTACTTCATCTTTACGGACAGTCTCAGTTCTATAGAGGCTTTTCGATCGATGAAAGATATAAGGCACTCTCCGTATTTCCTGGGGAAAATACGGGAACATCTGAGAACTTTATCCGAAAAATCTTCCCAGATTACCTTAGTGTGGGTCCCTTCTCACTGCTCGATACCGGGCAATGAGAAAGCGGACACTCGCTAAGGTGGGTGCAACAAACGGTGATATTTACGACAGATCAATTGCCTACAATGAATTTTTAAAACTTTCACGTCAGAGCACACTTGTCAACTGGCAGACCTCGTGGGATAAGGGAGAACTGGGAAGGTGGCTACACAACATCATCCCCAAGGTATCCACCAAACCTTGGTTTCGGGGGTTGGATGTAGGACGAGACTTCATTCGCGTGATGTCTCGGATTATGTCCAACCACTACGGGTTAGACGCACATCTACTGCGTATTGGGCTCACGGACAGTAATCATTGCGTTTGTGGATTGGGGTATCACGTGGTTTGAGTGTGCTGAATTCCGTGGCGCCAGATCTCTACATTTGGATACCCTTAGGGCCCGAGGAATACAACCCTATGTTCCAGTTCGTGATATCCTCGCTCAGCGAAACCTGCCATACATGCTACATGTTTATAGCTACTTGAAGAGCATCAAGGTGCCAATTTAATAAGCAAATTTATTTGTGAGGCCCCTTTTTTCTTAAAATATTTAGAGGTAACGTTCTGGAAAGTGACGAACAAAAAAAAGGTCGCCCTAGGACTAGGGGGCCCCTCGAGTCGGGTGGCCCGGGGCATTTGCCCCCTTTGCCTCTCCTCTAATCCGGGCCTGACTCCATAGCAGAGCATCAACGTTCCGGTGTCGTAGCACCAAATTTTGGAAAATTATTGCCAGAATCGAGTACTAGTAGTAACTAGTTTATGAGGGTCAGAAGTGTCCCCTTATCACCGTAGGGAACCCCCTAAGCCCAGTGTTTTTGAATGTCATGTACCACGGGCTGTTGAAAAGAATGGTCCTTGTAGGGGTTGTGATTGCCGGCTTCTCAGACGACATAACGCTAACTCCTATCAGTATCGCCATTAAGGAGGACGTAAAGTGCTTCGCCCAAAGTGACACAAGGGGCATATGAGGTACCAATCATCCTCGATGATCAGATGACAGCAGGAATGGTCCAATTCCGGTCGGTGGTATCATGTAGAAGCGAACTTCCATGTGACACAGATCCTGTCAGGCCATGGCTGCTTCAGGCAGTATCTGCATAGGTTCAGGCACACATCTTCCCCCTTATGTCCCGAGTGCATGGATGCGGAAGAGCTTACTTAGCATGCCTTGTTCGTTTGCCTCATTTACGCTCGCGAAAAGCAACATGATGGCAGTGAGGAAGCTGGACACTACTCCGGACAACCTAATACGAAGGGTGTACGAGGACTAGAATATATGGAGGGTTGCAAAACAGGCGTCGAATGACCAAAAAATAAAAACTGCCAGTGTCCAGGTTAGTTAGCTAAGAGGTATTAAAGAGCCTAGAGGGTACACAAAGCACAAAAGCTGCTCCCCGAAGCAATACCCAACAGTCGTTCCGGAGATTATTATGGCTGGAGACTGGGTTCTAGTTTATCAAACCCCACACTACCTAAGGTTGGTCTCTCAGGTGTTTGGCAAGCAAATTTTTCCTTCACCTGAAATAAGAAAGGAGCAGTCCAAGAACGAGTTTTTTGAAGGCCTATTTGGGATTCGGCTTTGTATTTCTACGATCTGTCGTTTTAAAAGTAAAATAACTATATCCTCTCAATAATAGAAATTCTAAGCAAATTTTGCTTCAATAAGCTCTCTTTTTAGTTAAGACATTAGTATTTAAGTTTGTTTTAAGATTATTTCGTTTTCCTTGACAAACAAATCAGAACGATTAGCCGTAATTGCGAAGGCAAACCAATCTTAGAATAGCTTATGATTTATTTTAAAATACTTAAACTACAAACAAAACTCGTTTATAAAAACACATAGCTGTTAAAAATTTTCGCTTTGAGCCCCCTAAACCCATCTTGTGCGCAAGGCTATTTGAGTAAATGTCATCTAAAGAAGTTTGGCAATTTAGCTCGTATTACATTTTCTTATCGTTACCATTTATCATTATTTGATAAATCGATTACACAAAGTCATATTAGTCTTTCTTTCAACGCAACATAATACGGCTTAGGTGATAGTGTGATTCCATCGATGCCATCTAGCTCCGGCAGATGTCCTTCCCCGGCAGGTTCTATTATAAAAGCATGCATGAAGGCAGCAAAAAACAAAAACAAATTCGACTTGGCCAACGATTCCCCTAAGCATCGTCTTTTACCTGAAATCCATAAAAACTAGATCATAATCAGGAAGTTTTTTCAAAAACACACATAACCTACCAGCTCCAAAAGGCAAAAAATATTCATGCGTTATAAGTTTACTCCCGGTTTCATCCATAAACCTTTCAGGACGAAAAACTTCAGGATCATTCCAGTACGCTCTATCCATATGCAACGAATAAATTGAAACCATAGTGATCGTATTTTTCGGCACTACATACGCCCCCAACTGAACGGGTTGCAACGTTCTGTGGGCAATAGCAAGTGGTGCCACATTAGCAATTCTCTGAATCTCACAGATTACGGCTTCCACGTACGGCAAACTACGTCGGTCATCTAACAACGGAAGCCGATATCGTCCTACCACATTGTCCAGCTCCTGGTGAACCTTTTTGACAACCTGCGGATTGTGCAGCATGTAGGCGATCCCGAAACCAAGTGTGTTGCTGACCGTTTCCGATCCGGCTTGAAAGAGATCGAGGCACAGGCAAAGAAGCTGTTCGCTACTGAATGACGAATGGATGTTGCTCTTTTGCAGCTCGCGAAGATATAATGTTATCAGACAATCATTTTCTTCGGGAAGTCTCGGTTTATTATCAATTAAATTGATGGTATCCTGAAAAAAAACATCGTTGCATGAATAGTTCTCCTAAACTTGATTGATTTTATATTACATTCAAAAATTCCCACAATGGTTTTAGCAGATTGACGAGGGGAGTAAAACCAGAGAGAACAGGAAATACATGCCGAAAGCTCGGAAACTGATTCAATACACCGCCAGACATATCTATCACTCGAAAACTTTTATGAATTGTCTCGGTAATCCATTCCAGGCGCTTATCACTTAAATGAAACCTATAAAAACAATGCTTCGTAGAAATCGCTTTTAGGAAACAGAACGTTAGATACCTTTTTCCAGCAATTAAAGTCCATATGATATTTAGAACCGATATATCAAATGCATTGTGCATACTAATCGGATTGTTTGTCCGTGATAATTTGCGAAAATGATGTATCAATTCTTCGGCTTCTTTCTCCAGGTGGTACGCCATCCCTGCCGTACCCATACCAAGTGTTTTCAGTGCTTTGATGGAAAATCTGCGTTGCATGTCCCAGTTCTCTCCATCCGTGAAAACCACGCCTAACCGTTTATCGAAAGAGCGTATTCGGAAAAAGAACCCGTCTGGCCGACCGTTGAACTCATCCTTGCAGTACAGCTCTCGTATAGCATCCATTCCGGAAACAATAACAACCCGATCCCGGCCCAGCTTCAACCCCACGACCGGTCCGAAGCGATTCACCAACTCGGTCCACATCAGATGATGGAAGGAGAAATGCTTGAGCAGCTTGAGCACATAGTAACCGCTACCGATCAGCGGGAACCAGCTGGGACCTTTGAAATGGTTGAAAAGAAACAACAAAACTCATTCTTGTTAGTGATAAAAAGCAGACGAAATCGATTGACCTAACCCAAGGTGCGTATGATTCTGCATGTTCTTTAACATAACCGGTTATGCCTTTAAATAACGGAATGTAGCGTGAATTGATGTGGGGCTGAATATGGATCAAATATATGCATTCAACTTGAGCATTTTTCATTCTATCTGCGACATAAGAAATCCAAAACGAATGGGATACATATGCTTCTATTGTTTGCGGGTTAATCCACACTGCTTCACGTTGAAAATATTTTGTGGACTTGGAAAAGTTTCAGTTAGAAGAACTTTTTTTTCTTAAGAGTACCAGTTTTGATTTGTTCAGAAGAGTTTTAGGCAACTAAAAACACCTATCCAAAAAGCCATTTTACGTATTACATATTACCTACTATTTACTCATATACCGTGGAATGGGGTAAAATTGATCACCTAGAAATTCGTGATAAAAAATACTAATCAAAAGATATTACTTTTACAACACTACGCAATGTTAACGTGTCCTTAAACGCACCTTTTGCATGATTCACATACCTGTCAACTTTTCATATTTTCGAAAAATTTTTCTAACTCAGTCAAAACTCAATCAAATTTGATCAAACAAGTTTCCAAAAAACAAAAAAAAAAGTATTGAATTTACTTAAAGTAATCTTAGTTGAGGGTCAATTACGTTAAATTTGGAGAAGTGAGTAAAGTTTGATAAAAGCTCAAAAAATGTAACTTTCAACAATGATCATTCCATACCATTAAAGAAATACTGGTGAATTCGCAGGAAACCACAAAGATCTTATTTTCAGAGCTTGTTTTTGAGCTTTTGCAACAAACCGAATTGAAATCGGTCTAACGACGATCAAATAAGAGCAAATTTAGCAACAAGCAGCTCGTGAACCAAAATAAACAAATTTTAACTTGAAATATCGTTATTTTCGTTTCCAGACTAGCTGTAAATGATATTTTTCAGTACAGAAATCATCATTTATCTTTAGCATATCGAAAAAAAGCACATTGCCAAAGGAATGTATGGATTTCAATGGTGATCAATTTCACCCCAATTTACCTCATAGTACCTTATAGAATTATCGAATTTATTTCATGAAGTAGACGATAGAAAATTTAACCAATAGCCATAGAGGTTTACTGGAGCACATACCAGTACTTGTTTTAAAATTATACTATTTCGGGAAAAATGTACATGAAGCTAGTTAATTGGAAATTGTTATAGAAATTGATCAATTTCACTCCGTTCCATGGTTCATATTATATATAGTTTCGAATGAAAATTCAAACAGTCTTCTGAATGTCATCCCTTGACAACTTTTCTCTATCTCTTCTATTCTTATCTTTTGAAATATATTGACTTGTAAAAAAATCAGATTTTTCCAAATGTTATTCCAAATAAATTTTTGAAAAAAAGTATACAAAGTTGCTTAGCTTAAAACAGGCTACACATCTACAACGTTTTCATGCTGACAACCCCTTAGTCGAGTTGGCGGGAAATTTTTCAATTACCTTACTTAACAAAAATATTTACTAAATCATTTTAATAAATTATATATATAACACTGTGCTACAGCGATTTAGAACTTCTGAAGTGATCTAGTGTAGGTTATAGGTCTTTTTTTTCTTTATCTAGGGTTGTAGGTCTTGTTAAGTGTAACATTTGCTCATACTAGAAATTTTCCATACACCCCCAAAATCTGAAGTTATGGTTAAAAAACGGATTTTTGGACCTCAGTGCATACAACTTTTTTTAACTCAGTCATTTCTGGACCGATTTTCAATATTCAACCAGTTTTAGAAAGAAGATAAATAGAGCTTTCAAAATATATATAGTTTTGTACTAATGTCGATACAACATGTTGAGTTATTTGAGTTTAAATCTATTTTTTTTACCTTTTCACGCAATTTTTCAACTTAATTTGAAATTTGCCGTATTTTTTGTAAGAAAGATACCACAAATACACTAGAATTTTAAAAGTATATTCAATTCCAAATCAAATAAAAGCAGTTTTGTGTAAATCGGTTGATATTTGGCTGAGTTATATATTTTTCAAGAAAACCTAAGTTGTTGGCTTCTATCGCACAATTATTTCACGGTGCTGCAAATGATGAAAAAAATGCAAGAACTTCTGATGTGACATAGTGTGGGTTGTAGCTTTAGTCAAGTGTTACTTGCGCGTATACTCAAATTTTTCCAATTACCCCAAAAATTTTAAGTTATAGTTAAAACCCAGTTTTTAGACCTTAACTCACATTTTTATGTTTAATTCGATTATTTTTTAATCGATTTTTAATATTTTGACCATTTTGGAAAGATGAAAAGTAGAACTTTCAAATCATAAAAATATGTCTATATATCCTATATGTGATGACCCATATGTGATGAGCAGTTTTAAAATAAATAAGACGGTTTATGTTATTATCAAATTTTTTCAACTTTAGTCGCGATTTTTCACGCATTTTTGTAAAGAAGGAGCTTCAATTGCTGTTGAATTTGAAAAATTCTTTTTAGTGCTAAACGAAAACAATAGAAATAATTTGTGAAATCTACGATTATGGTGGAAATCATCAAATCATATCTCAGCCGAATTAAAACTGATTTTCATAAACAACACTTATTGTTTTCGTTTGGCACTAAATGTACTTTTCAAATTCAATTTCCACAAAACGACTTTCATTTGGTTCGGAATTGAATATACTTTCAAAACTCTGGGGTATTTATGATATTTTTCCTACAAAAATAGACGGTAAGTTTCAAATTAAGTTGAAAAATTGCGTGAAAAAGTGTAAAGAATTAGATTTAAATTCGAATAACTCAACATTCATTATTGATATTACTACAAACCTGTATATAGCTCTATTTGTCCCCTTTCTAAAACTGCTAAAATATTAGAAATCTGTTTGTAAATGACTGAGTTAAATAAAATTATATGCGTTGAGGTCTAAAAAACCGTATTCTGACCATAACTTCAGATTTTGGGAAATTTCTAGTATGAGCGAATGTTATACGCAACAAGACCTACAACCTACACTAAGTCACTTCAAAAGTTCTAAATCGCTGTAGCACAGTGCTATCTTTCCAGAACTCTTGTGAACGATCTACCGAATAAGGATTGTGTCGGAATGTGGTTCTTTATTCATAGACTGATAACTAATCTAACCTTATTCCGAAAAGCTCTGTTATACCAAAGATGACTAAACAAGATACCTGACTCTTGCAGAATTCTTCGAACATGATTGTCGCTGCGTGTGAGCAAAAGTCGAACTAATTTATACACTGTTAATTTGATGTATACTTGACTTCAAAATCAACTGACAACAAGGTCAAGACATGACTGCTGAAAGGTGAATCAATTTTTTTAGTATCCATGTGGACGACTGTACGGTGCTACCATCCGAAAAATGATAATAATGTGTACGAATGTTTAGTTTTCAAACATGAAACCTTCCGGAAGAACCAAGAATTATCGGTGCATCATTTAAAATTAAGCGTACCATCAAAACTTCCTGATAACCACTATGAGCACACTCTACAGCCAAGTTTTCTACTCTTGCCAAGGTTAATAAAGTTAATAATTAACGATTAAGCTTCTATAAATATTTCCTCCAAAAACCAAACGCGAGATTCCTAGGTTGATAAGGCAATAATAATAATAACAATAAAACCGCTCTAGAAGCACTTGGAAATCGTCTCATATTCTATTGGTGGATGGCATTACCTCTTTAAGAGCGACATCAAGTCATTGCGCACTGCTACTTACAACAAGTTCAATTTAACTTATCATTGCTTGACAGCAACCACATTAGCTAAAGTTTATTGTGCTACTTTACACAAACCATAACATTTGATTCATATTCATATGAATATGTACCGGGTTTGTATATTCTGTTCTTTTTAACAACAACCGAAAATATGAGAAAATTATACATTAATATATGACAATATATCGTTAACGAAAGTGTTGTACATAATTCATGTCGTCGTTACTTTCGGAAGTATCATCTACACTACTTTAAATTATTATCTCCCAGGGGCATTTTCTGTGATATACGACGAAACTCGAGAATTATAAACGCGACTTCCATGTTACCTGGCTTACGACATATCAAACTTTAAGTATTGGTAGAAGAGGACCTGAAAATAAATATAACCCCTCAATATAAACCCCCACTCTGATAGTCAATTTCATACTTTTTTGTACTTTAAAGAGCAAAAAATATGGCAATACCATTAAGTGCAAAATATGACAATATCATTAATCTGCGTGTTATCTTAAGCGTCGAGCTGACCAAACTGCTACACCTTTTTCATATACAATCTTGAACAGCTCAACGATCGATGACGGACTATGCACGGTGAACTGGTTCTGCTCATACTTACAATTTTATGAGAATTTAAGTCTTGGCAGCACTAACCGTCGGAAAGTGGTCGTGTTCAAAATGTATGAAAAATCTGGAAGTTAGATATCTTGTTCTGTTTATCTTTGGTTATACGCAGAGGTTTAGGTCATCGAACAGAAAATTGAGTTATGGACTGTTGGTGTTTTGTACTAAACAACTATTTCCATTGTTTTAAATGTATACTTCGAAAGGACCATGTTTAGTAATGAGGTCGTTGAGGTCTATTTTTGAGAATTAGAAAAATTAATAGTAATCTGCATTTCACATATTTGCTTGAAAATTGCCTTTATTCGTTTCGTTTCGGGCCTAAAATGGCGAAACTGTCACAAACATTTACGATGTTTTGAAATTATTCAGATGATGCATTAGTATTCACAGCACTGAAATGATATAGAACTGATTACAAAAAGGCTTTATACTGAAACATTTTTACATGGATATTAAAATGATGATAAACTTTGACTTTTTATTGGATCATTATAATAAACGAGTGCAATTGTACACCACTGATTGATAAAAGTGAAAAAAAGTTGCCCTAGAGCTCAAACTGGAAAAAAAAGCGAAGATTATAACTTTTCGATCGTTCCTGTGAGTTTTAGTGCCCTTAGTCGCCTTAAAAAGCTTTAAGTTTTCAAAGGTTTCCATGAAGTTTTCCCGTAAGCAAACGGAGAAAGAACGAACCCGGCGAGCAGTTACTCTGTGGCCTTTTGACACAACTTCGAGGCGACTAGGAGCACCAAAACTCTCAGGAGCTGTTGAAAATCTATAATCCTTCTTTTTTCCAGTTTAAGCTCTAGGGCATATCCTGTGTTGATAAGTATAATAGTACTAATAGCACAAAAACAGACGTTCATCTTATTCTCAAAGGATGTATAAAAACTTGCAATCGTCATTTCACTGTAAGTGGTAATGCTCCCGCCATGCGGCGCTCGCGTCAATGATAAACGAGGCACTGATATCGACAAAATATCGATACGGCAATATTTATGCAGTGCAACTGGGGCTCCACAAGACAGATGTCGTTAGTGTATTAACGTATTTTGATTCAAATTTTTACACACGATTTTAATTTTTTTATTATGAACATGAATGTCTGTTCTATGTGCTAATAGTATGGTATCCGTCATCAGATGCAAAATAATATATTTTAATACTTTTCTTTTAATATTTAATTGAACAAATGCACTCCACACTTTTGACAAAATATGACATCAAACAATTTGACAACAACCTGTTTTAAAGATAATCAGTTCATTCAATAGAATGTAACAATACATCCCCTTTCTGTAACCACACCGCCAAGCGTTAATGATTCTGCTTAGACACATTTTGATTATTATTACAATTTGAAATATGTTTATTAAAACCAAACAGTTGGTTTTCTTAATTCACAGCTATACAACCCAAATTTATTCTTTCTTTGTATACCGAAAAAAATGAAAGCTTATAGTTTCTCAACCATTTCTGTGAATTTTTGTACCCCTATCAGAGATAGAAGTGCGTCAAAAGGCCATTGAGTAATTGCTCGTCGTACGGGAAAACTTTTTTTCATATCTCTGGAAACTTCACGCATCTCTGAGTTGACTAAGAGCACCAAAATTTACAAGATAGGGTAAAAAACTATAATCTGTCATTTCTTTGCAGTTTGAGCTCTAGTAGGGATACCATCTGGTTGAAATTAGAAATAAGGACACCTTTTTTTCGGTACAACTTTGAGCTAAGCTATTCTTCGAAGTTTAAAATAATATACCACGTTAAATGTGATTTGCACTTCAAAAACACCGAGAAACTTCTTTTCCTGTTCAACATACTTCTCAAACGATCTAATATTATTAAGCAGTTTTGAATGTATAGGCAGATGTTTAGCAAATGTAAACTTTTTCAAATTGAACTCACCGTTTAGATGGGACTGACTGGAAAGTCGAAAAATGAAAAATGTGATTTTTTCTGGATGTTTAGGGTGAAATGAAGTGTTCGAATATTTTGGATATTGATTAAGGTGTGTTTGAAAATGTATTTTGTATGTCGTGTGTGCAAGTAGGGGTACTGGGGGTAAGCCCGGCCCCCTAAGGAAAATGATTCTTTAGTAGCACTTGACGGCGAATATTGTTATATTTCTTTCACAGAATCATTGCCCAGATTGTTTTCTACAAGATATGAAGGTTTTCAGTACTTTTAAACTGTTATTTTACAAGTAATAGTGAAGTTTTGAAACTAAGATAAAAACGACGTTTAGCAATCAGTGCGGGTGAAACCGGCACCCCTTGGGGGTAACACCGGCACCTAAGTTTGTTCATGAATTTACTAGAATTAACTGAGCCAATTTGAATTCGGAAACCGCCAAATGAGAGATCTTACAATTCTGTATGTTACTGTTGAATTTGGTTGTTGTCGGTTAGCTGGTTCTGGGGAGATTGCCGGAACCAGTGCCGGTGAACATTAGGTATAAACAATAAAAGAATTTGATACTCGGCAAGCCTATCATGTGGCACTTTAAATCATATTATTAACTAGTTGAATCGAAGCCAGGATCACATTGACCACACCGGAGCATATTTCAAATACCACCGGGAAAGCGGTCAGTTTTGTGACTTGATTCAGTACATTTGGCACCTCTAATAACCCTTGGAATCATACATAAATCACAGAAGGACTTGATTGCATGGTTTTAAGTCGACTAATCAATTTATTTAGCAGCGAGCCATCGGTAATAGATGAGAAATATGTGTCAGTAACATTCAACTAGTCTCTGACCATGTCGGGCTTACCCCACTCACTGGGTGACGGTGTTACCCCGACAGCACACATTTTTTTTAAAAGAGTATTTCTACTAATTTATCGCTTCAATTTACCTCAGATCGAATTCCTGTGATTGCTAACAATACAGGCAATAAATTGTAGAGCAACGAAAAATTATTTTAGTCTTTTCAAATGAATAAAAGCTTAAGTTCCACTCACGAAAAATTACATCCGTTTACGCATCAGCTGCAGTAGCGAATGTTTTGTCTATTATTTCGACGTTTGACGTTTCACGGTGACTTCGATGTGTCTTAAAATGTCTAAAATATTAAATACGAACAGTTCACATATTCCAAAACACAGTTAATTAGCGTTTTCTAGTTAAATCCCAGGGGAGGCGGTCTTACCCTCAGTGCCGGGCTTACCCCCAGTACCCCTATAGTTAGTATTATACTATTGGCAGCGTTTTTCGCGAAACTATGTTTTTTTTTAACTTATGGTGAGTTTTCCTCAGCATCTACTGAGCCTATCTGGCTGAATTTTTTTCCAGCATGTAAAAATGGATTACCTTACTTGTTACATAGCCGTTTTTCAATATATTTTTTTCAACTTTTTATGATTTTTTAAAGCGATTTTTATGAAAAGAGCTAATTTATTGCTAAAATGGCTGCCGTTTTGTCAATTTTTTTAAATTTCAAAAACGACTATATAACAAGTTAGATAATCCATTCTTACATGCTAAAAAAACTTCAGCCAAATCGGTTCAGTACTTGCTGAGAAAAACCTACCTCCGATTTAGGGAGGGCATTCACGTTTTCAGCTGCCAACAACCTTATACACTATATGTGCAACCACGACATGTAAAATAAATCTTCACATGAACCCTAATCAATAGCCAAAATAGCCGAGCACCTTACTTTACTCTAAACATTGGAAAAAAAAATTTTCGACCTTACAGAGTAGGGTACGGGGGACCCAAATGTTTAACGGTTACAATACTTAAAAGATTTCTCTCGTCACTTAACTAAGATTCAACTAAAAACAAAGTCGTCCGTAGTGACCGTTGTGTTCTGGAAACAAAGAAATTATTGATTTTGAATAATTCTGCATATTATTATCACACTACAAAATTGAAAATCTTATGAAAATCAGGACAAATGCCAGAAAATGAAAAATAAGTCAGGATGTCAAACAGGGTCTCAAAATCAGGACATGTCCTGCTAAATCAGGACGGGCAAAACCGGTGTTGACTATAGTCACTGTATACTTTACTAGTCTGGCGGACTGGATTTCGGGAATCAGTGTGAACTGTCAAAACAGGAACCAGTCGATAGTGCGTCGATTTTCGCATTTGAAGTATTGTAATCGTTTCGTAAAAAGATACAGAATAAATTAGTCTCAATAATTGGACTTTTTGTGACAATTGCTATTTTTTTGAGAATAGTTATTGTAATGAATTAATGATATCACAATAATGTTAAATTTATACATGTGAGAAAATCACAAGGAATATTTTCTTTCGTCGCATCAATAACGTGCTCTTTTTATAATTAATTGTTTATTGATAACATTATACTGCCATAGATTTGCTGTCCTGTCGCTTTTCACGCTGTACTATTGTACGGGAAATGCTCAATCGGAACAAAATGATTTTTTTTTATAATTTTCTCTTTCAACGAATAAATGCATTATCAGGTAACTCGCAAAATTTTAGCCATTTTCCTCTAATCTCCGCATTCTTTGGAAACCGGAGTAAACTTGTTTGTTTCTTTGTCCTTCGCCAATTGCTGTTACATTTGTTAGAGTGCGTCTTGAACTGTCCTACAGATCAGACGTTTTTTTCGGTTGCTTGTGGACTGGTCTTTGACTGCCTATAGCTTCAAAGTTTGTATTTTGTCAGTGTGTCTTTTAAAGACTACCTGAAAGTTATTTCCCATCAGTCTTTCTCAAGACTACCTACTTTTGAATTGAACATTTGTTTTAACTTTTTTCGTATCACCTGAAATGGCTGGACGAAAAAAGAAACCACGCATCGCTGCGGGGAGGAAAAAAGAGGCATCTCTTTCTGACACTTCGAGTGTCTGTAGTGACAATCCTTTTGATATTTTGCCTTTGCAAGAAGCTGGTGAAATGGAAGTTAATAATAATGAAACTATACAAAATGTATAATCTTTAAAAAAGGAGAAAGTTCCACCTATTGTGGTAACTATTTCTTCTGAATTTAATATATTCAAAAAGGAACTTTCAACGTTTGTTTCTGACGTTAAAGTTACCTATCAAATTGGCCGTAGCGGTGAATGACGCTTATTAGCCGACTCAATAAAGGGTCGTGATCGTCTTGTTCAGTATTTAACTGACAAGATGTACAAATTTTTTACATATGACACCAAGAACGCCAAGCCGTTCAAGGTTGTCTTGAAAGGTCTCTCCAACGATCGAACCGTTGATGAGATCAAACTTACTTTAACAGAATTACTTGGCATAGCCCTTACCCAAGTAATTCTAATGAAACAAAAATCACGAGGCGAAAACAGTCAGCGCACCGGAATTTCCCTTGCTAATTATTTAATTCATTTTAACCGAAATGAGGTTAACAACTTAAAATTTTTTGAAAAAGCACATGCTTTGGGTAATGTGCGTGTAAAGTGGGAAATTTATAGGAAGTATGGCGGAGGGGAAAAGCATATCACCCAATGCCGTACTTGCCAACGTTATGGCCATGGTTCCAAATTCTGTAACATGGATCAAAAATGTCTGATTTGTGGAGACTCTTCTCACAAAAAGGACACATGTCTTGTGAAAGAGAGTAAAAATTTTCGCTGTGCGAATTGTAACGGCAACCATATGTCAAATGTTTATCAATGCCCAGTCCGTTTAGCAATTTGTTAAGGCAAGGCAAGGTAAACAAAATTCAATTTCTCAATTAAAACCAACTTCAAAACAAAATTTTCCAAGCGTACCAGTGACGCATAGTTTACCTACTCCTTTGCATACCCGTTTAACTTATGCACCGGTTACAGATAGTTCGAACATTATACCGCCTAGTGTTGGTAGTTCGAAAATGACCATTAATATGGGTATCAAAACACGCTAGAAAATAATTGTACACCTATTACTCCAGCTAATATTTCTGCCGAAAATATTTTTTCTAATGTCAACTGCCTGGGGCCTATTACGGCAGGTAAACTTTCTTTTTTGCAACAGGCAATGTTCGATCTTATGAATGCCATGTTGCAGGCAAAATCAATGTTTAAAGCCATTCAAATAGGCACAAATTTTACTATTAAAATTGTTTCGAATTTAAAATTTAGCAATGTTTTTAAATAAAACAATTAAAATATTAAATTGGAATGCTCGCTCATTGAAGGCCAATGAGAATGAGCTTATTAATTTTTTAACAGTAAATAATGTGCATATCGCAATTATTACTGAAACATTTTTGAAACCTAACATAAAATTAAAATATGATCCCAATTACATGGTTCATAGATATGATAGGATTCAGGGTTCCGGCGGTGGAGTTGCAATTGTTATTCATCGCCGAATCAAACATCGTGCTCTTCCCCATCTTGAGACGAAAGTTATTGAAACTTTGGGAATTGAAGTTCAAACTGAACTTGGGATTTTATTTACTGCCGCAGCATATTTACCATTTCAATGCACACGCGAGCACAAAAATTATTTTAAAGGTGATTTACAAAAACTCACCAGAAATTGTTCGAAATTTTTTATAATCGGCGATTTTAACGCTAAACATCGTTCATGGAATAATTCGCAAAGTAACTCCAATGGCAAAATTTTATTCAATGATTGTTCTTCAGGATACTATTCTATTTTGTCTCCGAATAGTCCTACTTGCTTTTCTTCTGTAAGAAACCCTTCAACAATTGATTTGGTGCTAACAGATCAAAGTCATGTATGCAGTGATTTGATCACACATGCTGATATTGATTCTGACCATCTTCCAATAACTTTTTCTTTATCACATGAATCAGTTTTGAACCCTATGAGCTCTGTTTTTAATTATAACAAGGCTAATTGGGAAAGATACAAAACTCATATTGAGAGAAATTTCAATAATGAGCTTGATTTGCAAAACGAAGTGAATATTGATTCCGCTTTGGAAGCATTAAAATGTGCAATTGGTGATGCCAGGAATTATTCTGTTCCAAAGGCTCTAGTGAAATTTGATTCACCAATAATTGACGAAAATCTTCAACTTCTAATTCGTTTGAAAAATGTCCGCAGACGTCAATATCAACGTTCTCGTGACCCTGTTTTTAAAACTATTTATAAAGATTTACAGAAAGAGATTAAACATAGATTTACTCTTCTGAGAAATCAAAATTTTGAGACTAAAGTTGAAAAATTGAAACCATATTCAAAACCATTTTGGAAGCTGTTAAGAAACCTTAAGAGATTCTTAAGAAACCTTCAAAGCCTATTCCAGTTTTAAAAGATGGTGAACGTTTTCTTGTATCCAATGAACAAAAGGCTCAAAGACTTGCTCAGCAGTTTGAGAGTGTTCATAACTCAAATTTGAATTTTGTGAGTCCAATTGAAAATGAAGTCACACGTCAATTCGATTTAATTTCTTCCCAGAATTTTTTACCGCAGAAATAATTGAAACTAACTTGAATGAGATTAAATCAATTATTAAAAATTTCAAAAATATGAAAGCACCTGGTGACGATGGAATCTTTAATATACTAATCAAACATCTCCCTGAGAGCACAATGGAATTTTTAGTGAAAATTTTCAATTGCTGCTTCAAAATTGCATATTTTCCCAAATTATGGAAAAATGCAAAAATTACTCCAATTTTAAAACCGGATAAGAATCCAGCTGAAGTTTCAAGTCATCGACCAATCAGTTTGCTTTCTTCAATAAGTAAACTGTTTGAGAGAATTATTCTTAACAGAACGATGTCACACATCAACGAAAATTCAATTTTTGCAAATGAACAGTTTGGATTTCGCCATGGGCATTCCACAACTCATCAATTGCTCAGAGTTACTAATATGATACGAGCTAACAAATCTGAAGGTTATTCCACTGGAGCTGCTCTTTTAGACATAGAAAAAGCATTCGACAGTGTTTGGCATAAAGGTTTGATTGCGAAATTGCAAACTTTTAATTTTCCAATTTTCCTAACCAAAATTTTAAAAAATTATCTTACTGATCGAACTCTGCAGGTTGTCTATCAGAATTCAAAATCTGATAGATTTCCTGTCAGAGCAGGTGTACCTCAAGGTTCAGTCTTGGGTCCAGTCCTGTACAACATATTCACTTCAGATCTTCCTGATTTGCCTCCAGGATGCACAAAGTCATTGTTCTGCGATGACACAAGCATTTCCGTAAAAGGAAAAAGTCTTCGTGTCATATGCAGTCGATTGCAGAAAAGTTTAGATATTTTTTCTTCCTACTTGCAAAAGTGGAAAATCTCTCCCAATGCTTCTAAAACTCAAATGATAATTTTTCCGCATAAGCCTAGGGCTTCTTTCCTCAAGCCAAACAATAATCACGTTGTCAAGATGAATGGGGTTATTTTAAGTTGGTCCGACAAGGTTAAGTACTTGGAATTAATTTATGATGAAAAACTTATTTTCAAAGAGCACATTGAGAGTATACAAGCCAAGTGCATCAAATATACGAGATGTTTATATCATTAACAGGAATTCTAAACTTTGTTTAAAGAACAAACTTTTGATTTACAAACAAATTTTTAGACCAGCAATGCTTTATGCTGTACCGATCTGGTCAAGTTGCTGTTCATCAAGGAAGAAAATGCTCCAAAGGATTCAGAATAAAATTCTGAAAATGATTTTGAAGCGTCCTCCTTGGTTTGGTACACTCATATTACATAGACTTACTGGTGTTGAACCATTAGAAGCTACGTCAAATAAAATTATTAACAAATTTCGACAAAAATCGTTGCAATCCTCAATTGCTACGATAAGCTCTCTTTATAGCCAATAAGTTAGCAATTAAGTTAGTTGTAAGTTTACTTCCCCTTCTCTGACAAGTAGGTTTAAATCCCTACGAATGATAAGTCCTAATTGCGAAAGCAAACAAATCCTAACAATTAAAATTACAAATTTCTAACAGTGTTGAGAAGTCACCATTTGTGATTGGACACACATACTCATTATTTACTAATATTTATCATAAATATTTAAGCTACTAACAAATCCCCCCCTTAAAAAAAAAAAAAAAAAAAAAAAAACATTTGTTATAAACGCACTTCATTTTTACATCAAATGTTTACTTTCAAAGAAGTCATATGCAACATGAATTATATCCAGTGGTGTCAGGATTTTAATGTGAAAAAGTGGGTTGCCAGTTGCATGGTTCCCCACTCCGCCAGACTAGTAAAATTCAGTGACTATAGTGTTGACCAGTGAACCAAGCAATACGAACTTAATTTAAAAAATGTAAATTACTACATGAACTGAACAGTCTCGACTACTTTGTGATAAGGTCGTATGTCTAAACGTAAACAAAACGAGTGAGAGATGATTTGGTCGGCGTGCGACCAGACCGAGCCAAGCGCCAAACACATTGTTTTGCGTAATTAGCATTTGAAGTTTGACCACCCATAAATTGATCGTGTTTGAAATATCATTAATTCAATGCTAACACGTATTGAACAGGGCTTAATGAATGTCCTGTTATCATAAATACACGAAAAATAGCAATAATTGATAAAATATTTGGTTTTTATTTTTGACACCTATGCACTTAGTTCACTCTGGTCGAACAAAGATTTTAAAAAATGGTCTTCAGTTCGGTCTGGTCAAACGTATTTACTACAACATATTAACTTGACTATTAAACAAACTAATTTTTCTCACTAGTCAAACGTTATACATAGATATCAACACTGCTTTATCTCTCAGCTCAATCTGTATCAAAAATTATACAGCTGATAGACAAGCAAAGCTTTATTTCTGTTGCTCTTTTTGCTGGTACCGCAGGCATGGGGACACCACAGCACTCCAAAGCGCATGTGGCCCATCTGCTAACAAACACACCACGCAGGGCATTTCGTATTACCCTCCGTCGCGAGCTCAAGACAAAACACTGGAGAGCCATTCGTAATCACGCCAACCGAGGATTTTTAACTTCGGCACATGAGGCAACCGAGGGCTTGTAGTTTCGGGGAACACACAAGCATTAGTCGCCACGAGGAGATTGACAATGGAATAATAATGGATAGTTGGATGTTAGCCATCGTATACAACCACCTGCAATATTTTTTTCATATGTACTTTTGAAAAAATGAAGCGTTTGAGAAAACACGTGTAGGCATGCGGGCTCCCGAGGGCTAACGAAGTTGAGAACACTCGGCTTTGTGTTTGCCGAATCTTTCGAAGGGCTGTTTTATCTAGAACACTGCGGGTTTTTCGTTTTGTATACGCACTGAAGGGCAATCTGAATACCCTCCGTGGCATCGCTTGAAACACACACGCGGATGATGTGGTGGGTTTAGACATGCCTGGGTGCCAAAGCGCACCGAATGCTAAGTGTTAAGATAGTATTAATATGAAATGCTCTGGTAGGGTATAACTGCCTTTAATGGACCATTTAGTAGCGTAGCTGCAAATTTTGCAAGAAAAAGTGTAAATATCTAAACTGAATTAAGTATTTCATTATGTATAAACATGAAGAAACATGTTTATCATCTTTTCTGCATGAAAAACTACTAGATAATACCTCTATTTTCTTATAATAAAAGAAATAAATCATCGTTTCAGTTTCCTTTAATGGGCCACCGTTTCCTTATTTGAACCACAACAATTTCCTAATTTGGGCCAGGTATAAATAATACATCTCTCCAACCGTACTGCCGCTGATGAAACTAACTCTGGCTTACGCACTGAGAGTGCTGGATCTGGATCAACTGTAGACTGCACCCGTTCTTTCGTAATAGGGAATCCTTTACGTGCCAGCCGAGTTATCCAGCGAACAATTGAATCGTTTTCGTGGTTTTCCTGACCACTTGCTGCTTGCACGGAACATTACGGTGGATAGTGGAACATTGGAGCGCCTGCAAGCTTCTCTAGTCGAAACACCACTTTTTATTGCTTAAAGACACTCAGGAACAGCTGAATCAGTATATTTTTTTCCGATTTCCGACGTTTTTCCCATTTTAGCAGCAATTTTATACAATAACACGATCATAACAAATTTATTGTAACTATGGTAACTATGATTCGCGGCGTTATTTCGATGACAGCTCTTGTTCGAAATGAAGCATGCCGGAATAAGGAAAACAGTATTATTTCCACCCTTAATTGGGCCACTATTTTTTTCAATACTTTAAGCGTTTTTCTAGTTAAATTTATTGCTTATCTTTTAAAGACACCATTATCCTACCCGTTCATCGAAAATCTGATTATTTTCGCTCGGAAAGTGTGATGTCAGTGCTGTTTTTGGTAAAGCCATTTCCTATGGAAACGTTAACGAACCATGTAAAACTAGAGATTCTCAGAGGGAGAGATAAGCGATGAAAAAAACCGCTGATTTGGCAACTAGGTTTCACATATCAGAGGTGCCAGATCTCTTCTCAGAGCGCAATGTTCACTAACTTTTTTATTCGGCGGTGGAAGTCCTGGGGAATAATAAAGTGCATCACAAAAACCGTGACGGTGTTAAATCTTATGTTTATGTTTATTTTATATACTTTAATCATTGTTCTGTAGACTATACAAAGGGTTTGTAAACCACCAGTTAAAAATCACTGTGATGAAGCAACTTTGGAGCATTCTCAATTCATGTTTTAGCAATAAAACATGAAAAACGAGTAAAAATTAATATATTCTTTATCGACCCTTATTGCAATACCTTTCAATATGTTACCTTTCTTGTCCTTTTGGCTCGAATTTTGACATGTTCGTTTGGCTCACAACACTGTCTTCGCATATCTCTCCCTCTGAGTATTGCTAGTCAAAACAGGTAGCTGTTTTTAAACGACATATTTTGCAGCTTTAATGAAGTATATTATAGTAAACGTCTGTTGCGACATTTCTAATGAAGTACATTATTGAAGTTGTCAAAGCATAAATTAAAATAAGTATATTTATAATGTGTCATTTGGTGTGAGAAGTTCAGGTGGTCCACTAAAACAAGTGGTCTATATTAGGCAGATCTACCCTATTTTGAAGCGGGTTTTGTCTAATTTTATTGATTTAACGTATATTAACCCAGTCCTGACGTTGGTTACAAGAAAAAAAAAAATTTTATTTGAAAAATATCAAATAAAACTAAAATGCACATGGTTCGGTCTGGCACAACAAGATCTTGAAAAAAAGTGATGTGCCCATTGAAACGAAATTCAGCTCTACGAAAACCACCTGGCTGTTTATTTATCTAATTCTGATGACAGTCGTAATAACGATCTGCCCGAAGTGGAGAAATCAGTTACTTGTTAAAATAAATCGCAAAGTTTGCTTTTAAATCACAAACAATCACTTTCTTCAGATGTCTGTGTTTACGGTTCACTCTGGTCGAACGCAATTTCGTTCTTTTCACAAAATGCTACAGAGATTTTATATTATAACACGTCTATGAGCTATTCAAATGATTTCATTCTTTAATGGAACATAGATTACCAGTTTGCACATCCACTGGTGCTAATAACTCAATTTTAAAGAAAATGGCGCTTAGCTCGGTCTGGTCGCACGCCGACCATTTGTGCTTGTGAAGTGCAAATAATATAACTCTCACTCGTTTTGTTGACGTTTAGACATACGACCTTATCACAAAGTAGTCGAGAAGTCTTTGTCCTGTTAAAAAAAAAATACTTTCTATAGAAAAACTTTTTTTTTTTCTTTGACGGCCACGACGAAATCGAAAAAGCAGTACTTAACAGTTGAGTTAACTGCAGCAAATTTTCCGTGATGCGTATCAAGTCATTGCTTCGTTTAAACAGTATTTATTCCCACCGGGAAGCAATGCTTAATCAAAACACGAGTTTCACTTTTTCCATGGTAACCGAAATATCCGGAGTAGCGTCACTTCGATAAGTAATAACTTGAGAACGAATTAAAAACATGTCATAAACTTTTAACAGTATACTATTCTCAGATTTGGCCAAACCATTTCGTATTTTTTCTTGATTTGCAGCTCAATTCGCAGGCGTATTTTCTGCTATTGATCCTTTTCAGAAGCATTTAGCAGAAATGAATGAAAAATTTGTCAAATGCATTTTTTTCACGCGGATTTAAAAATTTATGTGTTTTCTGAATTTAAGCGGTTTTTTTTAACTCGCTACGTATCCCCCGCGTGAGAAAGACTTTAGTGTATTCTATTCAAAACGGGTACAATCGAGTAACTCCAAAGATTTTTTATTTGTGACACCATCTCTGTGTAAGGCAAAAGACTCCTTAACCCGTGCAGTAATCTGTATAGAAAATACCTATAGCACATTTATTTCCAATGTTGCTGCACTTAAAGTAACCGCGTAATTGCTTCACTGAGTATTGTAACAGTTTGAATACTGCAGCACCCCCAAAAAGTTCAGCATGCCTTTTAAAACAAAACGCGCTAAATTCGTCGCATAAATCGGCGCGACAGATAATACTGCTACATAATTCGTATTTTGATCTTAGCTTATTCCGCGATTCTCAGAGTTACGGTCTTCGGCCAGTGCTACCAGTGCACAATGGTCCAGGAATGCAATCTTATTGGCTCATAAACAACTTTGTAAAAGAAACCATCCTTCTAAATTGAAAAAATTAAGAAAAAAAAATTAGTACTTGTTTAGTACATGTTTAGTACAAATATTTTCATACAAAAATATTTCTTGATGCTTCACATGAATATTGTCGAAAACACTATCTCAAAAAACCAACACGATCGGGAGTTATCGATTTTGTTGTCAACTAAGAAATATTTTAACTTCACAGGTATTGCTGAAGAATGGACGACACTGATACCATCATGGCCACAAAATCTATAAGAAACTTCGGATAAGCCTTAACACTAATTCAGTTCCATGCTACATGTTGTCTTCTGCCTATTTGAGCTCGGAGTTGCAAATCAATCTTTTATAAAAATTAAAAAACAGAATAAGGCTGATACAAATTTCTAATTCTTAGTTAACCAAGAAAGGGAAGGGGGGGGGGGTGTCGAAAAACAAATAACACTGGGAAAAAAAGAATAGCTTCAAGGGGTTATATACATTTTTGGCCGAGAAAAAAGAGGGAAGTTTGAATTTATTTTTAAGTGCATAGCACCATTTTCATTGCATCAAAGTGGTATTTTTCTGAAAGTACAGTTTATCAACAACAAAAAATACGTTTGATTTTGAGTTATGCCAATTATTACTGGAGTAATGGCCGTTTCCCTTAAACGCTATTTTTTGCAGAGGCTTGCGGTGATCCTGATAGAGACTCAGCGGGTCAACCGAAATCAAAATACTCATATTATTTCATTAGTTTAGAAGTGTGCCGGGTCCTTTAACGATCGCTTATGAGTATTTTATTTTCAGTGCAAACGGAAACGTTTTTCCCAAAAAATGCACGTTTTGAGCGCTAAAAATTGCATTAAATTTTTTTTTGCGGCAAAATGTAACTGTATGTTTCAAAAAGCGATCGTTCAAGGTCCGGCGAATTTAATAACGAAAATTTAAAAAAAAAAGATGAAGAAAATCGGTTCGGTAGTTTTCCCGCAATCAGGATCACGGCAAAGTCATTTTTCGGAAAACACTATTCCGAGATAATCGCGTGTAAAGTTTCAAGTTTAGCCTTTTTTTTGGTAAGGGGGGGATTTGTTAGTAGCTTAAGTATTTATGATAAATATTAGTAAATAATGAGTATGTGTGTCCAATCACAAATGGTGACTTCTCAACACTGTTAGAAATTTGTAATTTTAATTGTTAGGATTTGTTTGCTTTCGCAATTAGGACTTATCATTCGTAGGGATTTAAACCTACTTGTCAGAGAAGGGGAAGTAAACTTACAACTAACTTAATTGCTAACTTATTGGCTATAAAGAGAGCTTATCGTAGCAATTGAGGATTGCAACGATTTTTGTCGAAATTTGTTAATAATTTTATTTGACATAGCTTCTAATGGTTCAACACCAGTAAGTCTATGTAATTCGAGTGTACCAAACCAAGGAGGACGCTTCAAAATCATTTTCAGAATTTTATTCTGAATCCTTTGGAGCGTTTTCTTCCTTGTTGAACAGCAACTTGACCAGATCGGTACAGCATAAAGCATTGCTGGTCTAAAAATTTGTTTGTAAATCAAAAGTTTGTTCTTTAAACAAAGTTTAGAATTCCTGTTAATGAGAGGATATAAACATCTCGTATATTTGATGCACTTGGCTTGTATACTCTCAATGTGCTCTTTGAAAATAAGTTTTTTTTTCAAGTTTAGGTTATGCGGCCGTGGCGAGGCGCGCTGCAAATCGCTCTAACTTTCTTCCTATTGCTCAGATCTTTATGAAAATTTGTGAAAATGTTCTCAAGATGTTGTATTTGAAGATAATACAATAAATTTTTTTTCGGTTTTTTGAAAACTAAAAAGGTATATAACCCCTTAATGAAATTTGTTACGACGTTTGTAACTTTCATTCAAATAAATGTTGAAAAATAACACTTTATCATTAATATTATGTATTTGGCATGATTTTTGACGACATTCTTACTGTCATTAGACTTGTTTGTTGCTAAATTATTCATATAGGTACGCTGTCGAAAAACCAATATTATCAAAACGGCTTGAACTTTCTTACTTCCCTTTTAAATATTCAACATTTTTGTAGGGGTGGGGGGATGGTGTGACGTAAAATGAAAATGAAATTTGTATCATCCTAATTTGAAAAATAAATTTTACTCACTGAGTTATACAGGGCGTTCAATTAGTTTGAATACACTTTAGAAATGTGTTAAAATGAATATTCTTTTCGGAGTATAAATTATTGAAACACTATTCATTAAGAACATAGTACACAAGACAATAAGACACATTAAGACATATTAACTGGGAGCAAAAAAGCAAAATAATCGCACGCGGCACGCAGCTGGTCCTTCGGCATCTCGTCCTAAATCCATAGTTCATACTTTATATTCGCTCTGCTTGGACAACATGTACGACCATATATAAAACCTGGACGTTCCAAGGGGCTGGGAGGCCACAAAATCTTGTTGAGAAAATCAGTCAAATTCTCCTGACACCACACTTGGACGATATTCGCCGTGTGGGCCGGTGTGCCGTCCAGTTGAGAAAGGTAATGATCCTTCCCGAAAAGGTCCCGAAGTGCTGGGGCCACTACCTTCTCCAGAACTTCGGTCTTATAGCACGCAACGATGATTTCCACGTTTTTCTCGATAAACATAAATGGGAACTTCTTACACCTCACACCACCAGGCATAGGAAATCACAAGCTTTTTTACTTAGCTTCACATATCACAATTTAAACTAACGTTCATTATAACTTCTAAGTGTCTTGTGTAAACAAAAAACTTCAAAGTGTTTGATTTTCATAGTTTTAAAATATTCGTCATACTATTCAAATGATCTGCAAAACTTCAACATTCGAACGATCACCGAAGACGACATGGGAGATACTTACCAGGTGGGAAAAACACAGGTTTCCTAACATCTCGGAAGCAAAATAGCACTAACAGAACGATCACCAATAGCACATTCTGCCACATATCTTAGAATTTTGAAGTAAAAAATCGAACAAAGCTCAAAGGTTTGGTCATCTACCACTAAACCTTGGTTCTGGACCGCGGAATTGCTCCCGCTGGACTGGAATAGCGTAACGTTGGCCACAGTCTTTTGTAGACACCGCAGATGCGCGTTCGGTTCAGATTTGCTGCTCTGAAACCCGTTGCGGCTTATCGGTACATCTGAACCTTTTTATTATGCTAATCGTGAAGCGCAGCGACATAACAAATGCAACGCCTTGGGAAAAAAGAACAGAACTATTTTTGACACTGATTAGCATCGACATAGCTGGGAATTGCGGGTTGCGTAAAAGCTGTTGAAGGTAACGATTCGGTTGCCCTTGGTTGAGTTTTTTTCTGAATTGACTGGTTTAGAATCCATGAATGCGAAGAAAAATATTGTTTCATCTAGTCTAAAACATTAAATCTGTCCATTTGTTGCATAACTAGCATTCGCAACTACCATTTTGACGCTTTTCGGTTCTTTTTCTATCATATATGTCAAAATATATATTTTTCTAAATATGTTTTTTTTTAAATTGTGTTATCTTTGGAGGTGTATTTGAAATCGGTTAAGTGAATTTTAAGACTCAGCAAGAGTGTATAGATATTCTTTGAGTATATTTTTTAAATAATTTAACAGAAAGAGAGGCTTTTGTTAAAGCGAAAAACTCGTTTCTTAAAATTCTTATCGATTGCTCAAAATTCGTGAGTCTAATCAGAAATTAGAGGTCTGTTAATTGTTTATTAAAAGATATAAATCTCTTCGGTTGTCGAAGCTTGCAACTATTTTCCGAAATACTATCTATCATTTGTAATTTTTTTTTTTAATTTAGTTCTATTTTGAAGGTATATTCTGAGGTCCCGCAAAATGGTTCCGGTTGTACAAATGGTTAACTGATTATTTTTGTCAACAGATCCGGAAAGATTTGCGATAAGGGCGCAACTGGCAAAAGATAAACATACATCAGTTTGAAAATTTCCAAGTACATTTTCAAATCGTAATTTTAAAGGAAGTGACTAACATTAACATCAATACCAAAAATCGACGTAAAATAAACCTGTCTTATAGTTTCCTAACAATACTACATTAATTTTAGACATTTATGGCTAAAATCTGCGCTTTTCTTCTAACCCTTTTCAAATGAGCCTTAAAGCATTCTGACAACAAGATACGCCCACCTTTCTTTCGCCTTGTTTTTATTTTGCCTTCAGTTGCACCCCTTAAAATGCGCCTTTATTTTGAAAACAATGTTGATCCGCCTTTTACTATCGCCTGTTTACGAAATATTTCGCAAATAAGCCCGTTGCTTCAATACAATGTTCCAAAGTAACTTTTGTTTTGGGAAAACTGTTTTGTCGCCCTTCACAAAAAGCTTGATTTAAATAATTTTATTGATTTATACAAAAGAAAGGATTCTTGCCATGAATTTTATAAGTCTTTTCGAAACCAATAGTGTAATAAAACGATTTGTTTACATTTTGTTAGTTGCGCCCTAATCGCGAATCACTCCAGAAATAACCTTTTACGTTTCCTTCTAATCCGCAGTTTCAGGTACCCAGAAGAGGTTTACTGCACTTTTTTAGCTACCCACAGTTCCAAACTACTTTAAGAGAACAATAAGCATTTTTCATAAGTTTGCATGTTTTCATTTACGTAATAAAAAAAAACCTAAATTAATCCACCTAGCGGTCAGACCCAGCCTTTCTCATTCAAACTTTTATTTGTAAAAATAGATTTACACTAACGCTTCAATCCAATAAATGTATATTCACTCTTTCGGTTTTAAAATATTGATGTTGTAATCTATACATATAAAAATGTAGTCCGGTCTGTCTGTCTGTTTGATCCATATTGGCTCGAAAACTACCGAACCGATCGACGTGAAAATTTGTATGTAGGGGTTATTGGTCCCGATAAAGATTCCTATGATAGTTTGAGACCCCTCCTTCTTCTGGAAGGAAGGGGTCCCATACAAATGACACATAAATTTCTGCACAACTCAAGAACAAACTAAGCAAATGAAACCGAATTTGGCATGTGGATGTTTTAAGGGGAAACAAATATGTCCATAATAGTTAGACGCCCCTTCCTTTTCTGGAAGAGAGGGGTTCCATACAAATGAAACACAAATCTCTGCACATCTCGAGAGCTAACCAACCAAATTTGGCAGGTGAATGTTTTTGGAGGTAACAAATATGTGCATAATGATTTGACACCCCTCCCTCTTCTATAAGGTAGGGGTCCCATACAAATGAAACACAAATTTCGCACAGCTCAAGAACCAATCAAGAAAATACAACCAAATTTGTTATGTGAATGTTTTTAGAGGTAACAAATATATCCATAATGGTTCGACGCCGCTCCCTCTTCTGGAAGCACATGTTTCTGCACAAATTTCTGTACATCTCGCGAACTAATCAACTGAATGGAATCATATTTGGCAGGTTAATGTTTTAAGTGGTAACAAATATGTTCCATAATCGACCTCAGGCAACATTTTGGATCATAAGATGGCAACTTCCGGTTGCTGGAAAAAAGCCAAAAATGGCCGATTTCCACCCAATATAATAATATCCGAATTTAGAATGATGCACAGGAGCTAAAATCGACCACAGATACCAATTTGAATTCTAAAATGGCGAGTTCCGGTTTCTGAAAAACAGCTGAAAATGACCAAATACCATCCAATATGAGTGTTTCTTTAACCAGAATGACATTCAAAATCCAGAAATTGCCTCTAAATGCCATTATGAAATCCAAAATGGCAACTTCCGGTTTCGGAAGAACAGCGGCTAACGACCAAATACCACCCAATATGGGTATTTCCGGTGTCAGATTGATGCCATAAAATCAGCTGAAAATAACCGAATACCACCCAATATGAATATATTCAGAATCAAGGCGATGTACAGAAATTAAAAGTCGAGGATGTTGTCATTTCGATAAAACCAATCGTTTCAAACGATTTGTTATTTGACTTTGATCTTATCCGATTCGTTGTGCATTTGCAGACTTTAAACACATCGCAAGGAATCAATGAATTTCGAACGTTCAAATAGTACGATACCACATTTAAATTATGTTGAGGCCATATATATTGATCAAAGCAGGTATAGTTTCAAATAGTCTTTGAATTTCTTTTCTCTCCATAACTATTGAACCGCATATTAAATTGTTATGAAGTTTGTTATTTGTAAGTTTGAGAGATGACTCGTTCGTATGACACTAGTTATGTTCAAATAAGTCATGTAATCTTTGAGATAATAGACTTTCGTTGTTTTATTAACAATTTAATACATAACGGTTGCTTAAGTTCGATTATAATCAAGTGAAAAGGGAACGTATAGGGCAGCCAAACTTTGGAACCAAGTGTTCAATAATAATTCATCAGTTAACCCCTAACTAGCCCGCTCATCTCTTAATAATATTGATCAAATTGGTTGTGTAGTTTCTGAGATAATGAAGTTGCGTGATTTTCACATTTCGGTACATTACAGACGAAGTTACAGTTCGATTACAGTAAAATTCAATAGGGTGTTATGAGGCAGCTAGACTTATTAATTGACACTAATTTTGTGGAAATCGGGTCAGCCATCTTTGAGAAAAGTGAGTGAGTTCAAGTAGTCTTCGGAATATGTTCCTTTGCATAGCTGGATTTCACATTTTTAAACATAAAAGGCAAAGTAATAGTCCGATTGTAAAACAAATCAATAGGGTCTCATGGGGCAACTAGACCTTCCATTTGACACTGATTTTATGAAAATCGGTCCAGCCATCTCTGAGAAACATGAGTGAGATTAAACAGTCTTCAGAACACGTTTCTTTTCATAACATTTGAACCACAAGTTCAATCTTTATAAAATTCAAGAGTTAAGGATATTTCAGGTAGCCCGTTCATTTGAAATCAATTTTGTTCAAATCGGTTGTGTAGTTATCGAGATAATGATGTTTCATGATTTTTACATTTTAATATATAACCTCTAAACTAAAAATCCGATTACAATAAAATTCAATAGGGTCTTATGGGACAATAAGACCTTTCATTTGCAATTAATTTCATGAAAATCGGTCCAGCCATCACTGAGAAGAGTGAGTGAGAATAAAAATCTGCACATACACACACACACATACACACACACACACACACACACACACATACACACACACACATACAGAAAATGCTCAGCTCGTCGAGCTGAGTCGAGTGATATATGCCATTCGGCCCTTTGGAGCACTTTTATACTTTCGGTTTTGCAAGTGATTGCTATACCTTTCTAGGAGAAAGGCAATATTGCTATTTTACTTTGGGATATCCTGTGTACCTAACCTGTGTTTCTAACCCTTTATCGCTCCACACTTACAATCATATTTAGTGGTGATGATCGTGATCGTTGTTTCAGTTCAGCCAAATGCGTTATGCTCAATACTTCCTGACGCTCCAAAAATAAAATTCAGAGTTGGACAAAATTCGCATTCTGAATTGGTATAAGTTCGTGAACGGAATATAGTTATGTACATAACATCTAGATTGCCACATAAATGAACACTGCTTCCACTACTGTTCAAGTTATGCTGAACAAGCAACACCACAAAAGTTGCTGATAAATTTCTTTTACTCTCCTTCTCATCGCCAATCGTGAGCATACGTTTGCCGTTTAGTTGCATGATCGGGTTCAGTTTAGTTGGACGTCTCGTCGCGTGCGAATCGATTTGAGCCGGTGGGTTAAGTAATTAGTCTAGCAGTTTTGCATGAATAACGTCCAGAGAAAATAATTTTGAAAAATAGTTGAGATTCTCGAATGTGAAATGAAACTTTGTTGTGAAAGATGCATATGGTAAAAATATGCTTCTAAGTAAAAGAAGACACAATTTAACATAGTATTGTTATGCAATCAAGTGCCAAGTGTCTGTTCGCAAAATCGGATGATAATCAGAAACAGTGTACAACATGATCGTCGCCATTCTATTGATACTCCTAATCGCAGCACTAGTGGGGTATTTACTTCAAGAGCTGCAGCGACCTCCCAACTATCCACCAGGTATTACTATAGACCAGAATCGCATGTCCCTGCCTGATTGTGTAACTGAATTCTTGTTAGTGACACCATATCGAATGCTTGTGAAATCAATCAAACCAAAGCTTTCCCACGACAGTTTATATCCATTAACTGATTCAGATTGGAGAAGAGAAGTGTCATAAATAATTCCTGCTCCATTTTAACAGCCCTTTTGTGCATGCCTCGGAATAGCAGGAAACAGTGCTGATAAGACCGCAACTTACATAACCACACAATCCCGGCACTCGTGCGAATTGAATTAAAAACAGCTGTTTCTGAAGCAGAGCCAAGGTGATTAGACGCGCTCTCGCACATGGCTCGACACTCGGAGTTCATTTCTCGCACAGGCTTATCAACACATTCACCGGTTGTCATGGTTTACTTTCTTGTTTGTATCCGATTCTCTCTTTGTTCAAAATCTCTCTATTAGCATTTTACAAATTCCGTCTCTGAGGTGTAAATCAGCGTCTGATGGCCATGTTTTTAATCTTCTTGCGATCCATTGATTTTGTATGTCTAAGTAGCTAAGAAAGGCAACTGGTTCTTGGGGCCTTGAGCATAACAGTAGTTCGTGGCACGAAAGTGAGTTATTTGGGTGTTTGTATCATTCACTAACCAGTAACCAGTGTCTCGTTGAAATATGGGAAAACTGGCTTGATGAATTATCTGATTAAAATAAATTTAATAAATTGACTGCCAATTTGCATATTAAGTGACGTGCTGAGGTAAATTCGAATCATTTGTGGCGTTCAGTTGAATCTTTCCATTCAAAATAAAGTAAAGCAAATTTCGCCGTTGATGGCCTACCCGTTGTGATGTACGGTTTACTCAGTTTACAACATTGGGATATTGTTCGGGATTCAATTTGTCCGCTTTCTTCTTCCTTATTCTTCCGGAACATCAAACCGTGATTTGACAACGTAGAAATTCTGCCTCGGTATCTGCTTTGCGTCTGCCTTGATGTTGGTTTCGTCATCCATAACCACACTCATCGATTTCGTTTAACCACTCTCGATACAGCTTCCTTACGCCGTCGTGTTTGGTTAATCACGCCGGTTCAGTGCCTTCCGGATCTTGAATACACGAAGCCCAGTTCGTTTCATAATTTGCTGAACGAACCAGACAGAACACTTTGCCTTCAGAGCCGCTTTTCGATTTTCTCCACTCTCAGCCCGCCATCGCTCGTCTGGGACTCCTTAAACAATTTTACATAGATTTTACCACCCGAGACATTGTTGTATGGATGATTCCCAGTTGTCTTACGATTTCCATTTCATGGTCGCAGTCGGATTTTTTAACCACTGAACCGATTGTTACGAAATTTAGCACGTGTAAATAATACACTCCAAACTAGTTATACTCAACTTTTCATCTATTGTTAACGGACAAAAAAGTTACACACGGATAAAAATGGTGCATTTTTTGTCGAGTACAGGCCTTAGTCCCGACGTTTGATTCATGTCAGAACAAAATCCGGAAAATCAAGTTTTGGGATTACCTCACGCATTGAGTGTCCATTAATAACAAAAATATTTCTAGCATCTGAACAGTTTGCTTTATCGGTATAGTGTCTCTGGCAAAATTGTAGATAATAGTTCTGTCCCTCAAAAAAAAAAAAAAAAAAACACTGAAAAAAAACTCGAAAAAAAATTTTTTTTTTAATTGTAAATATTTTAATTTATTTTTCCATGTTCAGTTTATTTTTATTGAGTAGCTTACAGTGTGCAGTTTTTGTAATAAAAAGTTGTTATGTAAGTGTATTAGATATTTAATATGAAATGGAATAAGTGTAGGGTAGAGCGGGGCTAGTTGGTTACGGGGTAAGTTGGTCAATGCGAATATCTTCGAATCTACGTATAAAAAAAATCGTGTTAAATGGGTGATACGTAGCTAAAAACCAGAGAAACTAAATGACAAAATGAAGTACCGTTTTTATTAGGACGTATAAAAAATACAGGTTGGTGCCAAATTGGCCATCAATTCTACTCGGTTTTTAAGTTGAAACTTTTTGTCTGAACAAAGCTAGCCAAATTGAAATTAACATGGCTCAACGTATTATGAAAGTCATTTTCGTTACTTTTAAGTTGTGTAAAGTAGACTTTCGCCAAAATTTAATTTACATATATTGCAAGTAATTTTCACATTTAATAAATGAGGGGTTAGTTGGTCACATACTAGCGGGGCTGGTTGGTCATATGTAAATAAATAAATTAATTCAAATTAATTCAAGTAACCAAGTAAATGCAAAGTCACGAACAGTGCATTTCGTGATGCAAACTTAATCCAAGCGAAAACAGTATGTGCTCTTGTTAGTAAACCTATTTGTTTGAAACTATAAACTATTTGATGAAAGTTATCTCCATTTCATCGTCATTTTGATGAATATTTTATTGCACACTATAAATGCTGCGTCATTGATCTGAAATAACTATACCGAACACTAATGCATCGACAAATGCCTTCTACCTGTTGAAAATTGTGGCGAAAGCAGGCTTCCAATAAAAAAGAAACCAAAGTAGCTATAGTTTTGTGCTTGTGATTGCAGGTGCGAATCTAGAATTTGGCTCCGGTTCTCAATTTAACCCGTATTGTGTTTGATTTAGTTCCCAACCAAACTTTTAGAGAAATTTTAACATATATTTCTCGTCAGGTATGAAAGAGTAACACGATTTTTTTCATGTAATTATGAGTTACTTTTCTCATGGTTTGGGATTTCGGAAAGCAAACGTATGAACAACAAACCGGATGCAGTTTGACCTCTGCTGAGACGCTACAGGCTGCCGCAAATGCAGTAAGGAAGGAAAACTGAATTGTCCTTCCGAAATATAAATGGCCAATTTACCCCACACCCTGACCAACTTACCCCAGCTGAGGGGCTAGTTGGCCAATTTGACCTCCACTCAAAAAACATAGAATATCCGCAAAATCATAAACTATTCTGTACAGTTTATATTTTTTCTAGATGCTCTAGACTTAACACAATATTTCCATGGAATGAGTTTTTGCCATAATATTTCCTACAAAAAGTTACAGAACATTTTGACCAAAAATGACCAACTAGCCCCGCTCTACCCTATTTGATATTTAATATGAAATTATTTTTTTGTGTTTATTAATACAGTGAGCACTTTTGATTCAATATAGATGCAGGCAATCCGCTCGCGAGCTGATCCGAAGAGTTAGTTCTTTAAAAGAACGAAGTCTTTTGATCGCTCTAAAAAGATTTTTTTTCGATGAACTAGCATTTTTGATCAGCTCGCAAGCAATCCATTCGTGAGTTGATCAAAAGCCATTCGTCAGACATTCAATCAGTTTGGGGTCAATAACTTTTTCCACAAGCATCGTAGCGCCTTACGGTCTTCAGAAGAGTTTATCCCAGGAAAATTTCCTACAGATATCAAAAAAATTTTATGCGATAGATAAAGACCGCATAAATCTCATTTGAAATTAACTCGAAACATGATGATTAATACATGATGTTTGAACATCTGATTGATAAACGTAACTTTTTTTAACATGCTATTCTTTTCAACGGCTATCCTTCGTAGGCGAGCAGTACGTAACTTTTCCCACGTAAACTAGCTCAAATAGTAATTGGCTGACGCAATTCTTATGTATTCAAATTCATTTCAAGGATCGGAAAAATTAAATTGCTGAATATCTCGTCGGATATGGTCCTTTTCTATATATCGCACAAAACAAATTCGCACAAAAACAGTCACACAAATAAAAAAACCGCAGATGAAAAGTCGCACAAAAACAGATTTGACTATACTTGGTCGATCCACTGTGCACGTTGCGCACCACGCCGCCGCGTTCCTGCTGGTTCGTTATCCAGCACCCTTTTGACTGGGCTTTCGTCCGACATTCCTAGGACATGCCCAGCCCACCGTAGCCTTCCGATTTTAGCCGTATGTACCTATGCATGTTTTGTGAATTGTTAAGTTTGTGAAATGTTTTCAATCGAAGCGTTTTCCACAGTCCGAAGTAGTCTGCTAGTGTCATTGTCGGCGATCGCTAGTAAGCCCAAATACGCAAACTCATCTACCACTTCGATATCGTCATTGTCAATTAAAATCAATAGGGAAAGTCTAACAGAGTCTTCCCTCGAGCCTTTACTTCTCATGTATTTTGTCGACGTATTTATGACTCGATTGGCCTCTGCCTCAAGTCTGCTGTACATTTCTGTTAACGTCCCAAAGTTACGTGCCATAGTGTAAATGTCATCGGCGAAGCCAAGTAACTGATTGGACTTCTCAAAGATTATACAACTCGTATCTATCCCAGCTCTTCTAATAACACTTTCCATGGCAATGTTCAACAGCAGACATAAAAGTCACCTCACCTTGCCTTTTCTTCGAGATTCGAAAAGACTCGAAAGCGTCCCCGAAACTTGCACTGTACATATTACTCTATCCATCGTCGCTCTGACCAATTGCGTAAGTTTTCCCAGGAACTCGTGTTTGTGCATAATTTGCCATAGAGGATCTCGTTCGATTGTGTCATACGCTCTTTTGTAGCCGATGAATAGGTTGCGCGTGGTTATGTTAAACTCGCGGCACTCCTGGAGTTCTTGCCACAGCGCAAAGATCTGATTCATGGTGGCGCGGGCCCGTATGAATCCCGACTGGTTTTGTTCCACGAATTTCCTTTGCAATACATGATAGGCGGCGGCATAGAAGATGGGAGAGAAGCTTGTTGGTAGTAAGGGAGGGGGGGGGGATCTGTACCTAGTGCCGCTATTGTTGCGCTACTTATGGCGGATAGTCTCTCCACCATCTTCAAGAGAGCCTGCGCCAAGCTGCTCTCCCGATGGTACTACCGCTTCCAGCCTCTGCGCGTATCCCTGGGCAACTATGGGATCCCATAGTTGTTCAATGTCGGGTTGCGGCGTTTGACTCCGACGCGTGCTATACACCGTCGAAAGCTTTGGGCGCATGCATACTGCAGCTATATAGTGGTCCGAATCTAAACTCGCACTGCGATATTTGTATTTGTATTTGCATAAAATTCATCTAACCTAGGTTTACATGGATGATGGTCACAATCGTTTAAAATAATCTACACCTAACAAGTTGTTGCCTAAACTTAAATGACGGCACACCAAAGTCGTGAAGGTCTTCCACCTTAAGGAATGTACAAATGCAGGAGGCTAGAGGTTTCAAACGTAGTGCGATGGAAACTAAGTTGTAGCAAACCAGTAGATCGTAGACTGCGTTGCGAAGCACGAAAGTTTAACAGTGACAAATGTTTCGGGGAGTCGATTTCACCGATTATAATTTTAGCAACAAAAAGCGCTTGCTCAATTTTCCTACGTCGAACAAGAATGTCGAGTCCAAGCTGACGACAGCGATCAGGATAAGAAGACAGATTAATCGGGTCCCGCCAAGGCAAGTTTCTCAATGCAAAACGGATGAAACTCTTCTGCACACGTTCGATACGAATAGTCCATACCAGTTGATTAGGGCAACAAACCATGCTTGCGTATGCTCGAGTATGGGCCGTGCCAATGAACAATACAATGCTTTTAAGCAGTAAGAGCCGTTGAAATCACGAGCTATTTTGGAAATGAAGCCAAGCTGAAGAGTGGCTTCAGAAATGATGTTCGAGCGATGTAATTTAAAAGAGAGTTTCGAGCCCAATAAAACTCCAAAGTCCTTAATGTGATCCACTCTCTCAAGTCTCTGATCGTTGCTATGATGGATTCAGCTTGCGATAAAAAGTTATAACGCGGCATTTGGAGACACTCAGAAATAACCAAATTTTACGGCACCAGATCGTCAGCATATATCAGTTTTACACCAGCACCCAACAGCAAGGTCACATAATTGAAAAACAAAGTAAATAGTAGAGGACCCATATTACTTCCCTGTGGGACACCTGAGTTACTCGCAAATGAAGATGAATAGCAAGTTTCAACGTTTACGCGCAGTACTCTACTGCGTAGTTAGGAGCTCAATCATGCAGTAAATTTCTGAGAAGCACCGAGTCACGAAATTTTCTCAAGCAGTATGCAATGATCAATTTTGTTATACGCAGCTTTTAGGTCCGTGTAAATTCGTCAACTTGAGGTTTTCGTTCTATGTTGGAGATGCATGTCGATGTGAAATCGAAAATATTGGTGCTAACGGACCAGCCAGGCATAAATCCATGCTGGTCAGTAGAAATGTAGTTTTTAACACGAGATAAAACAAACGTACTCACGATTATTTCAAACGGTTTAGAAGCGGCCGAAAGGCTAGTTATTTCTCGATAGTTCTTCACGTTCCGACGATGTCCACTTTTGAATACCGGAAACAATCTATTAAGTCTAGCAGGAACTATAGTGCTTTTAGTGATTTTGACGGTTTTTTGAAAAAAAAAACCTTCTAGGACCGTTTTACCCCATTTGGCACACTTGGCTTATACATGACATTAAAGCACTATATTTAGATATTTTTTCTAGCGATGTTAAAAAGAGTAGGATGACCCTCAAAATTGACAATTTTTAAATGAAAAATGCGTTTTTTTCGTCAATTTACCACTTTGCCATATATTGTCACCATGCTCACCACCATGCACACCATCACCATTTGAAGTACTCTTAGTGTAGAATAATACCACAAATTTTTAGGAAAATCCATCAAGTCTAGCAGGAGTTATTGCACTTTTTAGTATTTGGACGTTTTTGGACATATCATTTTCAAGGGCCGTTTTACCCCACTTAACCTCAATAAAAAAATTGAAATTTTGCAAAACTTCCTACCTTGAATAGACAAACAAACGCTGAAAATTTCTGCCCAATCGGAGAACATCAAAACATCATGCGGTTGCGTCTATCGCGAACTGGCTCTTAGTATGTATTGTGCCACATCCAATAAATGTTGTCAACAAAACATTTCCTCCATTTTCAAATACACATAATTTTTTTTCGTATGAATAAACTCATGAAATTTCTGGCAACGAACAATGGAAGATTGAAAAATTACATGGTTAAGAAAAAGTAGTAAAAACCAAGTTAGTAAAATATACCTCTACTTTTATATGACCCTTGACCACGAACTAATGAAAAATACTTCGAAATGGATGTGATTTTTGAATTCAGCATAAAAAATACACTTAGATTGAAGTTTTGAACTCAAGACATAGTAAAACAATATTTATGACCGCTTTTCTTAGAAAATGAAACCACTTTTCTAAAAGAAAGGCAATATCTAAAATATTTTTTATTTCTGTTTCTTAAGCACCAATTGAATTTAGCTACTAGTACTTTAAAGCGCTTGTAACACCCCTACACCCTTCCTAAGTGTAATCTTGGTTAGTGGTAACTATGCTTATAGCAGAGTGGTTATTATAAGTCTCTGATTATTACTCATATCTATTCATAGATTTAAAATTGCTGGGTAAATGAAGCTATAGTTGTTAATGGTCTGCTACATTTTACTCCTATCATTTAGGTCCTCGCTGGTTACCGTTCGTCGGAAATACACCAGCCATACGTAAACTTGCTCGCGCCGCTGAAGGACAACATCTGGCGTTTGAGACTCTCGCCAAGCAGTACAACAGTGCAGTGATCGGACTTAAACTCGGCCGAGAATATGTCGTGGTCGCCATGGGATATCCGGCTGTCCGGGAAGTACACAGCAAGGAAGTCTTCGACGGCAGACCGAACAACTTTTTCATTCGATTACGAACCATGGGAACGCGGTAGGTTGTATAGTCGTTTGATGGTTGTTCTTTGTTAAGTAATTTATCCTTCACAGATTGGGTGTAACTTGCACAGATGGTCCATTCTGGACAGAGCACAGAAATTTTGTAACACGTCATCTACGGCAAGCTGGATACGGTAGAAAGCCTATGCAACTGCAGATACAGAATGAGTTGAATGAGCTTATAGGGATTGTGCGGGATCTTAGTGAGGAACCTGTGTGGCCTGGAAGTATCCTTCCAACAAGTGTTATCAATGTTTTGTGGACTTTCACTACTGGGTCAAGAATCGCTAGGGATGATGAAAGACTTGCCAGGTTGCTGTTATTATTACAAAATCGTTCCAAAGCGTTCGATATGTCTGGTGGAATTCTAAGCCAGTTACCGTGGCTTCGGTATATCGCTCCGGAATGGACAGGATATAATTTATTAAAACGCTTCAATAAAGAACTAAACGACTTTTTCATGATTACCATCAAAAAGCATCATGAACAGTACAGTGACAACAAATGCAACGATGATCTGATATATGCATACATTAAAGAAATGAAGGAAAAGCAACACGAGGAGGGTTCCACATTCACGGACCTGCAACTAACAATGATAATTCTAGATATTTTCATTGCTGGATCTCAAACAACAAGTATTACAATTGACCTAGCGTTCATGATATTGGCACTCATGCCAGAGATTCAGCAAAAAATTCGTGACGAGATTGACGCAAACCTTCAACCAGATGAATTACCTCAACAAATCGATCGTACAAATTTACCCTACACGGAAGCGTTTTTACTAGAAGTGCAACGATTCTTTCATATTGTACCGGTCAGCGGTCCTCGAAGAGCATTAGGCGACTGTACGCTAAGTGGTTATCGAGTTCCGAAAAATGCCACCATTCTAATGGGTCTTCGAACAGTCCATATGGATCAGGATCATTGGGGAGATCCCGAAAAGTTCCGACCGGAAAGATTTCTCGATACAGATCTAAAGATTACCAACACAGAACGTTTGATTCCATTTGGTCTTGGTAGACGACGTTGTCTTGGTGAATTGCTAGCTCGATCATGTATGTTTACGTTCATGGTTGGAATATTACAGAAGTTTACCTTACATAAAACGGAAAATGGCTCTGATGAACCCTGCCTGAGTCTGCTGCCTGGAATAACTCTGTCACCTAAGCCATACAAAATCATATTCAGATCAAGGTGAAAACAGAAAAATATTCATTAACCCTTAAATGCGCAGCGTTGTTTCAGAAAATATTGGAAATAATGTTTCAAAATGAATGTATTTTAATTTTTTCTACAAATATAATAGTTTGGAGCAGTTATCTAGGCTTTGATTTCTTTATTAAAACCTTGATGGCTGTTTATACGAATTTTATTTCTTAAAAAAACTGATTTGAAACGTTAGTCGCAATGTTGTTTTAAAACAACATTGCGCATTTAAGGGTTAAATCATCCTCCGGATCTTAAAAGACGAACCACTCAACTGTGTAAATGCTCGAAGTGACTTCAACGAGATTGCAAAAAGGAACCTTACGTTTCAGCAAAACAAAAAACCGTTAATTATAAGCTTTTGAGATGATTTACTGTACTCGAGCCTAATAATTGAATTGTTTGCAATAATGTAGTTACCCTATGCATGAGATATTGTACGCGACAGCCTCAAATCGTTCCTATGTATCACTTTAATTACAAAATGCTAAATAATTATATAATACCTAACCTTAACTGACTGCAAAAAAAAATCATTCCCTACAAAGTGGTAACTTCGAATCATTGCGTGGTTGGTTGACTGAATCCTGAATTTTAAACTATCCATTGCGACAATGGTTCACGGTAATGGCCACGGTAAACCGGAAAAGTCCACCGGACCTCCCAAGCCAGCATCTGCCTCCAGTAAGCTCATTATCACTGCCATCGCCGCTTCGTCATTACCATCGGTAGTGTTGGCTTGAGCGTGTGAAGCTTCTTGAAAGAATAGGAAAAGATTAAAATAAAACATATTTACAGATTAGTAAATTCTTGTACCGTCTCCAGGGCTGGCAACTGTACTACTTCGTGAATGATTGTACCCTGGTAGAGTACCGTTAACTCGTTGCGTGGAAGGAACTCCACTCACTGAAGAAGCGGGTGAAACACGAGACGATGAAGCTAGCGTTCGTTCTACTGAAGAAACTGCCTCACTCGACAAATTCTTGACTTCCTGGGCAATAGAGCTAAAGTTTTGCGGTATTGAAACGTCAGCTGGATCGGGACTACTCTCTATGAAAGGATAGTAAAGCTTTAAACACTATTCAGAATCCTTCAACTCGACTTTACCTGCTGACGAATCGCCAACCCTTCGTTGATGGTCCATGACTTGTTCCGCTATTTGACGTCCTATTTTACTAGCCTCTACGTGCGAATGTATAATTCGTTGTATTTCGCGTCCATTAGCTGAAGTAATAAAATAAAGCAATTGATAAACTAAATAGAATTTTCCAACGTCATTGAAAAGCAGATTCTTTATTAATTATTTTGGAGCTGTTCGACTTGTCTCGTAAATTACTTCTCAAATCAAAAGTCGAAAGATTAATGTACCCTAACGCCAAAACGTTACTTACAATGATTAAAAAAATCATATCCAACCGTACTTTGTCCGTTACTTTCGTTGTGTCCTTCACCGAGCTCGGTATTACTGCTGTTATTCCCATTCCCAGCACTGTTAGCACCGTTACCGCTGGGCACCGTAGAACTTCCGCTGCCAAAATTGCCTCCGCTACTGCCCCCAGTATCTGCCAGGTCCGATAGTATCACATTGTTTTTCGCTATCAGATATTCGATCTCTTTAGTCCACGGATTTCGGAAGGATTTCCACTCGCTCTGCAATCGAACGAATCCATTCTCCTTCGTCCGCAGCCTGTAGACAGACGTGGTAACACACTGAGCTCCCTGCAGTGCTGCCTTGTGTGACTCCGCTAGTGCTAGAATGTCTTCATGATGATAGTATTCGTACATACTAGTACCAAGTAACTCCTGGGGAAGAAATCCCAGAGCCAACGTGGCACGTTGATCCACGAATAGGAACTTTCCGTCCATTGCATGACGTGATATGAATTGTACATTTCGCAGGTTAGGAATGTTATTTCGACTAAAGTTTTTGCAACCATTCGATCCAACGGACGCTCCAGTTGCCCCACCAGAACCGTTGGCGCCACTGTCCGTTGGACGTTGATTGTTCTGGTTTCCACTCGACGGTTGTTGATGATTTTGAAACAAACTTGGCTGCACTCGACCTACTGCCACCAAGCAGGACAGATTGCAAGAGTCTCCTTCACCGTCTGCTTCGTGTTCTTCAAGGCCGATTTTGGCCGGAGCCCATGATTTTAGATAGCCAGTGCATTGAATAACTGGATATTTCTTATCTGAAAATAGAAACAGAAGGAAAAAATATGATTTAGAAAATAAAACAATTGAGTTACGTAAGGGTAGCAATAAACAATTTTAAATACCCCTGAGACGTTCATAAAAATTACCTGAATTCACTTTACTTTTCCTCCGATGGCAACTGGTCGTTGAATTATTCGATTCTGTTTCTTCTTTCACTTGTACGTTTGTTTTGCATTTCATCCGACAAAAAAAGGATCGTCTAGCGCCCGGACACAGCCTTGAAACGCCCTGAGGTACGTCCGTTTTAACTGGAAGCATCGCTAAAATGACAAAATTCTTAACAGTTTTTTCGACTTCAGATAGTATTTTTCAACATACTTTTGGCATCGATCAGTCGCTCCCTTGGGCTTAAATCCGACGAGGAGAGCTGTTCCTTCACCTTCGCAACATCCTTGGGATGAAGAATATCGAACCAACTTTGGCCCAATAGATCACCCTGCAACGAAAAAAAAATGTTCCTTCGTTTTCTTTAGTTGCTTTCAGCTTTTTTTCCAGCTTCAATTACCTACCTGAGAGTAATTCAAAATTTGTGAAACGGACTCCGACACGTACAAGATCCGACCTCGATCACAGCCCACCACAAACAGGAACCCTTCGGCCGCCTGCAGTATCAGCATTTTTAACTCCTGGTCTGATATGAAAGCCGGTTTGTAGTGTCCCTCGGTATAGGAATGTACGGCTCCGCGGATCGTTTTCAGATGTTGCACCGCCATTCTTAGGACCGTCAGTTTGTCCAGCTTGCGGGACATAGCATGGCACATGGGAATCATAGCCGACAACTCGGTAATGTAGGTGTTCATTTTATCACGTCGACGTTTCTCAATTTCACTGTGATTTTGCCTGTGGGCGACGGAGGTGAAATAAGAAAATGTTAAGGAATTGAGTAGCTGTCAAACAATTGGGCTGATTCGCAATTAGTAGTGAAACTTGGCTCTGTAATTATACTGGCTTATTCATAATGTTCAACTCACTTTTTGTTTTCATCAGTTGTTCGAACAGATTTCGCATCGTCACAAGTGTCATCTTCAATATCGCTGTTGTCACTGTAATGCAAACGATTGTACATAATTATTAATTAATTATTATTAACACAAAGGAAAAATATTAAAAAGTTATATACTTATGCATGATTTTGAAAATTTATTAATAAATTAGTGTGTAAAATACATATTTTAATGAATATTTCCAAAATTTCTTCAAGATCAGTTGACTAAACTCGAAAGCATGAGAATTTATTGCGCAATCATACGTGCAACGAAACGTCAACTTATTTTTCAAAAATACCTTGCTAAGTGCACTTTAACCTAGGCAACGCTTTTGCTCATGCTGTTCGTAATACGACCGATAAATTAAAGGAGTTTCGCTAAAATCTGATGACCTATCTTTCGTATTCGCCGAATCTAGCGCCGATCGGCCATTTCCTGTTCCCCACGGTTGAAAATGTGACACTCTGACAAGCGATACTACTTGAATGAAAAATTATAGTTGAAGGATTTGACGCGTAGTACCTACAAAAAAAACCTGCATCAAAATGTTAAGGGACCGGTCAAAGGGAAAAAATCCTTTTTTTTTTATAAAAATTTTCGTCGAACAATTTTCAGGCCACGCAGTGCTTTGAACTGTGTAATGAAGTATGTTTTCTTTCAGTATATTTCAATAAAAGTAGTTCAAATGATTATAATTTCGCAACTTTACCTCATGCAAATATTGCTGAGACAAGAAATGAACCAGCTGAGAATAAAACTCAATGGACAAAAAGTTTTGAAATTGACAGTAGGAAAGGGAGTAGAACCAAATTTAATGCTTGCATTGACAAAACTGATTAAATAATCCGTATAATTAAACCTTATCATTTCACTCATACCAAACGAAAATCAAGAGATATTGTCCTCAAAACTTCGAAAAATGTGACGGACAGACTTCTCTGGTTCTTTTTTTATCATGGTCGAGTAGTGAAGTTACAGTTGAATTAGTTCAGTTCAAATCTCTCGCCTTCGAGCGGTAGATTTTCACCAAACGGTTCTTGAAAGTGTCCAGAGTCATAGATATTACTTCACCCAGCTTTCCTAGCGTGTACCATAAAAGCTAAAGTCCAATAGATTCAAATCGGGAGAAGATATGGACCATTCAGAGGTAAATTTCCGCTGCCACACTGCTGAACAACCAATGCCTTATGCGGTGACACTGAATCTTGTTGAAGGCAGAAACTTTTTTCTCCAAATAATTTCTTGGCACAAAGCAGCAAATGGTCTTTTAAGACGTGCTGCTCTTCTTTTTAATTTTTACACCTCTGTCGATGAATAACAGTGGTACTCTTTTATCGGCTGGAATGTAGAGGTGGGCAATCCGCTTACGAACTGATCTAAAGAGCTGGTTCTTCAAAGTGAGTGAGTGATCTATCGTTCTTTTTTAAAGAGCGGTAACTCTCCCCTTACTTCAAGCAAAAAGCTCAAGCCGATTTTGTTGATTAGACACCGCAAGCGAGAGCCATATGAATGTTTTACACCCCAAGCGCAAAGCGGCGTGCGACACTGCAATAGAACTCCCAGAAAATAGCTACCGCCGGCTGCCTGCTCTCCTATGCATAACCATCCACCCGCCGTGGGAATAAAAAAAAATCTACTTGCCACAGTTCACACACAGCACACGGGCTGGCTAACGCCGGGACGCAAACGAAAAGTGGAACGAAAAGAGCGAAAGAACTGGTTCACTGATCTTTTGAACCTATGCAGACAACCCGCTCCCGAGCTGATCAGAAAATCAGTTCTTTAAAAGATCTAAATCTTCTAATCGCGAGCGGATTGCCTGCGAGCTGAACAAAAGAGTCATCGGAAGAACCAGTTCTTCCGAGAGCGAAAGATTTCGCTCTTTCAAAGAACTGGATCTTTTGATCAGCCTGCGAGCGGATTGCCAGATCAGTGAATCAGTTCTTTCGTTCTTTTCGTTCCACATCCATTCGTGTGCGTACTCGGCGTTAGTCAACCCGTGTACCTGTGTATGGACTGTTGCAAGTTGTTTTTTTTTGCATGCTCTTGCGGCTGGCTGGTGGCTGGGTGATGAAAAATGCAAGTCATGCATATCAGGGCAGACGTTTGGTTGCAGCTTGTTTCTGGGAGTTCTATTGTAATTTTGCGCGCGACCTTGCGCTTGGCAAATCGGGTGTAAAGCTTTCACCTGGCTCTCGCTTGCGGTGTCTGATAATTAGCTACACTGATAAAAACCAAAAATTATGTAGGAACGAAAAGAGCGAGTGAGCTGTTAAAAAGAACTAGTTCATCTTAGTGAGCGGAACCGCTCTGATCCGCTCACTATAGTGAACCATTTTTCCCACCTCTACTGGAATGTACGTTTTTCGAAATTTGACTGCCACCCAACTGTACACGAATAATCTGTTCAAATTCAAATATGACAGCTTTCTTCTGATCTACATGGTGCTCATTCCAGCAAGACACAAAATCTTGAGAGCTATCTCTACTTCAATCTATTACAATTTTCCTCTGAATGAATGAAACAGTGCCTTTGATCACTTACAAGTGAACTGCAAACATGTGTCATAATCAAAACAAACACAGCTGATTCACTGAGTAGGCCTCGATGCGAAAAGAGGTATTTTATTGTGTGTATCACTCTCCCGGTGACACCCTGTATTTAAAAATAAATGTGTAGATTAAGAGTGACAGACTTTACCGGTGTATACCGATAGCAGATTTTAAAAAGAATGGCAGTGCTCTACACTTTTGATGAAATAAATAGAGGAAGCGTACCAGTTATGGTAATACCTAAAACCCAAATTAATCCACTTATTTTTTAAAATCAATTTACTCGACCACTTCAATTTTCAGAAAAAATGCACCTTGATCATATTTACTGGATTTATTTTCCACTCTAAATGACGAATTGTTAGTAGTTAACACTGAAACTGTACCGAACCTTTAAAACATAACATTTAAACACATATAAACATAAATAAACACATGCAAAAAACATGAAACAAATATGTTTCAAATATATGACGCGACTTGTTTTAATCGTGGTATAATCGAAACGTCATTGTACTTATGTTTAGGCTAGATTCGATCATATTTAGACTTGATTCAGTATCGTTCGATAAAATATCGTCCTAGATTCGATTATTTATAGTAGGATTTTTTTTTTCTATTTCAAATATGACTTTCTTTTCACAACTTTCGAACCACGTGTACAATCATGATAATTCACCAGCTATCCCCATGTTGTGTCAAATACATGTGTGAACTAAAAAAAAACAGCTATCCCTTAGGGCGGCATCAATAAATCACGTAACCTCATAAGGGGAGGGGGGTATCCTTGAGAGTTACACAGAGGAGGAGGGGAGTTGAGTTCAGCGTTACGTAACAAAAAAATCTCTGGAGAGACTTTCCAAAAACGAGCATCAAGCATGAGCATTTATCATGCAAATCCTTCTACAGCGTTACGTTAGGAGTTGGCCGTTACGTTTCGTTACATATGGGGGGTGGGGATCCAAAAATTGGAATTTTTGCGTTACGTAATTTACGGATGTCGCCTAACTGTCTAATATCTTCATCTGATTCATCTGATATCAGTATTGTTCAAATCGGTTGTGTAGTTTCTGATATAATAAAGTTTCGTGATTTTCACATTTTGATAAATTACAGACGAAGATACATTCCGATTACAGTAAAATTCAATAGGATGTTATGAGGTAGCTTAAGTTCAGCCATCTCTGAGAAAAGTGAGTGAGTTTAAGTAGTTTTCGGAATATGTTTCTTTTCATAGCTGGAATTTACATGTTTATTTAAATATATCAAGCAAAGTAAAAGTCCGTTTACAAAACAAATTAATAGGGTCTTATTGGGCAACTAGACCTTCTATATGACACTTATTTTATGAAAATCGGTCCAGAACACGTTTCTTTCCACTTCTTCTTCTAAACCACATGTCCAATCTTCATAAAATTCAAAAGCTAGGTAGCCCGTTCATTAAAAACCAATTTTGTTAAAATCGGTTGTGTAGTTTCTGAGATAATGAACTTTCGTGATTTTCACTTTTTTAGGGTTCATTTCATTTTTTTAGGGTTTGATGGGGCAACTAGACCTTTCGTTTGAGAATAATTTAATGAAAATCGGTCCAGACATCTCTGAGAAAATCAAGTTATATTTGAAAAGTTGCACATACACACGCACACATATACACATGCACATACACACACACACCATTCGGCCCTTTGAAGCTCTCTATAACCTCGGTTTTGCCAGTGATTGCTATACCTTTCTAGGAGAAAGGCAAAATGTACCAATTATGACATGAACCTGCTATGGCCTATGCAGTTTAAATGGAGTAGTGCCATAACTGGTACCATTGCGCTTATGCGATACAACCATAACTGGTGCACTTGCCATCACTGGCTCACTTACCCTAAATAATGTTGGTCCAGCTGTTGTTTATGTCTCTCAACGTCTCGATTCAATGAGTGCCTTATTTATTTACATTTAGACGGCATCCAGAAATTATGAAACGCTCAAAGGCCGACGGGAAGTAATAATTTTAGGTTTAATATCAGCGTTACGTAACAAAAAATGGGTCGATGTCTCTGCTCTGCGTTGCAATAATGAGTAAGGCAATAACTCATTATTGCAACACAAAGTAGAGACATCGACCCAGTTTTTTTTTTTTGACAAAAGGACTACGTTAAACCGCACTATATTGAGATACATTTTGCGGAAGCTGAAACCAAGGTGTAACGACGTTGGAATGAAAGATTTAAAACGGTAATACTGATGTAACCACAGGATGGATCACAATAATCAATGTGTCGTTCGATTGGTAAAATGATGGACAATTTTGTGGTTCTTCAGTTATCGTCATCACAAATTTCATAAAAGTTTCAAGGTCGAATTTTCACGAACAATGTACCAATCATATGCAAGCACGCCTGGCACAGACGTCATGAGTAGACACCAACTGCCCGCTGTGATATCCTGTATAGCAGTGGCAAAAAAAAAAATCGACAAAATCTCCCCGTCCCAATAGGTCAACTAACGTTTGCTCCTATGTGCCTAGGCTATTTTCATATCTTGAAGGTAAAGCTTTTTCGGAAAGTTCGTAACCACCTCCACTATCAGACAGTTTAACGTTCTGCTGTTAGAATGTTATTAAAACTGATGTCTTGAAAGAAAACATGCTGGCACAGGCAACGGTACTGCACCGAGCAATGTATGAATAGAGCGCTGGTCACTCGTCATCTGTCAGTGCAGAAGAACTCGATAGTCATTTATGTGCTGCTTTCGACGCACAGTGAGGCGTGTTGGGTTAACGCGTAGGTGTCGTTTTGCGATCTGGAACACAATCGAATTGCCGTTTAGATTTTCTTCTTCTTCTTGTTTCGTATAGTAGCAAATATCAGTATTCTAATATGATTATTCGGGTGCCGCAAAATACGCCGCGCCACCAGGGACAACAAAATTCTGTACGCGCCGGTAGAGGCAGATAGCAAAGTATATAATTTCGGTGCATTGTACACATAAAATAAGTTGTTTAGTTTAGAACTCTACACTCTGTTTTTCTCAGATTTATTAAAATAACTAAATATAGAGTATTTAAAAGACAATAGAGAACCAAAATACAGATCTTTCAAAAGGTAATTCAACGAGCTGTACTGATGATTATATTTTGCCAGCCAGAATTTTTTCTGTTGCCAAAAATGAACGGTTCTTATTTCACGACTGTTTTTACTTTTTAAACGGCCAAAGACGACATTAACAGTACTTATAACCTTGCAACGGGAAATCCACCACTTGCAGGAGGAATTGTGCATAACTTCAAAAATAAGCATTTAAAACATTGTGTGAATAAAATCACTAAAGGGGTCATGGACGTGGGAGATGAAGAATATCAAGAAGCCAGTTGTCTCGCCTTAGGGGTTTAATAATCGCTATTGAATTTCATTGCGATTCGATGTGCCATTTAAAAAAACTGCCTAAATGTGAAAACAATGTTACCAAGGAAACTACTTTGAAAAGGCGACGAGGAACTTGAAAGAAGGCGATCAACAACCGTAGACAGGAGGTTTTTAACATTGAGAATCAAAAGGCAACCTGGACTAATAAAGGCTCCGATACAAACTATCTAGGAAACAAGGGGTGAACAACTTGTTCCGGTAATCATAATTGACAAATATGTGGATCGTTTGAATATCTTGTTTTGAACAAAATAAATAACTTTCATTAAAAAGAAATGTACTGAACAATGTAAGTTACATAGTAATTCAAATTTCTACGAGGGGAAGGAGGGGGGGGGGGGGGTATTTGTAAAATGTTATGTAATTTTCTGTGAAGAGGCGTTACGTGTTGATACAGATGGAGAAGTGTGGATCGAAATATTGTTTTTTTGCGAGATATTCTGGCACTGCATCTCCGGTTAACAGTATATTGGAAGACTTTCGGCATAAGCATGTTTCACCACTTAGAAAAAAAGTTTTGTCACACGATTCAAGGTCGCATCACGTAGTAACATCACGTGTGATGTGATTTAATAGGCCCTATTGCAGAAGTCGAGTAGACTCGACTCTACCACGTATGTCAAACGAGACGAGCTGCTCGTCGAAGCTTCTGTAATACGTAATATATTGATTGCGATAACGATTGGCGAATGATCACTGCCGTGGAGATCATTAATCACCCTCCACTAGCAATCTAATAGTCATCATGTCGAGCAATGAAATTAATCACTCACATAATACAAAATTGTAAACACGTGTCGATTTACGAAATTTGAAAATATCATTTCAAACAGCTTGTATGGAGATTCCCATTAAAACAGTGGGTTTCTAGTTATAGGATCAATTTATTAGTGGCAGGATTTGAAAATTTTTATCGATTTTATCGATACGAAGTTTAAGCTGTTGTATATAAAAATGCTCTAGCTAGTTCGTGAGCTTGGGGATTCTACAAAAAAAAGCAAGTGCCCTTTTAGAATAACAACCTAAAAGTTTAGGATTATACGATGATTACATATAATAAAAACCAGAAGCAGGTAATATAAATCGAATGATAATATTATATCCCCGAGCTGCGAACACTCTTATAAGACATACACAAATTAGTATTTTGCAATTATTTGTTCTTTTAAACGATTGAACTAATCAAACTAAATTAATCATCTAATCGATTGTTCCTAAAAAATCACCAAAAATAATATTTTATTTTAATTTTGAGATTAGTGTTGTGTCGTATATTACACATTAGTACCCTTCTCTACGTTGAGAAAATCTGTTTGTTTCTAGCACAGTAGATTTTTAATCTTAAAATTCAAACATTATTTTATGGCGAAATCAAACTTCACAGTTTTAAAACTTGCATGCATGAACCAAGGACGACTTCAGTTGGCATGACTGGTCGACAGAATATAAAAAATTGGATTCTCAAAACTTAAACCGGAAAAAATGAAAGATTTTCGCTATTCAACCATTCCAATGAATTTTGGTGCCCAAACGCGTCAACTCACGTGAGAGTTCGCATAGTAATTGTTCCCCGGGTCGTCGCTTTAAAGTTATGTTTACGAGAAAACTCAATGAATATAAATATCTAAAAAAGTTAGTGGCTAGGGACACCAAAATTCACAGGAATGGTTAAATAGCTATAATCTTTCATTTTTCCGGTTTGAGTTTTTGTAGTGCACCTATATTAACCGGTGTAACCCATCTGAACATTTTCTGGTGGATATATTTCCACGAACATTCTACAACGCAAGTACGTCTTATACTGCTTGCTTACGAAATAGTTAACAATTGCCGTTGCCGGCTGTAACGTTTCTGCTACATCGTAGAAGAATCCCTACAAACGCACCGATTACAACGACGAGGCGGCGGCGCACTCTTGGTCTTATATTACGTCACGGTCATCATTATTCCCGATAAAAACTTATTATTTATCGGTTCTCGTGACACTTGTTTGCTAATTTTGAAGGATAAAATGACAAAGCATGGAATGTGCAAGCGTCCAAATCGTCACGGTCATGATACCAATCATGATTAACCTGTGTGCTGCAATATGACAAATGGGACAATGTTGCTTGCGTTTACATAATTATTTTTTTTTATTATCAAATATCGTATACTATGCCACAAAATTATTTGATTTACTACAGAAAAATAGTTTCTTTTGCATCAATTATAGCACATCAACCCAGATGAGGTTAGAAATCGTATGCAGCAAATGCTTACGCACAGGAAAATCCAAACCATCAAGTCGACAAAGCATGGTTGGTTGCAATTAGCATCAACCTCGTCACGAGTTGAACAAGAGCGGAAGTCCTTCTAGTGCCTACCGATGTTTTTAGCCTTTGAACTTTGCTGCCGATTTTAAGAAATCAAAGTTTTTCTCTAAGACATTGTACGAGTGTTAAGAACTCCTACAAGTTTGGCACAAACTCCTGCATCTCAGTTAAGATAAAAAAAATCTACCTTCGTACTTTCAATAGGTCATGCGGTTGCTATGGGTTTCCATACCCTTTTAATTTAGCATGCCGCGTTACTGGAATTTGAAAGTGTTCACTGTGAATAGAATATTTTTATCTAATTTTTTCAGTTTATGGAATCCAGCTACAGATACAGAACTTTTGAAAGCCATCTAACAGAAAAAGGATCTTAAACGGTGAAGAGAATGATTTTTTTATTTTGTCTAGTTCATAAACTATAAGTTTGGGCGTCATTAAAAACAGTATCAGTTTTTCACACAGTCAGTAAGTTTTTTTCAAATAGGGGGGTTTGTTAGTAGCTTAAGTATTTATGATAAATATTATTAAATAATGAGTTAGTGTGGCCAATCACAAATGGTGACTTCCCACTGTTAGAAAATTGTAATTTTGATTATTAGGGTTTGTTTGCATTCGCAATTAGGACTTATCATTCGTAGGAACTCAAACCTACTTGTCAAAAAAAGAAAAGAAACTTACAACTTATTCCTAACTTATTGATTATAAAGCAATTGAGAATGCAATCCTCATTGCAACAATGCTTTAGAAAATAGGTAATAATTTTATTTGACATAGCTTCTAATGTTTCAACACCAGTAAGCAAACCAAGGAGGACGTTTCAAAATCATTTTCAGAATTTCGTTCTGAATCCTTTGAAGCGTTCTCTTCCTTGTTAAACAGCAACTTGACCAAATCGGTACAGCATAAAGCATTGCTGGTCTAAAAATTTGTTTATGAATCAGAAGTTTATTCTTTAAACAAAGTTTAGAATTCTGTTAATGAGAGGATATAAACATTTCGTATATTTGAATTCCCTGTTTAATTTTTATATGTGACTAGCTGAGCACCTGGATCTTACTCGGGATCGGGAACTACACAGATAGATTTCAAAAGCTCTTATCTTGTTCGATCGCTGATTTTGATCAAATTTTAATTCAATAACACAGTGCAACAATTTTTTTGCCCTGGCTTCTATATATGATTTTTTGATGAAGTTTGACGCGAAAATAAATTCCCCCGAGTTTGAACATATTTCAACTTAAGGGGCAACAATGGCGCCATTTTGAATTTTACGAAATCGGAAATTTTCGATGTTTTTTCGACGCCATTTTGTTTTAGGACTAAATATCGAAATTCTAAGAGTTTGTACACATATTAGCATCTTATTACCCATCTTCAAAAAAAAAAACAGATCTTAAATTGGACAAAAACTGAGCTTAAAACGGTGATTCTACGAAACCGGGTTTGGCATGGTTTCAGTATATTTCACAAAGCAAAATAATATCGAGTATGTCTTAGCATTAATGGTGATGCGCCAATATCTAAAAGTGGTAGTCAAATTATATCCTATATTGAGTAAAAAAGTCTCAGAAATTGATCTACGTAAAATGTCAGCAACATGTTGTTTTTGCCTCAACTCCCCTACAACACTAAAATAGGTTTATCTCGACGTTAAATTATTGTTATTGTATCTTTGAGTATCGCTTACACTCTGGATTTTACATTAAACAGATTTCAAATAAGCTAATCTAACGTCGAGAAGAACGTACTTTAGTATTGTAGGGGAATCAGGGCAAAATTGGTATGTTCTGACATTTTACGTGGATCAGACACCAACCAATCGATTTCTGAGACTTTTTTACTCAATATAAGACATAATTTGACTACCACTTTTAGATATTAGCGCATTACCGTTTAATGCTCTGACTAACTCGATATTATTTTGCTTAGTGAAATATACTTAAAACATACCAAAATCGATTTCGTAGAATCACCGTTTTGCGCCCAGTTTTTGTCCGATTTAAGATCTGTTTTTTTTTAAAGATGGGTAAGAAGATGCTAATATGTGGACAAACTCTTAGAATTTTGATATTTGAGAGCTTGAGCTTGAGCTTGAGCTTGAGCTTGAGCTTGATTGATCACCACCGGTTGCCACTTCGTTACTGACCAGGATCGATTGGAGTTGTAAATCGAATTTAGTGATTACTGCTTGGGATTTAGCTTTTCGATGTGCATCTCCAATAACCCCTGCATGCTGATCAGTACCGACGCCTGCCGGTCCAGAACGTAGATCAAAGGAAGGAAGGAAAGGGGTGTTAATTCGATACTTGTTGTTACTAGAGGCCGGATATACTCCTGCACACTCCACAAGCACCACGGGTATAGGAATTTTGTGTTAGTTGTCTGTCGCGGTTTCTTCTCTACATAGGATAAAATTCATGGCGGTATTTATGGGCACTCGTCCACTAAGATATTTTTCGCAAAACTATCTTTGTGTATCTAAGACGTTTTGTTTCATTGATTAAGGATTTTAGGAGTACGACGGGAATAACGAGCTTTGTACTAATAGAGGAACTGACCGACTCTTCCAATTTTGAACGTGCACGCACTTTCCCGAGGTTAGTGGTGCGATCTTCGATATATGAACTCACGAAAGCGCGCCAGGTGCCAACATGTTTGAAACCTTATCATATTTGCAGTGACGGGATACAAGCGAATCGTGGAGGTTAAGTAATTTCGGTTACCTTACGTATCGTACGACTCTACGCGTTTCTGCTCATGAACACCTTAATTTACCCATTCACGAATCAATGAGTAGCTTTATTTCGTAAGACGTTAAACTTTATTCAGAAAACTGTAAGCCGACCGCAATTTTAGAGGATATAACATCTACAACGCGTTTTTTCTCTTGTAATATAATTTTTTGAGAGTTGGTGCTAAATAGAAAACAACTCGGACGGAATCTCTAAGACCTCCCGAACATCTCACTGTTACACCGTGCGATCATTGAAAGGTAAAGCCGTCGTACTCGAAGAGGCATACTGTGCACAACCACGAGAGTGCGCGCGAAATCCCCGACAGACCGCCTATTGCGAAAACAAGCTCGACGCGTTCACTACTTTAATGAACAAGCTATGTCCCTCATCTAATCTGTAAAATGGCAAAGTTGCATGAATTCGAAGCCTGTGAAACTTGTACAAATGGAACATATGCTGGTTCCAAATTTAATCACAAAATGCCGAACTAATCACGATAAGGATAATGTCGTTGAGGTCGTCACGTCGCCATACATGATTTCAGCGCAACTGAATAACGTTTTTGTATAGTAATATTCATCAAAAGCTAGGGGTTTGTAAGAAAAAAAAATTAAAATAAATAAATTAACGGCATGCCAAATATTACCGATGCCGGAAGTTTTGGTGATGTCATTTTTAAGTATCACATATCATACGCAGAGAAATGGCAAGTCAGTTTAAGCCTAACTTTGTGACACGATAAGTTTCATTTGCATTCTGTTTTTAAATCGAACGATCGAATTCGTATGATCTCTATTTCTACACCAATATTAAAAGATGTGAAAACATTTTAAAATTAACAAACCGATGTTGTACATTGGGACGTAACTTGTCAATGGGCTTCTTTCGTATAATGCCCGAGTATCCGCCAGTAGAAAAAAATAAAAAATTCGATATTTTTCCTTAACCACTAAGATTTTTAAACTCAACTTTGTAAAAATTTCAAAAGCTAGAGAATTCACAAAACACGAACAGTGTCGCGCAGGCACAATAAAATTTTGCCCATTCCCTATACAGCGAAAATGGGTTCCTAAAAGATCTTATTAAATATAAGCTTCACGTCAATAAAACATTAAAAATGAACAGATAAAACTATTCGTCGTCCCACACACGAGTCCCATCGCAGTAATAACTAGTAGCGTAGCGAACATGAACACCACTACCAAAACACCATCATAGCAACCAACCTGTGCATCAGTTTCATGGCGGCTGACAGTTTTTTCGGCAGCCGTCGCAGCAAATTAAAAAATGCAAAGAACGCAAAAGAAAGGCATAGGATACTTAGCTGGTTTTGTCTGTCTCGCTCTCTCTCCTTTATCACTCGCTTGATTATGTTGCCTGTATCTATGTAAACTATAGCGTTTTTCACCCGCTTTTCCGCAAAACACACTTGTGCTATCTTTTTTTACACCTATAGTCTCAAACCGCACACATAAATAGACCCTAAGTTTGATTGTTTGTTTGATGAAATTCAACCATATAATCCACTTAGACGAGGTCCCTCCATCACATTCGTACACGGCACACATAGTTCTACTATAACGTACTATTTTTGCTTTTGCTTTTTGTGAATAACACTGATAATTTGAAAAATAAAACTACAGCAAACAGGAACCGCGTACTGATTGTTGACCGTGCTGCCAACCTCCTCCAAACTCTTAGAATTTTAATATTTGGTCTTAAAACTAAATGGCGTCGAAAAAACATCGAAAATTTTCGATTCCTCAAAAATTCAAAATGGCGCCATTGTTGCCCCTTGAGTTGAAATATGTTCAAACTCAAGGAAATTTGGTTTTGCTTAAAAATACACAGAAAAATTATATATTGGAACCAAGGCAGAGAAAAAAGTCAATTTTTGTTGCACTGTGTAATAGCTCAAACTCAGCAACTTTTTCTAACGTATTCTGGACTTTCAGCTTTCAAATGTTGATATCAAGTCGTGGCGTTTAAAAAAACGATCGATCGAGAAATCGATTTAAGCGCATAAGCCGTTTCAGAGTGCTTCTGCGGGTTAATCCCCACACTACCTGAGGTTGGTCTCTCAGGTGTTTGGCAGCAAATTTTCCCTCTGCCTGAATTAAAAAAAAACACGAACTAATTCACCTAGCGGTGAGACCTAGCCTTTCTCATTCGAACTTTAATATATGTTGAAACAAATTTGCCAAAACACTTCAAATTTTCGAAAAAAAAATATATTGACAATTTCTACTAGATTCATAGTTTACTTGAAATAATAGAAGTGGGTAGCTAATAGCACTATTACACAGAACATTTTAAATTAAACATTCACACGCATATGAACATACATTCATTCATTGTTTCGAATACATGAGGCGAAATTTTTTTATGATTGTCACTGTGGGGTTTTCAGGTAGAGGCCAGGAATCAACTTCAGATTTCGGATTTAAAATCCGAAAATGCAGCTTCCATTTTTTAGAATACATCCCAAAACTGCCAGATACTAATAAAGGATATTCGGCTCTTTGCGTTCCAAGAATAGCGATGTAGTATTTCAAGTAAATTAATTTTATAATGATAGAAGTATAATGTATGAACTTTGACGTAATATTTTTGAAATGACTTGTGCTAAATAGGTAGTAAAATGGAAGAAATGAATTTAATTTCGAACAATTCAGTTACGCTTACGAGCAACGCCAAGAACGTTCAATTCAAATGAAAATGATGTTGAGGCCACATATTTTGTTCTAAGCAGTAGGTTTTAAACAATATTTGCGTTACGTTTCTTTCCAAATCTTATGTACCACATAAAAATATAATATGAAATAAATTACTTGTTAGAGACTTCCCGTTCGTGAGACAGCTGTTTTGTTCAAATAAGTTGTATGTTATTTTTAAAATAAGAGACTTTCGTTATTTTTACAATTTGATACAATAAATTAGTTAAATTAAGGATTTTGGGGACAGCCCGTTCATATGACACCAGTTCTATTATAATCGGTTGAGTAGTTTCTGAGATATTGATGTTTCGTGAGTTTTACATTTTAATACATAACCTCTTAACTAAAAATCCGATTACAATGAATTCAATAGCAACCTATGGGGCAACTAGATCTTCCATGTTCAATTAATTTTATAAAAATCGGTCCAGCCATCTCTGAGAAAGGTGAGTGAGAAAAAAAAGTTGCACATACACACACACATACATACACATACACAAACATACACACACACATACACATATACATACACACACACATACACACACACATACACACACATACACACACATACACACACATACACACACATACACACACACATACACACATACACACATACACACATACACACACATACACACACATGCACACACATATACACACATATACACACACATATACACACACATACACACACATATATACACACTAGGGTGGGGAAAAATGATCGATTTTCCAGAACCAAGTTTTTTTGGTTCCTTTTGGGGCCCCAAACAACCCTAAACTTACCGGAAGTCGATTGGTTTTGTCTTCGCTTGGCGCATTGTATTTCAAATTTGTATGAAAATTTATATGGGAAAACCTACTTTTTTTGCATTTACCTTTCTAGAGAGTTCAATAATACACTAATAATGCACTACATTATGTTAAAGTATAGTGTTTTAGATACCTAACAACTTTGCCGAAGACACTAAAGAGCTAGGGTGGCCATAAGAAGAGCTATAGCTGTTCAAAGTTGAGTATGTCGATTTAAATGCAGAAAATCTTGTTTTCTGCCAACATTACCAATGTACCGGCGCCAGTAGCATTCCCATCAGAAATAACCTGTCGTAACCGGTTTATACACTCAGCTGGATCAAACAAACAAATTCAGGTCAATATTCTAGGCGTAGGTGGAATCTACAACGTGTTTCAGAGGTTACTTCTGATGGAAACCTGACTAACGCCGGTACACTGGCAGTGTTGGCAGAAAAAATGATTTGCAACATAAATTCCGACATACTCAAATTTGAACACCTCTAGTATTTTTTTGAGACACCCTAGCTCTTTTGTGTCTTCGGCCAAGTTGTTAGGCATCAAAAAACCTACAATTTGAAGTCATGAAACCTTTGGTTTGAACCATTTTGAGCAGATTGAAAAATGCAAAAAAGTTGGTTTTTCCATACAAATCTCCATATAAACTTGAAATGCAATGCGCCAAGCGGAGACTAAACCAATCGACTTCCGATAAATTTAGGATTGTTAGGGGCCCCAAAAAGAACAAAAAAAACTTGGTTCTGGCCTTCTGCTATCAAGTTTCGTTTTTTCCATATAACGATTCCCCACCCTAATACACACACATACAGAAAATGCTCAGTTCAGGGAACTGAGTCGAGTGGTTTATGAGTTTTGCCAGCGATTGCTATACCTTTCTAGGAGAAGGGCAAAAAAGAGTGCTTCCCTCTATATTCTATTTCCATTTGCACGAAAGTTTTAAAATTGCTGGAAATCACCCACTTCAGATATTCTTAAAATGTCTACTTGCCAAACAACCAATAATTATCGATAGAAACAACGGTGACTACCGCGAAATACCTTCCGGTATTGTCGATGGCGATTCACTGTAAATAGAAACCTTTTCTTGAAAAAATATTTGGTATAAACGGTGTATCAAATTTGTTTGCACCACTTCTATCAATCGCTTCATTTTGTATACGTGTTACCCTGATTACGAAGATACCGATATTTGAACTTTATTAGCTTCCTTCAAACTGGAAGTCACCATATCATGGTTTCAAAATAATCATTTTTCATTCTAAAAATATCAATATTGAAAAGTGTTTGAATCCGGAAGTCACGATTTAGATTTCCAAATGGCGCCAAAAGACGCCAACTTGCTAATTCTTGGTTTCCCGTCAGTTCCGGAAGTACCAATATTGAGGAGTATTTGAGCATTTTCCTCATTTCTACCCAGCATTCCAGACTTCATCACTCATCTGTCTCTGAACGTCATCCCGTTTCAAAAAGGCCACACTGGGATTTTTTTTGTATGCCTAAAAGGCATTGAGCAAAAATGCCACTGCGACACGACTGTTTGTCTTTTGTGGCTGAAATATTGGGGACTAGCTGACCCGGCAAACTTCGTCCCGCCTATTTTAGTGTTTAATTTAATAATTTTAAACATTTCAAGTTTATTGATTCATTGCGATTTGATTATATCGTTAAAAAAGGATTAGTTTTATTGGAATGGCAACATCATCAACTTTTGGCTTTGGGGTGCATTTCAGTTATTTTCGTTGTTTTCCAGAAACTGAAAGTGGTCATCTTCTAATTCAAAATGGCGTCCAGGGTCAATGCTTGGCTTTTTCACATCATTTCGATTACGGACATATCCATATGTAGTAGTATTCGGTTATTTTCGGCTGTTTCCCAGAAGTTGCCATTTTCCAATTCAAACTGTTGTCTAAGGTCAATTTATAGATTCATTCTGGATCCTGTGATATTCATATTGGGTGGTATTTGGTCACTTTGGGCTATTTTCAGGAACCGTAGGTCGCCATCTTGGTTTAAAAAATGACCTTTTTAGACAATTACCGGCCCCTGAGCGTCATTCTGGTTAAAGAAACGCCCATATTGGGTGTTATTTGGTCATTTTCGGCTGTTTTCCAGAAACCGGGTGTCACCATCTTCGAATTCAAAATGGTGTCTGTGGTCGATTCTAGCTCCTGTGTATTATTCTGGTTCCGAAGATACTCATATTGTATGGATATCGGCCATTTTTGGCTGTTTTCTAGAAACCGGAAGTTGCCATCTTACAATTCATAATGGTGTCTGAGGTCAATTTTCAGCTTCATTCTCGTTCCAGAGTTATCCATATTGGGTGGTATTCGGTCACTTTAGGCTGTTTTTTTTTCAGACACCGGTCGCCATCTCACAATTCAAAATGTTGTCTGGGGTCGATTTGTGGCTTCAGTGCGTTATAACCATTCCGGAAATACCCATATTGGGTGGTATTTGGTCATTAGCCGCTGTTTTTCAGAAACCGTAAGTCGCCATCTTGGATTTCAAAATGGCATTAGGAGACAATTTTTGGCCTCTGAGCGTCAATCTGGTTAAAGAAATACTCATATTGGGTGGAATTTGGTCATTTTCGGCTGTTTTCCAGACACCGGAAGTCGCCTTCTTACAATTCAAAATGTTGTCTGAGGTTGATAGGTCGATTTGTGGCTTCAGTGCATCATAACAATTCCGGAAATACCCATATTGGGTGGTATTTGGTCATTCGCCGCTGTTTTTCGGAAACCGGAAGTCGCCATCTTGGATTTCGAAATGGCATTTGGGAACAATTTCTGGCCTCCGTGCGTAAATCTGATTAAAGAAACGCTCATATTAAGTGGTATTTGATCATTTTCGGCCGTTTTCCAGACACCGGAAGTCGCCTTCTTACAATTTGAAATGTTGTCTGAGGTCAATTTGTGGCTTCAGTGCATCATAACAATCCCGGAAATACCCATATTGGGTGGTATTTGATCATTTGCCGCTGTTTTTCAGAAACCGGAAGTCGCCATCTTGAATTTCAGAATGGCATTAGGAGACAATTTTTGGCCTCTGAGCGTCAATCTGGTTGAAGAAACATTCATATTGGGTGGTATTTGTTCATTTTCGGATGTTTTCCAGACACCGGAAGTCGCCTTCTTACAATTCGAAATGTTGTCTGAGGTCGATTTGTGGCTTCAGTGCATCATAACAATTCCGAAAATACCCATGTTGGGTGGTATTAGGTCATTTGCCGCTATTTTTTAGAAACGGGAAGTCGCCATCTTGGATTTCGAAATGGTATTTGGAGACATGCCAGAAGAAGGAAGGGTGTCGAAACATTATGGACATGTTTGTTACACCTAAAACATTCACCTACCGAATTAGGTTCTATTTACTTGGTTAGTTCTCGAGATGTGCAGAAATTTGTGTTTCATTTGTATGGGACCCCTCCTTTCCGCAAGAGGGGAGGGGTGTCGAACCAACATGGACATATTTATTACTCCTAAGAACATCCATTTGCCAAATTTGGTTCCATTTGCTTGGTTAGTTCTCGAGATGTTCAGAAATTTGTGTTTCATTTGTATGGGACCCCTCCCTTCCAGAGGAGGGAAGGGTGTCGAACCAACATGGACATATTTATTACTCCTAAAAACATCCATTTACCAAATTTGGTTTCATTTGCTTGGTTAGTTTTCGAGATGTGCAGAAGTTTTGTATGGGACCCCTCCCTTCCAGAAGAGGGAAGGGTGTCGTATCAAGATGGACATATTTGTTACTCCTAAAAAACACCCACATGCCAATTTTGGTTCAATTTGCTTGGTTAGTTTTCGAGATGTGCAGAAATTTGTGTTTCATTTGTATGGGACCCCTCCCTTGCAGAATAGGGAGGGGTCTCTAACTATCTTAGTCACCTTTCCCGGCCCCTAAAACCCCTATATACAAAATTTCACGTCGATCGGTTCGGTAGTTTCCAAGCCTATATGAATCAGACAGATAGACAGACAGACAGACAGACAGAGCTGTATTTTTATATGTTTAGATTATATGATCGATTTTCGCGGGTTTCTTGGAACCAATTAAATTTCAAATGTCATTAAACATCAATTCACGGGCATTCTGGACACCAACTTCTGGCTTCCAGATATGACAGAGGGCCCGAAAAACTACGAATACTATCAGTATATTCCCATAATACACGAAAAACCTTGATCTTCTTCACGAAACAAGGCGTTTTCAATTCGTCCCACTTCCTTTGTAATAGGAACTCGTATGCCAAGTTTGGAAATCGGTTCAGGCATTCAAGAGTAATGCTGGAACATACATTCAAACATACGTACAAAACTTGTCTTTTATATAAAAAAGTTTTGCTATTAACTATAGTTGTCCTTGTCAAGATTTGCTTTTCAAAAGGGTGTATTGATGATGATTAATGATTACTTTACGTATCTAACCAGGTAAACTTGAAAAAAAAACTCAAACTGTCTTCTAGCGAAACATGATAATGATGATGATGGTCCCACCTCATACCCCAACATCGGTTTGAGCTGGTCGATTTATCTAAGTAAGATATTATATAGAGTCATACAATGTAACCAGTTGACAAACAAGTAACGGACTGGTTATTAATACAGACATAGTAACCCTTCAAAAGAATTCCTATAATTTAAAAAAAACATGAAAAAAAACGATTCTTCAATAACATTGATCCAAGGCTCATCCAGAACGTTTCCAACCCGAAAATTATCTGGACTTGGTTAGGAATTGAACCTAACATTTAGGAGCGTTAACTAATCAGAATTGGTTCTAGATAACGATCCAGAACTACGAGAGAGATCCTACGACACTATAATTCCCGATAACGAGCTCTACAGTCCACAGGCAAACCCAAGCCTTTTCAGTTTTAAATCGTAAAAGCAGATAAATTAAGAAAATAAAGGTAACAGCATATATACTATAACAAACCAAAAAGCAACTTATCAACCCGTTATGCTTTTTGTTTCTATTCAGGGGTTTAAACCTGATGTACTCAATATCCAGGTTGTCTATGTCAGTCTACGCGCGCGAATAATTAATAATATTAATTATTATAAAACTAAATTCAAACAAAAATCCATCATCATCAATGAACATAATAACTTAATGTACCCAATAAATTAGAAAAAAATATTTAAATTTTACAATCTTCTTCATTAATTTACAAAAAATTTATATATAATATGTCTACAAAACAGACTTTATGTGTGAAATACAAAGCCTTTTAAACTCCGCCATTGTTGCTGAACGTTTTACTTGTCTTGGCATCGAATTGAATAAGTTAATTCCTTTGTACAACAGAGAGTTCTGTGATCTTCCGAATAAAAAATGTGGTGTTCTAGCATCATCCGCGTTTCTAGTGTTGTACCTATGAAAATCACTTCCTCTATCAATTCGATCCACACAAATAGCGAGGCAGCATATTATTCAGAATTTTATATAGAAACACCATTGTCAAAAAATATACTCTTTGCTTCACAGAAAGCCATTGCAATGCGTCCAGCATGAAACTCGAGGAAGTGTATCTATTACATCTTAATATTAATCGCATTACTTTATTTTGTAAGCGCTGCAGTCTCAACATTTGTGTATTGTTTGCAAGAAATAGTGTGGATGAACAAAAATCTATATGTGGTGAAATGATTGACTTAAAAAGACTAATTTTACTACTAACAGTCAGTTCATTTTTCAAACGGTAAAAAATATAAAACACATTGAGAGAGAAATCAAATAGGGGAACTGCTTCATTATTCATCTCATTAAGCCAATGTGCACGAAGAATGCACGGATTAAACACCAGTTTTTTACGAAATCATTGAACAAATGAACAAAATACGCTTACGTGCTCTTATGGAATATATTGAGGCAACTTAGCTAGATTTATCCTGAATTTTGTAAAACAAACAATTTTTCACAACGCTTCCATATCGATCTCAAAACTTGAATCGCTGCTCAATTATTCATCTCACGACGCCCCCATATTCATCACAATTTTAATCATGAATGAATCACATTATCATGAATGAACGTAGCAGCAGGCCGTCGTAGTAGGTTCTCTAGATATTCGCTGTAGTAGTATACGTGCAAACTTGGTAACCTAGGTAACCACTACAGTGCTGTAGATTTATGTCAATTATGTCGGAATATTTCAACATGTTCAGTATGATTTTTTCGTATTAACAGAAAGTGATTCGGCAACTTTTGATTTTCTTCAACGCAGTGAAAACAGACGAAAATACATACAGTTTAAATTTAGGAATTATATAAATTCATCTCATATATTGCTACTAGTTCAAGCTTGTTTTTGGAAATTTGAGGTGAACATTTCAAAGATTAAAGTATTCTTAGTGTAGTGAGTGTTCTTGTTTAGTGATTAAAATAAAAAGTGGTCCGCTAATGATGAAAAACACTTTGATTGGCTGCTGAACAAGTCCCGTTGTAGCCGTATAGAACAATGCGCCGATTTTGTTTTCTGAGGTAGGTGATTGAATTAAATGAGTTTTCGCGTGCAGATGCCCGACTACAATATCAAATTTAGTGCTTTTAAGTGAGTTTTTGAGGATTATACTTTATGAGACATCTAAAGTGAACTAAGAAGAATCCATTTCATGGATTAGCAGATTAGTTTGAGAAGAAATTGTGTTTTCATGTTGTATGAGATGAATATATGGGCTGAGATGAATAATGGAGCAGTTCCCCTTTTATATTTTTTATCATGAATTTTTTTGTGGTTTTCTTTTTGTATATTTTTTCCAGTATAAGTTTTCCAAAACTTTTCTTCGAAGTGGATAGATTTAACCGTAGTCCTTCGTTGAAAAAATACGACTAATCTTACGTTGGCGGGTCGTTTTCGTTGATGAAATATGAGAAGCATATATTATTCGAATCGTTTTTTCCGTGAAACTTCACAGATTCTTTATTTTACAACTTTTACGACTTCGGAACATATTCCATATTACAATTAGCTAGAAGTCATCATCAATCGATTTTTCTGAGAATCACTGAATTTCCTAATTTTTTTTTGCTTCTAGCGAAAAATAAATTTTAAAATTTTTTTACCTCTGCCCCGTGCGTCTAAATCCGACCCTGCGTACAAAGGATATAACTCTCACTCGTTTTACCCCAACGTAGGTCTACAGTTGAAGTTTTTTTTTTTGTTTTGAATATTTCATTTTATTATTGGGCTTTTTGAAAAATTTACTTTTAACGAAATCAAATTATATTTAATTATTTCACTCCAATCACAATAATGTGAATGTAATAATATTATGTTTTGTCCAGCGTAATTTAAAAATCATGTGAGTGTGGAATGCGGTAAAATAGCAGGCTTCTTCCGTTCTCTTGATTTTCGCCCAAATTTCCTTTTCTACCTGCCAAACCCCTTGGAGAACTAGACTTTCTCTCACACAGAGTGAGTAATTATCCACATTTAGGCGTAGAGTATTTTAGTCGCAGAGTTCCTTTTCACTCTTTATCATCACGTGTTAGGGTAAACATTTATTTGCTCTCTCAGTTTAAGAGGGAGTAGATCAACGCAACATTGATTTTATTCCGGAAATCGATAACCATAGCATTTTACTTCCTATTATTGGCGAAAATGAAACGCTGCAACTTCTTTTTGAAAAAACCTCTAGTCTTGGTCTTAATCAAATAAATCATGTGAAAAATGGACAAAATTGTTATCTAGATCTGTTAATGTCCAACATTAGTGAAGACTTTTGTGTGACGAATTCATTACAACCATTATGGAAGAACGAAGTTTATCATACAGCAATAGAGTTTCCTTTATTTGTGCATGTGAATAAAAGACCTGACGAATATGAATTCGAAGATGTTTTTGACTTTCAGTCAGCAAACTATGATGAATTAAAACATAAACTAAATAGTATCAACTGGCAAGATGTATTGTTTGAAGACGGAAACGTCGATTCGGCTATAGAAAATTTTTATAACATATTATCTGATTTATTTATTAGCGAAATACCATTGAAAAGAATAAGACGTCATGGCAATTCCAAATACCCAGTCTGGTACAATAGACAAATTAAAAACTTAAAAAACAAAAAACAAAAAGCACATAAAAAATACAAAACTCATAAAAATCGTGATGCTTCAACAACTTATCTTAACATTTGCGGCGAATTAAAGAGTTCACATTAAAGACTGAGCTTGAAATCAAATCCTGTCCAAAAAATTTTTTCAAATATGTTAAATCAAAGTTAAAATCTGAAAATTTTCCTTCAAAAATGCAACTGCATGACAAAGTTGAAGAGAACCCGGCATACATCTCTGATCTATTTGCTGATTTTTTTTCAACAAAATTATACAACTTTCTCCGAATCTGATCGTGACTATACATTCTTCACCAACTTTTCTGAGTTCCCAACTATTTCAATATTGAACATGTCAGCGCACGCGAAATTGAAGATACTTTAAAAGCTCTGGATGCGTCTAAAGGTCCGGGACCAGACGGAATTCCGCCAGCATTCATGAAACATTTAGCTAAAGAGCTAACTTCCCCACTGTTCTTGATTTTCAATATGTCGCTGGAATCCGGTTGCTTCCCGAAATTATGGAAAAACTCATATCTAGTGCCTGTGTTCAAATCTGGTAAAAAAACCGACATTAGCAACTATCGAGGCATAGCCATTCTTTCCTGTATACCTAAGCTTTTTGAAGCAATAATAAACAAAAAGTTATTCCACCAAATAAAAAATAGAATTACCCCAACGCAACACGGTTTTTTCAAAGGGCGCTCAACAACAACTAACTAACTCGAGTTTATTAACTTCTTTTTGAACGCAATGGATAAAGGTAATTATGTTGAAACCTTATATACTGACTTCAGTAAAGCTTTCGATCGCATTGATATACCCCTGCTTCTCTTCAAGTTACGAAAAATTGGAATTCATCCACAATTACTCAAATGGATTGAATCGTATTTGACAGATCGTCAACAAACAGTCAAATTTAAAGGTAGAATATCGAAACCTATTCAGGTAACCTCAGGAGTTCCTCAAGGCTCTCACTTGGGCCCTCTACTATTTATATTATTTGTAAACGACATTTCCTTTATTCTAAAACATGTAAAAATTCTTATTTATGCCGACGATATTAAACTTTTCATTGAAATTAAAAACGCTGATGATGTAAATATTTTTCGTAACGAGATAAAATATTTTTACATTTGGTGTAAAAAAATTGTAATAATCCGTCAAGTGAAGAAATTATTATTCAATTATGTATAAACTCTTTTTTTTGCTCCCACTAGTATAAATAGCATATAGCATGTAAGTTAGTTTTAAACATATGTAGTCTACTTTTGTTTGACGAAATAAATAAATAAATAAATAAATAAAATAGATTACAGATTTTTTTAAAAGGTACAAATGAGTACAGATTTTTTAAAGGGTCCGTTAATTAAACTGATATTTCTTCCTCGGTGCACTTGAAATCACTTAAGGTGGGGTGGATCACTTGGTAAACAAAACATAACCAAACATTTCTGTAAAGCTCGATGCGAAGGGCCAACCCGTGTTTTGATGCAAACATTACTGTTATTCTGCTTTCCTTCTCGTGACAGTTGAAAACAAATTCCAAATTCAACAAAAATATGTGTTAACATCATCAACTAAATGAATGACTTGCAACCTGTGTAACTTTTCTAAGGCTAACAAAAGTAAACCTTCAATGCAGCACAAATTTTACAGGTCCAGATTTTGGTACAGATTTTCAGAAAAAAGGTACAGATGAAAAAGATTTTTACCCTTTCAGTACAGATGAAAATGTGGCAACACTGCTGAAGTGGTAAGTCATACTGCTCAGATCTGTAGTATTAATGCTTGGTACCGTCGTGCGGTGCTTCTTTTCGCATACGGGGCTACTTTGGACACTTCAGTTTTATCATGTTTTTTAGTGAAAATACATTGTGAACTTATTTTCTACATGTTGATAAAACAATGCTTTTGTACCATTTTGCATAAGCAGTTCTCAAAAATCACTCGTTCGTGCTTGTCAGAGCACGAATAAGCTTTAACAGCCATTTTGAATGGTTTTGTTTGTGTTTCTATGGTTCAAACCTACCTATGGTCAGGCATACGTTCAATGGCCATCTGTCAAAAAAATTAATTTTGTTCAGTTAAGCTGAATAGCCAAGTTTTAAAAATAAATAACACCGAAACGAAAAAAGGAATATTTTTTATAAAAAATTGTATGCAAGTACAACGCTTGTTACTTGCAGTTAAGTAAATGTTGAAAGATAACACTTTATTATCATTATTAATAGCCTTTTGACGACACTCTCGCTTTCACTGGATTTTTTGATCAGTCAAAAATATTAGGATTATGACAAATCTTGGTATTTTGTTACGAACTTTTTGAATCAACTTGTGTTCTAAACTTGGTCACGTTAGTTGAAATATCGAAATTCCTATCAAAATTACTTACTGTTTATTACAAATTATAGCAAGTTTTGTAAGATTTTTGGCAGGAAACACAAATATATCTGAACTTGATAGAAATAACAAAGCCTGTAATATTCTTGATATGCCAGAATGATGAAAAGTACAGAATTATATCAAATTCTGTTATCATACACTTGAATGTACAAAATTGTGTTTTAAGTACATATGTACTATTTTTTGCAAAACATTAAAATTTCAATCAGCATTTCTTATCACTAAATTAATATAAACTTTAGAAGTAACAGTTACCATAATACTTCTCATTTCAACGCTTTTCTCAGTTATTTAGTTAGAAATATTTATTTTAATTTTAGCAAGGTATTTTACATTGAATAACCAAACGGCAGTGGTGGGCACCGCTAACTGAAAATTTAGCGACGCTAATCGCTAACCCGCTAACTGGAAAATATAGCTCGATAATCGCTAAACGCTAAACGAGCGTCGCTAACTAGCGATTACCCAGAGGGGAACTGGGAAGGTGGTTACATTCCATAATCCCCAAGGTGTCGACGAACCCGTGGTTCAAGGGGTTGGATGTAGGTCGGGATTTCATTTGCGTGATGTCCCGGCTTATGTCCAATCACTATAGATTTGACGCGCATCTCCGTCGTGTTGGGCTCGGGGAAAGTGGTATCTGTGCCTGTGGTGAAGGTTATCACGACATAGAGCACGTTGTTTGGTCATGCCCTGTACACCGTGACGCCAGGTCTAAATTAATAGTTTCCCTGCAGGCCGAAGGTAGGCAGTCGGCTGTTCCTGTTCGTGATGTCTTGGCGAGCCGTGACCTATCCTACATGTCTCTTATATACGTTTTCCTAAAATCCATCCACGCCCCAGTTTAGTCCTACCCCCTTCCGCCTGCATCCAGCCTAACGACAAGAACACGTTAAGACCCCGGATCCGGAAACAGCAATCAGACCCGCACGATACTCTCAAGGCCCGAGGGAGACAACCCAATATGCCAGTCCGTAATATCTTGGCCCAGCAGCGGAACATGTGCTTACTTATGGCAATGAAAACCATCATACAGTAAACCAGTGCTTTTAATGCAAAATATTATAGCTTTAAGTTACATTTAGTTTCAGCTCGTAGTCGGCAGCGAGGATAAAAAATTTGCTTTTAGTTATTAAGATACTTTAGAAAGTAAGCTACCAGATATAATAGGCGCCGTTAAACATTAAATTGTATTTGTGCCGTGTCAAATAAATTATAGATGAACAAAAAAAAACAAACTAGCGATTAGCGAATTAGCGGACTGCCAAACGGAATATTTTGCGGATTGTTAATCCGATCACACATTAGACATTATTTAAAATAATTTTCTTCAATAGTTTGCAAAATCAAAGCGGGGGTTTAAGTTTGCAATCTTCAAAACAGATTTTGAGACGAAATCGGAACGAAGTCAGTTCATATCAGGCCAAAAATCCACAAAGAAAAACTCGAACCACGAAAGTTTACGAATTAAATCCTCTAACGTTCTCACCTAACTATCAGAATCTTCTCTTCTGATACACATAATAAATCTTCTTTTTGATGCCGATACCTACTGAATAGTAATGCATAATCACTAGAGTACTCACTTAAAGGAAAATTTACGTTTTCTTCCCTCCTCCGCAGCACCGTTTCCACTGCTATCCGTGTGTGGTGCATGCTGTTGCTGTTGATGAAGACGGTGCCCATGATCATTGCCGGATAAATGTTGATGATTTTCACTACCACTATCTTGCAAATTTTGCTGATGGCTGTTATGATTGGACACACTGGACATACTTCTCTGCATTGAATCCAACACAGCGGAGTTGGAAGATACAATTTCTGACGCCGTCAAATGCTCATTTCCTCCGGTGTTTGCACTGATTAGAACACATTAAATGTTACGATTAGTAAGCTTTCATAGCTGACCGAAAGTATGTGTACTAATTATCCTATTGTTTTGATGATTATGGTTTAAATTAATTAATAATTTTTGCGAAAATAATTTAAAAATTGAGAGTAATTCAAAAGACATGACATGAACACTACGATCACAACGATTAGAAAGCGATTACAAAATTTGCGGTCTCAATATGAATACAAATTCAATCGAACAAAATTTGTATCGACCTTTGGCCAACATCATCAATGGTGTAGTTTCGAAGTTACTAATCCCGCAAATTGTCTAACCGTGCCGGCCGTGATGATTACTTTGTGTTGGGCGACCGAGCTGCATGGATGTTGTAGAACACGTTGTGATGGTGGTAATTTTGCAGCAATCCGCCGGTACTGATGACGGGATTGCCGGTGATGTGACTAGATAACGCTGCCGCCGGAACTAGCGCGTGCTGCTGAGCCTGCGGCGAGTACGAGGAAACTGCCACGCCGAGCTCGGTCAGCTGGTGCGGCTTCAGCTCATCCAACGTCAGAAACTCACGTTCCTCTTCCGGCACTTGGGTGCATGAAGGGCAAACGGGACGAGAAAATAACTTGTTAAGAAGTAGTTGAGAATAGATTAGATGTCTTCGAATCATCTAGCACAATATACTTGTGATTGCATTAAACGAATCACATCAAAACGCACAGTTTAGTCCATTCTCTCTTTGTAAACATTTTTCATCAGAATTTATAATACATTATGGAAAAGTATCATGGCAAAAAAAAACTTTAGTTGAAAATTCGAATACTGTTACTATCACTATCTAGTTTGAACACTAGGATCATATTAAACTGATGGTCAAATACTTTTTCATAGTGTGATCATAAAATTTCCCGCACCGGTGAAGTTTTTGCGCATTTGAGACTGTGAGCCACAAAACTATAAAAAAAAACATTCTAGCTAACTAAATCTCCTAACACCATGTTTAATTGAAAGTTCGCAGTCATAGAACTATTGTGTTAGTCGTTTACGTTTCAAAGCCACAGTAATTAGATTATGCAATGTTACGCGTGCACCACCCCAAAAGTATCTAATTACAAATCAAGTTTCCTCGACATTTCACGAATTTCACTTGCTACCAAAAGAACGGTCACAGTATCACAGCAAAGAAGCTCACTTTAATCCAACACCGAAAACACTAGGCAGAAGAGTTGCTGTAACCGATCCTTGTCCAGTCGCCTGACCGGCAGTAAATCGTGTTCCTGTCCTGAACGCTCGCTCACATCCTTTCGCGGCGAATTCTCGCGATGAACTGTGCCGGAGCTGTATTCGACAATGGTTAATATTGGTGTTCCTTCCACTCTACATCGATACAACGGTACAGCGAACCTGTTGGAGGCAGGAATAAAGGTGTGCGTTAAACTATATACTCCCCCTCAGCCAATGCTAGCAGAAACAACACCATCAATAGCATACGGTACAATATTCCCTCCCGTGGGAGGAAAAGCGAACTGCATCGATAGGAAGGCAGGCGACCGAACAGCAGTTGGAACGGGATGGGGGGAAAATTTATAACTCTTACGTCACCGATAAGCAGAAAATCCTGTTATGGCATTTGCTGCACTTTCCACCTCTATGGTATTATCACAGCAAAGGTCAATGGAAATGCTTTAGAGATGTATCGGCATACTTTTTAATGTGTATATTTTAGGATTCAACCAATTGCTCAATAGTTCAACATTGCTTTGTCAAACGATATTCGCTCTAAACCGGCGTTAGTGCATAGCCTTCTGAAATAAAATGAACCATATCACGCATGCACCTTGCATACTGGAAACATTTTTCGTATCCAAGTGCATGCAAGCTCTACCCATCTATCGAGTTGAAATGGAAGCAACAGGTGAACACACAGTACACAACTTTATATGCATGCATAGAGTAAAAAAGGGCAGGACCTGTTGATGAGCTCCAGCTTTATGCATAAAAAGGATAATATCCACTATGGACAATTAAGCCAGCATGTATCTCAATAAATGGGAAAGTTGAATCCTAAAATTATTAATTATCAGGTTAAAGTCAAAAACAAGTAATATAAATTTTGCGTTCTCCCCAATGTCCATAATTTAATTACTTTTGGTATATACTCATAATAATTATGCGTAACCCCATGTCATACCAATTAATTATTCACATCGATTCCTGACCTCAGTTCACAACTCTCTGTGAAATAGGATCTCTAATAAGTATAAGTACTCTAATAATTATTGAAGTATTAGTATTCCCCACGTAAACGTTGTTTTACACAATAAAACAATATACTCGAGACAAAGTAATTTTTTAACAAAAACTCGATCGATTTGTCTGCACGGTTATTTATTTTACTGTTATCGTTTTTTGTTAGTAAGTAATCATGATAAATATGAGTAAATAATGAGTTTGTATGGCCAATCACAAATGGTGACCTCTCAACACTGTTGAAAATTTGTAATTTTAATTATTAGGATTTGATTGCTTTCGCAATTAGAATTTATCATTCGTAGGGATTTAAACCTGTTCATGAGTTCGATACTTTACGATACGCATGGGTTTATTCTCAGGCTCCCTACCAGTCCCTCACTAAGTTCTTACCTCCGCTATATTCCGCTATAGGGAAGATTGGGATAATTTGGCCCCCTAAGGAAAACTCCTGTTATTTCGTAGGCTGTGTTGTCTATCCCATAAACGTAATGTATTATAGCAATATTGACCTGTTTGCTATGTTTTAACACAAAAAAAATCACGATATTGATGAGGTCAAAAAAACAAAAAAATAACGAAATTAAAAAGAATGATTTTCGGACATCGTTTGGGGTAAAAATGGACAGCTATTGGGGTAATATGGACAGTGTTTGGGGTGATATGGACAGAGTAAACAATGTGAGTATTATAGTATTAATGATTGCTTAATACACAGTAGAAGGTGGTATTAAGCATACGGAATGATAATTACAATTCTTGGACCAAAAAAATACCCTTTTCCAATTATTCAAACTAGCGCGCGCGACCCATGTGTGTGTGTGAGTGTGTGTGAGTGTGTGTGTGAGTGTGTGTGTGTGAGTGTGTGTGTGTGAGTGTGAGTGTGAGTGTGAGTGTGTGTGTGTATGTGTCTGTGTTTGTGTGTGTGCATGTGTGTCTGTGTCTGTGTTTGTGCGTGTGCATGTGTGTCTGTGTGTATGAGTGTGTATATGTGTATGTGTGTATGTGTGTATGTGTGTGTATATTTGTATGTGTGAGTGTGTGTTCGTCAGTGTGATTGAAAATGCATGTGATATATTTCTTTACCCAAAATTCCATTAAAACCGGATGATCTACCAATTTTTGAAGCCCGGTTTGCATATCGTCACTCCAAATCCGGTCACCCTAATTCCGTGAAACGGAAAAATATATAACGAATGTGCTTTGACGAACGATTTTTTATTTTTATTTATTGAAAGATCTATCAAATACCTTAAATTTTCCATTAAATCTTTGAATCGGCTTAAAAAAAAATTTTTTTTTGCTCAAAACTAAGTCAAAAGTTATAAATTTTTGAAAAAAGATTGTCGATTTTTGGCAACCCTAATTCAAAAAGGATCACCCTAAGGACCAAACAAAATAATACGATTTTGATTTTGAGTAACTTTGACTCACTTTTTGGTTTCCCTCCATATAACTTCTTTCTGAGTAACGTCGCATGTAACGACGTCCATTTTGAAAGATGATTACGATGTGCTTCAGTTTGTGACAAATGTTTTTTAATTGTGTGCGCCTCAGATGGCATTATAATTGTTTACTTTTATTACAAGGTAATTATTGATGAACATGTGGTGTCGTTTATTGGCCGTGGCGGATTTCTAGCCAGTAATGAAACTGAACTGTACCCAAAAAATGAGTAATGTCGTACTAAAATTTTGAGTAATAATGACTCATTTTAAAGACGCCTAGTGTTACTCAGTTTTGAGTATTTGTGGAGTTACTCAATTTAGAGTTGTTCCACTTTTTACGAAAATGCGTCAAATGTTACTCATTTTAGAGCTATTATTCACGAGCGTGTACGTCAGTTTGACTCTTCTTGTATTTCGCACGAAAAACAATAAATCTGGCAACATTAATGTTGCCAAAACTGCAGAAATCACAAATCTGAAGTAAGCAGAGAGGTTAACAAATTACGAACGCGCATTATAGCACCCGCTATTATGGTGCGTAAAAAGCTGGATACGTCCATTTTTTTATGCCCGCGGTATCGGCCCGACAAAAGAATTTACTTCAAACTTACCTGACCATATCACCCCAAAAAAACTGTCCATTTTACTCCAAACAGGACGACTTACAAAAAACGCAATTTATTCCACTATTCTTCCGCTATGTTATTGTAATCTTTTATCAAAATGTAGCCTTTTACTAGACAAACACGGCTGCCAAGCTGATGAGACTGAAAACAATGAAGAAGTTCTCAAAAAACCATGAAAACACGAGCGTCAAACTTACAGCAAAATCATCTTTTGGTGTTTTCTTTGTTTACATTGGCACTGCGGTGAACCTATCACAGCACACCATGAAATTTTTCAAGGAAAAGATAAAGTAGTACATGCAATCCACAAAAGTCACACTTTCCAAGATAAAGCACCTGTCCATTTCACCCCAGGGGTCCAAATTACCCTAAACTACCCTATAGATGAAGTCCGCTTTAGCGGTTAGACTAGTGTTCGACATCGGACCGGGTAGGGTCCGGTAAAAGTCCGGTCCGGTCCGGTCCGGTCCGAAGTCCGATCGGACCGCAACCTTTAAAGTCCGATTTTTTTCCGGACCGGACCGGAACGAAGCCATCCGGACTTCGGAACGGACCGGGTAATGCTTTCCGGACCCCGGACATTTTCGGTGAAAAAAAAAATTATTTAATTTAGGTCATAGAACGCAGCAAGTTTTTCATCCTTTTTGATTTTCTTCGCTGCTTTTATTAAAAGTCAACCCATATGGCCTTGCTCGCCTTTTTAACCTGTAATATATGCTTTAATTGACCACATGGTTCTTATAAAATTAGAAAGACATTGATTGTTATATTTATTTCGCTATTTCTATTTTGCTCCTGCTATCACTTCGAAACTAGTGAACAACTGATAGAAGGTGGTCAGCGAACCGGGAAACCTTGAAAACCGGGAAAAAACCGGGAATTCAGAACTGAACCGGGAAAACCGGGAAATTCATCATGTCTATTTTTAACATTATTTTTCATTTACACATGCTTGGGATCTGTTGTATTAATTTGACGCACTATACATTTTCTGCCATCTCACAAACACTGGAAGGCTCAAGGAACCATTTAGTTGGTCTCGGGGTAAGGTGCTGGAGTAACAAGCCAGTCGTCATACGTTAGAATCTCGGCTAAGAGAGACGACCGTTAGAGTCAACAGGATCCTAGCGCTAGACCCGCAATTGTTTTGTACACTAACAGTCGGCTGCGATTGTTTTTCTCTAATTTGTCTCCCTTCTCATTCGCACTGATTAGGGCTTCAACAGTAAGTGGCGGCGATCAAACATCAAAACAACCACCACTTTACAGGATCAACGTCTAATGTCATTTATGTCTGAGTTTGTTTCAAAGTTATGTACCGAATTCTTCACAGTTGATGTAAAAATATTCTTTAAAAAGAAACAAGATTTGAATCTTGGGTTACAAATCGCCAACAAAAACCTACAAAGCCCAGGGAAGGTAAAAACTTCAAATTACTGAAAAATATTTTAAAGGCCAGAGAAGTCAAGAATGATTCCAATAAAATTTTATATGTTAACTTGAAATAGGCGAAAACTAAACTATAATAAAAAAATATTTTAAACCTGAAACAAGTAATGCCTCCACCAACCACGCTGGATCTGGGTTCGAATCCCAACGCCATAGGTGTCGATGGTTGTGTGGTGACGTTATCCACTCACAATCAACCAAAACTGATCTAGATTCAACCCTCCGGAGATTTTCTGAGGCGAAAAATCTCTGGGTTCTTCTATCGCATGGGAAAGTGGGCACCGGTCCGTTAATCAACGGATCGTTAGTTAAGATTCTAGTTGAAGTCGCTTCCCCGGGTGTCGGTGATTTACATAATAGTGGCAGAAATAGACCATCAGAAAATAAGCAAAAATAAAAAATCGTAACCTAACCCATTCCCGGCGTATGATGCCATATGGCATTACCTGACATTCAAACTTTGATTTGAGTTCAACAATTATACTTGAAAATTTACACGAGGAAATTATTCAGCACCGTTAGAGAATAGATTGATGCTTAATATGCAATACAGTTTATGTTAATTATGCATATAGTTGATTAGTAATAAGAGTTTAAAGTTCATTGTTTAAAGCATGATGTATAAAGACATGGTGTAACGATATGTCAAAAGCAGAATCGGCCATATTGGAAAAAAAATTGCCAGCCAGTAGGTTTGTTTATAAACAACTAAGGCATAAAAATTATCGCATCTCAATATATCATTTGGATGCATTTAAATTATAAATATGGCAATGCTACATACCTTGCTACCAATATTCATAAATAAAGAAACAATTTCCAACTTAAAACACCTGAATTTGCGGAATTCAATTGCCTAGTTAGTGAGGATATATCAACAAACACGAAAAAGTTATTCGCTGTTGCATAGTGATGCCTCGCCTCCAACCCTCCAAAGTGAAAAAGCGCTTCCTCACCCCGCGCCTAGTTTTTGGTCAAACCGTTACACCATGTTCTACTCATCATGGTTTAAAGTAAAAACTGATTTTTCTCCACCGGTAATCGGTTAAGCTTAAATCCGCTTGAGAAAATGTCTTGAGGCCAGAAATTTCAGAAATTGATTTTAAAGAATTTGCGTTTCAAAAACCAGATGCAACGAAAATAATTTAAAATTCAATTCAAAATTATTAAATAGTATTCTAGAGGCTTAAAATGCAGAGCCTGTTTTTGTTTTTTTCTCAAATTGCTTGCATGCTCCTCTAAAATCTGAATGACATATTTTTCAAATAAAAAAGGCAAAACTATAAGGGCCATTGCGGAAATTATTCGCTTAAAAAAACCTGGAACAATACCACGTAAGGATAACAATGGTATCAAATTAGTCCTTTCTATATTGTCAAGACAATAACTGAGCCTCGAGAGATCCTTAAGACAACGGAAAAAATATTTTGAACGACAGAAATACACACAGTTGTTCATAATTCAGCTCACAATTGCCATGAAGCGTTTACAGAGACTAGAAAAGGATAAAAGATATGTTCAAATGTTTCTGAAGTTCTCGATAAAAGTCAGCAATCAGATTTTAATTTGAAGCCAGAAATGCACCATAAATATGAAAAGAATTCGATGATATTATAAAAGTAATAAATTCAATTTTTTTAAATAGATATTTGTTGAAAATTCAGAAATCTAGAACGCGGAATCAGAAAACACAAACCAATCTTCTTATTTAGCTCAAAAAGGCAAAAATTGTTTCTAAGTAGCAATAAAATTAAATTGATTTAAATTTAGAATTTCTAATAGATTTTTGTTGAAAATTCTGAAATTTAGAACGCGGATTCAGAAAAAACAAAACAATCTTCTTATTTAGCTCAAAAAGGCAAATATTGTTTCTAAGTAGCAATAAAAGCCTGAAAAAAACTAATAATATCAATTTAAAATCAATTTCAAAACTGAAGTGTGCGTGAACACTAGGAAATGGGTAACAATTAGGTTAAAAATGCAAAAAATTATTCTTTATATTGATATTTATTCTTTAACAAATTTAAAATTGCCGAAAACAGCTAAAATTGCAGATTCAGGCAAGGTGAAAAACTATCTCGATTCGGGGTCAAAAAAAAAAATATGTTCTAATTATTTGAAAAACTCTGAAAAATAACTAGAATGTTTCCTCTCATCAACTAAAAATGACTGTGAACAAGTTATCAGGAAACAAGAAAAAAATAATAAAAAAATTTTAAAGTCAATTCAATAAAAAAATTTAGAGTCAATTCAATTTAAAATTAGGTTTTAAAAGAGAAAATGAAAAATATATACTTAAGGTTTGAAAAAGCAGAAACCAGTTCTACAAAACGCAGAAAATCTCAACCAGAGAGTGCAGAAAGTTACAAATATTGCTTTAGTTAAACAGTTTAATTAAACCAGTAATTATTTACGTAAGTCTAAAATGACAGAAAATTGTTCCAAAAAACGGTTCAAAATAAATTAAAAATTTATGTGAAAATATTCTGAAACATGAAGCACAAATCGATTCTAAATTATATCCTGATTTTAGCTGAGTGAAATAATGAAAATCTCAGCCATGAAAAGTCGAAAAATCAACAGCAAATACATGTGGGCCGAAGAAGTTAACACGTTTTCAAGTTTTGAAATGAAATAATGATATTAAAAACAAGATTCTCTCACAAAATTATTTTGTCAATAAATAAACGTGGTTGAACTTATATATTTATGGGTTTCAAAAGCGGGAAAAACATCAATTTCTAACCGGGAAAAAACCCGGAATTTGAAATTAGAACTGGCCACCCTGTTAATTGAATGCCATCTGCTAATTTGGTACAATATACATAATTTTTGTTTCATTTATGGTGTTGTTTATTTACTGTTCATCATTCAGGACAATTCTGAAAAATTTCCGAACCTGTCGTTAATCGCAAGAGACGTCCTGTGTGTTTCTGCATCGAGTGTTCCACTCTAAAACAAATTTTCTTCGGGACGGGTCCTCGTCACATCACGCATAAACAGACTAAGTAGGAAAAGAATCTGGCAGCTACTTTTACTAAAATATTGGCTTAAATAAATGTTCCAAAACTAGGAAAATTGTAGAACCAGCCTTTCTTGTTACTACACTTCAAATTAGAATTAGAAAAAAAAATATAATAAAAAAATAGAAAAACAAATTGCAAAACTTAGTTTGTATTGTACTGATTTAGTCAAACATTTTTCAACATGCATAAAAGTCTTTATAATAATTTTTTCACTAAAATAACGCTCTCGAAAAAACTGGCAACTTTTGTTCCCGAACTTCGGACCGGACTCCGGACCGGAACCGGAACGAAGCCAATCGGACCGGAACGAGCTAGTTCCGATTTTTTACCGGACCGGACCGGACCGGAACGCGGACCCAACGTTTTCGTTCCGATGTCGAACACTAGGTTAGACATGTAGAGATAAACTCGGTCTGTGGCAACAACGATTGTAACACTTACACGGTGACACTTTTTTGGAGTCGTCTGTAGCCTACACGTTGCATCTCTCTGGTGCCATCTATATGTCAAATGAAAGGGTTAACTTAGCTGCCCAAAGTGGCAGAGTTTCGTTTCTGTGCAGTTTGTTTACATCGAGTTGTGAGCCATGGCAGAGTTAATAGCAGCTGTTATCGCTGAATATGAGATAGGGTACAAACCCGGACACATATTCAAACACCTAAAACCGCTCGGAATCAACCGGAAATTCATGTACCAGACCATAAATCGATACCTTAAAACCGGAGGCACGGATTCTTTTTATTTTGCTGAGAGAAATTAGAAATGACTGAATGTGTTCATATAAGTGATAAGTTGGAATTGCGTTAAATCCCGAAAGTGTTTTTTGAATACAATTCCTTTTTTATGGTGAAAATATATCGCCTACCCCTCAATTTTTTTATGCGCTTTCAGAAAAATTAGGTTTTGAATAATATTCGGAATATTCTGAATATTTCAGAAACACAAAAATATTACATTCATTTCTCTTTTTAATCATATGTCTGTACTAATGCAACCCCTGTTATATTATTGTTACAAAATTTATGAACTTTACGGGGAAAATGTATAAATAATATTATGCTATATTTTAATTATATATTATTTTCACCGTTTTATCACCTCCATCTTGATAAACCAAAAAAACTATAGGAACTCGTCACCAATTATTTTTGGTGACCTTCATAGAAAAAGATTCTTTTCGATAATGATCATAGACTATTAAATGACGATCAATTGATACGGAGACTCTTGTGAGACAATACTAATCGAACGTTGGATGAAGGGAATATGTTTTATATTTTTTCAAAAGGTTCACATATTCTAAAACAACATTTGACATATATTTCCTGACAAAAGTCACGGTGATCAAACAGTGATATTTGTCGGTCAAAGCTTGATGCTTACTTTTCCAGATATCAGCTCCAACCAAAAGATATGATTACCAAAATCGCTGTGACATTGCTAATACCTTATAAGTTTTTAAAAGGTCATACCTTCTTCCAAACAAAACTGTTGTTGTACCTATATTTTCTCTCGAAAGTCACAGTGGCTATCTGGAAAAACTATTTCTTTGTATAAAATGCCTTTTGTTCTTCAAATTATCACCGTGACTAATTAATGATAAAAATACCCTTGCTTCCAAAGTAAAGTAATTTGGTCGGCGATTCTTTAGAGGAACGCTTGTAAATTCTATCTCAATTGTCACAGAGACAACAATTAGAAAAGTTAGTTTTTTAATGAAAACTTCAGTGACTCTTGTGAGAAAATTCGCAAAAGTTTTTCTATAAAAAGTAATAGTTACTCAATTACAAAAACTGTAACCCTTTTTTTTCTAAAACGTTTGGGGGACAATATTGAGACCAAAGCCTTATTTTATTTGTGACTCTCGTGCGGATTGGGAACGGTCGCGGGAGTTGCTCGGTTGGCGCGCAGATGACGAGATTATTTTTTCGGACGATAAGCTTGTAGTTTTGGAGCAAACAGTCAATCGCCAAAATGATCGAGTCTGGAGTTTCCCGGTTCCAAAATAAGACGTCAGTGATGGTTTGGGGAGCCATTTGCAAGAGAGGTAAACTGCCTCTTATTTTTATCGATAACGGGGTCAAAATCAACGCAGCGTACTACCTGGATACGGTTTTGAATAAAAATGTTCTGCCTCAAACTGAACTTTTGTTTGAAGACGATTACTATTGCTTCCAGCAAGATGGCGCCCCATCCCACACCCCAAAGGTTGTTCAGGCGTGGTGTGAGGAAAACTTGACCGATTTCATTTCGAAGAATGAATGGCCTCCGTCGTCTCCGGATCTGAATCCACTGGATTATTTCGTGTGGGGATACATGATGTCGAAGCAGAACGACTATAAAATAACAAATTTGGAGCAATTCAAGCGAGTTATCACGAAAATCTGGGACGAGATGCCGATGGAGCACGTGCGTGCCGCTTGCGACGACTTTCCGAGACGTCTGAAGCTGGTTCGATCAGAGAAAGGTGGTGTAATTCCGAGATATTGTCTGTGAAGTATCTTTATGAGTTGCTGAATAAAGCTATGAAAGCCAGATTCAGATTTCCTTCTTATTCTTTGAAATATTGAGATTTTCCTGTGTGACCGGACTTTTTTGTCACCCTGTATTTCTTTCCTTCCCTAGCCGATAGCTAGCACCGTTATCGATCTTTACAAAGCGGAAGCTACCGCCCAATCCGCACGAGAGTTACAAATAAAATGAGATTTTTCAAAAATTGTCCTTTAAATGTCTGAAAAATAATGTGGAAACAGTTTTTGTAACTAAGTAACTATGAGGGTTTGTTCCACTTAGTATTTTGCCGTTTCCTTTCATTTACTGCAGTGCCTTTAGTTGTCGTACCGCGAAACTAATGACAGCGTTTTGATCTGGAAGGTTTGTCTACTTGGTGGTGAAAATTTCGTCAGGGTTGGTACACGTGTTGAAAAGTTATCCAAGATGGAACGCGAGAGACGGAGAAATGATCGCCAAGGCTCTCAAACTACCGAAATCGACTGAGAATACCGTGCTCGAACCGGGGCACTTTGACGGTGAATCGGTCCTGACAGAGTACAACGGCAGTCGATGAAACATATGTCAAAATAAACTATGGACAAATCTCGGGTCGGGAATTTTACCTTGCTAACCGTGAGGGAAATGCTCTAGGTTCAAATTTGTTTTCGTGAATAAATTAGCCCGCAAGTTGATGATTTGGCAAGTCATCTGTAGCTGTGAAAAGAAGACAAATGTTTTCATCACTGGAGCAACCATGAATGGACAAGTTTACGAAGAGAAGTGTCTTCAGGAGTAGTTTCGCCGTTCTTCTAGTCACACGAAGGCCCCGTGAAGTTCTGGCCCGATCTAGCTAGCTGCCACTGCGGCCGGGATGTATTGGAATAATGCAAGCAGTATAATATTGATGTTATCGAAAAAAGGATTAATCCACCAAACTGCCCACAGTTTCGTCCCATCGAAAAACATTGGCCAATAGTTAAGCGTAAATTGAAGAAGTGTGGCAAATCAATCAAAACATCGTATGATATGGCGAAGGGTGGAAAAAATGACAGATTCGGTTAGGGTTGCCACTGTGCAGAAATTGATGGGAGGTATTCGACGAAAAGTTCGAGAATTTATCAGAACAGCATACAAATAATTTTTCTTGTATTTTTTCCTTGAAATTTAAAAACCCTGCACAAACATATTTTACAAATTTTGTCCCAAGATAGGTACGCTGATTACTGAAAGCGGTATAATTTTATTTTCTTATTTCTGAAATATTCAAAGTTTTCCGAACACTATTCAAAAGCAAATTTATTGAAGGGACATGAAAATTTTAAGGGGTCGGCTTTTTCATGAAAATGAGATTGTATATGAAAATAGCTCTTGGCTTTTGTCGCAAGTTCGACTTGTTGTATAATACTACTTTATTTATTTTATTTATTTATTTATTTATTCATGAAATAAAACATGTAGAGTAAAGATTATCCCTTTTTTAATTCTACAATCGGAATCATACACGCAAAAGTTCAAGCTTTAATCATCCAATGTGTCCTTTCAATTCGCACAGAATTTGCTCTGACTTCGCACAACCAATGCGTGAAACGCATAACGCAAAAGTTGTACAAGGAATACATTGACAGAGATCAAAATCAGAATATGTATCATATACACAAAAATCGTAATGTCTCGGTAAACTTCGGCTTCGGGCGAACGATCAGTTTCGAGGCGCTCAAAAAACCGTTCTTCACTTTCGCGAGCCGGTGCGTATCAACGGCTCGTGCATCCCTAAAAATCGTCAGCAACCGAAACAGCCAATAGCGAGCCTTGTTGCCGCGGAAGTTATTGACGCTGGTGCCAGTAACGTGGAACCGAATGCATGTAAATAAAACTCATAATTGAATGCAAAATGTTTTGGACTAATCTCATGTTTTTGTTTATTGTTAATGATTGAATGATGTTTTCAAATGACCTGATTCATGAAAGTGAATCGATCAGACAATAATTTCTTCAATGGAGACAGTACCCAACTTATCAGTATTGATTGCTGGTTGCACTGTTTTAACGATGCCAACCTTCTGAACAACGGCTGATGCTTTATAAGTGTAGTGGTTTGGAGCTGCGCAATACATTCAAAATACGCTAGGGCATAGGGATGGGCGATACTGTCTGAAGTATCGATACCTGAGTACTCGAATACTTTTGCACAAAACGATACCAAGTATCGTGGTATCGGTATAGAAAGTATCGATGCCAAAACACTCGATGCTTCTGTCCAAAGTATCGATACCGTTGGAATCGATACTGGTATCGCCTATCCTCAATAGAAGGCATCGGTGGTATCGGTATCATTTCAAAGTATCGTTGGCAAAGTATCGATACCGCTACTCATCGCTGGCAGCGAGTATCGATGCCAAAATACTCGATACTTCGGCTCCATGTATCTATATTGTTGGTATCGATACAAGTATCGCCCATCCCTACTAGAGCATCAAATGCGTTATGCCCAACGCACATGCGTTGTACTGGTTCCAATTTTAATCAGTAAATGCGCTTATTTCGCTCATAAATGATGTGGTTACGCACACTCCAACTTTTGCGTGTAGTGATGATTGTTCACACCATATTCTATTTGAATAAATTTTTAACTGTAAATCCTCACTAAAACTAAATAAACAAAATTAGCTATACATATTTACTCTAATCACCACTCAACAACCCAACAACTCACGTTAATTCTTCTCCTTTCCTTAGCCAGCTTATGTATTCACGAATATTATTGCTATTCATTCGGAAGTAGATTCTAAAGAGTAGTTGTATGTACAAAGAAAGTATTGCTGTATTAAGAGGTGTTACGATGCGCAATCACAAAGTTACGGACTCTAGTATTTCTGAAGGGCACCAACTTATCAAGAAGATAGCGAGGACCGCTTTATATATACGCATTCAATTTTTTCTAAACTTCTTCGGCGAAACTAAAAAAACCCCAAATACCTCAAATGTTCATCACGAGTTAAACACGAATAAAATATTTTATTCTAGGGCTTTATCACAAAAAACATTTATGAATGTATTGATGAAAACACGACTTGTGGTGGCAATTTAGAAAAAGTTGTAAACGTTTCTGATTTCTCCTTTAAATGTAACCAAGTTTGAAATATGTGTTTGTAAAAGTTTGTATAACGATCTTAGCTTCAGCTTTTCAACCCTGACCATTCAACGAAAATCGTCAATGCGTGATTGGATTTTTAAAAATTAATTCACGTAGCGGTCAGACCCAACCTTTCTCATTCAAACTTCAAGTTAATAATAATATTATTTGTTAAAATAGATTTAAATGAATACTTCAATCCATTAAAGGTATATTCATTATTTGGGTTCCAGAATTTTGATATTGTTTCTGAAGTAATATTTAAAGTATAAAATATGAAATTTTACATAATGTTAGTGCTTAAGAAATAGCGAAATAAAAGAAAGAACTCTTGATTTCGACCAGTTTAATCACAAGCAATAACGGGAACGTTCAAATAGTACAATACCAAATTTAAATTTTGTTGAGGCCACATATTTTGATCAAAGCAGCTTTGGTTTTAAATAGTCTTTATTCTCTGAATTTATTCTCTTTCTATAACTTTGAACCACATATCAAATTGTTTATGAAGTGTGTTACTTGTAAATTTGAAAGATAACTCGTTCGTATGACACTAGTTATGGTCAAATAGGTCGTGTAATCTTTGAGATAATAGAATTTCGTTGTTTTGACATTCTAATACTTAACGGTTGAAATATAAGTCCGATTATAATCAAATGAAATGGGAACCTATAGGCCAGTCAAACTTTGGAACCACGTGTTCAATCATTATAATTCATCAGTTAACCCTTAACTAGTCCGTTCATCTGATATCAATATTGTTCAAATCGGTTGTGTAGTTTCTGAGATAATGAAATTTCGTGATTGTCACATTTTGATACATTACAGACGAAGTTACAGTCCGATTACAGTGAAATTCAACAGGATGTTATGAGGCAGCTAGACCTTTCATTTGACACTAATTTTGTGGAAATCAGTTCAGTCATCTCTGAGAAAAGTGAATGAGTTCAAGTAGTTATCGGAATATGTTTCTTTTCATAGGTGGATTTCACATTTTTTTTTCATTTGAGAATAATTTTGTGAAAATCGGTCCAGCCATCTCAGAGAAAATCGAGTGAGATTGAAAAGTTGCACATACACACACACACACACACACATACAGAAAATGCTCAACTCCTCGAGCCGAGTCGAGTGATATATGCCATTCGCACTTTCATACCTTCGGTTTTGCCAGTGATTGCTATATCTTTCTAGGACAAAGGCAAAAATGTACTTTTTGGTGAAAATTAAAATTTGGCACAAAAAAAAATTCACAGAATCGCCACATTTCATGTAAGGGATAGTTGTCTTAAAATCCGCCATTCAATCGATTTTGATAAGTTTAAAACCCAGTCGAAGAGAGCCACCAAAACCAAACAAGAACGCTCACCGGTGGTTAAAGTGATTGAGATCAAACATATGTGGTGCATCGGAAAATGCCCGTATTAATTTGAATCAACAATAGGTTTCGTCGGTTAATTTTAATTCCAAAATAACAAGCTTTATTCCAGAAACGACACTACAAATGGAACAGTCTGAACGGCAGACGGATTAGCATTTTCGTACTCCGCCTCTCCGGAATAGATGATCTATTTGATGTGCGTGGCAATGACCGCATCGCGACCAACCGCGCTTGTATGAAGGCTGAGTGGTTTGTTCGTGGTTTCGAATTGTGTACGGCATAAATTGAGAGTCATGCCTATCAGGTTTCATTAGTTCCTTCAACAGTGTTCGAGCAGGAAAAACAAATAATCTTTCGCTTTTCCTGGCTTCGATGTAGTCCTATTATTTACAATTTCATGAATTTTTGAGCATAAACATTTTGACAGTTTTAAAAGTGATTATAATAAAAATTATATCGATATTATACAACTGCCACTATCTCGTTGTATTATAAAATCCTGTGTATTTTTTTCCTATTACAGGTGTTGAAATTGCATTCCCAACAATATCTTTATTCAAAAATTAGAGTGACAAAGTAGGTTGTAGTTGTAAGATTAGTATACTTCAGCAAACCAGTTCGTTATTTACGCAGACTATGAAACTAGTGCATACTTCCAAGTCGCAACTCAAATATACGAGGATTGAAGATTAAATGATTCATAAGACATAGTAATCGAATTGAACCAGCAAACCTAACATAATGAATCTTGTGATAATTTGAAACTGATATCTAATTGGTTCGCACTTCATCATCCGCTTCAATCAGCGAAACTATAGAATTACCATCATCACAACGCTGCCCCAGACTGTGCCGATTTATGTCATTCTTTTATTCAGTGATGTCCTGTAATGAATACAGAAGATGATTGTTTTCAATTTCTTTATTTACCTTTTCGAATATATCATTTATCGCGTATTACTTCAGGTTTACTTCAAGCATCTGAAAAAAAAGAAAAAAAAACCAGTTATTCGTTATAGCTAGTACTTTTTTCTAGTAACGTTCATAGAATCACAGACATCAAAACGAACGGTGATGCTGCACACCTGATCAGCTTCTTCTTTTTACATCCAATTATCGATAAATTGCATTATCGGCCGCTATGGATGCACATCGTTTTTCCATTCAACTGTATTGTTAAGAAAACAAACCAGCAGGATACATTCGAAGAAAACTCATCATAACTGTCAGACTCAGCTGCACGGGGAAAGTCTTTGAATCGTGTCGAATCGATGACGGCAGTTAGTTGGTACAGCTTACGACATACCTGAGAGATTTGTAATGCAAATACACATATGCAATACGTAGGACCAACAAGCGGAAAATGACAATTAAATTTTTGTTTAGAAGCTGCGCATATTCGTAGCATATTCTACGTATCGTATCAATTCTAATATGTAATCGCCAAGGCTTGATATACAAGCAAAACCACCGGCTGTCAAACGGTTTTGCTCTTTATTTCACCTATCCTGTCCTCGATTATTTAATAATGTTACACTCAAAGAAGTTTGAACAAGCATCGAGAAACGGCACTTTTGTATTTTTTTTCCTTCTGTATTTCTGCGAGAAACCCAATACGCAAAGCAGGTAGGGGGAAATCTGTAACTGATTATAAGCTAATCGGGTCGGGAAGGTGAACTCGTTTCGGATAAAATGATGGTGGGGTCGAGATAGTATCGTCTGTTTCTGACAAATATTTGATGGCAGCTAGAAGGCAGAGAGGGGGAAATGTGTAGTATTTCGTTCGCTGTGTTAAAAAATAGCAATATTTTTTTACGATGTTCATTGTTTTAGAAGAAGAGATTTTTATCTAAATAACTACGAATCCACAATAGACAAAATAATAATCAAATTATATTATATTCGTTGGTAACACAGAGACTACACAAGAGCTACCTGAAGATTTTAGGAATGCTAATTTAAAGATATCGAAATATCGGAAAGGTGACATGTTAAAATTTGCCCTTACTAGAAACCAGGTATTTTTACGACGACGATTTTTCACAGATACACGTGTTCTTATGTTATTTAAAAATGTGAAAGTAAAATTTATAGAAGATAATAGTTTTATCCCTAATTCATATCTTCGCTATATTTTTTGGAAATAAATGAGTGCTTTAGTATATGTTTTTCAAAGTTCTAGCAAATTTCTACTGTCCACCCCAAGATACTTTTTTCATTTATTCAAAGGTTTTCGAGTTGCCACTTTTTTGAAAATAAATGTAATATATTTAAAATTTGCTAAGTTGTAATTTCTTTAACCTAATCATTGTGGAAGTTATCACAGTCATAGTGAACATAAAGAATGAATTGTGTTATATTGCTCATACATTAACAATGGATCTAAGCTTGTTTTTTTAATCTCGCTTATTTTCTGTCGATCTAGTTGTGCCAATCACCGACACCCGGGGAGGCGACTCCACCCAGGACCTTAACTTACGACCCGTTGATTAATGGGCCGCCAACAACTTTACTTCCTCATGCGATAGAAGGCGTGATTCCAGAGATTTTTCGGCTTAGAAAATCTCCCGGTGTCGACTAGGATTAAATTTAGACCAGGTGGGTTGGTTGTGAGTGGATCACGCCACCCCACAACCATCGACACCCATGTCGGCGTTGGGATTCGAACCCAGGCCACCAGCGTGGTTGGGGGAGATGTTACCAATTACGCTAGGCCCCCACGATCTATGCTTTCTACTGGGAAATTGTAAAAAAACTCTAATTTGACTAATCTAGTTCTGAAATATCTCAAAAATGGTTGCATTTTAAAAGTTAGTCGCCAAGAGCTTCATAATTATAAATTACTATTGAATCATATTACATCATTGAGATTTGATTATTCTCATTAAATTTCAAAACTTAGCTTTTCAGTTAAAAAATTGTCTTAGATCTCACCAAAAGTTTCGGAATGAATGATTTCAAATAAAAATTTCATTTTAAGCAAGTCAATTTTAAATAAAAATATCATTTTAAGAAACTCTTACTCGTTTTTGTATTCCGATGAAATTTACTGTTAATTATCAAAATTTTAATTCAAATTAATTTGTGCTTTGTGTTTGAGCTTGAACGACCGCCCATTCCGTAGTTGCTGATGGATCTGATCTAGCGAAGTTGCACAAAGATCCACATATATAGGGTGCGCCAAACAACCGGTGGACCGTTAACAATGTTTTTGGCAAGTAAGAGAGAACTTTTGAAATGAAAAAAAAAATATATTTGTTAGAATAACAACCTTCTTTAGTTCTGATGACAGCTCGCAGACGCTTAGGATAAGACTCGACGGTGGACCGAATGTCATTTGAGGAATTTCTTTCCAGCAAATTGAGCAGAGACTTCTTCAATAGACCTTTCCAATCGTGCATGTATTGGTGCACTTTAAATGGTGTAAATCGGATGGAAAATGAGGCCAACAAAGTGCTGTCAAAATGTCTGCATTAACTGCGGAATTTTTATTTTCTTCCGCTGACTTGAAAGTTATTTATTCCTGTGCGGGTTGTGTGATTGGTTTACGGATAGTATCTTACAAAATGAGTATTTTATTTCCAGCGCCGAGCAACTCAAAAAAAACTGCAAATTCCGATTTTCTTAACCCCGGTAGAATTAAGCAAGAGTCATTCATGAGGCAAACAACCCGCATTTAGTGTGCGTGACTTAGCTGTCAGAAAGCTCTATTCTTCCAAACTTGTATGTTTTCGTTAGCAGGACTTTGCTTCTAGCATCCCCCAAATCGAGCAATCCATCACTTCGAGATCTGGCGAGTTTGGAGGCCACTCATTCTTGGTGATGACAGAGGGAAAGCAAAGAAAGGAATCGGTTTTGTGCTAATAGGGAAACAGATGAAGCGAGTCATTACAAGAAGGCCGATCAGTGACCGTATGTGCATGTGGAGAAAAAAAGGCAAACTCTTCAATTAGGCGACGTACACAAATTACGTAACGTTGAAAACCTAGATTTCAGACCCCCTCTCCCCTATGAAACGATAAGTAACGTTCGATATGACTCCCCCGCTAAAATTACGTAACGCCGGACAACCTGTCCCCTCCTCCAAATTTGCGATTTTGAGCAAACATCACAGTTACGTTACGGTCTCAACTACCCCCCCCCCCCCCCTTTCGTGCGTTACGTATTTTGTGTACGACGCCTTACAGCCTAATCGATGAGTATGTACCAACGAATGATAAACCCGATGATGAGGAGGAAGAGTTGTATGATCTTCTTGAAAAGACGTACAGTGAGTGCCTAGGACACGACATCATGATCGTCATCGGAGATGCAAGTGCACAGGGCGGGCAGGAAGACTTCTTCCGCTCCGGAATGGCTTCCGCTCTATTACGAACGATAATTGCCTGAGGCTTATCAATTTCACTGCAGTCAGAGACCTGAATATCTGTAGCACTTATGTTGCACGCCGAAATATACGAAAGCACGCCTGAATGCACCCAAATGGGGTGGCCTGCTCTCAGATCGACCATGTTCTTTCAGACGTCACAGTCATAAAGTCATCTAGAGCAGCGGTTCTCAACCATTTTTTGTCCGCGTACCCCTTGGCGATATTTTTCATATCGATTGTACCCCTTGGCTTGGAATGTTCCTGCAAAGTAGGAGATAGTAGTGGTAGATCATGTTGTGGTAGTCTAATTCAGGTTTCTGATTCATCTATGGTTTGTTATTGCTAACAGTCATGTTTTAAGAGCAAGAATGAACAACAAATGAAGCATTATAAAGAAAAATCGCTTTGTCCGCCATTACTGATTTTTTTTCTGCGTACCCCAGGTAGAGAACCGCTGGTCTAGAGGACCAAACGGTGACTCGAATCACTATCTCGTGGTATGCGAGACTCGCGCGCGGTTGTCCAACGTATTGAAATCGAGGACAACCAAGAGGATACTGCTGAACATCCCGCGGTTATCAACTGGTTGCAGAGTACTCACAGAAGGTTGATGAGGGGAGCGATGGACGAGTTGGAGGGGACCTGAACGAACAGTCGAGACATATCCGCAGTACGACCAGCACCACAGCGCGAGAAGTGTTGGGTACAATTCATAGGCGTAGCCAGAGGGGGTCAAGGGGAGCCGTTGCCCCCCCCCCCTCAATGTTGACATTGGTGCAGAATTTGGTTTTCAATAACTCTAATAGCGCAAAACGACATCCTTAGCACATAGAAACATCTGTGTAAAGTACCAGCCAGATCAAAAACAATTGATTCAAATGCTTGCGCTGTTGTGTGGAATTGCACAGGTTTTTCAGTTGATCCACCAAGGATATTGCAGCGGCAAAAGTACCGGGCAAATCCACCTGCATCAACTAGCTTGGAGTATTGGAACCGAGCTGTGACAATTCCATACCTTGATTCTCTTGTAACCTCACTGGAAACACGTTTCGATGAAGATAGTGCACCTGCCTACGCGTTGTCCTTGCTGCATCCCGCTAACGTAATACGCATGTCGTTGGAAGAGTTCACGCGCAAAACCGAAAGTTTCGTAATTTTTTATTAAGTTGACAATTTTGTTGGAGAGGTGGAAGTTTTGTATTAACATTGCAGCAGTATGAGAGCAAACCGTAAGAACTTGGAAACGTTGGATCTTATAGACCTGCTAGCTAAAGCCCGTTCTTTCTTCCCTGTGACTGAGAAAGCAGTTAAAATTGCACTTGCTCTACCATGGAAACATGCACGATTGAACGCTCGTTCAGCACATTACGTCGGGTGAAAACCTGGCTGAGGTCAACAATATTTGAACAGCGATTGAGTGCTCTCTGCTTGCTGAGTGTTCATCGGCAGATGGTCAACAACAATCGTGAAAAGACACATGAACCGCTTCCGGAACGTTTGACGCCCGAAGATTTTATTGAGAATCTTGACTGTGTCTTCAATCTTCACGTCCTTGGGAAGCTTTGACAGGATGTAGTTGAGATAGTGGCTGTGCGAATGGGTGTCCAGCTTCCGGAGAAGTAAACGTACCTTCGCCGCATCATTAAGCTGGCCTGCATCGTTCTCGAAGAGGTCCTGGTAGCAATTAAACAACAACGTCCGAACGTAACTCCGTTTTCTTCGTCGAAGACAAACTCGATGATGTTCCACTCTAATGTTAAGGACAACTTTTCACTGGTTGCCTTGATGTAACAATCACTAAAGACTAGTATTTATTTCTATTTTTCAAAACACACTAAAGTCGCTTTTTACGTGGGGGATACGTGCTGCTCAAAAAACGCGCAAATTCCGGAATCCGCGTAAAAAAAACCGCGTAAATTACGGAATCCACGTAAAAAAAAAGGCGCGTAAAAAACTCGCGTAAAAACAACCGCGTAAAAAGCGACCTTAGTGTTCCATTTTTTTACTTCTAAAATTTTGAAGAGCTTGCCCCCCCCCCCCCCCCCCCCCCTATTTGAAATTCTGGCTACGCCCATGGTACAATTGCGACAACCACGTCCAATGAGTGGTTCGACGCGAATACCGCGCCAGGGTTCACATGTTAGTTACCACTGTGACAAGTCAGAGCGGAGAGGGAACGAGAACGTTTGTATTGGAAAAATGGATAAAAATTGCCGATTTTCCATGACTTTCACACGCACTGACAAAACTACCCATGCAGCATCAACCATAGCAGTCAGCAAAAATAAATAGACAGCTCTATCAGTCGAACTCTAACCGTGACGGTGAAAACAGCGAAGCTGCTTCGTTCAGAAGTGTACGCGTTCAAAGAGTGGTACCCCGCTGCTTCGGAAACAGATTTCGTGCGGCACTTTGTGGACGCCTGATACGCCCGTTCCGATATATACAGCATAATAACACTATTGGACAACAATCAGCGCTTGGAAAGAAAGTCCGGTTCCGGACGACCGACGAAAGTGAGCAAAAAGAAACTCCAAAGCATGCTGAAAAGAAAGACCGAGGGAAAAGTAGCTGCATCGCTGCGTGCGCTTGGCCGGAAGGTCGGTGCAACCGGCTAAACAGTAAAAAAGTACCTGGCGAATATAGACATACAAGTCCGGAAGCAGCAGTTCCGGGCCGCAGACAATGACACAGGCTGCAGGCAATGACGCAGCGGCAGCGACTAGATAAGATGGTCAAGTCGATTTTCCCGGCGAATCACGACGTGGTGTTGGTGATAGACGACGAGACCTATCTCATCCTGGATGGCAACGACTGGCAGGGTGCTTCGTATTTTACTTCCCCACGAAGGAAGTGAGCTCCGAGGTGAAGTTCATTTCGCACATCAAATTCTTCAAGAAGGTGCCGCTGTGGCTGACAAGCAGCGAGAAGGGTATGTCAAAACCGCTCTTCTTCCGCTCCGGATTGGCCGTGAACGGGGAAATTTATAGTACGAAGTACCTGCTGAAAGCTGCGCCGTTCATCAAGAAATACCGTAAGGGCGAAGACGCGGTGTTCTTGCCGGAGCTAGTGTCAGCCCACCACTCGAAGTGATCGTTGGAGGAGATGGAGCGGCTGAATATCGATGTGGTACCCAAGTCGATAAAACCTGTCCCCCAGCTGAGTCCCATTGAGAACTTCTGAGTAAATCTGAAGTTTTGTTCGAGATCTACTCCAACAATTTTGTCATGACAACTGAGGAGGAATGAATAAATAAAACTAAGAAAGGCCATGTTTTAGTCCATCATGGCGAATGTTTCGGTTAACTGCCGGAAGGCCGCTCACAAGGAGGTGGTCTCAATCTCAATTATCTGTCTTAGTTTTTTTATCGCCATCCAAAAAAATCCATCTCTTTTAATGCAAATCGAGCGTCAAGCGTGGGCTGACGAAGAATTGCCCTCAGACTGGATGGAACGTCTCATATACAAAAACTGGACTGTAGTAATTATCGGAACATAATTCATCTCAATACCGTATACAAAATTCTTTTCCGCATCCTTTCCATAGACTGAGACCATTGCGGGAATCCTTTGTTGGCAAATACCAATGTAGTTTTAACAGGGGAACACTCTACTGCGGACCAAATATTAACGTTGCGATAAAACCTAGATGGACAGCGTACGAATCAGTTGAAAAGAAAGTGTTATGGCGAATTATGTTCGAACATGGTTTTACCAAAAACTAATTAGACTGATTCGTGCCACCCTTGAAGGTTCCAGATCATACATCAGGGTAGACGGTGAAGTATGAAACACTTGCGTGAGGTTAGATGGTTTGAAGTAAGACAACGGGCTGTCAATCTCTTCTATCACCACTTACGGTGGTGATAGAAGAGGAATCATTTGAAGTGGTCGACGAATTTATTTACCTTGGTACATTGGTGACGTTCGACAATAGACAATAGAATAACCGTGAGATAAAGAGGCGGATAGTGGTCGCAAACAGAGCCTTCTACGGATTGCGTAACTAGGTGAGGTCCCACAGCCTGCAAAGTCGCACGAACTAGCACTCTATAAAACACGTATTCCCTGGGTGGCCCTCTATGGTCATGAAGCATGGACAGTGAAAGAGGCTGAGCGGCGAGCTTCTGGTGTTTTGAGCGTGGAATTTACCGTTCAATCCTTGACGGCAAATTGGAGAAAAGTTCAGTGGGCTGGGCTTGTAGCTATAATGCCGAGGAAACAACCAGCAAAGGCTATATTTAGCAGGAATCCCGATGGAGGCTGTCGTCTGTGGAGTAGAACCCGTAATTATTGGCTGTGTGCTGTCGATGGCTCATGTAATTAATATTAGAGACAACTGGAGAGGATCCTCACACGGATTTGAAAAATTTGTCTTTTGCAGACCAAGCTGCGCTTCTGGAAGCTCTGATCTTTAGTCCTACTGCTATCACCCTTTTTGCAATCATAGCCACGTCTTTTGGGAAAAATTTAAAGCCACAGAAAACATGCATCGTGACACTTCCGTTTCGAAATACACATCTTCTTTTACGGTTTAATATGAAAGCGCTGTCTGTAAAATCTCTAGTTAATACTAATTATTCCGCTGCCCGACAAACAAAACTACCGAGTCAAGTTCAGACACAGTTCATCCAGCATCACATTACAAAACCTCATCCAATATAAATATGCATAGTCGTTTCTCCATACTGCGACAGTCGGTCAACCAACAAACAGTAACATTGCATTAGATCAAAACATTACGCAATCCTCAATTACTACACTAAAACAATTTTAATAAATATATATACGCCCCTAAATAATAAAAATAAATTCTATACGCCCCTAAATAACAAATAAATGAGAATCATACCATATTTCCTATACGACAGGAACGTCGTGTACGTTTAGCAGTTCGCCACGCTTAAAAGTACATACTTAAAGCTTTGTACCTCCCGAACCCACCAGCCACTACGTCTATACTGTAAGTATTGCGTATCTTCCGTACCCTGGAGGAACGGCGCAGAATACTTAGCTTAGCCGGCACGTGTAGACTTTCATCATCGCACTATTTTTGTGAAACAAGACGTTTTTGTCTGGCAAAAGTATTTTACTGGTACAAACAAATACATTTGTACTTTATACACAGTTCATGCACAGTGCAGGGCTATCGAAGAATGCACTTTTGTTTAGAAAAGCAATAATAACGAAAACGAATGCAAACTGTATGTGTGCAAAATCGTTACTGCACAAATGCAATAATATTGAGAGCCGGGTGATGCACTGCCAGAGCGGTTGAGTGTTACGTCAATGATGTAATAGTTATACTGTAAGTTGATAGTGATGATTGCCCACAATTTAGCAGTCCTGAGCCTACACGACCGTATCAATAAGTTGGAGATTTCATTGTGTTTACTCAGTAGAAATCTATTCTTTTCTATTTGTCTTCTGTCCTCAAAATCCAATAATGTATAAGTAATTTGAAACATAAACTATTTACACGATGTCACCCCTAGCGCAAGCACCCGAGAAAAACACACGAACGTGTCATGAAAAATTTGCAATATTTCACGTATCACAGTGTTCGACTTAGGTAGTTATTCGCATATCATTTGCGGCTACAAACTTGAACTTGAAGAAAGGTCATCAGCGGCCGGCAAATGCTGTTGCGCTAATGATCTATGATTGCATCCTCGCCTCGGTACCACCTACTAGTTTCACCGTTACATAGAGAGTTAGATTTTTTCCTAGGGATAAAATGCAACAATTTCAAATGAACACAAATGAACCCCATAGTTAAGTAAGTCCAGTAACTTTTTCAAACCAAAAATTTTAAACCAGGCGAACTATTTTGCTGGATTAACTATTTCATTCGAATAGATGAACCTTTTCAACGATTCGAATCACAACGGCTTCCGTGAAGGTGACGCATCTGTATATAATATGCAATTATTCACTAATTGAACATCTTGTTAGTGTTACGCGCCAATCAATTCAATACTAATATTCCAGGGAACAAGTTTTTCTTCTCTGCGTAGTTTGAAACTTACTCTTCTCAGTTTTCCATCGTAATGCACATTTAAAACAATAAGTTTATCTTATCACATCACACTGCACTTAGCCTCGCTTTTGCACTGGACTCGTGGAATCAATCATGTAGTAATCAAAATAAATACAACTGCACACAAAAAAACGATTCGTTGTCAGACTGCAGTCGTGATCATTTAATGAAAGAAACGTCTAAACTTTAAAATTGTGAGAAGTTTTTTTAGCTTATAAATAAATGAAGTCAGACAGAATTGTCTTTTGTTACTGTACCAAAGTGAAACAGTATCAACATGAAATATTTGTGCTGATTTACACCTTTTCCTCGCGAATGTTGCAGCCGCAAATGCTATTCCTCAGTTTACGCAGCATAAAATCAAGGCCACTTTCGGCCAAGGTGGTTGTTTTATCACTTCGGTCAGCTGTAATTAAGATATGCAATGTAATGAATTTGGGTTTACGTATGAACAGTTACTACACAGGTCTGTATAAACGAGCGATCTCAGCCACATTAAAATCAATAGCTTCGGGTAATTGTTTTCAGTATGGTATCAATAATACATCAATTGTTTTGACTTTAGTATACTTCATCAAACTGCAGGAGTTTAATTTTTAGCTGGTTAAGTTTATTCTTTTAGTCATTCAATGAATTTTCAAGAGATTATAAATTTTGTAAAATTTGTTAATCATGTAATTTATGTAAATTTTGCTAAATTTTGTAAATTTACATTGAGATGATAAGTGATAAGTTACCCATTCATGTTCAAATGTTGCATAACAAAACGGAATTAGTCTGGATTGATTTTGATTAAAAACTAAAACTACGTTCTCGAATCACTTAAAGATTAATAAACGACTAGGAAAACAACATCCTGACAACAGTTTTCCAATTTATCATTAATTATATTTCACCGTAAGTCGTTCACAATTGTGTTGATAAGCGATTTTAACTTATCTCGTATTATTTTAGCACTATCTCTGTGCTAAGTTTATTAGTTTCAAAACTTATGCGACATTTCGTTTCTCTTTACTTAAAGAAAATCTGCATCATCCTGTAAAACATTTATATTAAATTTTTTATCATATATAACATTCTGCTTTAAATGATAATTTTCTCGAAAATACAAAAAAAAGTTCGATGGGATTTTAATAACTTATCACCAGTTAAACAAATCATGAACAAAACGCTTACCACTTTTGTCAACAATCTGCTAATCATCACTTTTTGAATTTTATCTCCAATAAGACGTATATTGCGAAGCGAAATATATCACTGTAAACACATCGCAAAACTTAAACTTTTCCTTCAAAGCGACTATGAACCAAATAATCTATGATACTGCTTCTTCACAGCGTCTGCCATTCAATAGATAATCAACTCATATCACACTTTAATTGTAGTAAACTGTTGTTCCCACCGGGAAATACCTACACGAATCCCGAGCAAATCTTCTAAACACACTCGACAGTCACTTATTTGCAAACTTAACTATCAATGAAGGTCGTGCACTTGGTACTATTTTCGCATCAGCACAATCGCACTTCCGCGTTTCCTCTGTGTATTGGTAAAGATGAGATTCTAACCGCAACCACCACGAACTAGATGTGGTCTGCTCGGAGTACACCGCAAGTCACTCACGCCAAGTTCTTCCGACAGACACGCGGCCAGGAATCTTCCTGCACAAAGAATCGTTCCGACACACTTCCAATGCACTACTGCCCGAAACTGTCCAGTATCATCCGAGTTTTCTACCATCTAGTGCACTTAGTATAACCTACCGTAGAATGACAGTGTATTGCAACATACGACGTATCGTTCCCGTCACGGCCGACACACAACTGCGGGTTGCACCGGCTGGAATATAGGGAGATTGTAATTAGTAGCTGTAGTACTGCAAACTACAGTCGACTGATGCAGTTGCATTTGGTCGCCGTTTTCCCGCTTGTCTGACACAGCCATGAAGGGATTATATTACACATACGTATTGCTCGGGTCACTGGTGAATGATTGTGGTAGAGATGATCATGTCGTAACTGCTTATAACATCAATCAAGTCAAGATTTAGACCAAACCAGGATTTGTCGAAAATTTAGTAGAGTATAACGGGAACCGATAACTATTTCTTTGATTGAGGATTTGTCGAGTTATTCACTGCTGAATTCATACACCCAGAAACGGTTAAAATGCTAGGATATCGAATGCAAAACTGTTTGTGTTCTCCGTTCTAGTATTTTACTTATTAAGATTTTTTTTGTCAGGAATTTGGTAAAAAAATAACCCTTAACCCTCTAGTGCCCAAGTTATTTTTCAGACGGACCTATGTAAAATCACTTTAAATCTTTATTAACATTTTTTTAAGTATTCATTAAAGCTTTCTAGAGGTTCAACTAAAGCGTGTCTAAAGGCGGCACTGAGCACTAGAGGGTTGAAGTATTGAATGTGGACATTCATTTGATAATTAATATAACAGAATATACATGGGTAACCTGCACAAACTCAATTACTCAAAACCTCGAACCATATGAATTTTCATTTTAGCATAAAGCATTCCAACGATGACTAACGAATTTAGCTCTTGGTACAATATCATAAATATAATTGCTAAATAAGCAACCAGTAAAAATATTTCGCATTTTTTTTATTGATTTTTGATTTTAAGCTATCTCAGTATCAGAGCTTGGTCTGAGAATTCGGAATAGTATCAACCCCGTTAACTGTGTAGAACATTCAAACAATTGATAACAGTGTGTAACAGTTGTTAGTTATACGTATCTAAGTGAACTATTTTTCAAATGCCCAATGAGTGCTAGAGGCGAGAACTAAATCCTGATAACGAAAAACACCCCATCAGTATAGTCACTGTACTTTTACTAGTCTGGCGGAATGGATTTCGGAAACCACTTTGGACAATGGAAACGGCAACTTGATGATTATGCGCCGCATTTTACAGTTGATAACTCGAGAGAATTTTTGAAATGAAATTATAATAATATTTTTTACATTATTCATTGTATTTGTAGCTAAAATTTGAAATAAACTATTATCAGCTCCCTTCGAAGAAACACAATACTACCAGTTGACTGTAACAAAATTGGTAAATTAATTGTACTATTGTTGTAGAGCCACGTCGTTGAAAATGTTATTTTCATCATCCTATAAATTAATGTTAATGTCTTCTATCATGAGCATTCTAAGAGTTTTTAATTAGGATATCCTCAAATTTTTTGATGAAATCTTGCACATTTCTTCCAGGATTCCAAACACCAAAAATATATTGATATCAAAAAGAAAAGAAGTAAGGCCCACATTAGCAAACATCAAAGTTGGTGGTCGCAATATTAATTTCGGCCGCCATATATATTTTTTTCAAAAAAAAAAAAAAGATTTTGAACAGGTACCCACCTCAAGAATTCTAGCACCGTTCGAAAGTTGATACTTTTCACGTGAAATATGTTAAAATCAACTATGTATGTCGATCCAAAACATGTTGGACTCGACCGTTTTTTGCTGTAACATTTGCATTAAAAAATGGACTTTTTCAGTGATGAAATACTAAGGTAGATCATTGAGTTTAATAAATTTTGCATGAGAGGTAATCATGTTAGCTTACTTGCAAAAAAATCTACGTTCTTGCGAGCGGCTGTCCGGTAGTTAACCGGAACATTTATTTATTATATTGGGTGATAACGTTGACTAAGGTACAACATTGATATTCAGCCGCTCTTCTCCAACGAGCGCTTCTAGTAGTAGGCCGACACCAGATCCGGCCAAAACACCGTTGCTTCGCCCTTTCGCCTTTCTTGATGAACGACGCAACTTGCGGTAGGCATTTCGTACTATAAGTTTCCCCATTCACAGCCACTCCGGAGCGAACGAACGAAAGAACAACAGCTTTAACATCCTTTTTTCCCTGATTGTCAGCCACAGCAGCACCTTCTTGGGGAACACGGTGTGTGAAATGAACGTAACGTCGGAGCTCACTTCCTACGTGGGGGAAGTAAAATACGAAGTGCCCTGCCAGCCGTTGCCATCCAATGTGAGATTAGTCTCGTCGTCCATCACCACCGCCACGTCGCAATTCGCCGGGAAAATCGGCTTGACCATGTTATTCAACCGCTGCTGCTGCGTCATTGCCTACAGCTCCGAAACCAGTGGACGGAACTTCCACTTTCTGATATGTACGTTAATGTTCGCAAGGTACCTTTTCATGTTTTGGCGATTGCACCGACCTCCCGGCGTCCGTTTTCGACGCGGCGGGGTACCGTTCGTCACATTTTTAGACAAAGTAGCTTCAATGTTTTCGCCTTCATGATTAAAGTTCGACTGATAGAGCTATTAAATTTTATCCTGTTGACCCATGGGTTACTATGATTGATGCTGCATGAGTTGTTTCGTCAGTGCGTGAGAAGGTAAACCCATGAAAAATCGGCATTTTTTGTCCAAACGTTATCACATCATAATTTCTATAGAACATATCGCATCAACCAATCATTAGAAGCATTCTTCTGCATACATCAGGACCTGATGAAGTTATTTGACCTTCATTTTAAATGGAATCATTTGCTTCATTTTTCACAACCCACTTTTAAGATCTTTTCTATCGATTCAAAACGATACTTACGCATTAAAAGAGTACCATCAAATAGCGTGATGGGATTCTAATGTCTAATGACACGTTGAAGGAAAGCAAAGAGTTAAACTTGGCGTCAATTTTTCCGTCAGTTGAAATAATCATCAGTATCATTTGAAATGCCGAAAGAAATGAAGTGAAAATAAAACTGTTCGAAATTCCTTTTTATTTCTTTTACATTTATATCAAAAATGATTTGTGTTTTCGAAATCATATCTAAAGTAAATATAACGTAGGCTGTCCATATTCGTGAACGGCCAGCAATATGAAAAAAAAACTTTGAGAATATTTCCTTCACCAAAGAGAACTTTGATATGAACAATAATGGGTAAGTCTCCGAACAAGAGTATCATTCTCATGCCAGCTGCCATGAATAATCTACTTGCTATGGAACAATCGAGCGATCGGCATATAGGTACAATGTTTATAAATTTATCAATGTATAGAGCTTAATCGAGTTAACTTTACGAAATCAAATTTATTGTTTTGTAACCAATTACCCTAAAATCTGTATCATACATATATAGGTACAGTTTGTTGCTTGTCAGGAATAAACTGATCACCGATGAATGTGATTTTTTCGAGGATGCGAAAAATGAACACGGGCTGAGAGTGTGATTTAGACTTAGTAGAAATTTCCCTCGTCCAGATGGGACATCGGAGATTGTGGGTTCGTGTCCCGTCTGGACGAGTACTTCTCGGCCCGTGTTCATTTTTCGCATCCTCGAAAAAATCACATACATTGCCTACTTTACGACTTAAAATAAAAGTCATTAGAAAAGAAATGTAACTAGTTTCATGAAGTGATCACCGATGCCAATTCAATTGTTGGCTCAGGAACATCACTAAAATGTGTTCGTAAGCGGTCTGGATTTTAAAGAAACTGCGAGCCAATTATTGGCCCTGACGACTCTGTTACTATTGGTTTAGTTTTTACTTGCGAAAGTGAAGGAAGGGAATATTTTTGCTTTTGTTTTCACACATAAATTGACAATTGCATATGAGAACTCGCGTAGGTGCGAACAGCCTCAAAAATCTCTTTTACTTGTGTCAGGGCCAATTGCCAAGATTAGAGCATGTCAAAAGTATTCAGAAAACACACTTCCCGCACTCTTTGAAGCCGCAAGGGAAATATTGCTTAGAATAAAGAAATAATTTCCTTTTCCTAAGTCCTGTTAAAGACCGAATATCTATTTGAATCTTGAAGAGCAATAAAAAAAATATATATCAGTAAAATTTAACGCACTGACATATATATGCTAATGAATGTCCTTTTCAGTCTATTTCCACAGACTAACAGACATAACATTTTGAACAAATTTTCAATAGAGTCATCGTTCGGATGATACCAGTACTTCACGTTAGTAACATTAGCTCCATCTGCTGCCGTGTTCACGCTGCGTCTTTTATTTCCACATCAGCGCTAACGTACGTGTATGTGTCGAATTGAGATCCACGAAACATTTATGAGATCGCATGACGGCGCCACAGACGGTATTGTCGCGCGATTACTGTAATTTGATAGGAAATTTAAAAAGATTGTTTTTTTTTTGTAGTGATGAAGCTAGGCTTCAGTGTTACGTCTATTAGTCTGTGCTATTTTTAAAGAAGATTCGGTTGGAGATGTTTTATGGAGAATATGATGTGTTAGAGCAATTTTAGTGAGGTAAGATCAGCAAAAAACAAACGGTCGAATCCACCATGTCTGGTAACTTTATTGTAATTCTTGCTTAAGACGACATAAATATTTGATTTAATGTAAAAAAGTGTGAGCTCTTAAATGGTACAAGAATTTTCAAGATAGGTGGGTGGGCATCTGTTCTAAGCTCATTTTTTCTGAAAAAAAATCAATATGGCGGCCAAGTTCAGTATGGTGACCACTACAGACGGTGTTATGAACAGATACGCAAAGAGTGAGGTCGAAAACTCCAAGTGAACTGTCAAATCGAGGCTCCAAGTGTGCAAAGTAAACAAACTCAGGAGTGTTACTTTTTGTACAAAATGTGTATTGTAATCAGCAGTGGTGGGCACCATTCCGCTAATTCGCTAATTAGCGACGCTAAAATTCAGTTAGCGATTTAGCGATTCCGCTAATTTTTGAGCTGGTTAGCGAAACTGTTAGCGTCGCTAAAATTTTGGCCTTCGAAACGCTAATCGCTAATTCGCTAAATTTTGTAGAGAAGCGACAATAGAAATATTTAGAAAAACTGTAAATTGCTGATGGCGTACGTAAATTGCTTCGAAAGATGAACATACTCTACTGCGAAAGTTACTTTTGTCAGTTTTTTTTTTACCCTAGAATGGCGTTCCAGTTATCGTACAAGCCACAGGAGCATTTTGAAGGACAAGCACAAGGTCTAGATTGAATTTTCGGCACACCAAGAACTTTGGTAAATTGCAATGCACTTGAAATTATGACAACTTTGGTTCTACTTTTTCGATTCAGATAATAATTGAATTTTTATGAAAACTTCCTAATATTCAATGCAAGCTAAATAACTTTTGTTATTCTTGTTTTTAGAAATCAAATATGAATACCGTTTCGTGAACCTCTTACTGTAAATAGCTTTAAAAAGTAATTGTTTTCGTTTGTTTAACCAAAACAGATCAAAGTGGTCCAAATCTTACAAAACACGAGCAATAAATATAGCGATATGACTATTTAGGACATATTAAAAAGTTAGCGATTAGCGATTAGCGAAAGTTCCGCTAATGTGGGTTCAGCGTTTAGCGTTTAGCGATTATCGAGCTAAATTTTCCGGTTAGCGACTGAGCGATTAGCGTCGCTAAATTTTCGGTTAGCGGTGCCCACCACTGGTAATCAGTATAATTGTTGTGAACCACGTGCAATTATGGTTTGAACGGAAAATGTGTTTGTTATGCTTGTATTATGAGTGATGCATTCAAAATTAAAAAAAAAAGTATAAACAAGCTTTGAAACTCAGTTATATATCCTTACAAAGTTTCGGAATTTCATTACACTTTCTAGTGCGTATGAAAAGTCATGCGAAATTCAATGTGGTTGCCAGAATTGTTTGGAATAGAATATTAGCAAAGGGTTGCCATATTTACTGCTTTTCTCTTTGCGTATCTCTTTATAACACAGTCTCTAGTGACCACCAATTTCGATGTTTACAAAGGGGACCCAATTTTTTCCTATTACTTGTATTTTTACTACTTACTATTGATTTGAGTAATTCTATAGACAAATTCAAGAGTTATAACAATTTCAGTAGGGGTCTTCACATCGAGCTCGTACACGAATACCGAGCCGTAAACTGCGTATCTTCCATTACTCGTCAATGGAGGTGAGTATTTTTACGGCTGGGTATTTGTTTACGAGCTCGACATGAATCCCCCTAGTGAGCCATGGTTTGACGAAAAACAATGGTTAAAAACAGTACAGTGCTTTTTCGATTTTATCAACAGTGTATTTTATCACTACTTGCCAAATTCACGCAAGATTTTCTCACGTTTTTTTCGATTTTGTCACGCTTTAAAAAAAAAAAACTAGATCAAGAATAACATACTTTTAGTTGTAGAGAGTGTTTTTTTTTTGTTTATTCGTTTGTATTTTTGTTGCAGGGACCACCCTAGCTGCGACAAGCGTTACCCAAAACGCAATTACCATCCGTCAGAGTGATAGACGTCCGGATGTGGCTATGTCATCGTAAGCGTAAAGAATGACACTCTGATATCCGCATTGCACAAGTACACATGTCCTATTTGTAATCTCGTTACACCTCGTTAATTTTTAAATAAAGATATATTTTCACTTGTTGTGTGTAATCGCGAGTTGAATATCACAACATTTTGGCGACGAGTAAAAAAAAAAAAACGAGTCAGTTTGCGGGTTTTTGCACGTAAAAAAGTGATTTTCCGTCGACGAGAGACTGATCATCAAGTTGGAGGTTAGCTGCGATGACGATGCCAGAGTTGTTCCAGGAGTCCCTGCTGCAGATCCTGACGCAGCAGCAGCAGCTGATCGCTCATCTATCTCAGGAGATGTCAGCAACCCAAAAATGCCTAAAGGAGTTCTCCCGCGATGACGTAGCACTGGATGCACTAGCTGGCAACATCACCGAATTTCGATACGCTCCGGACGAAGGGTGCACTTTTGATTCATGGTATTCACGTTACGAGGAGCTATTCGATAAAGACGCCAGTAAGCTAGACGATTCCGCCAAAGTTCGACTCCTTATGAGGAAACTCGACCCAGCGGCGCACGAGCGGTACACAAGTTTCATACTCCCAAAACTGTCCAAGGAGTTTGGCTTCACCGAAACTACCGCGAAGCTAAAATCGCTTTTCGGATCTACCGTCTCGATCTTTCATCAGCGGTATCAGTGCTTGCAGACCGTCAAAGATGAAACAGAGGACATCGTGTCATACTCCTGCAAGGTAAACCGTGCTTGTGTGGATTTTAAACTTGCCGACCTATCCGAGGAGCAATTTAAGTGCCTAGTTTTTGTTTGTGGCCTCAAGTCCTCGAAGGACTCCGATATTCGGATGCGGCTGATCACGAAGCTGAACGAATCGTCAGAGATAACGTTGGCGAAGATCGTGGAGGACTGCAGAGCCCTGACGAACCTCAAAAACGATACCGTGCTGGTAGAAAAACCTTCAGCAACAGTGCGAGCTGTGAAGCACAACACCAACAAACCTGTCAAGCCGTTACGTCATTCATCGGCTGCTGCGGGTAATGGAACCAGGGCAGATCAGCCACGTTCTCCGTGCTGGTCGTGTGGAGGAATGCACTATTCGAAGGACTGCCAGTTTCGGGGTCATCAATGCCGAGAGTGCGGAAAGAAGGGGCATAAAGAGGGCTACTGTGCCTGCTTCGCTGCAAAATCATCATCTGGCGATGCGAGAAAGAATGCACGGAGCCAGAAGTCAACCAAGGTGGTCTCCGTAAACACAGTTAGCCGGGGGAGGAAATTTGCGGAGTTGCGGATAAACCATGTTCCGGTCCGACTACAAGTTGATTCGGCGTCGGACATCAGCATTATCACCGCCGAAATGTGGAAGAAGATTGGAGAACCAGAAACATCTCCGCCTTCTTGCCAAGCTGTGACAGCATCCGGAGAACCGCTAAACATCGCATCCGAGTTCTGGTGTGACGTATCAATCAACGGTGTCTCCAAACGAGGTTTGTGTCGTGTCATGGTTCCGGAAATTTCTCTATCAGTTCTAGGTGCCGACTGGATGGACAACTTCGGCCTATGGGACGTTCCAATCAACTCGTTCTGCAACCAAATCAGTAGCCAGTTCCAGCCAGGCGTAGGGGCAATTCAATCAAAGTTCCCTGACGTCTTCACCAGCAGTATGGGACTGTGCTGCAAAACCAAGGTCAATCTACCACTACGAGGAAATCCTAGGCCGATATTCCGGCCGAAACGTCCCGTGTCCTACAGCATGGAGGGAGCCGTCGAAGAGGAAATCCAACGACTACATCAACTTGGCGTGCTAAAACCGGTTGATTACTCCGAGTGGGCGGCGCCAATAGTGGTCGTTCGGAAGCCAAACGGACGGATTCGCATCTGTGCGGATTTCTCTACTGGTTTGAACGACGTCCTCGAGCCGAACCAATATCCGCTACCGCTGCCAGAGGATATTTTTGCGAAGATGTCGGGGTGTCGGTATTTCAGCCATATCGACCTCTCCGATGCCTACCTACAGGTCCAGGTGGATGAAAGCTGCCAAAACCTTCTCACCATCAACACTCACAAGGGGCTCTATCAGTTCACTCGCTTGTCTCCTGGCATCAAATCAGCTCCGGGGGCGTTTCAGCAACTGGTAGACGCAATGCTCGCTGGACTCAAAAGCACCAGTGGGTACTTGGACGACGTCTTGGTGGGTGGCCGAACAGAGGAGGAGCATAATCGAAATCTTGAGCTGGTTCTTAATCGTATCCAGGAGTACGGATTCACCGTTCGAATCGAGAAATGCAGCTTCAGCATGCGTCAAATCAAATATCTGGGACAGATCTTGGATAGCGATGGCATTCGACCGGATCCAGACAAGGTCGCCGCCATTGCCAACATGCCACCACCAATCGATCTGCCGTCGCTGAGATCGTATTTAGGAGCCGTAAATTACTATGGCAAGTATGTTCCTGAAATGCGGAAGCTACGGTATCCCATGGATCAACTCCTGAAAGCAGGAACCAAGTGGGAATGGAACAAGGCGTGTCAAGATTCTTTCGATCGCTTTAAGGAACTGCTGATGTCTCCGCTGGTGCTGACCCACTACAATCCTCAATTGGACATCGTGGTGTCTGCCGACGCATCTTCAATCGGTATCGGGGCCAGAATCGCACACCGATTTCCCGACGGCACCGTGAAGGCAATTTGTCACGCCTCCAGAAGCCTAACCCCAGCCGAAACAAATTACAGCCAGATCGAGAAGGAGGGGTTGGCCTTGATCTTCGCTGTAACGCGCTTCCATCGAATGCTTTTCGGAAGACACTTCACGTTGGAGACAGACCACAAACCGTTGTTGGCCATATTCGGATCTAAAAAGGGAATCCCCGTTTATACCGCCAACAGGCTGCAACGTTGGGCGCTGACTCTTCTCCTTTACGACTTCTCCATCGAATACGTGTCGACCGATAGTTTTGGTTATGTAGATCTTCTATCGAGGCTGATAAACACCCACATTCGGCCTGATGAGGAGTACGTGATAGCATCGATCGAGCTGGAAAATACGTTCCACAATGTCGTTAATCAATCGCTGGAAGTCTTCCCGCTCACATTCAAGTCGATCCAGGCAGAAACCAGAGCGGATCCGGTTCTCCAAAAAGTGCTTCAGCACGTGCAGCAAGGCTGGCCGACCAAGAAGACAGACGTCACCGACTCATACCAGCAATTCTATCTTCGTAAAGACGGACTGTCAGTCATTTCCGGCTGCCTTCTCTACGGTGAGCGACTGGTGATTCCTTCGAAGTACCAGAAGAAGGTCCTCCAGTTGTTGCATAAGGGCCATCCAGGTGTCGAGCGAATGAGAGCGGTGGCACGTAGCTACGTATACTGGCCTGGAATCGACGCGTGCATTGCTAAACTTGTTTTTTTCCTGTACCGAGTGTGCTCGGGCTGCCAAAACCAACACTAGAACCAACTTGGAGTCCTGGCCCGTACCCGAAAAGCCCTGGCAGAGACTGCATATTGATTACGCTGGTCCTGTTGACGGTTGGTACTACCTCATCCTGGTCGATGCGTACTCGAAATGGCCGGAGGTCGTCCGAACGCGTCAAACGACATCACCAGCTACCATTGAAATTCTGGAGAGCATCTTCGCTCGCTTCGGAAACCCGGAGACACTGGTTAGCGACAATGGACGCCAGTTCATCAGCGGGCAGTTCGAGGGGTTCTGTGACACCAAAGGCATACTGCACCTGAAGACGCCACCTTTCCACCCACAATCTAATGGACTTGCAGAAAGATTCGTTGACACGTTCAAGCGAACTCTCAAGAAAATTACGGCGGGAGGAGAGGGTCTCACCGAAGCAATCAACACCTTCTTGTTATGCTATCGTTCTACGCCCTGCCGAAGCGCTCCCGAGGGAAAATCACCTGCCGAGATAATGCTTGGTAGAACGATACGCACTTCGCTCGATCTGCTCAGACCACCAACTGCACCTCACAAAACAGATCACTCCAAGCAGGACGACCAGTACAACCGCAAGCATGGAAGTAAAGAAATCAGGTACAATTCTAAGGACCTGGTTTGGGCCAAGGTCTTCAAGAACAACAGTTGGAGCTGGGAAGCTGGTCAAATTCTCGAACGCATTGGGAACGTGATCTACAACGTTTGGTTGGAGCATAAGAAGACGCTAATTCGATCGCACTGTAACCAACTCCGTAAGCGATGTGAGTCGGATGAAACTGAAACAGCTGATGAGAGGCAGCCTACGCAAGTCCCACTTGACATTCTACTAGAGTCATGGGGCCTGGATCGAAGTTCAACAGACGAAACTGAATCGATCTTCTAATCGAATCCGTATGCGCCTCCCGGAAACAAGCCAGTGCAACCAGATGGACTGCCCCCGAACTCTAATCCTCGCCCTAACCGGAAACAGAAACTGCAACGTCAACCATCAGTAACTCGCCAATCCTCGCGCAGCCGGAGGCGTCCCGTGAGATATGACCCGTACCATCTGTACTACTAAAAGGGGGAGGTGTTGCAGGGACCACCCTAGCTGCGACAAGCGTTACCCAAAACGCAATTACCATCCGTCAGAGTGATAGACGTCCGGATGTGGCTATGTCATCGTAAGCGTAAAGAATGACACTCTGATATCCGCATTGCACAAGTACACATGTCCTATTTGTAATCTCGTTACACCTCGTTAATTTTTAAATAAAGATATATTTTCACTTGTTGTGTGTAATCGCGAGTTGAATATCACAACAATTTTGAACTTACATTCCATTGAACTTTAAAAGTGCATCACATTTTACTCGACATTTCATAAATTTTAATTGAATCCAACACAAAATTTCCATTTTTTATCATTTCGCTAAAGTTACGGTTTCGGCACGGTGAAATTTACCGTGATAAAATCGAAAAAGCACTGCATAAATACGAACACAGGTATAACCAAATGCAGTTTCTTTACTTGTCCAATATTGGCTTTCTCAAAACATTACTTGAATCAGTACTAACGGGAATTGCTCGTCTTATTTACTCAAACACAGAAAGTTGATCAGAAAAAAAACCTTCATAGATTAAAGACGTGACTTCGGCTATCGAATTAGCAGCAAACACAATCTGATTACCGGTGCTCTTGGTCTTTCACAGTCATTTTTAAGTAAGATTGTACCGATTTAACAATCAATGGATCAAATAAATTTAACTTTTTCTTGATAATACATTTTTATTCGATAAACTTAGTTGATATAATAATTATATTTTATATTAATTTGCATAGTTAGTTTAGATAAGCGAGAATTGAAACATTTAGCACTGCAAAGCAGGTCGCTCTTCTTTTCCTTGAAGGTTATCATTCGTTGTGGAAAATCCAGTCCCGCCCTAAAACAAATGTGGTAAGATTTATTACTAAAATAGGACATATTGAATCCTTACCCTCTGAAGTGGAATTATGTCAGATTCAGTCAACTTTACGTTGGTTAAAGGATGAATCATATCCTTTTTTATGATTTTTTCCACACATTCCATTGTGACCACGTCTCCTCTGAAATAATAGAAATATTAGTTTACCTAACAAAACAACGAAAATTAATCTTCTCACGTGGTTTTCAATACTGCGCAAGGAACTGAATTATTCAAAATATCATGCGTTACAGCACACATGTAACGATTTTCTTTCGCGATCAACGACTTTTTATCGAATGCATCTTTAACCAACGTAAACTTGACTTCAATCAAGTCTTTTGTTTTCAATGGCTTCCCAGAAATCGGACAATATACTTTACTATCTGGTTTCTCGATTCGAGAAACTTTCGCCGAAGGTGTTTGTGATGGAACCCAGAAGCTAGGCAATTCTTTTCTTTTTCCAAGTGACACATTTGAAAGGGCACCACTCGTACTGGGAACCTCATCTAGAAATCAACACTGGGTTAATGATTGTCTTCCAGCCGTGAATCAACTCACCTGCAGGAGATACCGTTTTGCTGCTGACAATATTTTTCTCAATTGATATGAACTTATCCAATTGCTTCTTGGATTCAGCACTCAATTTGTCAGCTTGCTCCTCCTCATCTTGTTTAACCTGACGTTCATATTCCTTCAGCTTCTTCTCGTATTCCTTTTTCTTCGTGATAATGTAGGTTAAAATAGCTTCTTTGTCGAACAAATATCCTTCTTTCCTAAATGATGAATTTAAGTTTATTATAAAAACGTTTTTTTTCTTCGTTATTACTTACGTTATTACTGGATAGTGACAGGGCTGCAAAGTGAGCGAACAGCAATCAAAATTTTTGACCGAATCTTTTCCAAGCCGTCGAGAGGATGTTCCGAAACCGGAAGAGGCGGCGTCTTTCTTCTTCTCGTGATAGGTATAAACAGCACCTGCCGTACAATTCCGTGCGTGACGAGTCATTTTGTACTATTTATGTAATATCGAATATGCAGTAAAGTAATATGATCGCTATAACAATCGTTTCCGTTAAATGTTGAGAACTACCAAAATATTTATGTTTTGAACGTTTTGAGGTTTTGACAATCCAATCACTGTCTGTCCACAGTGCTGCCAGACATGATTGTATTGGAACACTGAAACAAATATATTCATCAATAGCTAGTGATACGAGTGTAACGAGGGTGGTCAGTAAAACAAAAAAAAAAACTAAAATTATAAATTATTCATTTCGTTGAAGTTAGCATTAAACAATCAGATTTTTATGCATAGCATGCGCAATATATGCAGAGAGCTGGACACGCATGAATCGCGGAGATCGCGCAGTAATCATAATCATTGTTAATTTAAACAAAACCAGATTCTTATTCAGTTTTCACGTGTGAGTTAAATACAAGCCATTGTGTAGACCTGGGAGGGAGAAACGAATACTACACTCAAAACAGAGAACACGCACATGCGTCGTTTTCTGATAGCGTGTAACTACTTTTTGCCTTTGACGGTGTTGCTGATATTTGTTTGGTTTTTGCGTGCGAAAAAGAAGAAAGGAAATATTTTTGCTTTTGTCATCACGCACATTTTGACAATCACATATGAGAGCTCATATAAGTGCGAACAGCCTTCAAAATCTTTTTCAACGCGAATAAAGTGCAAATTTTGCAGACTAATTTTTCGAGTCTGTGTTTTTTTTTTTCAATTTGCCGTTGTATGAAAGTTTTTTCAGAGTTTTGAGTTCGACCGTAGTGAAGTATGTTCGAAATTGTAACCAAAGCCTTAAATCCAGAGAAGCGCAAGTTTGGTAATCGAAGTACGCTAGCATGATTATTACTTAAAGCTTATGAAATTTATTATTTCACGTAAAAACAAACCAAAATATTTTTTGAAACGACAATGAATGCAAAAACTGTTTGCAATGAATATGTTTTCGAGCAACTGAAAGATATCAGTAATAACAATACTCATCGCAAAAAAATGCTTTTTTTTCCTTGGTTCAAATTGACAGTCGATGACAGCTCATTCTGGTTCATTTTGACACTTACACAGCTTCGTATCCGTTTCTCCCTCCCAGGTGTAGACCATGATTATGTACTCGTAGGTACACATTATTTGATGTAAAAAAAACAATAAAAAAGACTGATCAATCCTAGGATCAATCTTACTTTTTTCAAGCATTCCAAAAAATATTGAGGTCATTCATAAACAATCTTCATTATTCAATTTACATTATGTACTTTTATCGTATTCACAATTTCTGCAAGGAAGGAAATTTAATTATAAATATTCCAGTTCCACATGTACAATAATGCAGGTTATATAACTCAGCTTATTCAAATACTTCATAAAAAGGAGGTTTTTGTCAATTACTGAGGTTATTGCGAATTACTCCGATGCAGATTTGATTTTGAATCAATAAAATTGGAATGAAAATTTAAAAAATTGCGATTGGTGACATGGGATGCATTGTAGCCTAATAGTTTTTGAACACGAAACTAATGTTATTTGTAAATAAAAAATTTTCTTAGACTAACGATACTATGTGGATCAGGGTTGATATTTCTTGACACTCTTGAGTGAAAGTGAAAAAAAGCATCCATAAACGTTATTTTTTCACAATCCTTTCAGAGTTCTCCCTTCCCGCTTTTTGCATGGAAGTGAACTGTCAAAACACCTCATTATATTTCATGCGATGGAAGCAAGACAACAAAATCAGTTTATCAGTTAACGAAGATTGTCAAGGCATCGGTCAGTGTCAGTGAAAAAGTGTTTCGGTGAGGTTCATTTTGGTTGAGTGGACTGTTTGTTTTTCTTTTTCGCTTTGAAGTGAAGATCATTTGGTTGGATTTGTCGTCAAAATTTATTCCGTAACCGTGAACGATGCGCGCGATCTATTTCATCTGAGTATAACAGCACGTTACTAGGACGAAAATCTAGTGTATCTGAAAGAGTGCTGCGATCATTGGAAGTGAAAATTGAAAATGATTGGCTGTAATTTTCGGAGAATTTTGCTGGGGAAAATGACTTTTATCAGCACTGATGTGGATTCGGGTGGAATGTGTTTAAATATTATAGCTTTCCTGGAACAGCTATAATATTTAAACACACTTGTTTCCCTTGAATATTTCATTAACTCTTTCACCAACTTTATTGTAGATTACGAATTTTCATTTTTTCGACGTGGGACACGTCTCACTTTTGTGACCAAACTCTTTGACGGTCACAATAAAATCCTTTGGTCGCTGAGCCAGCTTGATCTTTACTCGTATTTATATTGTATTTTTTTTTAGTGTCAGCAAACCGCAGTGCCAGGTCCACAATTTGTGTTTGACGATGCCTGTTGTTTGTTTACACGTATGAATAATTGTCAGTAAATGTCTAAGTAAAAATTATGCATTTACATACTCCAATGTTTTGTTTGAGTTTTGTTCAATTTTTGTTTAATAGCCTCGTTTGGTGCCATTTTGCTAAGTTTTTTTATATAAATTATTTCTATTGTTTGTTTATATGAATTATTTATTTAAACTATTTTGTTGTATTTTGCATGTATATAAAATTTAAATTTAAGAGAAAACAAGTCGTAGATTAGGTAAAATCAAGAAATTGTTCTAAAAAAAAACAGGAGGGTTGTGTGCAAAGCCACGACCGCAAGGTTGAAGTAGAATACTTTTACTAGAAAGATAGCCCGGCTGCTTGCGTGTCAGTCATTTTTCTAGTAAATAAACGTTGACTAATCAGATCAATCGAATTTTGCGCTTCAACAAGGATTGACCATTTTCAATAATATAGTAAGTTGCTTGTCATGGTTGGGGCTTGACAATTTTTAAAATTTGAGATGAACTTTTATCGGATGTCGTGCTCATGACTGAAGAAAAAGATAATTCGGTACGTTCTGAGACATGGAAATAAGTAAAATTTATAACCTCTACAAATTTAAAAATGTAAATTAACTAAAGAGAAAACATTAACGCTTTAATCATCGGGTTTTTGTTTTATACTGAAAAGGACAATTTGTTGTTCAATTTAGTATCGGATAAGATGCCGATTACATCTTTGCGTTATCACTGACAGTGCGAACAAAGTATTCGTTGTGATAAAGCAAACAGTGAAATGCTGATATAACACTCAAAACTAGACGGCTCACGTGTTGTCAAATGAATCAACTTTTCATTAAATACATTTACTAGTGCCCACTATCGCACAGAGACCGAGTTTCACTAAAGTGCCTCACTGCATCAGCCGCTATCGATGCTGAGATCCGCTGCAACTAGTGCGCTATCAATAGCTATGTCACAGTTGTGGCCGCTATACCCTGCCATTGGTATCCACTGTCCCTGCATCAGCTGGCCCAGCTGGTATCGTTGCTGGAATCCGCTGCAACTAGTGCGCTATCCATTGCTACGCCACAGCTGTGGCCGCTTTCCGCCATCGATGGTATCCACTGCACTGCTAGTGCTGCTGCTAAGGGAGAACGACTGCTGTTGTCGCTGTCTAGAACTATTATGAGCGGCTTCGACTGAAACAGGCCCTTTTATAGGCCAAATAGCATGTTTAAAATTGCAAGGTATATGATTCTGTCGACCGTGCTTGGGAAGCAATCATATAACGACCAATCAGAGGTCGAATTTTTCGTTTTGACAAGGCTTGACTATTTTCAATTTTACAATAGTGTGATTAACAAAATTACAATTATCTTCTATCGGGAAGAATCTTAGAAGATTTTCCAATATATTCCTGCAAGAACGAAGGAAATTCATCGAATACTAACCGATTTATTAGCATTTGAAATTGGACATATTTTTCACTTTTTCCGGTTTTAGATTTTCATTTAACATCCCTATGTAGCCGAACTTCCTGAGAGAAGTATTCTACTTCAAAATTAAATAATGATAAATAAAACCCTGGCACCAAACTAAACGATAAGTTTATAAAAGCTTCGAGTCGTCGGGTACAAACAACGGGGTGGTGCGCTACGCGGCAGGGAGGGTCTACGATGGAAAGCGGACAGGTTGTAAATTAAAAGGTCGGATAGCAAATATGCGAGAGAATTTTTGATTATAACCCGGAGGAGTGTAGTCGCGCGTTAAGGATCCAGTGTCGAAGTTTTGGCGGAAAAAAACCCTAAGTGAGACCTTTTGTGGCCAAATTGGAAGGCCATTTTGTACGCTAAGTTTTGGCGCGTCGTAGAAAACCGCGGCCGTGGTGAAAGGCGAGTTAAAGCCAGTTGAAGCCATCCAGATAGTGCAACAGTGACACCCTCCGGGTTACCCGCCAGCCGATTATCCAGCGATCAACAAGCCAGTGCTACGCTTGTAAAGCCCCACTGGTGACCACCGACGCCGCTGCGTCCGATACTACAACGCCCAGCTGGCCAGAAGACCGGATCCGACCAAAGGATCCACCGCATCTCTAAGGCAACGAAGCAGCCACCCGATCAGCATCTACACCCCCAGCGAGCGGAGTGCCCGACGGACGTTTTACCGTGAAAAAAGAAAAAGAGCGCAAGTAAAATTATTCCTACTAACTCTTCCTTCCCGCGAAAATAATTTTAATAAAAATTTTGTATGGTCTCGTAATTTTCAAGCTGTTCTTTGTTAAATTAATTGTGAGTCCTTTTGACTTGTTTCCGCTCAGTATTAGTGTGTAATCCGTGAATTTCGCTCAGTGACCAACGGTATAGGCATGGGCGCAACTACGGGGGGGCTGAAGCCCCCTAGAACGTGTTTAGCCCCCCCTAGAATTTCCCAGAGAATGATTGTATTCAATATATATACATTCCATACTACTTATCAGAGCATCAAAATCAACACAAATTGAGATGTCGTCATTCATTGGCTAAGAACTAGTTCTGCACCCAGGATCGATTCTCAACCCTTGCTCTCTTACTCACTTTACCAGTCAGACGAGAGCTGTAGTAACTCGTGCTGTATCAAGAAGTCGCCAGTTTACTCGGTTTTGGACTGTGTTTCACCAGTTCCCCAGACGTCTCATCACTCGCAAGTCTCTTTCGATCTGGTCGAGCCATCATGCACGCTGCGCCCCTTAATTTCTTGTGCCGGTAGGGTTGCTGAAAAGAAGTGATTTCACATGGTTGTCGTCCGGCATTCTTAAGATGTGACCGGCCCACCGCAACCTATTCTCTTTCGCCAGGTGTGCAATGGGGTTCTCTCCAAGCAGCGATTGTAACTCATGATTCATGCGCTGTAGCCATTATCCGTCGTCCGCTTGTGCTCCTTCGTAGATAGTCACCTTCTGTTCGCCGATAGGCACCTTCTGTTCGAAAATATCAAAAGGACTTCCATAGAGGACTACCGGTTATCAGGGTTTTGTAGTTTTTTGTATCGAAGTGGTCATGTCCGATCATCACCGTGATTGGTGCTTACGTTTGTAATGTCTGAGAAGAACGGGCCATCGTTGAGAACGTGGTCAATTTGTTTTGCTGTACGTTGGTCGAGGAAAGAAGTGACTTTGGCTGTGCGGGCCGATAACCGGCTTATATAAGGCTATCCTTCCGTTCATGTCCCCAACGACGATCTTGATATCTTTACGCGAGCAGCTATCGTAAAGTTTCTCCAGCTGTGCGTAGAACGCTTCTTTCCCTGCATCAGGTCTTCCTTCGTGAGGGCAGTGCACATCGGGAATAGTGTAGTTGTGGAACCGGCTCTTAATTCTCAACAAACACAACCTGTCGCTGATTGGTTGCCGCTTTGGTGGTACTGTGCCTTGCGGCGTCAAATCCACCGTACCTTCTCTCCTTTCAGGCAAAGCTCCTGGAGCGCGACGATGTCGAAGTGGCGGGGTTCTAGCTGATCCAGCAGAATTCGGTCGACATCCGGGTCGTTAAGCGATCTACTGTTACATGTACTGAGCTTCTAATCGTCGTCCTTATTTCGTCGGCTGGGTCATTGCCGATTGTTCCGGTTCGTTTTGAATTCTTGATTCTCCGTAGTATGTTTATTTTAGTATGCTGCCTCACTAGGGCTGCGATACCTAGTCTCGCGACGGAGCTGCCGCCATGGATGTAGCTGGCGAGACACCACATTTCATAGTTCAACCATCCGGTCCGGATCAGTCGCTGTTTGAGCCGCCCCTAGCCTGTGGGGTAGACGCACAGACAAGCTGCTCTCTAGGAGAACAACTACCCCACCGGTTTACCGGTTTCTCCTTGGTTGCTCGTATCCCAGTTGGTACCACGTGGAGGTAGGAATAGGGCAATATGCCTTGAACCACACTGGGGTCTATTTTCTTCTAACTAGTACGGGTGAACTGTTAAAAAGCACTGCCCAGCCGTTTACCAAATCTAGCTCTCCTCAATATCGAATCATTGTTGCTGAAAGAGCTTGGCGTTGACGATGTGTTCAAGATATTCAGTACATCTTCGGAGATTCTAACCCGAAGTGATTTTTTTCTGCTTTTACGATACTATTTTAAGCGTTATTAAATAAGCATATTGAAACTCTTTTTTCTCTTTTTTAAGTGACATACATGAAAACTAGCCCCCTCTAGAAATTTTCCTTAGTTGCGCCCATGGGTATAGGTGGGTTGGAAGTCCGCCCAATTGAATTTTCTACAGGAGACCAAAGTAACGACCCGAAGCTGGGAAGTAAAAAGCAACTAGAAGCGAGTGAATAGTAACACTTTAGTTGGGTGGCACGCTGTGGAGAGTGTAGAGAAAATGGAGCCTCTCGAAATGCATATTATGTTTTTACCCCTGAACGGTGCGATGATAAATAAGTGAAAAGTCGGCTATAGTAAAGTAGTATGAACATGGCATTAGGCCACGTCGTACACGGTAACAGGTGTTATGCTATCATTTTCAAATGCGTATTATCTTATTGCCACTGAACGGTTTTTTAACACCAATTTCTTCGCAGTATTATCGAGTTGCGTTCAATTTGATAAACCTTTCTCTTAGCTTCGTTACGTGGCGTGGTGAATTTCTATCCTCAATGAAGTGTTGTGAGTTTGCTGAAACAGATCCAGCATTTTTAGGAGAATGTGCCGAACTTTTCTGTTCGAAATCGGATCAGTTTCGTAAATACCGCAGGTTATGCACAATATCATCGAATTATGGAGAATCACACTACTGCGCATTTGATGAATAATATTCTACGTAGTCCTACGCCTACTATGCGGTCGTGTCTTGGATACCACACTCTAATTTTTAAATAACTGTTTTGGCTGATTAATTTTTCTCAGATGGAAAACACGACATATGGTCCGCTCCTATTTCGATTTTTTCACGCTTTTTCAAAAGAATTCTCACATGTGCCTTATGTTCTTACAGCATGTGTGCAGTTTTATGAACTCAATTTATTTGCTCTTTTGCCTGGATAGAGCAATCAAGTTGCATCTCTGTTACAATTTATTTGTGTCATAATTTTGTGAAAATGAATCGTAAAAAGCGTATTCCATTGACTTTAGAGCAAAAATTACATATTATTCGAGCAGTTGCGAAAAAAGAACTATTCAAAACCCAAATTAATGGTGATTTTTTTCACTGCCGCGATGAAATCAAAAAACTGTAATGTAGTAGAGTGCGAATTTTGATAATAATATTTGGTCATGACATTTGTAGATCGAGTTTTTACCTAGCAAATATTCATATCTCTCATTGTCTCGGTGTGGTACTGCCTGGAAGACGCAAAATGTTAAATGTAAGTTGCTAAACGTATAATTACGACAAAAGCAAAAAAAGTTGCCTTGACGTGCGCTTAAATAAAGCTTAAATTAATGATTATAGCTTTTCAACCAGTCCTGTGAATTTTGGTGCCGCTAGAACATGCAATAATGCGTCAAAAGGTCGCAGAGCATTTGCTCACCGGGTTCGTCGCTTTTTTGTTTGCTTACGGGAAGACTCATTCTAGTCTCTGTAATAGCTATCTTTGGTAGGGCCAGGCCCGGATTTAAGGAGAGGGCAAATGCCCCGAGCCTTCCGACAAGAGTCTTGGGCCAGACTTTTTTTTTGCTTGAAGTTTAAGTTATTTCAAAATTTAAAATTATTTATTTATTTTACCTCTATTTTTACGAAAAAAGGGCCCTGCGAAAGTCTCTGCCCCGGGCCCTCAGCACAAAATTCACAGGAATGGTTGAAAAGCTATAATCTTTATTTTTTTCAGTTTCAGCTCCAGGGCAAAACCTGTGCTTACCAGCAGGCCCGGATTTGAGGGGGGGCAACGGGGGCAGATGCCCCGGGCCTCCCGATTCAAGGGGCCCCCCTAGTCCTGAGGCGACCTTTTTTTTTTTTGCTCGTCACCTTTTCAGAACGATACCTCTAAATTTTTTAAGGAAAGAGGGCCTCACAAATAAATTTGCCCCGGGCCCCCCGCCGTCTAAATCCGGCCGTGCTTACTAGTGTTATTATTAGCTCTCCAGGTCGATTCAAACATTTCTGGGAACTACTGAACTGTTTTCTGAGTGGAAAAGAAAAAGTCTCTCCGAATGAATTCGCTGCGCTACAGGAGAATTACATTGAGTACACTAATAACGCATGATTATCACCGATTCTCCGATGCAACGTGTTTACTTACCCAGCGACTTCTTATCAGTAAGTCAGAAAGCCATGTGCCAATGCGACGAACCTGCTCACAAGTCAGTAAGATTTGCGCGTTCGGCTGAGAAACATTTCAATTCGCCGTTTAGACTCACTGAAACCGGTGGAAAGTGTGTATTGTAGAGTGTTTGCTACGCAGAGAAAAATTATCACTGAGAGGAGAACAATTGGATGAAGGTACCGATGGCAGTGAAGAAAAGCTCAGTGTGATTGATTATCGTGATGATGTTGCGAACGAAGGGTGGCTCATTTGATTGAGACACAATTTGAGTGGTCATTAACACATGCTTGGATACGACAACAGATCATGGATTGTTGGTCATGAGGTTCTGTTAGCATCAGTATTTGCGTTCTGGTGCGATGATAACACAATCGATGACACCACCACGGGAAGTTGTTAATGTACCGGGAGTTGGCAATTGGCCAAACAGATGAGCTGGGATTTTTAGCAGCTGACGATAAGAGTTTACATTATTACAAATATTAGTGAAGCGTTGGGTGCCTAGCGGTTGTTATTTTGGTTCAATCGCATGCCTTTAAATTATTAGAAAATTGATTGAAATTTAATTTATCTGTTAAGAGCTTGTATCACATCCTCTATAAAAGAATATCGTGTGCTATCTGTTGACTTCTTCAATTCTGCCTGCTGATGAATGTGTTCATTTTTATGGTTCACGGCACATCATTGCGCTTAACCTATAACAGACATAACATTTTTTTTTAATTAAAATGATTAAGAGTTCAGTGTTACAAGAGACCCTTGATCCGACCGCGCGATAGAAAAGTTTATGTTTGTTGTACTATAAATTGTGATCCATTAATAGCTTCGTGTCTCACGGCATGCTCAGTATTAATAAGTGAATGTGAGTTACTGAGGATACGAAATAAAATGAAATATTCCATATCGAATAACACGTATCGTAAATAAAAGGAGAATTTCAAACCAACAGATACTATTATTGCGACATTTACGAGCACTTAGATTTCAAAAGTACCACGTATCGAAATTTTGTGACTTATTGATAGTGTTAAATTCTTAGTGGAATAAATTATTCCTAATCTTTGTAACATCGAAAATTTTTGCGTAATCGTTGATGAAAATTACAGTCATCAACAGTGTCATTTAGAAAATAGCTGACAAATATGCTGATTTTTGAAAAAAAATATTCATAAAAACTACATCAGAAGGTTAGGGGATGCCTAACCGGTTCTATCAAAATCAAGATGCATCAATTTGGAGTGACTTAATTTGTGTGTCACCTCCTATTGTGAATCCTTCCGAAATATTTTTTAAGACTTTACTCTTTTAAGTGGATTTTTTTCTAGCTTAATCTTCTAATATTAGCTTATTAATAAGCTTCTAGTTTTAATTTTCCACACAACTATTGTATTGAAAAACGAATTAACTAATATATTGCTCTTATAAAAAGAGCTGAACATCTCTATCAATTTGCATAATAAATTTAAACAATGTCAATACAACTGTGCAAACATTTGTGTTGCACATTGAAGTCTTAAGACATCAGTGAATCCATTCAACTGTTTAAGTGGAAAATTGACGCGGCTTATTAATTACCCAGTGAAAGACTTGGATGATAGTCTAGTTTAAAATATCTCAAAAAATTCCGCTGACCAAATGCCTGCATGGGCCATGGGAATATCTTTGGCCAGCGAAATATCCTCACTGACGGCAAATCGTTTCAATTAAGTCGCTTTTTGAGTGCTAGCACTCAATGCTAGTGTAAGACATTCAACTATCAAACATCTCAGTCTCATTCAAGAATAAAATCTGATTAAATAAATTGATATGTTCCGGAGTAATTGTTCGTCCGAATCAACAACCGGATTAAGGAAACTCTGTGGGTAAAGCTAAGCGGCTAAGCAAAATTGCAATACGCGCGCATTCACCGCTCGTAGTCGCTAGTCAATGGTAGTAGTAGGTTAAATCCACTCATATTCCGGTTTCCTAGCGATATTGTTAACAGTCTAACAACTTCGTGAGCCACGCGACGAGACAGAGACCGGTTAGACACATATAGAACATTTCACGCGCATAATTTATCCCTGACAAGCATCACTTTTACGCTTGGTTAGCAAACTTTTGTCGGCATGTAGCATTGTTTGGCGCGCTCTATCGCGCAGTTCACAGTGATATAGTTATCGTTCGCTAATTTTGTGGCATTTATGAAAGCTTAAACATATTATCACACAAACTTTTCGAGCTAAGAGAAGTAAGGAGTGATGAGACTAATTGTGGTGCAATATGATATGTGCATGATGTACGAGCATTTTCAATATGCGGTTGAAGGACTGAGAATAATACAAGTAAAGTGATTAATGCAAATAGAATAACTTATTAGACATGCATTCATTTTTCCGATTCAAGTTTTATTTTGGTGCTTATTACGGGAGTCACTTCACGGTGAAATCAGAGTGAAGTGAACAAAATCCTATTACGGGATTCACGTAAGAGAGAAAAACGTCGCGAAGTGACATCTGCCGTGGAATCTGGGTTATTATGGGTGTCACATCAGTGAAATGAGAACGGAAAAAGCGACGTTTCGCGTGGAATTATTTCACGACCATTTTGAACGGTGAAATGATTCCACGAAGCTGCCACAAGTCTTAAAATTGATTGATTTGTGATCTAATGGTAAATATTGGATTTATTCTTCAGTAACGAAGCGAATCAGAGTTTGATCCGTGCCTTAAAGTCAATTTTTAATTTTTTTTCCCGATGAGAAAAATGCGAACTAGTTCAGGAAATTTTCGATACCGAAAAAAACATTTTTTTTATGCCGAATGTCTTAGAAATGCAGAACACGTCAAGATCTGGTGTTATCTGAAAAACGGGAAAAAACGACTTTCTGGGACTTAGACATTTTTGAGCTGGGAAACAATCTCATTTCACTTGTCCTATTCTCAATTTCACTTCACTGTCAATCTCACTCCACGGAGGTGATTTTTGTCACCTCACTTGAGGTGGAATCGGGAATAGGTCTCAAAAAGTGAAGTGAGCGTGAGAGTGAAATATATTTCACCGTGAAGTGACTCCCGTAATAAGCACCTTTATTGCTGAAAACAATACGGCTGTCCAGTACTTGGATACAATACAAGTTTTCCATCAAATTTAATTTCCATTTTGCCACAAAAAGAATTGTTTCAAATCTGCGCTGAGAAAGTATTGTGGAAGTTTTTACATTTTCATGCGCTGTCATGACAAGATATGGTGAAGATTTTCAACCCATTAACTAAATTTTCTCTAGCCAACACTTCTACTACAGTAAAATAAAGATTGAAAAATCGTATCGTAAAATCCCATCCACAATGATTAGATTGACATATTTTATTGAACTATGGGATGTGCTATCAATTGACCTTTAATGTACTTGGTTTTATAAAAAGCAAAGCCTTGGTGCGATTCGGAACTCGACCTTCTGTTTTATCATACACAGACTTTGCAGCCAACTGTTAAGTGTACAGGACAATTGCGGGGCTAGCGCTACGATCCTACTGACAGTCTATCTCGAGCCGAGATTGGAACTCACGACGACTGGCTTGTAAAGCCAGCGTCGTACCTCGAGACCGTCTGGGAGTCTGGTTTCATATATTTATTTCGTAATATTTAATCTGTTGTTCTTCTTTAAAATAAGATAAAATTGTTTTACAATGTACAAAATCCGGATTCTATACTGTGTGTTCGTGATATAGGGTAACGGGGGTGTTTTGGCCAGCTTTAGAAAGTGATTGTACAATTTATTAAAAACACACGATTTGTTCATTTAGACATAGAAAAAGCATTCGACAGTGTTGGCATAAAGGTTTGATTGAGAAATTGCAAACTTTTAATTTTCAAATTTCCCTAATCAAAATTTTGAAAAATTATCTTACTGATCGAACTCTGCAGGTTGATTATCAGAATTCAAAATCTGATAGATTTCCTGTCAGAGCAGGTGTGCCTCAAGGTTCAGTCTTGGGTCCAGTCCTGTGCAACATATTCACTTCAGATCTTCCTGATTTGCCCCCAGGATGCACAAAGTCATTGTTCTGCGATGACACAAGCATTTCCGTAAAAGGAAAAAGTCTTCGTGTCATATGCAGTCGATTGCAGAAAAGTGTAGATATTTTTTCTTCTTACTTGCAAAAGTGGAAAATCTCTCCCAATGCTTCTTAAACTCAAATGATAATTTTTCCCCATAAGACTAGGGCTTCTTTCCTTTAGCCAAACAATAATCACGTTGTCAAGGGAATGGGGTTATTTTAAGTTGGTCTGACAAGGTTAAGTACTTGGGACTAATTTACGATAAAAACTTATTTTCAAAGAGCACATTGAGAGTATACAAGCCAAGTGCATCAAATACACGAGATGTTTATATCCTCTCATTAACAGGAATTCTAAACTTTGTTTAAAGAACAAACTTTTGATTTACAAACAAATTTTTAGACCAGCAATGCTTTATGCTGTACCGATCTGGTCAAGTTGCTGTTCAACAAGGAAGAAAACGCTCCAAAGGATTCAGAATAAAATTCTCAAAATGATTCCGAAGCGTCCTCCTTGGTTTGGTACACTCGAATTACATAGACTTACTGGTGTTGAAACATTAGAAGCTATGTCAAACAAAATTATTAACAATTTTCGACAAAAATCGTTGCAATCCTCAATTGCTACGATAAGCTCTCTTTATAGCCAATAAGTTAGCAATTAAGTTAGTTGTAAGTTTACTTCCCCTTTTCTGATAAGTAGATTTAAATCCCTACGAACGACAAGTCCTAATTGCGAAAGCAAACAAATCCTAACAATTAAAATTACAAATTTCTAACAGTGTTGAGAAGTCACCATTTGTGATTGGACACACATACTCATTACTTACTAATATTTAAATTTATTGAAAATTTCATTACTTACTAATATTTAAATTTATTGAAAATTATCCAAGAAATATTAAAATTTATACGAAGTACTAAAAACACATTTTGGACCACTAAGCCTATATTTAGGCCTATCTCTATGTTTAGAGCCGTATGTGGAAATATTTCGGATTAATTATATTTAAGATCATCATTGATCTTTTTATAGAAGAAATAGTGGATTTGGACAGATTACTGCAGTGATTTTTTCGCAATTTTAGGCCTTTGGAAATTCAAAAATCTAGCTCATATCGGTTTTATTGGCATTATCAGCCAATTTTATATCGTTGCATGTAATATATTAAGAAATATTTACCTGTAAGTTGCTACAAACAGCTTTTTCGTTCAGCACGCAACAGCCGAATGGTAAACAAAGTGCATGGCCAAAATATGTTCGCTTTAGTCAGAGTCAAATAATTTCGATTATGCCTTAAACTACTATTTTAACTTTAACTAACTTGTTAGAGTATAAAAACTGTTCTTTCGGTATTTTATCGATGTTACTACAACAATGAATTGTTTTAAAAGCATACCTGTTTGTTACAACAGCTTTCGGAAGATGACTTACCCAAAGAGTCACTGTTTTGCCTTAAACTAGTCAATGATGCATATTTTAAATGATCCATAGTTTTTTTTTATTAATCATTGAATCAGCTAAAATGCGTAAAACGGTCCTGGGTGTGCCAAAATACCCTCGTTACCCTACGAACCGCATTTGTGACAACTTTGCTTATGTTATTTAGTTTGAATAAAGCTTTCTATGCGCCAGATCTCACCAATACAGACTTAACTCGTGTAACCGCATACAATCGATTTATTTTTAACCAAGAAACCAGCTGATGATTGGTTCCAAAAATTAATCCGCTAGTGAATTATAGTTCGTTCGTGTTACCTACATTAACAAGCTTTGGTTCAGTGGAAAAACAATAGAAATAAAACTAAAATTCGGCTTACAACTTGAATAAAAGTTCGGGATGGGTAGAAATTTTGTACTCTCCCCCAGCGTGATGATTATTTGTAATGTATCCAGAGAACATCATGTATTAGTGAAATCGAGCACTAGCACTAGCGTAGATAGAAAGGGCTAGCGTAGTTGCCAGATTGGAAAACATATCTTCAATTTGAAACATTTAACCAGCAGTGAAGACATCCAAGTTTGCGAAGACAAAGAAACCTTTGCTAAAAGATACAGTAACAGTGGTTGTGCTGTATCATTTTCGCCTTTTCAATAAAAATTATATTCCACGCGCATTCCGATGCCTTGACCCAGCCAACCGGTGGAGCTATTTTCTACTTGAGCAATTCTCGCTGAAACTAGGCCACTAGGTGCACAAGGTCTTTCAAATTTGATATAAATGCACATAGTTTTTAAAAATAGAGAAGAAATGATAATGCCATTTTTGTTTGATCGAATTTGTTGACCCCTTGGTCACCAAGGGGCGGAACAGTTTTCAGAAAAGTTGAAATTTTTGCAATTCTTTATGTATTATTTGAGCTGTATCTTTAAAATTCGTTATGTAAAGTACTACAAGTAGCACCATTCTGTAAAGAAGAATGATAGAGCTTTCATTTGAAGTGATCAGAATTCAGGCCACCATCTTGAATTTGGCCGCCATCTTGGATTATATCAGAAAAATGCAATTTTGACCATGTTCGCAACTACCGATTTTCGATCTGAGACCAGCATTGGAAAGCTGAGAAAAAATGCTATAAGATGCAAGAAAAAAAAATTAGGTGAGCATCAGTGTTAACCCATCGATTGAACCTATTTTCCAAGCTGAGTATTAAAATATTCAACGTATACCGCGCGATCAACGTAAAAACCTGTCTACTGAGACCAAGTGGAGTCACATGTTATAACCCTACTAGCTCCATATATAGTCGGCGTGTAACCAGACCGAACCAAGCGCCAGTTTTTTGAAAATTGAGTTTTTAACACCAGTGGATATAAAAATTGATAATTTATCTTTCATGAAAAAATGAAATCATCTGAACAGTTCGTAATGATATTATAACAAAATTTCTCTGCAGCAGCTTGCAGGAAACATATTGGGTGGTTAAGCTTTGATCGCTGATTACTCGTAATAATGTTTTTGGCGCTTGGTTCGGTCTGGACGCACGCCGACCATATCATAATCGATTGGTGCTACTACTAATACGCCACTACTGTTTTTTTGAGTTTAGTGAAAATCATGGGCGCAACTAAGGAAAATTTCTAGGGGGGGCTAGTTTTTATGTATGTCACTAAAAAAAGAGAAAAAAATCACAGGAGGGTTGTGTGCAAAGCCACGACCGCAAGGTTGAAGTAGAATACTTTTAGAAGAGAGATAACCTGGCTGCTTGCGTGTCAGTAATTTTTCCTAGTAAATAAATGTTGACCGCTCATTGGCAGTATTGAAAATTCTGTGCAAATGAAGTTGAAGTACTATTCAATTTCAGTTTGCACATATAAATACAACCTCACTGAACAGGAAAAGTACAAACTCTTTGCGGCGGAAACAAGTTTCAACAGTCAGAGTATATGTACATGTGAATTCAAATTAAGATAATTAACTTATGGTTAAAGCTCAGAACGAGAAAATATTAAATCTTCAATTCATTTTTTTGGTTGACTTAAAAAGGACAGTTTGTTGTTGAATTTAAAATCGGATATGACGCTGATTGCATCTATGTGTTACGTCCATAGCGGGAGTTATGGTGAACTTGCGTTTGACGAAGGCATCGTATTACCTGTTTTATTGAATGGGAGAAAGAGGAATATTGTAAAATTTTGTAAACATTTAACTCAAACAATATTACCAAATCGTAGTCAGGCACTCTGACAACAAAGTTGAAGGCTATTTTCTCATTAAAAATCAGACAGCCAGCAAAAGTTTTGAAAGCCGGTTATGCTGATCGCAGCCTTTGCGCTGCCCCTACAGTGGGAGGTTCACTAAATAAAGTAAGAATTAGGCAACTACAACAGAATTTTGTTGCATCCCGCACAAAATGTTTGCTTGTGTTGATGCCAGAAAATTATTAACCTTCAATTACTTGTTTATTTGCTTTGAAAAAGGCATTTTGCGGTTTAAAATCGGCTGCTGATCGCAACCTTTGAGCTGCCCTAATAGTACACATACACGGATAACATGCACATACACGGACAACATACACTGTGGAGGCTATTTCACATTCAGTAAATTAGACGGGTGCGACAGATTTAAATTGCTAGGATCCAACACATAATGCTTGCTTGCGTTGTCAAAAATTATTAACTTTCAATGACTTGTTTATTTGCCTTCAAAAAGGCATTTTGATTTTCAAAATTGAATTTCCTGAGGGCAATCTTCATGCTGCCCCAACACGGGGGGGATAATAGCAGTCTGGCGACACACGCTGAGAAGAACCGCGCTGCTCCTGAGACGTGGTGACCAACCACAGAGCTAGTGCTGCTGCTAAGGAAGGACGACTGCTGTTGTCGCTGTCTAGAATTATTATGAGCGGCTTCGGCTGAAACAGGCTCTTATATAGGCCAAATAGCATGTTTTCAATTGCAAGGCATATGATTCTGTCGACCGTGCTTGGGAAGCAATCATATAACGACCAATCAGAGGTCGAGTTTTCCGTTTTGACAAGGCTTGACTATTTTCAATAGTACAATAGTGTGAATAATAAAATTACAATTATCTTCTTTTGGGAAGAATCTTAGAAGATTTTCCAATCTATTGCTGCAAGAACGAAGGAAATCCATCAAATACTAACCGATTTATTAGCATTTGAAATTGGACATATTTTTCACTTCTTTCGGTTTTAGATTTTCATTTCACATCCCTATGTAGTCGAACTTCCTGAGAGAAGTATTCTACTTCAAAAGAGTTTGAATATGCTTATTTAATAACGCTTAAAATAGTATCGTAAAAGCAGAAAAAAATCACTTCGGGTTAGAATCTCCGAAGATGTACTGAATATCTTGAACACATCGTCAACGCCAAGCTCTTTCAGCAACAATGATTCGATATTGAGGAGAGCTAGATTTGGTAAACGGCTGGGCAGTGCTTTTTAACAGTTCACCCGTACTAGTTAGAAGAAAATAGACCCCAGTGTGGTTCAAGGCATATTGCCCTATTCCTACCTCCACGTGGTACCAACTGGGATACGAGCAACCAAGGAAAAACCGGTAAACCGGTGGGGTAGTTGTTCTCCTAGAGAGCAGCTTGTCTGCGCGTCTACCCCACAGGCTAGGGGCGGCTCAAACAGCGACTGATCCGGACCGGATGGACCGGAACTATGAAATGTGGTGTCTCGCCAGCTACATCCATGGCGGCAGCTCCGTCGCGAGACTAGGTATCGCAGCCCTAGTGAGGCAGCATACTAAAATAAACATACTACGGAGAATCAAGAATTCAAAACGAACCGGAACAATCGGCAATGACCCAGCCGACGAAATAAGGACGACGATTAGAAGCTCAGTACATGTAACAGTAGATCGGTTAACGACCCGGATGTCGACCGAATTCTGCTGGATCAGCTAGAACCCCGCCACTTCGACATCGTCGCGCTCCAGGAGCTTTGCCTGAAAGGAGAGAAGGTACGGTGGATTTGACGCCGCAAGGCACAGTACCACCAAAGCGGCAGGCAATCAGCGACAGGTTGTGTTTGTTGAGAATTAAGAGCCGGTTCCACAACTACACTATTCCCGATGTGCACTGCCCTCACGAAGGAAGACCTGATGCAGGGAAAGAAGCGTTCTACGCACAGCTGGAGAAACTTTACGATAGCTGCTCGCGTAGAGATATCAAGATCGTCGTTGGGGACATGAACGGAAGGATAGCCTTATATAAGCCGGTTATCGGCCCGCACAGCCAAAGTCACTTCTTTCCTCGACCAACGTACAGCAAAACAAATTGACCACGTTCTCAACGACGGCCCGTTCTTCTCAGACATTACAAACGTACGCACCAATCACGGTGATGATCGGACATGACCACTTCGATACAAAAAACTACAAAACCCTGATAACCGGTAGTCCTCTATGGCAGTCCTTTTGATATTTTCGAACAGAAGATGCCTATCGGCGAACAGAAGGTGACTATCTACGGAGGAGCACAAGCGGACGACGGATAATGGCTACAGCGCATGAACCATGAGTTACAATCGTTGCTTGGAGAGAACTCCATTGCACACCTGGCGAAAGAGAATAGGTTGCGGTGGGCTGGTCACATCTTAAGAATGCCGGACGACAACCATGTGAAATCACTTCTTTTCAGCAACCCTACCGGCACAAGAAATTAAGGGGCGCAGCGTGCATGATGGCTCGACCAGATCGAAAGAGACTTGCGAGTGATGAGACGTCTGGGGAACTGGTGAAGCACAGCCCAAAACCGAGTAAACTGGCGACTTCTTGATACAGCACGAGTTACTACAGCTCTCGTCTGACTGGTAAAGTGAGTAAGAGAGCAAGGGTTGAGAATCGATCCTGGGTGCAGAACTAGTTCTTAGCCAATGAATGACGACATCTCAATTTGTGTTGATTTTGATGCTCTGATAAGTAGTATGGAATGTAAATATATTGAATACAATCATTCTCTGGGAAATTCTAGGGGGGGCTAAACACGTTCTAGGGGGCTTCAGAAGTAGTTGCGCCCATGGTGAAAATAATGAATACAACACTAATATGTTTGATACTAACAAAACGATAGGTTTTTATTATTGAGCAGTTCCACAAAAAATATTCCAGATTTAATGTTTTATTTATATTGTTATTTTTAATTTGGCTGAAACTTTGCATAGGCAAAAAATGCCAGTCTGTGCTACTGGTTTAATTTTTTGCAACACGACTCATTTTTTTTTACAAATATTTTCAGGGCCAAAACGGTTTGTTTGATCGGTATGACGTCTTCTATAAAGCTGTAGTTAGTATTTTTGTCTCTCCGAAAAAATATACACTTTAAAACGATTTTATTTTTTGAAAAAAAAAGGTAACAGAAAAATGTAAAATTATTGTCAGGTTTTACCTATTATCGCCCGGGGGTTAATGAAGACATAGATAACCAATCTTTTGCAGGAAGATGCTCTGCATTATGATGAACTATCATGCAAAAATTTACCGCTCTAGGACATCATTTACCCCCTGGACGATAATAGGTAAAACCTGACGATAATAGAGCCGATACCTATCTAAAAAGGCTCATTTTTTAAAAATCTTTTTTTTTTATAAAAGCTACAAGAGATTACCTAAACAATGCAACCAAAGAAAAAGTTATAGAGTGTATATTTATTTCGGAAAGACAAAATTATTATCTACAACTTTATCGAAGACGTCAAACCGATCAAACAAACCGTTCTGGCCCTAAAAATATTTATAATCATAAATACCTTCTCAAAATAGCATTTTCAATAGCTTCTCAAAAATGAGTCGTGTTCCAAAAAATTGAACCAATAGCATAAAATGACTATAGAAACGTCTATGCAAAGTTTCAGTCAAATTAAAAATAACGATACAAATGGAATATTAAAACTGGGACATTTTGTGTGAAACTGCTCAGTAATAAAAAAAAACCTATCGCTTTGTTAGTATCAAACATGCTAGTGTTGTATTCATTATTCTCACTAAACTCAAAAAAACAGTAGTTGCGTACTAGTTGTAGTATCAATCGATTATAATTCATGGAGCTAGTAGGGTTATAACATGTGCATCCACTTGATCTTAGTAGACAGGTTACTACGTTGAACGCTCGGTATACGTTGAATATATTAATACTCAGCTTGGAAAATAGGTTCAATTGATGGTTTAACACTGATGTTCACCTAATTTTTTTCTTGCATCTAATAGCATTTTTACTCAGCTTTCCAATGCTGTTCTCAGATCGAAAATCGATAGCTGCGAAGACGGTCAAAATTGCATTTTTCTGATATAATCCAAGATGGCGGCCAAATTCAAGATGACGGCCTAAATTCTGATCACTTCAAATAAAAGCCCAATCATTCCTCTTTACAGAATAGTGCTACTTGTAGTACTTTACATAACGAATTTCAGAGATACAGCTCAAATAATACATCAAGGATTGCAAAAATTTCAACCTTTCTGAAAACTGTTCCGCCCCTTGGTGATCAAGGGGTCAACAAATTCGATCAAACAAAAATGGCATTATCATTTTTTCTCTATTTCTAATAACTATATGCATTTATATCAAATTTGAAAGACCTTGTGCACCTAGTGGCCTAGTTTCAGCGAGAATTGCTCACTTCAGAAATTCTTTTACGGGTGAATTTGTGTAACAAAAACCAAAATTGATTGAGATACCCGATCAAATGATAATAACAAACGGGTAACACAAATATATCTAAACTTGGTAGAAATAACAAAGCCAGTAATATTCTTAATAAGCTAGAATGATAAAAGGTACAGAATCATATCAAATTCTGTTATCATACACTTGAATGTTCAATAGTGTGTTTTTAAAGCATATTTATAACAAAATTTGTTATTCAATTAACAAAATATTGTACATTCTTACTATTTCTGATCTTTTTCTGCCAAAAACCTTACAAAACTTGCTATAATTTGTGATAATCAGTAAGCAATTTTGATAGGAATTTTGATATTTTAACTATTAACGAGACCAAGTTTAGAACATAAGTTGATACAAAAAGTTCGTAACAAAATATCAAGATTTGTCATAATCCTGATATTTCTGACTGATCGGGGACACTACTGAATTAATAAATAACATGGATTGTCTAAATCATACCATGCAACCAATCACTATCTTTCTTCCTCAGCACAGCCGACACTAAAATAAACAACCGATCTGACTTTGTAAATGATTCGTTGCTGTTGCTGCTATTTTATTCACTCCAGTACACACGCCCCGCCTACCGGAGTTTCAACTCTCAGTAGTCACGTATATAATCACTAGCTTGCAGAAATTTATTCTTCATCGTATAACCGATTACTGCGAGAGGACGGTTTACTCTTACTGAAAGCTGGTTCGATCCGCAGCCGGTATAGCAGTACAGTAAAGTTCTTTTTTACACGATTCTACGTACCGTGCAAAAGAAACCGCATTATTTGGAAAAACGTCGTAAAAAAACCGCGTTATTTGGAAAAACGTCGTAAAAAAATCGTGTAAAAATGAAACTGTGTAAAAAACAGCCTACTATTGCCTGTTACCGTTACTGTTACTTACTTAACAATTTTACGCGAGGACGAAAAATCGTGCAAAAAAACCGCGTTATTTGAGAAAACGACGTAAAAAAATCGCGTTATTTGGGAAATCGTCGTAAAAAAGAACCGTGTAAAATAAAACCGTGTAAAAAAAGACTTTACTGTAGTTGATTTTAACGCACCAAGGTTGATTAGGCGACTCATTCAATCGCAGCGTTCTACAGCAGACGGACTAACCGGCGGACTGCATAGCATTGCTGAACATGCTCGGACATGTTAGTAATAGTGTCCGGATGTTAGATTGCATGTGCAGGGTGTGCCGAGAACAATAAGAGAACTAGAATATTTTGTGTCAATGGTAAATGTCAACCCAAAATGATACTAAAACCAAACAAACCTTTCATTTTTTACAAGATTTTTTTACGCAATTTTTTTAATTTAGGAGGTTTTTACGCGTAGTTTTGAATTAACGCGGTTTTTTTACTCGATACCGCGGTAATTAAAAAAAAATTGAGGATTTTCAAATTAACACGGGTTGGGAACCAAAAATGTTAAAGTGTTTATTGAGTAGAAGACTTCGTCAAAAAAAAATCTTCCGCTCTCCGAAATATCCGGAATGATCGTCAAAGAAGACAATTTTAAATGCTGGTCGTAGAGCGTCTCGGGTTTTTTTTTCTAACACTTTTCTAGGTGTTTTACCAAACGCGGATTTTTTAATTACGCTGATTTTGTAATTAACCCTCTAGTGCCCAAATTAATTTTCAGACGGACTTCGAAAAAATCACTTTGAAACTTTATAAACATTTTTTAAGTATTGATTGAAGCTTTTGTGAGGTTCAACTGAAGACCGTCTTAAGTCGGCACTGGGCACCAGAGGGTTAAAGTAGTTTTTACGCGGGTTTTTGAGCTAACGCAGTTTTTTTGTGAGGTATATATATGTATCCCCCGAGTAAAAATAACTGACTAAACCGAGATTCTGAAAAACCAACAATTGATAACCTGTCAAACTTTAACGAGATTCTCGGTAATATTTTACCGAGATACTCACGAAATAATTCCGAAACTTGTTGTAATACGCTGAACACTCGGAAATTTCATTTCTCAAATTATTACGAGAACTTCACTAAAATTCACTGAACGATCTCTCAGATAAAACCAGAAAATGATCAAAACGATTATAATACATATAAATTTATGAATTATTAAGTGAAATGATTCAAGTAATCACAAAAAAACGGGAGAGTTTTGTTGCTTCCAGGGAATAAATCAACATTCATCATTCTGCATTCCATCTTGCGAAGCGACTCGATAACCTACAAAATTGAGTAAAGAAAGAATCAACCGTTTCCTTTTTATATTATTTGCAATAAGCACAAACAAAATCCGAAATAACAGTTTATACTCCCTCAATATTTTAGTTAAACATAATAATCAAAGATTTCTCCGTAAAGATAATCTACCGCAAACCTGCTTTTTCACATATAAACCGAAACATGAACAAAACTGATAGTGAAGCACTCGTTATTTTAACAGTTTCAATTTTCGGAATCTCGGTAAGAGTTACTTTGGAACTCATAATGAGATCTCGAATATTTTCAAAAACATTGCATTCGTGTTTGGCAGTGGTGGGCACCATTCCGCTAATTCGCTAATTAGCGACGCTAAAATTCAGTTAGCGATTTAGCGATTTCGCTAATTTTTGAGCTGGTTAGCGAAACTGTTAGCGTCGCTAAAATTTTGGCCTTCGAAACGCTAATCGCTAATTCGCTAAATTTTGTAGAGAAGCGACAATAGAAATATTTAGAAAAACTGTGAATTGCTGATGGCGTACGTAAATTGCTTCGAAAGATGAACATACTTTACTGCGAAAGTTACTCTTGTCAGTTTTTTACCCTAGAATGGAGTTCCAGTTATCGTACAAGCCACAGGAGCATTTTGAAAAACAAGCACAAGGTCTAGATTGAATTTTTGGCACACCAAGAACTTTGATGAATTGCAATGCGCTTGAAATTATGACAACTTTGGTTCTATTTTTTCGATTCAGATTATAATTGAATTTTCATGAAAACATTCCTAAGAGTATTTATTTTCAATGCAAGCTAAATAACTTTTGTTATTCTTGTTTTTACAAAATCAAATATGAATACCGTTTCGTGAACCTCTTACTGTAAATAGCTTTAAAAAGTAATTGCTTTCGTTTGTTTAACCAAAACAGATCAAAGTGGTCCAAATCTTACAAAACATGAGCAATAAATATAGCGATATGACTGTTTACATATTAAAAAGTTAGCGATTAGCGATTAGCGAAAGTTCAGCTAATGTGGGTTCAGCGTTTAGCATTTAGCGATTATCGAGCTAAATTTTCAGGTTAGCGACTTAGCGATTAGCGTCGTTAAATTTTCGGTTAGCGGTGCCCACCACTGGTGTTTGGCCTTGCGAACTGAGTAATTTTCATAGATGGAGAAATTATTTAGACCCATGAGTTATTTTCTGCAAGGACGTATATGTTTTGACATGGGCTCCCATTTTAAAGCATTCAAAGTTCAGAAACTGTTGGTTGTACAGAAAAACTGTTTGAGAATGAGTTGTAGAAAATTATTAATGGCTTGTAAAAATATACACAGTAACAGTATTTTACTGATTAAAAGAAATACTAAATTTTAATTTAGAAAAAGAGTTGAATTTTTCTTCAACTTTTCGATTGAAGAAACTTGAAGTTATAACGAAAATTTTGATAGTAAGTCCAGGATGGAGAAATTAAAAGCAATTTTTTTTATGGGAGGTTATGTTTTTGGAAATATTGAATTTCAATGTTTTTAAAATTGGTTGTAATGTAATAATTTTAAACAATTTAAATAGTCGTTTCTAATCGAGAAGCTTATCATAGTTTACTTCGTAAAAGCATCAATTTTTAAGTTATTTTGAATTTAAGCTGAGAAAGTTAAAAAATAAACACTAATTTATACACTAAAACAAAAAGAAATAAATTTTGCAGTCAATTTTATTTTTTATTGAAACTTGAAATTACTCCAAAGATCTGGATGAACAAGTTTAAGATGAAATTTTACTTATAAGTTAAATTTGAATTTTTTTTCAGCTTCGACAATTTTAAGAATAATTAAATTCAGAGGATGCAATATGATTTCAATAGTAACTTCAAATCATGAAGCTGTCGGTGCAGGTACCTGATCGCTCACAACAATAGTGGTCATTGCATTTTGCAAGGGAACACGTATAGAAATTGACTGGGATATATTACAAAAGTTCACATCAATGGACAACGTAATTCTAACTCCCTAACAAAACAAAATCACGAAGCTCTTGTCAACTAACTTTCTACGTGCATCCATTTTTGAGATATATTAATATTAAGTTTAGATAATTTCATTTTTTTATGAAAATACGCTTTTTGTTAGTTATTTGAGGTTCTCCACCAATAACCATAGATTTATTCAAATATACGATCGATATAACACAATTCATTCTTGAACATCAAACAGATTGAATGAATAATTTTGAAGTTATCTCCGTGCTCTGAATTATTCAACCCATTAAATAAATCTCCGTGAATGTTATTATAACCATAATTTCTAAATTATTCTTTCAAACGGAGTCCACACTCCCCCAGAGTAATATTGAATTTAGTTTTGATATTGCTTGAAATAAAACTATTAGAAAAAAGTGTTAAATCGCTACTGTTGACAATTTTTTCCTGTTATGCATTTTAGATGAATTGTCAGTGTTCACTATTGATGAGTGTTAAGCATGTACTTTGATTTTTTCAACATCAAAATTAAGCTTTTGAAGTGTGGGACTTCCGATAGTAAATTCAGGATAACCAACACAGTATGAGCACAGATAACAGACATCCAAGCTAGTTTCGCTTTATGTGTAAAAAGATTCAACGGTTTTTTAGCATGTCGCAATACGCAGTATGGTGGCGCTAAGAACACTTAGTAGTAAACGATTTAATAAAATCGATAGTTTTACTGCTTTTATCGATATTATCGCAATAAGAAGGGTTGCGGTTTTTAATGTAGAAATTTCGAGCAGTCGTAATTTGTACACTATCGACAATCCCAGCTTATATTTACGATAAATATGTTTGTTTTAATGTTGATTTGGAAAAAAATTCACCCAACTTACAAAATCAGTGTTATATCATTGCAAAAACAGCGACTCTATAACCTGTGATAATGTTCATGCGTCTGGCAGCTTTCACTGTAATCCAGCGCTGCCATCACTAAACTGGTTAGAGTCGCAAGTTGCAAAAGATGTCGTTAGCATTCCAAACGAGTAAGAGTTTGAAATCTTACACACGATTTCTGGAGTTTTTTGTTCTAGCTTGGATGTCTGTTATCTGTGGTATGAGTTTATCCTTGCAAATTTGATCTATTACTCTTTTCAGTGCATAGATGTTATGTTAAAATTAACTTAAATTGTACGAGGAAAGTCTCGTAAAAAGCAGAGTATTAAAAACCATGTTGCTTTGCGCTTGTAATATTATATTATGTAATATCTCGTTGATCGATATATATTGAGATAATATTCAAAGCATAATTACCCTTTAGCAAACAAAAGACCAATCATGCATCAAAAATTTATCAAGAGACAACTGTGACAGCGTTATCAGTCGGGTGCCTCATGCTGTCTTCTCAGGTAACAAAATCAAAACCGACGCTGAATGTCATCAGTCTGCATGACAGCATCCTGTTACCATAGACCTCGTAACAAACTAATCAGTAATGATGATAGGGTAATGTGGTCCAAAGTCAAACGTCAGCAGACATTCTGCATGCGTGCCAGTCGTAGGCACAGTTTTAAATCGATAAGCACACAATTCAGGATTCCGGCTCAACACCACCTAATCAATGCACTTCGTACTGATAAGATATAATGGCTATTTACAGTACAGTTTCAATTATGTATATATTGCAAATTTCTCTATATGATCAATGAAAACAGTAATGTGTTATATTATTTTTAATTTTCCTCTCCTTTAAAACCTGCATTGAACAAATCCTTATCAGATAATCTCCGCGTGGATCATTCTGTGCCGAACACGCATCAGTATCGGACGTGTGATCGGTGATCGCTCCGATAGAATATAAAACAAAAGACGTGTGAACAAGTGTTGGCATTGTTTGCCTGGTCGAGTGAAATAAATCCGGGTTCAAGGTCGCGCCTTTGTGCAACTGTTTCGCATCGTGACTACCAGCTGGTGCGTAAGCCGATTTGGCTGCTGGCTGAATTGTGCTACAGCAGTGGACGAGACACACAAGAGGAAAAAGAAGAAGCCATCAGTTGACAGTGAGTTGTATCGCTGTGTGGAGTGATCTCACACCTGGCTCGCTGCTGGTGGCTGTTTGGTGCTGCTGTATTGGTGCTGCTGGCTGTGACGGCTGCAACTTCGAACGATCGGACAACTAACCTTACTGGGAGGGAGAAGTAAAAAGGTACGTGCTCTTGTCGGCGCTAGTGCGCTAGACTTAGCGGGATGGATGTAGATCCCTCGCCTCCCGCGCCACCATCCCCGAACCCCTCTGACCCTGACCCTTCTGTTACCCCCTCCCCTGTTGATTCTTCAGTCCTCCCTCGCCCCAGGCTTTACCCAGACGGAGCCCAGGGCGGCTATACTGTCTATTTTCGGCCAAAGGCGGGACCGAAATCGAAACAGTTGAACCTCTTGCAGATTTCTAAAGACCTGACGAGGGAGTACAAGGGCGTGACCGAAATTTCCAAGGTCCGGCCTAACAAGCTCCGTGTCGTGGTCAGTAACCTGAAAGAGGCCAACGATATAGCTTGCTCTGAGCTCTTCACACGCGAGTATCGCGTTTACATACCCGCACGAGACGTGGAGATCGACGGTGTCATAACCGATTCGAGTCTGTCCGTCGAGTGTATACTGGAAAGTGCCAAAGGGTGCTTTAAAAAACAAAACCTGTCCCGACGTAAAGGTGCTCGACTGCAAGCAATTGCGGTCAGCATCGATCATCGGTGGCAAAACAGTATACACCCCGTCAGACTCGTTTCGAGTTACGTTCGCCGGGTCAGCGCTACCAAGCCACGTCTCGATCCACCGGGTTCGTCTCCCTGTGCGATTATATGTGCCTCGCGTCATGAACTGCCTGAATTGTAAGCAGTTAGGCCACACCGCCGCCTACTGCTGCAATAAGGCACGTTGTGGCAAGTGTGGGGAGAATCATGCGGATGATTCCTGCAGTAAAAATGCTGAAAAATGCATTCACTGTGGGGAGAGTCAGCATGAGCTCTCGACATGTGCGGTGTACATGCAGCGCAGGGATAAAATAAAGAGGTCTCTCAAAGAGCGTTCGAAGCGTTCTTACGCTGAGATGCTGAAGAAGACCGTTACCACTTCTCCCATTACATCAAACCCTTATGATCTGTTGTCCTCCGATGAAACCGATTCTGACGATTCACCAGCGGGAACATCTTACGCCAATCCTGGGGAGTCTAGAAAGAGGAAAAATATTTCCTCTCCTAAACTTCCCAGAAAAGGTCCTAAGATTTCTCAAAGTGAAATGAAAGTTACAAGCAAACCAAACGGTGCTGCGGAAAAACCGAAGCAAACTCCTCCTGGGCTTGCAAATTTAAAGTCCCAGAAGGAGGTCTCAGAACTGCCAGGAACATCTAAAACCCCAGTTGTTCCTTTTGCACATCCAGTTGATGAAACAAAATCTGGATTAGTGAAATTTTCTGACATTGTGGACTGGATTTTTGAAACTTTCAATGTACCCGATCCAATTAAAATTTTTCTTACAGCATTTCTCCCAACAGTTAGATCATTTTTGAAGCAGTTGACTGCCCAATGGCCCCTCCTTGCAGCTATTGTATCCTTCGATGCCTAATTCAACTGCGTATATGAAGGATTCTATCTCTGTCTTACAGTGGAATTGTAGAAGTATTTTACCAAAAATTGAATCGTTTAAAGTTTTGATAAATAAAAACAAATGCCATGCATTTTCCCTTTGTGAAACTTGGCTTACTTCAAATATTGATCTCAACTTCCATGATTTTAATATTATTCGCCTTGATCGAGACACCCCATATGGAGGAGTACTTTTAGGGATTAAAAAGTGCTATTCTTTCTATCGTATTAACCTCCCCTCGATTCCAGGCATCGAAGTTGTCGCATGTCAAATGACAATACAAGGTAAAGAGCTTTGTATTGCCTCAATATATATTCCTCCCAGAGCACAGGTTGGGCAACGGCTGCTCTTTGATTTAATAGAACTTCTTCCCTCGCCACGTTTGATTTTGGGAGACTTCAACTCTCATGGCGTGGCTTGGGGTTCCCCTTACAATGATAACCGCTCCTCTTTAATCTCTAACCTATGCGATGACTTCGACATGACTATTTTAAACAACGGCGAAATGACACGTATCCCGAAACCTCCAGCGCGCCCAAGCGCTTTGGATCTATCCTTATGTCCGACGTCGCTACGGTTGGATTGCACATGGAAGGTAATCCCCGATCCTCACGGTAGCGACCATTTGCCTATTCTTATTTCAATTAATAACGGGTCAACTCGCATGCGACCAGTTGACATTCCGTATGACCTCACACGGAATGTCGATTGGAAGTTATACGAGGAAATGATTTCAAAAGCGGTCGATTCGATTCAACATCATCCACCACTTGAAGAATACAACCTCCTCGCGGGCTTGATTCTCGACGCCGCGTTGCAAGCCCAAACGAAGAAATATCCCGGCGTAACGATTAAAGAACGGCCTCCCACTCCGTGGTGGGACCAAGAGTGCTCCGATGTCTACACGCAAAGATCCGACGCGTTTTTGGCCTACCAGAAGGGAGGTATACCCGACGACTATATACGGTATTTGGAGCTTAATACCAAGCTTAAAAGCTTGGCTAAAGCAAAGAAACGCGGATATTGGCGTCGGTTCGTAAACGAGACGTCGAGGGAGACATCGATGAGCACTCTTTGGAACACAGCCCGAAGAATGCGGAATCGCGTAACGGTCAACGAAAGCGAGGAGTCTTCAAGTAGGTGGATATTTGATTTTGCCAGGAAAGTATGTCCGGACTCTGTTCCTGAGCAAAATATTGTTCGTGATGCGTCTCCGGGCCACGACGCGATAGAATCACCTTTTACGATGGCAGAATTTTCAGTTGCCCTCCTGTCCTGTAACAATAACGCGCCTGGGTTAGATAGAATCAAATTCAACTTGCTGAAGAATCTACCCGGCAATGCCAAGAGGCGCTTGTTGAACTTGTTCAATAAGTTCCTGGAGCAAAACATTGTACCGCAGGATTGGAGGCAAGTGAAGGTGATCGCCATCCAAAAACCAGGGAAACCAGCTTCTGGTCACAACTCTAATAGGCCGATTGCAATGCTATCCTATATCCGGAAATTGATGGAAAAAATGATACTCCGTCGTTTAGACCATTGGGTCGAATCAAACGGTCTACTATCGGATACTCAATTTGGCTTCCGCCGTGCCAAAGGGACGAATGATTGTCTTGCGCTGCTTTCAACAGATATTCAGCTGGCGTATGCTCGCAAAGAACAAATGGCGTCTGCGTTCTTGGACATTAAGGGGGCTTTTGATTCCGTTTCTATTGACATTCTTACGGGTAAACTTCACCGACAAGGATTTTCTCCAATTTTGAACAATTTTTTGCACAATTTGTTGTCCGAAAAGCACATGCATTTTACGCACGGCGATTTGGCAACTTTTCGCATTAGCTACATGGGTCTTCCCCAGGGCTCATGTTTAAGCCCCCTTCTTTACAACTTTTATGTAAATGACATCGACGAATGTCTGGCAAATTCATGCACGATAAGACAACTTGCAGACGACAGTGTAATCTCTGTTACAGGAGCCAAAGCTGCCGATTTGCAAGGACCATTGCAAGATACCTTGGACAATTTGTCTGCTTGGGCTTTACAGCTAGGTATCGAATTCTCTCCGGAGAAGACTGAGATAGTAGTTTTTTCTAGGAAGCATGAACCTGCTCAGCTTCAAACACAATTAATGGGTAAAACGATTTCTCAGGTTTTGGTACACAAATATCTTGGTGTCTGGTTCGACTCTAAAGGCACCTGGGGTTGTCACGTGAGGTATCTGATGAAAAAATGTCAACAAAGAGTGAATTTTCTTCGTACAATAACCGGACAATGGTGGGGAGCCCATCCAGGAGACCTTATAAGGCTTTACCAAACAACGATATTGTCTGTTATTGAATACGGGTGTTTCTGCTTCCGCTCCGCAGCAAACACACATCTGATCAAACTGGAGCGAATACAATATCGTTGTTTGCGTATCGCCTTAGGTTGCATGCAGTCGACCCATACGATAAGTTTGGAGGTCTTAGCTGGAGAACTACCATTGAAAAACCGCTTCTGGAGCCTGTCTTCTCGTATTCTTATCAAATGTGAGGTCTTGAACCGTCCCGAGATTGAAAATTTTGAAAGGTTAATCGAACTTAATTCTTAAACCCGTTTTATGACATTGTATTTCCATGACATGTCCCAAAATATTAACCCTTCTTCGAATATTCCAAATCGTGTCGACTTATCAAATACTTCTGACTCTACTGTGTTTTTCGATACATCCATGATAGAAGAAACTCGTGGAATCCCGGATCATTTACGCGTGCAGCAGATCCCCAAAATTTTTTCCAATAAATATCGAAACATCAACTGCAACAATATGTTCTACACTGACGGATCACTTCTTGATTGGTCCACTTGCTTCGGTATTTTCAATAACAATTTAACCGTCTCCCATAAGCTCGATAATCCTGCTTCTGTTTACGTCGCAGAATTGGCTGCAATTAAGTACACCCTAGGGATTATCGAAAAAATGCCCACGGACCATTATTTCATCTTTACGGACAGTCTCAGTTCCATTGAGGCTCTCCGATCGATAAAAGATGTTAAGCACTCTCCGTATTTCCTGGGGAAAATACGGGAGCATCTGAGTGCTTTATCCGAGAAATCGTTTCAGATTACCTTAGCGTGGGTCCCTTCTCACTGCTCGATACCGGGCAATGAGAAAGCTGACTCTTTGGCTAAGGTGGGCGCAACAAACGGTGATATTTATGAAAGACCAATTGCTTTTAATGAATTTTTCGCACTTGTACGTCAGAATACGATCATCAATTGGCAAAATGCTTGGACCAGAGGGGAATTGGGAAGGTGGTTACATTCCATAATCCCCAAAGTATCGACGAACCCGTGGTTCAAGGGGTTGGATGTAGGTCGGGATTTCATTTGCGTGATGTCCCGGCTTATGCTCAATCACTATAGATTTGACGCGCATCTCCGTCGTGTTGGGCTCGGGGAAAGTGGTATCTGTGCCTGTGGTGAGGGTTATCACGACATAGAGCATGTGGTTTGGTCATGCCCTGTACACCGTGACGCCAGGTCTAAATTAATAGCTTCCCTGCAGGCCGAAAGTAGGCAGCCGGCTGTTCCTGTTCGTGATGTCTTGGCGAGCCGTGACCTATCCTACATGTCCCTTATATACGTTTTCCTGAAATCCATCCACGCCCCAGTTTAATCCTATTCCCTTCCGCCTACATCCAACCAAACGACAAGAACACGTTAAGACCCCGGATCCGGAAACAGCAACTAGACCCGCACGATACTCTCAGGTCCCGAGGGAGACAACCCAATATGCCAGTCCGTAATATCTTGGCCCAGCAGCGGAACATATTCAATATGCTGCTTACCTATGGCGATGGAAAACCATCAAACAACAAATCAGTGCTTTTAATGCAAAACATTCTAGCTTTAAGTTAGATTTAGTTTCAGCTCGTAGTCAGCAGCGAGGATAAAAAATTTGCTTTTAGTTATTAAGATACTTTAGAAAGTAAGCTACCAGATATAATTGGCGCCGTTAAACATTAAATTGTATTTGTGCCGTGTCAAATAAATCATAGATGAAGAAAAAAAAAATCTCCGCGTGGAGGTATTGTGTCATACTTTACAACTGATTGCCACAATCCGAGTAACAAGCAAACAAACTTCGCTTTCAATTCACAGTGAAGGACGAACTAAATTGTAGGCCGAACCATGCTGAACCTGAGCAACACGTGCTAGATATTTCGACGCTACCTGAACCATTGAACACTCTGCGACAATCACACAACCTTGAAGATGACGACTGCAGCGGAACACAAAACTGGCGGTCTCAAGCGAGAAATGGGCTTAATGTCCGCCATTAACGTCATCATTAGTGTCATGATCGGATCAGGGATATTCGTTTCGCCAACAGCCGCTCTTCGATACTCCGGAAGCGTGGGATTCTGTTTGATAATTTGGAGCGTTTGTGGAGTAATTTCTTTACTGGGGGCACTATGCTTTGCCGAGCTGGGAACGATAGTTCCTCGCTCAGGAGCCGAATATGCCTACCTGATCGAAGCCTTCAGGAAGACACACAAATTTTGGGGTCCACTACCGTCGTTTATCTGCGCCTGGGTCTATGTCATGGTACTACGACCCGCTGAAATTGCTGTCATCATTCTCACTTTTGCAGAGTATTCGATCTTACCTTTCAGTCATGTGCTTGGATTAAATCACCTCTCCGCGGAGGATCTCCACCGGCTTATCAAGCTGGTAGGAATACTAGGATTAGGCAAGTATTTAAAGCGATCATAACAGAATTACGGTTACGTAATTTAATTGCTTTGCAGGTATTATCACCTACATTAATCTCAGCAGCGTGAAGCTGTACGTTACCATAAACAACATCTTCGGATTTTGTAAGGTCTTCGCCTGTCTTGTCGTTATTTTTGGTGGTATCTACCAGCTAGCAATCGGCAATACGGACAATCTCTCCCGTGGCTTCGAGGGAAGTCATTTTAATGCAGGAAATATTGCGTTGGCTTTCTACAATGGCTTATGGGCCTATGACGGTTGGTCCAGCGTAACAACAATCACAGAGGAAATCAAGAAACCTGAAATGTAAAGAAACCCTACATTGTTTATTGTACTTTACTGTAACGTTCTTTTTTTGTAGCAACATTCCGCGGTCCATAGTGATTGCCGTTCCAATCATTACGGGACTATACGTGTTTATGAACATGGCCTACATGACTGTGTTGTCACCAGAAGAGATGATTAAATCGGAAGCTGTTGGGCTTGACTTCGGTGAAAAGGTTCTAGGTTCCTTCGCATTCTTAATCCCACTAGGTGTGGCATTTGCAACTTTTGGCTGTGCCCTCAGCATACAATTCGGAGTCACTCGCCTGTGCTATGTTGCCAGCCAAGAAGGACAAATGCTAGAGCCTTTGTCGTACATTCACATGCGACGCCTAACTCCTGCCCCAGCCGTGGCAATGCAAGGCATCCTAGCCCTGATGTTCATTCTTGTCGGCAACATTGAGGAACTAATCGAGTTGGCTTCATTCTTTATCTGGTTTTTCTACGGAGCCGCTGTACTCGCATTGCTCACATTACGGAGGACCCAACCGGATGTACATCGGCCTTATAAAGTTCCATTATTTGTACCAATCATCACCCTTGCGGTATCGGTGTTTCTCTCTGTCGTGCCGATAGTGGCCGATCCGTCACCAAAGTATTTTTTCGCCGTTGGATTTATCCTAAGCGGAATTGCTGTGTACACACCGTTCGTTTACTACAACGTACGACCAAAATGGATGAGTAAGAAAACGTGAAGAAGTTTATTTGTGACCAGCCTTCATTAAAACTTATCTACTTGCAGATAAAGTCACCTATCTTATCCAGATGTTATTCGAAGCCGTGCCCACCTCGGACAAGTCTGATTAGAGTTTTGCGCTGTACAAACGTTTTGTTTTAATAAATAGTGATAAAACACCCCAGAAGTTTTTATACTGGAAGACCAAGTGCCAATGAGATGTACTAGAAGTAGTTTATCTTCATTATATCTCGCAGATATGTAATCCAACACATAAATCTAGATATACCGAGGCAAGATTTTCGTTGCTTGCTTTCGTAGAAATCTGATCACACGTCATTATTTGTCAAGCCCAGGTTTTATCGGTATCATTAAGGAGATTCTTAATTAGTTTCATTCGAATCGCCTTGGCTACAAAACTTTAAAATTACTAATTCAAACTTTTAGTTAGCGATTCTTTTTTTGTTCGAGAACTGTATTGATCATTTTCGTTGGAGAGTCTTTAGCTAAACAGCAACAAAAATGCAAACCTTAAGATTGTTATGAATCGAATAAAAAACGAGCGGTACAATAACAAGAAAAGAAAGCAAAATTATACGATTGAGTCAAGTACATGAAGTACATCGAGCAAAAAATAAACGGTTGTCGGTATCGAATTTTTAATGTCAAATGTTTCAAAAATGCAAAATTGTCAAGATCTGAAAATATGTGACGTCCGGTGGTTCAATTTTTTTTAAACAAAGGCAAATGCGCGCAGTTCACTCCAGATGAACGCGGGACATTTCCCGGGACGTTTTTCTACACGGGACATTTTATTAAAACACGGGACTATCCCGCGAAATACGGGACGTCTGGTCACTCTACACTCACGTAAACTCTCGTGTAGATTATCAGAGTATGCGTGTTGACAAAAGCAAAAATATTTCTTTTCTTTACTCTCTTATGCGAAAAACCAAACAAATATATGCAGCTTCGTAGTCCCGAACGAAAATTCTATACGACTGGTTCCATGAATGACGTAGCTTTTTTTATGTTTTATCAAAAACATACATTGTGACATAGATGAACAAGAAAAGACAAAGAAGTAATAGACCCTAAACCCCTAAACCCTTAACAGACAAAACAGTGATAAAAAAGAATAATTTGAAAAAATCCAAATTGTTTTCTTAGTTTCATATTTGCTACGTAGCTTGGCTTGTTACCAACTCCCCCCCCCACTCCCCCTCGTCAAATTTCGTCACGAAACTGCAAACCCCCCCCTACCCCCTTGAATGCTTCGTCATTCATTAATGTTCCCTTATAACAGTTTAATTTGGTTCCCGAATCCACTCCGCCAGACTGTAAATATAGGGACTGTACTATGCTGTCGCTATCAAATCTCATATATCTATTTGCTACGTACCTACCTAACATCTCAACGGTCCGCGGTTCCCCTGGCGGATATGAAAAAAGTCCAGCAAAAATTCCATTTAATTTGAAGTGGTAATAACTCTTCACTCTCACATTAGAAAGAAATAGCATGATGTCATTCCCTTCGCTCATAGGTTACGCAGACTCAAAGACTTTAACAGGATCAATTACCTAACTGTTTGCTCTAACAAGCATGACATTCTCGATCTTACGTTAAAAAGATGAACCACTCCTTCTAGGGGTTTCCCGGGACATCAAATAAAAAAAAACTTTTCTCAAGCATACCAGAATTTCAAAAATCACCAATAATAAACCCCGCTTTCTAAGCAGTTCCAGAGTCTAGAGAATATTTCGTTTGATTTATATTTGTACAAATTCATTTTAAACAACAAACTTGCAAAATCATTAGTCATTTGAGTCCTTTTGAAAAGTTATGCGAAATATTCTAATAACGGCTGTATTTTTTTTTTAGTGATTATATCGAAACACGAAAATTGAAAACATGCATTTATTTGAGGTAAATATATGATGCAGGATGGGCATCAAATGGTGAGTTGACAACCTGGAAGGAGCGTCAAACATAGCTTCGGCCCTCACAAGTTCCTATCTCACACCTCCACGAGTCATATGATTACACTAGACTGCCGGTTGAAACATGGATACAACTGGTTGGTGTTGCCTGGGCAATGTTGTCATCCGACAATAGCTAAGTGAGAAGGTGCGACGCGATCATTGGCGCGTTAACCATATTCCGGCGGTAGAGGGAATGCTTCGCCAACCCGAGCGTCTGTTCACCAAGATGGTGCGGCTCAAAACAGCGTCTGATCTCCATGTTAGGAGCGGCTGATTAACGTCCTGGTGGCAGCGTGGGACTCTAAACAGAGCTGACACGATGGTCCCCCGGCGAGACAGGGGGTTGGGGAAGGCCCAACGAGCCGCCCCGGAAAACAACATGTTACAAACAACGTAAGAGATAATACGGATCGGAACAATCGGAAACTTGGGACATGGAACTGCAAATCGCTCTGCTTTCCAGGATGCGAGAGGATAATTTATGACGAGCTACATCCACGCAACTTCGAAGTCGTAGCGCTGCAGGAACTTTGTTGGACAGGACAGAAGGTATGGAAAAGCGGGCACCGGGCGGCTACTTTCTACCAGAGTTGTGGTACCACCAGCGAGCTGGGAACCGGCTTTATAGTACTGGGTAAGATGCGCCAACGCGTGATAAGGTGGCAGCCGATCAACGCAAGGATGTGCAAGTTGAGGATAAAGGGCCGGTTCTTCAACTACAGCATCATCAACGTGCACTGCCCACATGAAGGAAGACCCGACGACGAGAAGGAAGCGTACTACGCGCAGCTGGAGCAGGTCTACGATAGCTGCCCGCGACGGGACGTGAAGATCGTTATTGGGGACTTGAATGCTAAGGTAGGACGGGAGGCAATGTACAGACCGGTAATCGGACCAGATAGCCTGCATGCCGTGTCTAATGATAACGGCCATCGGTGCGTAAACTTTGCGGCCTCCCGTGGTATGGTAGTCCGAAGTACCTTCTTCCCCCGCAAAGGTATCCACAAATCCACCTGGAGATCACCCGACCAACAGACAGAGAACCAAATCGACCACGTTTTAATCGACGGCAGGTTTTTCTCCGACATCATCAACGTTCGCACCTACCGCAGTGCGAATATAGATTCGGACCACTACCTAGTAGCTGTGTGCATGCGCTCAAAACTATCGACGGTGTATAACACCCGCCGAAGTCGAACGCCGCGACCAAATATTGAGCAACTGCGGGACGCCGAGGCTGCACAGGAATACGCGCAGCAGCTGGAGGCAGTGCTACCTACGGAAGAGCAGCTTGGCGCAGCTACTCTTGAAGATGGCTGGAAAAGCATCCGATCCGCCATAGGTAACACTGCAGTAGCGCTACTAGAGTACAAGGGCCCCGAATCATAGAAATGACTGGTTTGACGGTGAATGCAAACGGTTAGTCGAGGAGAAGAATGCAGCACGGGCGAGAATGCTGCAACACCGTACGAGAGCGAACGTGGAACGATACCGACAGCCAAAACTTAGTCCTCCGAAGGAAGAAGCGCCAGCTCGAGGACCGAGATCGCGTAGCGATGGAAGAGCTGTACCAAGCTAACGACACTCGGAAGTTCTACGAGAAGCTGAACAGCTCCCGCAAAGGCTTTGTGCCGCAAGCCGATATGTGCAGGAGCTTGGACGGCAACCTGCTAACAGACGAGTGTGAGGTGATCGAAAGGTGCAGGCAGCACTTCGACGAGCATCTAAACGGCGATGCAGTAGAGCGCGAGGACGGTATGGCAATTGATCCTGGTGCACGAGCAGAAGACATCAGAATTCCAGCCCCCGAACTTCTGGAGGTGGAGGAGGAGATTGGCCGGCTGAAAAACAATAAAGCTGCTGGAGTGGACCAACTTCCCAGCGAGCTATTGAAATACGGTGGAGAAACACTGGCTAGAGCCGTGCACTGGGTCATTGTCAAGGTTTGGGAGTAAGAACGAGTACCCGAGGAGTGGATGGAGGGTATTGTGTGTCTCATCTACAAAAAGGGCGACAAACTGGAGTGCTGCAATTACCGGGCAATCACTCTTTTGAACGCCGCCTACAAGGTACTCTCCTAAATACTTTGCCGTCGACTATCACCATTTGCGAAGCAGTTCGTGGGGCACTACCAGGTGGGATTTATGGGTGCCCGCGCCACCACGGATCAGATATTCGCGGTTCGACAGGTTATGCAGAAATGCCGCGAATATAACGTGCCCACACATCACTTGTTCATCGATTTTAAATCGGCGTACGACACAATCGATCGGGACAAGCTATGGCAAATTATGCACGACTACGGATTTCCGGACAAACTGACGCGGTTGGTCAAAGCGACGATGGATCGAGTGATGTGTGTAGTTCGAGTTTCGGGGGCACTCTCGTGCCCCTTCGAAACCCGAAGAGGTCTAAGGCAAGGTGATGGTCTCTCGTGCCTACTGTTTAACATTGCCCTGGAAGGTGTCATTAGAAGAGCGGGGATTAACACGAGTGGCACGATATTCCAAAAGTCGGTTCAACTGTTTGGTTTCGCCGACGATATTGACATTGTGGCTCGGACCTTTGTGAAGATGGCGGAAACGTACATCGCACTAAAGGCTGAAGCCAAACGGATTGGACTGGTCATCAATGCATCGAAGACGAAGTTCATGTACTTCGTCTTCGATGCATTGATGACCAGTCCAATCCGTTTGGCTTCAGCCTTTAGGAAGGGGTTTACGAGAGGACAGTGCTAACCTCCCACCTCGAGTTCAAATTGGTGGTGATGAAATCGAGGTGGTTGATGAGTTTGTGTATCTGGGCTCACTGGTAACTGCCGACAACGATACCAGCAGAGAAATTTAACGGCGTATTATGGCAGGAAATCGTGCATACTTTGGTCTCCGGAGGACGCTCCGATCGAGTAGAATTCGTCGCCGCACCAAGTTAACTATCTACAAGACGCTGATCAGACCGGTAGTCCTCTACGGGCATGAGACATGGACTATGCTTGTGGAGGACCAACGCGCTCTTGCGGTCTTCGAGCGGAAGGTGTTGCGTACCATCTTCGGTGGCCTGCAGATGGAAAACGGAGTGTGGAGAAGGCGAATGAACCACAAACTGCAGGAGCTGCTTTGAGAGCCATCTGTCGTTCACACCGCTAAGATAGGCAGGTTGCGGTGGGCTGGACATGTTGTAAGGATGTCAGACGACAGCCCGGTAAAGATGGTTCTTGAAACCAATCCGTCAGGGACGAGACGGAGAGGTGCACAGCGGGCAAGGTGGATCGATCAGGTGGAAGACGACCTGCGGACCCTACGCAGACTGCAGAGCTGGCGAACTGCAGCCATGGACCGAGTGGAATGGAGACGACTCTTACGTACAGCAAAGGCCACACCACGGCTTGGGACTGTTTGGTAAGGTAAGTATATGATGCAGGATGATTTCTCGGGCAATAAGTACATTGTTGTTCCGATAAATACTACTCAATTGAACTTTCTATGATAGTTACTGTAATTTTCAATATGTATGTGTATGTATGTATGTAATGTATTTTTCATTGAAACTTGGCATAATTCCGAAACGTTAAAAAGATTAGGATGCAGGAGTGTATGACGATTTTTTACTGAGTTAAATTAAGTTATATTTTAAAGATTTTTCGGAATTTCAGTTTTTTAGGAAAATATGCTTTTTTGTTAGTTATTGGTCGTTCTTCAGCAACAAGCATAGATAATTGAACGTTGAATATAACACAATTCATTCACTAACAGCAACGTTTTTTTCCGTTGTTGGGGACATTACACCACTGCGACCAGTACTTAGATCTATTGTGATGTAACAGCAACGTTTACTCTCGAGTCTAAATAATGCTCAGTTTACTAAGTTCAGTGCGAGTGCAAAATTCCGAATAAAAAATGGTCGGTATTCGAATATAGGCCTTGTGCCATGGAAACGCTCGAATGAAAAAAATCGAACTAATTTCTACTTTCACAACGACTTTTTACCTATCATCATTCCATTTCATCAAGTAGACAGTATATGCAGTTAGGGAAGCAAAAAATAAGCGAACTGAAAGATATGTACAACCAATCATAGGCGTAGCCAGAGGGGGGCAGAGGGGGCCGTTGCCTCCCCCCCCCCCCCTAAATGTTGACATTGGTGCAGAATTTTGTTTCCAACAACCCGGTGGCATCACTGACGTTTACGTACAACATAAGTGAAGGCAGCATTAGCTGGATCACTGGATCAATTTCACATGCAATTTGACAGCTGATTCATCGAAACACGGGAAAAAGCAGTGTTCATACGTGCATACCAGGGGGAATCTATCTGTCAAATATCGTGTAACCGTGACCAGCATATTTGGCAACAAGGCGTCCGGTTGTTTTGGTTTTTGTCGTTTTGATTGAAGCAATATTTAGTAGAATTGTAACGTTCTTTTTCAACAAAACTCTAGACTTCGTGGAAAACTTTTATTTATACTGCGTGCGTAGTGAAATTTGGTGGCAACAGCCTGCAATTAGCTAAAAATCATGAAGTTTCCTCGCCACACAGGAAATCTATTAAACGTCATGGACCAACAAACTTCATGGACCAGAGATGATCTGCGATAACGCACACATATATGAATTTTGACAGCAGTAAATTCCCCCTGGTGCATACAGTGTCGGTGTTCAGCTGCAGTGTGTTTATGTGTTGTTTTCGGGTGATGTATTTATTGCACATAACGTCGAGTGCTTCGCTTGATGAAACAAAAAATGAATGCGTTGCATTATTATAGAATGTACACAACGTTTATTTTTGCCGATTTCGAACGGCGGTGTTTCTTTCAGGCGGCTGACATCGCGCGATGAGTTAGGGATTAACATCTCAACGTATGTGCAAATGAGATAGTATATCAACGCTGCCTTTGAACGTTAACAAAGTTAAGCTTAGCTTTTAATAAAATGAATAAATTGATTCGAGCGCATAACTCTGTTCAACATATATTATGCTTCGTTCGTCATGCTTACACTTCTGTGTGAACAAACCTTCAAAAACATAGATGAGACTAGCGCCACTGTCTTTCACGGCAGCTTCAGGAAACAAGGCCAATGCCACCGGGTTGGTTTTCAATAACTGTAATAGCACAAAACGACATCTTTAGCCCATAGAAACATCTGTGTAAAGTATCAGCCAGATCAAAAATAATTTATTGAAATGCTTGCCCTATGTTGCGTGGAATTGCACAGGGCTTTCAGTTGATCCGTTAAGTACATTGCAGCGGCAAAAGTACCGAGCAAATCCGCCTGCATCAGCTAGCTTGGAGTATTGGAACCGAGCTGTGACAATTCCTTTCCTTGATTCTCTTGTAACCTCACTGGAAACACGGTTCGATGAAGATAGTACACCTGCCTACGCGTTGTCCTTGCTGTATCCCGCTAACGTAATACGCATGTCGTTGGAAGAGTTCACGCGCAAAACCGAAAATTTCGTTATTTTTATGAAGGTGACAATTTTGTTGGAGAGGTGGAAGTTTTGCATTAACATTGCAGCAGTATGAGAGTAGCCCGTAAGAACTTGGAAGAGTTGGATCTTATAAACCTGCTAGCTAAAGCCCGTTCTTTCTTCCCTGTGACTGAGAAAGCAGTTAAAATTGCACTTGCTCTACCATGGAAACATGCACGATTGAACGCTCGTTCAGCACATTACGTCGGGTGAAAACCTGGCTGAGGTCAACAACATTTGAACAGCGATTGAGTGCTCTCTGCTTGCTGAGTGTTCATCGGCAGATGGTCAACAACAATCGTGAAAAGACACATGAACCGCTTCCGGAACGTTTGACGTTTGATGCCCGAAGATTTTATTGAGAATCTTGACTGTGTCTTCAATGTTCACCTTGGGAAGCTTTGACAGGATGTAGTTGAGATAGCGGCTGTGCGAATGGGTGTCCAGCTTCCGGAGAAGTAAACGTATCTTCGCCGCATCATTCAGCTGGCCTGCATCGTTCTCGAAGAGGTCCTGGTTGCGGTTAAACAACAACGTCCGAACGTAACTCCGTTTTCTTCGTCGAAGACAAACTCGATAATGTTCCACTCTAATGTTAAGGACAACTTTTCACTGGTTGCCTTGATGTAACAATCCCTAAAGACTAGTATTTATTTCTATTTTTCAAAACACACTAAAGTCGCTTTTTACGTGGGGGATACGTGCCGCTTAAAAAACGCGTAAATTCCGGAATCCGCGTAAAAAACGCGTAAATTTCGAAATCCGTGTGAATTCTGGAATCCACGTAAAGAAAAGCCGTGTAAAAAAACCCGCGTAAAAAGCGATCTTAGTATACCATTTTTTTACTTCTAAAATTTTGAAGAGCTTGCCCCCCCCCCCTATTTGAAATTCTGGCTACGCCCATGCAACCAATATTCAGAAATATGTCTTTTGGATGAAAAATCCTAAAGATAGAGGTGTCGCACGCTATATTCGACGCAGAAATGTAAATGTCCCCACTACTGGTTCCTACAGGGCATGCGGATCGTTCCGGGAGTGGTCAACGCAGTCTGTATTAAAAATGTCTTTCGGATGATTCCTGATGTAAAATGCTGATAGAGGTGTCGTATGCTATATTTTGGTGCAGAAATGTGAACTCTCCCACTACGAGTTCCTCCGGGGCATGCGGGTTGTTCCGGCGGTGGCCAAAGCAGCCTACAACTTAGTTTTTAGAAAGATTCCTGATAAAAAATCCTGACAATAGAGGTGTCGCACGCTATATTTGATGCAATGTAGATGTCCCCATTCCGGGTTCCTCCGGGGCATCCAGGTTGCTCCGGAAGTCGACAAATAAGCCTTCATTCAAAAATATGTCTTTTGAAAGATTCCTGAAGATAGAGGTGTCACACGCTATATTTTGATGCAAAAATGTAAATGTCCCCTACTACAGGTTTCTCTGGGGACTTCCGGATGAAAAATAGCTATTGCTAGATGAGTTCTTGACCGATTTCGGGTCTTGATAAACCATTCGCTTAAGAAATGATTCTGTCATCTATGCCAATAATGCATATAAGCATTCTTTTCAGGTAACCCATTACCAAATCCATCCAAAAATTAGCTGGTTTGACATGCTTACCGGAACTCAGGAATATTTCCTAATTCCGGTGACCTAGGCCACATTTGAAATCAGAAAATGAAACTTTGAAAGTTTTCCAGTTTAATGGTGTTCGAATTATTCAAATCGAATAACATTTGGCAAAGCTACAGAATTTCAAATTTCATCAAAATTTTGCCTACCCTACTTATTTTGATTATCCTCTGTATTTTACAGACTTGAATAAATATATATACCACCACCAGACGGGAGTGGGACTTGAACCAGTAGTCTTCTTTCTATTCTCACCAAATACAAACAATTTTTTTCAAATAAGGCGTTTTTGTAGAAAGTAATTCCAGCTTAAGCATATCCGAAAATAAAACAGTCCCAAACTTCGAATACTTCAGAATAAAAATCGAATTATTAATTATTCGTTCCTTGGAATGTCCTTTACCCAGTGATGTATGACTCTTTACTGTAGGACAACTTCCAGGGAATCAGCAGTCGTTGAAAAGAGTGATAGTTAATATTTGACGATTTACCTATCTATCTTTTAAGGCTCTAATACACTCTTTGACCAAGCGTCAAATATTCGTCACTTTTTGACAGATGAAAATTTGGTCAAAGATAATTGTTTGTCACTCTCCAATTTTTACATGGAGCAAACACGGGCAAACAAAAACCATGATGTCAAATAAATTTGACCATTATGTCAGAAGGTCAAATATTTGATCATTGGACAAAAAATGTAATACAGGCTTTAAGTAAAAATATCATATCAAGAAGACTGGGAACTCTGCCTGAGATTGAGCGACAGTTTTGGCAGCGTTAGTCAGCCTATACACCAGAGTAGCGAACCTATACATTAGAGAAATGACAAGACACTCACCGTTAAGGCAACTGTCAACATCAAAACGGATAACGGCAAAGCAAAATTATACAGATCGCCCGTTTTGATGTTGACAGCTGCCTTAACGGTGAGTGTCTCGGCGTCTCTCTGGTGTATAGGCTGACTACACCAGAGAGACGCCGAGACACTCGCCGTTAAGGCAGCTGTCAACATCAAAACGGGCGATCTGTATAATTTCGCATTGCCGTTATCCGTTTTGATGTTGACAGTTGCCTTAACGGTGAGTGTCTTGTCATTTCTCTAATGTATAGGTTCGCTAGGCAGCGTAGTCTTTTGAGTAAAAGTGGAACTGACGCATGCTAGTGTGTGCTGGCGAAACGAGTGCAAGCCGATCGTACAGGCTGAACCACCACATACGCACACTCTGTCTTTGTAGTGAAGTAATTACCAGCACTTTAATAGCAAACTTCCATCTTTATTAGATGGAGTGCGCTGTTTGATTTGGCTCTTGTCATTTGTATAGACCATTGTACGAGACGTTTCTGAACTGAATTCATGAATGAAATTTTGACAGAAAGCTTGGAACCGCTGACATAATGCACGCAAAAGCAACATAAACACCAGCAGGATCCGTGACTCCTGTCAGTTCGTAAAATGGTCTATGGGATCGATCCAGAGATGCCAGTCTTCTTGATGTGATGTTTTTACTTTAAGCCTGTATCACACTCTTCGACCAATGGTCAAATATTTGACCTTTTTACATAATGGTCAAATTTATTTGACATCATGATTGTTGTTTGCCCGTGTTTGCCGCATTAAAAATTGGAGATTGACAAACAATTATCTTTGACCCAACTTTTATCTGTCAAAAAGTGACATGTTTTGTGTCCCCATAACCCTTTCCGACCGGGCCCATATGATGGCGTAGGTAGAAGGTGACTTGAACAAAACCTTCTCTCTCGCTTTCTAAACGTCCTATTCATTGTTTTATTGCTCACAACGCTAGTGTCAACATCGCAGCTGCTACGAAAAATAGAAAACCAGAGCAAGCAAATGTTTTTATATAGCAATTGCTTCGATTTAGATTTTATTATCCGTCATTTTTTACCTACACAATTGTGTGGGCTCGGTCGGAAAGGGATAAATGTTAGTGATCAAATATAGTAATACGCTCGTATAATTTGTGTTAGCAAAATGGGCAACGAAACAAATCGAATTTACCAGTAAAATGATGTGGCAAAATATTTTCATTTTGAATTTTCAATTTGATGCTCACAGATTGATGCCTCGTGGAACCTTCGTAGGTTGGAAAAAGCCTTTTTTACGGAGTGTTATTTATCCGGATTATTAAATCTGTGCATCAAGTTAATTCTAAGTTAACTTAAATAAGTTGAAATTCATTCTCTAAACTTCATTTAATCATTGTTGTGCTGAAAGCCTGAACTCTGTTTGGAGGATGAGGCAGAGACCCATCAGGTATTTTTTTTTTTCTTATGTACGCGTGAACACTTAACTTCAAAATTTGTCAAAAACAATATTTTTCAAACGGGTCGCAAATGTTAATCCGGACGTTTCCGGGTGAGATATTAGCAAGGATTTCTTCCTGGTGATATAAACTTCTACCCTCACGGAGATTATATAATCGGATTCCGCGAGATTTGATAACTTTTTTTATATGTACAGTGCTTTTTCGATTTTATCACGATCAAAAAAAATTTCACCGTGAATTTGTCGAAACAGTGAATTTAACGAAATGATAAAAATTGATTTTTTTTTTTGAGTTGGATTCAATTGACATTTGACATTTTGAGTAAAATGATGCAGTTTTATAGTTCAATGAAATATAAGTTCAAGATACAAATGAAAAAAAGTTCATAATTTTTTCTCCATAGCATTTTTGTGAACTTTCTCACAGTAATTATACATGCAATATCATATGATTTGTACTGCCCATTCTTTAGCAGAGTTGGGAGAGTTTAATACTTATTTATGCGAAGTTGTGGAACCACTAGATTTTATAATTTTTTAATTCACGTCCTATAAGCGTCACTTATCATTTGCAAATGCGCATTTCAACGCTAACATAACGCCTTCTCCAGTGCTAAGATGGAGCTGCTAGCATTTGCAAGTGATAAGTGAAAAGTGATAGAATTGAAAAGTGAAGTCAAATAAAAAGTGTAGTGTAAAATTGTGGAGATTCTGTCAACAGCTCGCGTAAGGATTAATCAAAATGTGGAAGATATGACACTTAGTTGCTCCAGAAAATTGATAAAATAAATTGAATTCACATGCAAGGGCACAAAGCACAAGTAAAAATGATGTTTCAAATACATTTTCTACAATTAAAGGAAAGTACATTATTCTTGATCTACAACTCTTCTCGAAAAAGCGTGATAAAAACGGAAAAGCGTGAGAAAATCGAGCGTGAATTTGTCGAGTAGTGATAAAAATGACTGTTGATAAAATCGAAAAAGCACTGTATTAAAACGCTAGAAAATACCTAAAAATAACATAAAGAACTCATTCGCTAGAGGCGGGGGCCTAGTGTGGTTGGTAACGTCTCCGCCAACCACGCTCGACGCCTGGGTTCGAATCCCACCGCCGACATAGGTGTTGATGGTTGTGAGGTGGCGTGATCCACTCACAACCAACCCAACTGGTCTAGATTCAATCCTAGCCGACACCGGGAGATTTTCTGAGGCGAAAAATCTCTGGGATCACGCCTTCCATCCATCGCATGAGGAAGTAAAGCCGTTGGCGCCGGTCCGTTAATAAACGGGTCGTGAGTTAGGGTCCTGGGTGTGGAGTCGCCTCCCTGGGCGTCGGTGATTGGCCACAACAGTGGCGGAACTAGACCGACGGAAAATAAGCGAGAATAAAAAAAAAACTCATTCGCTGCAAAATATTGATCAATTGTCATTTTTTGACGCCTAGCACAAGTTGTCACTATAAATGGTTCGATTCCCAAAAAAAAATGCTTGAAAATTTGTCAAAGCGCTCCCATCATATATCATATAATACCGTTAAACGTTAATCGAGTGATGGCATTTTGTGAAGCATTTATTTAAGCAGCAGAAAAAAAATATAGCGGCACCAGGAAGCTCAAAATAACTTTTTTCTTATTTTAACCAGCTTTTTGTTCTAGGTACTTCTCTGTGTGCCGCAGAGATTATGATAAAGCTTTTTTTTTTTGTAATAGAGAATTGAAGTGTAGTTGCTAATCCAATTTTACAAATGAAATAAATAATAATTCTGGAGTACTTCGTGATAAAATCCTATGTTTGAACGCAAACAAAAGGAGTGAGAGATGATTTGTGCTTGTGAAGTACATGGGATACAAACTCGTATATGAAAGGTCTGATCACACCAATAGGTGGATTGATTGCTGTTTTTTTCACATTGCAATTAGAAGCAGACTAATTAAAATTACTCACCTTTGTTTTACATTTCGGTTACTTCTACTATTCCACTGTAAATCCATTTTTTTATAACTGTTATACTGCTTATAATCGCAAAACTGTTATATTAAAAATTTTGTGGGTTTCGTGTTTTAATGGGAAAATTTTACTTTTTACATCTGCAAAAAATATGTTTGAATGTTTGAAAAAAAAGTCGTCAAAAATACCAAGTTGTTATGTCACATAGCGCATAATTTGTCACACTACTTCACTTTTTTGTCAAAAAAGCTTCTGGTCTCAAAAATCAAAAAAAAAACCCAATTTCCGCTGATATATTCCAAAAGCAGCTTGAAAGTAACATAAAAGTATAAAAGTATCGTTGCAAAAATTCAACAAATTTACCTGCAAAACTGATGTTCAATATATACATGATATAAAGTATATGAAGCTTTTTTCATAACAGTTTAATTTAACTCTTGATTTGCAAGATATATTTAGAACAATGCAGTTGAGGTTAAAATATAAAAATGTCGTTTGGTCGAACAACCAATTTTGCGAATTTTACAATTAGGCGGTTCTTAACAGTATATCTAATAAACTTTTTTTTTAAAAGAGGAGTTATGATTGCCGATAAACAAAATAAAAATCATTTTTTATTATACTGCTTTCTTTCTATTTGTTACTTTTGTCTTAGTGGGTAGTCCAACTGACCATTCCAAAGCAGGCTTATGCAAACAAAATTTCGTCAAATCATTACATGATTTCAATAATTCTACTAAGCCTAAGAACAAGACATGGTGGAACTGAAATAGCTACCAATCGTAGAAAAATGTTGCATTCGGATTGGAGGAACAATGCTTCTTGCTTTTTTATTTTATTGTTCTGTAACTACTCCAAATATCGACTTTCATTTCACCAAAACGAAATTCTGGTAAAATAAATTACATATATTGAAGCTGTTAGTGACAACACTATAGTTATTTTAGGTGCTGGAAAAGGAAATGGTTAGTACTATTGCGCCAGCTAATACACCAACTATTATATGGTATCATGTGCAATTAAAACACTGTAGTTGTAATCTGTTTCTTTAAAAGAGTTCGCCAAAACCATCCGTTTTATTTCAAAGGTCCAAAAAGACACATACACCCTAGCCTTTTTACAACAATCCGCTAGTGTCATTGCTGGCATATTTTGGCTGTTTTGCATTTGTATTGTTTTTAAATTTAATTTGTTTGATAGATTCACACTTTCAACCTTCACTTACGATTCACATCATACATCTATTAAATTCACAGTAGATATTTTCCATGTTTTACAACACGGTGAACAGCCTCCGCTCAGTATGTAAATAATAAATTAGAGAATGAATCCTGTGAAATTTAATATTTTTGTTGTAACTTGGGCTATGTGTTAAAATATCACATTTAAATAATCCATCGTATCGTATTGAGAATACTACGAAACTAGGGAAAAAGGATACATTATAATTCGAATGTGAAAATTTGTTATTTTTTCATTTCTTAGTTTTGTTACAATGCAGTAATTGTTTATGCTGCCAACAAGTGTTTAAATAATTATGACGTTACTTATCCTAATTCCTATTCACTTGTATCACTCTTACCGTTAAAATTACTAAATCAATCAGTGTCTCTTCTATAGGTTAGATGATGTCTATAAAAATTAATGAGAATGTAAAATGTAAGTGAAAAGGGGTAAAGAGATTTAGTTAATCGCTACAGGTGGGGGGAACGCAAAGGACTGACTGCCCTGTGGCAAGGAAGTAAACTGGTACGAAGAGGGAATCGCTGCTGTGCTTCTAGGATATCCACCAAAAGAAGAGGCTGCAGGTTGGCTTGGTGGTGCAGTACTGTAAGGTTTGTAGGCTGTGTAACTGTTGGTAGCAGGCGCGGCGCCAGTACTCGGGGCAGCTGTAGTACCCTGATAGATTCCCTTATTATATCCGTTGACAGCCACATTTCCAGCGGCAGAGAAAGATTGCGGGGCTCCCGAAGGTGCGGAAAAACGGTTCTGTCGTGGTGGGCCGGATCCATTGGGAATTCGACTTCCTTGGTCCCGTGACGGGAAGCCACCTCCATTTTGATTCGGTTTTGAGCCAAATTTGTCCCCGCCAGCGTCCCGCCGAGGCCCACCACCGAACTTATTACCCCCATCACGATTACCGAAACGGTTTCCTCCATCGTTACGCTGTCCGCCATAGCCTCCGTCACGTGGTGGCCGATTTTGCTGTCCACCGAAACGATTACCGTATCGGTTGCGTCCACCGCGACCATTCATGCCCGACTTGGACATTTCTACTAGTTTTGGGTTAATCACCTTGAAATTGGAAAGAGAAATAGAATTACCGTCTATTCACGCAATAATTATTCCAATTAATGATCTAAAAAAAAAAACAATTAGAAAATGAAATCTTACCTGATTTGCCTCCCGCAGTACATTGATCAGGTCTCCAGCTTTGTTGGCGTTGGCGTTAGTGAACAACGTGTACGCTGTTCCAGTATTGTTAGAACGTCCAGTTCTACCAATACGATGGACATAATCTTCGGAATTCGACGGATAGTCGTAATTAATTACAAACTTTACGTCTTCGACATCTAGAGTTGGTGTGTAACAGGAAGATGAGGTTATTACGTCGCTTAGGACAAGTAGTACAGTACAAAATCGAACGCTGTCGCTTTCATTGAAAAGCGATTTTACAAATTCCGAAATCTTGGATAACTTTACTTATCACACATGGGATAGTTTTCTAACGTTTTTTAAAACAGATTTTGAAACTATTTCAGCTCATGATGAGGAATCCACTTTCCACCCGCAAGTTGTGTGATGTTTTAACTGGACACGAATTCGACATAATTGCTACGCCTAAATTTTGAACAATTCATCACAACCTTCTTACTACTGGGTCGAACGTTTTCTTCATCAGAGGTTGTGCCTTTGATTATTGTCTATTACTACTTAGAACAGTGCAGCAGATCTTCACACTTGTTTCTTAAACGCTAATAATCAAATTCACTGTCTGTTTTAATTTTCATCTATGTTTTTGTACAGTCAAATTTGGCCAAGAGATCATACTCTAAGTTATAAAATTTAGTCTGACATTCGATTTATATTTCACTCACTTAAAGTTTAATAGTTTCTTTTACATGCAACGGCACTATTTTTTCCGTTTGAGTTGAAGATTGTTGCTGGCGGGCGATCGCTCTTGTTAAACCAACCGACTTTGCTTTATCCAAAGAGCAAAGTAATTGGTTCGTAATTAAGGAAAGCAGGTAAAAAATTATAAATCCACAATTAAAGCATTATTTATTTTGCAGCTTCAGTGTTGAGTTGTTATAAGGCTTCGGGTTAAACGCAAATGAATGAGGTTTGAATAATACTTTGGTTTAGTTGCCTGAAGATTAAAGAAAACAAATGCTTTTATTTTATCGGAGACGAGAAGCTACAATGAATACGTGGGTGGTGACTAGACTACCAGAAGGAAAAATAGAGCATTGCCCTCAGCAAGTACAATTGAGTAAGAAATCAATAATGCCATCAATTTCAATCCAGATCGAGTGAATGAAACATAAGAAATTAAGTTACCAGCAATAGCCTTTTCCTCAGACAATTCCCAAAACCACGAGAAGTTCATTGCCAGCATGCTGTGTTAGAAGTCAGAAATCGCTGCAGAAATCCTAATCTCGTTCAAATATATCCAAAGATAATATCTAGAGAAAGAAATGTAGTTGTACATTTTATGCCAGTGCACCTCAAACACAATGATAAGCTAAATCATGAAAAAAATCGTTCATTTTGTATAATGACAGTGTTAGACTTAAATGTAATTGTTACCGCTGAATATAAATTATTTTTTCAAAGCAGCTTATACAATAGACTAATTAAAATCTAACTACCACTAACCCGCGTTGAGTTTTGGCATGTTTGTTTTCCACAATTTGTATGAATTGTGTTTTTGATGAAGCGCACAACATTTCACTGACAACTTCAGAAAAAGATTAACGAATGATTTAGCAAATTTGAGGCCAAATCGAATTATAAGCATTTGAATATTAGAAACGAAGTTCACTTTGGATTGTGTCAGATCTAGGAAAATTATACGCATTTGTCATGAGAAAATAAAGGATACGTTTTGCTTGAATCTAACACAAATAAACGTCCTGTATCTACGTACTGATAGCATGCCAATGCGTGTCTGTTGCGTAGATATGGTGTAAAATTACAGTTTGTAACTGAATAAATCCCTACGTCTGGTGTTTGCTGTTTTAAGTGAACATAATAAAAAACGCTTAAATTCGCTCCATAAATTAGTGAATACATGCTTAAAACGAAATTTAAGAGTAATTTAAACAATTTTGAAGTAAACAAACAAAACTAAAGAAAAGCATCAGTGGCATCTTCCCCCTATAGGTTTGAGATTGTAAGCATCAAAAATCGACTATTGCTTTGATCGGTAAATCAAATACACACTGCAAAATAGCTGCCTTCATATTTGTTTGAACGAAAGCGCAAATAAATGTGGTTTGCCGGTGCTTCCACACATTATTTTAACTCATTAGCAGATAATCGCTCAGGCGATGCTAATGGCTGCACGAAAAGAAATGCTCCACAGTTTATATCTTTCCTGGTATTCACTATTATTGTTTGGTTAAGTATTTCAGTGATATTAAACCTGTTATCCAGTTCGATGACATCATCTTCCAGCCCGCTTCCATCTGACGCAAGATGCTCTGTAAAGAAAGACATGAAATACATATTTGGCCACGTTAACGAACGTGATCGACCCGATCCCGAATAAGAGCTGAAATAAAATTATTTTAACACTTCGGTTGTGAATACAGGAAATACATAAAGCCATCTCTTTCGCCAGTTCGGAATGACGACCACAAACAAATACAGAAGGACTTCTTCACAGGTGTGCAGTGTCTGATTCTCCTCGAATTGAACTCTAACGAAGATCTCGGGCCAGGAAAAAAACGATTGACTGACAAAATCTATCAGGTAGATATAAGTTATCCCAAAGCAAACGAATTCATAGTCGGCAAGCGAAACATGCGTCACGGGAACCTTCCACTTTTGGCGATAAACTTTATTATCGTTTCAAAAGTTCGATTCGTCCGTTCACATATTCAACTTCCGCTGAACGACCAGTGGCTCTCGCGAGCTTGTCTAGCACCAGAACACTTACCGAGCCCACGGGCGGCGACGTCGGTGGCCACCAAGATGCCTTGGCGTCCGTTTCGGAACCCATTTAGGACGTAATCACGTTCCTGTTGGGATTTGTCACCGTGGATTGAAACGGCCCTCCATCCGTTTCGGTTTATGTTACGCGTGATATCATCCACGCGACGTTTGGTTTCGACGAACACAATCGTCTTGGTTTCATTCTCTGCTGATATTTCTGTTAGTAGTTTTAGTAACTTTTGATCTTTCTCATAGTCTTCACAAACATCCACAATTTGCAAAATGTTGTGATTGGCCGAAAGATTCAGCGATCCAATGTTTATCTGGATATATTCAGACAAAAATTCCTCCGCCAAATTACGAACCTCTTTGGGCCATGTAGCGGACCACATTAATACTTGACGATCTGGGCGAATCTGTCCCATGATTTTTCGTATTTGAGGCTCGAAGCCCATGTCCAGCATGCGATCGGCTTCGTCAAGAACAAGATAAGTGCATCGACGCAAATTAGTGATTCCTCGTTCGAGGAAATCAATCAAACGTCCCGGCGTGGCAATAACAATTTCTGCACCTCTCTCCAGATCACGGATCTGCGGCCCTTTGGGGGCTCCTCCAAAAACACATGTATTATTAGCATTCATGCGATGTCCAAAGTCATTAGCAACCTGCTGAATCTGCTGGGCCAGCTCCCGAGTTGGGGCCAATATTAGAGCAATTGGTCCGTCGCCACGTCGTACTTTATCCTGATGCATAATATGCACCAACGCCGGAACAATGTAAGCGAGAGTTTTACCAGAACCGGTCTGAGCAATACCGACCATATCACGTCCAGTTAGTGCAATTGGCATTCCTTGCGCTTGAATCGCGGTCGGTTTCGCGAAACCTTGCTTCAAGACTTCATCCATAATAGTTTCGGGCAAACCACCGTCTTCGAAGCTCATGCTAGGACGTGGTACATTTTTGCCTTTAACTGTTATCTCCAGATCGGTCAGATACCGCGTAATCTCCGTATCGGACATACCCTGCATTTGATCTGATGGCTTGTAGAAGTTCTTCTCAAACGGAGGCAAGTCGGAGCTGTTCCACTGCAGTGTTCGCAGGGTAGCTCCGTTATTGGCCTGACGGTCAAATGAGCCACGATTGCCACCGAAGTTGCCACCACCCATTCCGCCACGCGGACCTCCCATAGAGCGATCTCCACCGCGGAAACCTCCGCCGTTTCCACCGCCCAGACGGCCACCATTGCCCATTCCTCCACGGAATCCACCCGATGGTTGTTGATTGCCGTACCTGTAAATATACAATTTATTGATTAATTTGAGTAACTTTTTTACAAAAACAAATCTTTTCAAAAAAAAACATAATTCTAAGTTTGTTCATTTCTTGTAAAGTAAAATTCGAGTTGAAGGATTTCAAGGTCGAAAGCGTCATAAGATGACCAAACGGGAGAAATCCCTATGAGTGTTAACCCTTTATAACGCAGTGGCAAGTAGGTATATTGCCATTATGTGTAGATGGCCCCTAATCAAAAATAAATAATAAAATTTTGATTTCTTTTTGCCTTGGCGCGTGTTAAGGCTTAACGACACCAATTGTTTTTGATCATCGAATAAAATTTTAAAATAATTTGTAAAAACTCAAGCATACCATTAAACAAGCATGTGTACAAATCGTTCAAGGTTCAAATCAGTTGCTTAAATGCTTATGTGCTCCGATAATCGGTAAATTTCAAAATATTTTTTAAAAAACATGTCTAAAACCTTTCTATGTGCAGCATTAGGCTACGAATCTTCACTTCGAAACAGTTGAATATTCGCAAAGCGAACTGATTGAAGCAAACCACTAAAGGTTTCACACTAAGAAATCGCTCGCACACAGCCTTATTTTCGTGTAGCAAAGAGAATCAACGCACACTCAGCGCTGTTAAATATGAGAAATGAGACTGACATTTCTATCCTATCGTACAAAGATTCATCACTCGCTTCATAACGAGTCAAACTGAAGGATTGAATTCTAGACTATGTGAGATTTTGCAAGTGATACATCATAATGGCATTATTAAATTCGATGGATCCTAATAAATAATTCAAATATACTTATATTTAGTAATTTTGGAATTAAATTTCAACGGAAGTTTTGTTTGAATTTTAGCTTTTAAAGTTTAATTTATTCTAGAGCCAGAAGAAGGCTAGCTTATTCTGATTAATATTAGAACGAATGTTGTAATAAATTTGTAATTTCATATTTTTTTTCTTCATGCAAAACAATTCTGATGCATCAACATTGGTGAGTATAATTCATTAGTACTAAGCCAGTAGGAACACTCAGGTAGGAACACGCCTTTGAAGATTCTAGAGCCCTAGTCATAACCACAAAAAATATGGAGTCAGTGTGCTTCAATGTCGTATGCTCGCTCAGACTTCAGCATACAAGAAACAGCTGAGAAATTTAAAGCGCAGACGCAGCAAATTTTTGTCGTCACCAAATGGAATTTTCCAGCAAAAATGGATCTTGTTCGAAATTACAACTTGAGTAGATCTAAGCAACAAATAATGTTTCATTTTCAATGCTAAAATACAGAACGCGTTCGGTTAATGAAAAACACCAGCCTAACGGAACAGCTGCAAACGAATTTTCCGAATAAAATTTGATACTCGGCCGCCATCTTGCCGTGGTGAAAATTTTCAGCCCTGACGAGCTGATTCACAATTTTTAAGTCACGATTTCTGCTAATACCACAATCAACAAAACTTTTCAAATTAATAAAATTGATCGTTTACTATGTACTCACATTTTGATGTTAGTTATTGAGAGGTTGCTCGCGAAAAAACTTTGCAGAAATAAGCGAAAAACGGAGATACGTGGTTCTCTGTCCGAACACTTCGGGTGATTCACTCAAACTGCACCGAGCAAAAGGAAAACTTGCTCTAAGAAACAAGGTTGCCATTTCACCGGACAGCCAAGAGATTTTACTTTTTTCAAATGTTTACCTATGTTTACTACCGTGTATTTCCGATATTTCCAGAAGAGGGCGAATTTTCATAGTACACGATAAAAAATTGAACGATTGATAAGTAGATGCTTATCGTGCCGTGTCAAATAAACCATCTGAACTATTCTTTGTAGATGCTGTTGAATTTGCACTACTAGAGGAAAGCATTCCATTCGCATTGACGGTGTTGTTGTTTATTTGGTTTACGCATGAGAATAAGAAAAAAGGAAATATTTTTGTTCTAATTGGAAAAAACTTGATTTTTCTATACAACTCCATTGACTCAATAGAGTGGTATATGAAAATAAAGTTTTTTGATAAAAATAGATTGCATATAGTAACAGCACAGACTAACAGACATAACACTTCGAACAAATTTTCAATAAAATCATCGTTCTTTACGTTAGTAACACTAGCACCATCTGCTACCGCGTTCGCGCTATGCCATGTATTTCGACATCAGCGCTAGCGTTACGGCATGTGTCAAATGGGGAACCACAAAATATGTTTGGGATTGCATGACAGCGCCCCAAGCGGCGTTGTCGCGCGAAGACTCTTATTGGATTGGGAATTTGAAATGATCGTTTTTTTGTGACGATGGAGCTAGGTTCCAGTGTTACGTCTGTTAGTCTGTGGTAAAAGTAAGTACTAGAAACTTAGAATTATATAAAAACAGAGTAACTAATAGCCATTAACTTCTGGTCATTAAACAAAATGCTCGTGGAAATTTCAATTTTACTACCACTACCAACTACTTAAAGCGAATGAAGTCAATTCGAAGATGACTAGGTAACAGGCTCACATTACGTACACACTTAAATAATATCACCGAGTACGGTAAAATGGATTACCGAGATTTCAACAGCTGAGAGGTAAAAATCTCGGTAACACATCAAAATACCGAAATTCTGTAAAACCAACAATTGACAACCTGTCAAACTTTAACGAGATTCTCGGTATAATTTTACCCGGACTCGGAAATTTCAACTGTCGAATTAGTACGACAATTTCGGTAAAATTTACTGAAGTACGCATTTTGCGATTTCCCAGATAAATCCAGGAAATGATGAAAACGATTCATTATCCGTATAATTTTATTAATTATTTTGTCAAATGATTCAACTTATTACAGCATTGGTAGAAACAGGAGAGTTGTGTTGCTTCATCCATCACTGCAACTTCCATTCTGCGAAGTGAGTCGTTAATCTACAAAATTGAGTAAGGAAAGAATGAATTTTTTGCTTTTAGTATAATATTTGCAATAAACAACAAGATCTGAGAAATAATATTGTATACTTACTCAACATTTAAGATTAATCTGAATATCACAGATTTCTCCGGAATGATAATAACTCGCGAAACCTATTCCTTTTGCATCTAAACCGAAACACGAAGAAAACTGATAGTGAAGCTTTCGTTATTTTGACCGTTCTATTTTTCGGAATCTCGGTAAGAGCTTTTTTGGTTCAACGAGATCTCGGTTAAATGATGTCAAGCTTCAGAGATTCGCTATTTTAGTTTACTGAACTTGGAAATTTGCTGTTTTCAGATTTTTTCGGCAAACAAATTTACGGTATTCCGGTAAACACATTCGGTTTCCAATTTCTCAGTAAATTTGTTACGGAACAACGGTAAACGAAAATGTTTTCAAGTAGTTCGGTATTTTACTTTACCGAGCAAACATTATGCAGTTGAGTGTGTAATACGGAATTTGGCAATTTTTATAACAACGTGTGTTTAGGCCTAAAGAACACTTAGTGGTCAATTATTCGATAATAGCGATAGTTTTCCAGCTCTTATCGATATTATAGCAATAAGAAGCGTTGCCGTTTTTCAATGTAGAAATTTTAAGCAGTCGTAATTTGTACATAATCGACAATTTTATTCAATCCCAGTTTATATTTGCGATAAATTTGTTTGTTTTAGTGTTGATATGAGAAAAAATACACAAACCTCACAAAAACAGTGTTATATCGTCTACTATTTGTCAGAATTTTCATGCGTCTGGCAGCGCAGCAGGCATATATAAAACAGGGTATTTACCTAAAATTTTGATTTTATACTACCACTACCACTATTACTACCACAGCACCATCTCTTAAGCCTGTAGTACACTCTTTGTCTAATGGTCAAATATTTAACCTTCTGACATAATGGTCAAATTTATTTGACTTCATGGTTGTTGTTTGCCCATGTTTGCCCCATGTTAAAGTTGAAGAGTGACAAACAATCATCTCAAAAAGTGCCAAATATTTGACGCTTGGTCAAAGAGTGTAATACAGGCTTGAGCATTAAACATTTTTTCGGGTGTAGCATTACGACTGCTCAAAATTTCTACATTGAAAAACGGCAACCCTTCTTATTGCGATAATATCGATAAGAGCTGAAAAACTATCTATTGTATCACAGATAACAGACATCCAAGCTAATTTTGCTTCATGTGTAAAAAGATGCAACGGTTTTTAGCATGTCGCAATACGCAGCATGGTGGCGCTAAGAACACTTAGTGGTCAATTATTCGATAATAGCGATAGTTTTCCAGCTCTTATCGATATTATTGCAATAAGAAGCGTTGCCGTTTTTTTATGTAGAAATTTTGAGCAGTCGTAATTTGTACATAATCGACAATTTTGTTCAATCCCAGTTTATGTTTGCGATAAATTTGTTTGTTTTAGTGTTGCTATGAAAAAAATACACAAACCTCACAAAAACAGTGTTGTATCGTTGTAAAAACAGCGACTCTACTATTTGTGAGAACTTTCATACGTCTGGCAGCTTTGACTATAATCCAGCGCTGCCATCACTAAAGTGGTTCAAGTCGCAAGTTGCAGAAAGTGTTAGATAGCAACCGACTGCTGTAGCAACCCAATGATCGCTGTAGTAACACTTGTTATAAACATAGTTGGAGCTTCAATTTTTTTCATCACTTCCACTTTAGTCTTCAATCAATAAAGACCTATTTGTATAAGCCTCTGCCTTTTATTAGGTTATAGGCCCAGCTCAAAAGAAGTTTTAAGATCTAGTCAATTTTTTTTCACCTGAAGGAAACGAAAAAGTGCTTTTGAAATGAGCGAAGAAAAACTTTGGCTGTTCAATGGGAACAACTTCGGAAATTGGAAGTTTCGGATCGAGGTGCTGATGGAGGACAAAGGGTTGCTGGACTCTCTGGAAAAAGCCATCGAGGATGAGGAGTATGCGAGGGAATTGCCAAATGACTCTGTGGACGTCAAAATGGAGAAAAAGCAGAAACTCGAGGAGCGCATGGCCAGAGACCGGAAGTGCAAGAACTTACTCATCCATCGAATTGCGGAAGACCAGTTGGAGTATGTCAAGGACAAGCGCACGGCGAAAGACGTTTGGGACGGTCTGAAGAACACGTTCGAACGTGTGGGAATCGCCGGCAAGCTGTTTATGAGAAAGCAGTTCCAAGAACTGAAATTGAAGGATGGTGAGTCCGTGCAGAACTTTCTGTTGCAGTTCGAAAAGGTTTTACGACAGCTCAGAGCTGCTAAAGTAAAAATGGACGAGGAGGACGTCGTATGTCAGCTGCTGCTGGCACTTCCCAAGTCCTACGAAGCACTAATTACGGCACTGGAAACGATTCAGCCGAACCAGTTGACACTGGAGTACGTAAAAAAACGGCTGTTGGACGAACAAGTAAAACGAGCGCACCAAAACCATCGAGCAGTGGAGAAGGAAATTCTAACGAGTCAGCTTTTGCGGTTAAGAATTCCAATATAAAGTGCTATGGCTGCCTTAGGTACGGCCACAAGCGTGCGGATTGTCCGGAAAATGATGGTAACAGCCGGAAAAGAAACCAGAAGTCTGCTGGGAAGTTCAACCGAAGGCAAAAATCCAATGCAAACTTGACGACCGAAAACGAGATGGCCTTCGTTGCTGCTACGGGCGACGGTGACAGTGCTTTTTCTACAGCTGCTGCAATGACTGGACAACGAATTGAGTGGTTCTTGGATTCGGGTGCAACAGGCCACATGATGAAGGAGAAATCGTTTTTCGAAGAACTGCATCCTCTGACAAGAACGGTTCACATTGCGGTAGCAAAATCGGGCCAGATGCTCGTGACCAAGTTAGCCGGAACGGTCCGAGTGAACATGCTAATCGATGGGAAGAAACATCCGTCCGTCATCAAGGAGGTGCTGTATGTACCTGATCTGCAGTGTAATTTATTTTCGGTCCGTCGGCTAGAAGACGACGGAATGCCGCTAAAAATTTCCAAAGGGAAGGTGTCTATCAAGAAGGATAATCGAGTGATATGCGTTGGACAAAGGAAGGGTCAATTGTATCCACTGGACATCAGCCTCCGAAATGCGGAGCGGTCAGTAGAAGTGAGCGCTATGATGTCAAAGCAGGACAGTTTCGAGTTGTGGCATCGACGATTTGGTCATTTGGGAGAGGCGAACATGAGAAACCTCTGGAAACACGGAATGGTGAACACAACAGCGAAGATCCATGATTGGCCTGATAGGTGCATCTGCGAGGTGTGCCTGGCTGGTAAGCAAACAAGGCAACCGTTCGACGAGATAAAAGAGAAACGTTCATCCCGGCCATTGGAATTGGTTCATTCCGATGTGTGCGGGCCATTCACGCCAACAACGTTATTATGTCACTTTTATTGATGACTATAGCCACTTCACAGTCGTATACCTCCTTGAGTCAAAGGATGAAGTCGAGGAAAAGTTCAACCAGTATCGTGCGCAGGTCACAGCATTCTTCGGGACGAAAATCGCCAGACTCAGGTGTGACAATGGTGGGGAGTACACGAGCAAATCGTTCCGGAAATTTTGCCGCACTAAAGGAATACAAATGGAAGCAACTGTACCATACAGTCCACAGCAGAACGGAGTCGCAGAGAGAATGAACCGGACACTTCTGGACAAGTCCCGTTGGGAGATGCTAGTCTCCCCAAGATTTTGTGGGGTGAGGCGGTGGTTACAGCTGCATATTTGTTAAATCGAAGTCCTACATCAGCCCTTGGTGAAAAGAAGACTCCGTTTGAGATGTGGTATGGTAGAAAGCCAAACATCGACAAATTACGAGTTTTTGGATCGATCGCCTACACGTGGACTGTGAAACGTAGCAAACTAGACCCGAAGTCCGAGAAGAATGTGATGATCGGGTATACAACAAATGGCTATCGAGTTTGGAATGCCAAGAGGAAGATGCTGTTCACATCACGCGATGTTGTATTTGACGAACAAAGGAGTGTGCAGTTGATTGTGAACCCTGTTGAACCGGTAATGTTGGAACCGGAAAATGAGGAAGAGGAAATCCGTTTGGTGGCTGAATGTCCAACAAAACCTTGCCTCGAACCGGCAGCAGGACCACAAGAACCGCAGGTGGAATACGATTCACTGATGACGACGACACCGACTTGTCTGAAAGTAATGAGAAGGAACCTACCGGAGCGCTCCCTTCGCAATCAGAACGGGACAACTGTCCAGCAGAAGTGTCCACGAGGCAAAGCGAACGGGAGCGCAGAGCCCCCGGTAAGTTCTTTGATTTTATTACTGGATTTGGAGCCACTTCTGCCTCTGAATGTTTTATAGGTTCCAATGAGATGACAAATGACAAAGTGATGGCGTATGCATTGAACGCAGAAGCATTCGTGAAAAATCTTCCATCCACAATCAATGGACTAAAGTAGAGGAGCGACTGGCCCCACTGGAAAGATGCGATTGGCAGTGAGCTGGAGTCGCTGCACAAAAATGAAACCTGGGAGCTTGTTCCGAAACCAGCAGGGAAGAACCTTGTGGACTGCAAGTGGGTCTTCAAAATTAAGCGCGATGAAGTTGGCAACATTGACCGGTACAAGGCTCGGCTGGTAGCAAAGGGTTACTCACAACGCTATGGATTTGACTATGATGAGACATACGCGCCGGTGGCTAAGATAACCACGGTACGAGTGCTGTTGGCTGTCGCAAATCAAGAGAAGTTTCATGTCCACCAGATGGATGTTAAGACCGCCTTCCTGAATGGCATATTGAAGGAAGAAATCTACATGCGACAACCTGAGGGATTTGAACGGAGTGACCCAAATCTTGTCTGCCGTCTCAAGAAATCACTGTATGGGTTGAAGCAAGCCCCACGAAGCTGGAACGAGGAGTTCAACTCTTTTGTACTGGCACTTGGCTTCAAACGATCCAATCTGGATAGCTGTCTTACTGGAAACGAATCGGAACCGTTGTCGTTTATCTGTTGCTCTATGTGGACGATAACATCCTGGACTCTAGCCATCACGACACGTCCACGGAAATCAAGGTAAAGTTACGCAAACGATTCGACATGACGGACATGGGAGAACTCAGGCATTTCCTGGGTCTTAAAGTTGAACGGGATCGCTGCCAAGGAACAATGAAGATTAGCCAACCGAAATATGTTTCGGATCTTCTGCGACGTTTTGGAATGATGGAGTGTAACCCGGTGTCAACGGAGCAATTACAGAACAACATTATCGAGATCTGATCGGCTGCCTGACGTATCTAGCATTATCGTCGAGGCCAGACATCAGCGCAGCTGTGAACTTCTTCAGCAGATTTCAATCTGCACCGACGGATATTCACTAGAGCCATCTAAAAAGAATCCTCCGGTATTTGAAGGGCACCATCAACTACAGTTTGGTATTCCAAAAACGTGATGGAATTACACCTTTGCTTGGTTACGCTGACGCTGACTGGGGCAACAACGTGGAAGACCGCCGATCCATATCAGGCAACATATTTCAAGTGTATGGTGGAACCGTTTCGTGGATGACCAGGAAGCAAAACACTGTAACATTGTCTTCAACAGAGGCTGAATGCGAAGCATTTTGGCTGAGAAATCTTTTAAAAGAGCTTGGAGTACAGGTTGACCATCCGGTACCACTGTATGAGGATAATCAATCCTGCATTCGCATCGCTGAGGAACCCCGTAATCATAAACGAATGAAGCATGTGGACATTCGCACATACAGAACGGATCTTTCAAAGTTCCTTATGTACCAACAACCGAGCAAGCCGCAAGCCGCGAGCATAGCTGGAGCTTCAATTTTTTTCATCACTTCCACTTTAGTCTTCAATCAATAAAGACCTATTTGTATAAGCCTCTGCCTTTTATTAGAAAGATGTCGTTAGCATTTCAAACGAGTGAGAATTTGAAATCTTACACACGATTTCTGGAGTTTTTGTTCTAGCTTGGATATCTGTTATCTGTGATTGTATTAAATTATTGACTATTAAGGGATCATTTAAATAATACATAACGCGCTCAGGGGTGGGGGGGGTATTCGGCGAAGCGTTACATTGCATGTGGCAAACATGTGAAATTGCGTTACGTGGGGGTGGGTGGGTATTGAAAATTGCCAAATTCCGCGTCATGTAATATTTAAATGGTTCCTAAGTGTTGTTAGCGCCACCATACTGCATAGAGTCAATACTAGATGTCGCTTTTCGCGTCTAAAAAGTAATGGTTTGTGTCTCGGCTTATCACTTTAAAACACTTTTGTGCTTAAGCCTGTAGTACACTCTTTGACCGAGCGTCAAATATTTGTCACTTTTTGACAGATAAAAATTTGGTCAAAGATAATTATTTGTCACTCTCCGATTTTAACATGGGGCAAACAACAACCATGATGTCAAAAAAATTTGACCATTATGTCAGAAGGTCAAATATTTGACCATTAGACAAAGAGTGTACTACAGGCTTTAAACAGGCTTTTTGTGCGTGGCTTGACGCCGGTAACCCTGGAATTAATGTCGAATTCATTTTTGCGGCAGGACTACATCAAAACTGCACTCCACGTATAACTACTGGCGAAATCGCTTATAGACCTTTTTACGTACGAACGTGGTAGTGCCATTAGTTGAGGAAAATATTTACAAATAGCTGTTTTGTTTGCAATGCTATGTTTTTAGCAGCAGGACAAATATTCAGTTGAACACTCATTATGTGTTTCAAACTTGTTTTTGGATAAACGTTTTCATTCGTGATCAGAAATCGGAAGAAGCTGCTGAACATAATCGACCAAAAATGGTAAAAAGTGATAAAAGTCGAAGCAAGAAGATGCGATGATTTACAGTTTGGAGGAAACAAAAGCAACTTTACACGGGTGTACACGTTTACTAGTAAGCGTAGATGAAAAGTCACTTATCTCTATAAAAAAATGACAGTAGCACATGGGGTGTAGTTCTGGTGTAGCCGGCCGCCAGAGATGCCAGACATTTTTCTGGCAAGTCTGTATAATCCATAAAAATGTCTGTATAAGTCTGTATACCGCTGCGAAAAAAAGTTACCGATACATTGATACCTAATTATTTGTCGACCTGTCAGATTGTTTTGTTTTATTGCTTGTTTTGATTGTTCTTTTTCGAGTCTATCATAGTTGGTCGATTAATCGATAACTAATTTATCTTTTAAATCTTAGTAACACAAAGAAGTAAGACAACGAGCATAAAAGAGAGGTGAGGAGGAGAGTGAATTTTTCTAGTATTAGTGAATGCTTTAAATGTAAACAACTAGACCAACTCAGGGGGAAACCCAAATAGCTACGTCACTATTTGGCATCAACTATGGGCAGAGGGGGGCGAGCAGAGGGACGCGTGCAAGTGTTAGTAATTTTTCTCCTCACCTCTCTTTTATACTCATTGGAAGTAAGAGTCTTTCCAGTGATAAAAATCGTCGTTCGTCGTGATGTAGCTAAACTGATACATGATGGCAGAAGTCTCGCGGTTATAAAAATAGTACCTTCAAGGTTTGGGACATTTTAAGCAATTCTTCAACGTTGGTTATTGCTCCGAATAGAACAAACGGTCTTTTCACCAATATAACCTGCATGGCAATCGATCGAGACAATCAGCTGTTTGTTCCTGGGGGCGAAACAGGCAGATTAGTGCCCACGGGGCCGATAAAAACCCCGATAGCCTGACTCGATTCCCGTTGTCATGATTTCACTCTCAAAAACGCAAGATTAATATGCTCAGCAAAGTGTTCAGTTCCTAGTTCACTTTTTCCAGCAACGGCTACAGTGACTTTTGGTTTTTGTGTTCGTTTTTTTGTGTATACTGGTAAAACCATTATGTAGAATATCAGATATCTGTGTAATATCTGTATTATACTAAATGTCTGTATAAAATCTGTAGGCTTATGCGTGTCTGTATCGCAACACAGAAAGTCTGTATAATACAGATTTGTCTGTATATCTGGCATCTCTACCGGCCGCAAAAACGAATTCGACATAAGACATTCGCTGTATACTTCTGACGTTACTCAAATGCGAAAGTTTTGTGTACAATTACATATTTTGATGATTTTAAACTCGTTTTTAAAAAGGGAATTTAGCTTTGAACTAAACAAATTACCTGGAGTGTTCTGTTTATGTTTAAGCTATGGTATATAATTGTGAATCAGTATAGGAAATTATTTGTTTAGCGCCTAACAATGTATAACAAAACAATCGTTCTAAATTTACGCCACGCCAGTCGTTTGTTTTCTAAAAAACACTCGAGCGAACCGAAAGCCTTGGGAACAGACAAAGTACAAGATTTACTTAACAACGCTGCTACGTTTGATAACATCCGGTCACATAGCGAGCAAGATTCTTGGGCCACACTCCCATACGTGGAAGGCACACATTTTCACCGTAATCAGGCGATGAAATCCGCCAGACCAAAGATCGATCCTCGTGAAACCAGTATCATTCTCTTTCCCGGTCAGGGAGCACAGTATGTTGGTATGGCGTCACGACTGCTCAAATATCCAGGAGCACGAGATATTTTCGCCTTAGCCAACGAAGTACTTGGATATGATTTGCTCAAACTATGCCTGGAAGGTCCCAAAAGTAAGCTAGATCAAACAGTTTACTGTCAACCTGCTGTTATGGTTTCTTCGTTAGCTGCTTTGGAACAGCTAAAAGAAGAGAGGCCAAATGCGATAGATAATTGCTTTGCCACGGCAGGATTCAGTTTGGGAGAAATTACTGCCTTAGTGTTTGCGGATGCCATACCTTTTGATAGAGCACTTCGTCTTGTGCAGGTTCGAGCAGAAGCAATGCAATTGGCCAGCGATAGTAATGAAAGTTCCATGGCGACAGTTCTTTACGGTCCCGATGCGAAAATTGGAGAAGCGTGCAAAGAAGCGCTAAACTGGTGCATTCAACGCGGAGTTGAAAATCCAGAGTGTAAAATAGCAAACTATCTCTACCCCAGTTGCAAGGTACGTTTTACAACTGTTTGCTTTACTGTTAAAAATTTTATCATGCATTTTTATTAGGTCATTGCTGGGAGTAATGAAGCTCTCAAATACATTGAAGCCAACACGAAACTTTTTGGTATAAAGCGGATCAAGCGTCTTCCAGTGAGCGGGGCCTTTCATACCGACTTAATGGCGTCTGCTGTGGAACCGTTTTCAAAAGCATTGAAAAAAATCAATATACAAGACCCTATTATAAGTGTACATTCGAATGTCGATGGAAAGCGATACCGAAACGCAGGCCATATTCTGAACCAATTGCCAAAGCAGATCGTACGGCCCGTTAAATGGGAACAAACGCTCCACAATTTATTCGAACGAAAAGTCGGCGAATATTTCCCCCGAACGTTCGAATGTGGACCAGGACAGGGACTGAAAGCAATCCTCAAACAAGTCAATGCTAAAGCGTGGGACTCAACATTTAGTGTACAAGCATAGAAATACGAAATAAATTTTATATAGTTTAATGATTTGTTCTAATTATTACGTTAATTCTAAAAAAATATTTCTGCAACTATGACAGAGCTCCTTTTTCAGTGGACCGACTCTGTCTTCTTGGTCCAGCTCCCCGGTAACAGCTTTCGTTGCGTCTAGTTCCATTGAACGTGTACTTTCTAGAATTTCCTCGTGGCTTAGATTTACATTGATACGAGATGATACGGTTCTTGAAAATTCGGTTGCAAAGAGTGTGTCTGAATTGTGAAAATCTAGTTCAGCGTGACAAAGTTTGCACCTCAAAGGCGTTATAGTGACTTCGCCAACCTTCAAAGTTTTATCAAAAAGTCTAAGAACATCCTCGATTTCCGAATCACTTGTATTAGCAGCCAAGTTTTGTGGTACTGCTAATTTATCGCCTGTTCGAAACACTGTAGAAACTGTAGATGGAAAGGTTTTCTGCAAATCATCCACAAATTTGGAAGTCAAATTCTGTAAACTTGCCTTCTCTTTAAAAGGCACTTCTGTATCCAAAATTTGTAGTGGCTTTTCTGAAAAAGCAATATAGTTCCTAATTTCATCCGGGTTTATATCTCGCATCGGACGGATAATTTTTATCTCTTCTCTATCGTCGCAAAAAGCGACATCTAAAGCCACAGATCGTCCTCTGCCAAGTGCCACGTTTAAGAGCAGAGTTTTAGCGAGACTGACTCCGATATCTGATAAAAAGACATATTGGCACTCTAGCTTTTTAGCCATAACATTGTAAGTATGCCTTCTAATTTGTACGATAAAATCTTGTTTTGCCGTTGTACTCCTAATATTATTCAAAACAGCAATTATTTTGTCTTGGTCGACTTGAAAAGAATCGTCTAGTCCTTCATCTCCAGTTGAACAGCAATGTTGTCCCCCAAGCATTGCGATATATGAGGGATAATTAAACTGTTTCATTAAATTTATTTTCTCCTCTGTCTTCTTTACCCAAGCATCCTTATTTCCAAACAGGAAATCCTCACTTACGAGCAGTAAAACAGGATCGATTCTGAGCTTTTTGAACGATTCCTGTTCGATTCCATGCTGGATCATATCCAACATAGTAACGTTCTCCGGAGACCCGTCAAACACAACTAGGATTTTTGATCCTCGACGGACTATTTTCGTTGAACCAAGAGATGCCCGGAACTTATGACGAACGTAGTGTAGAAAACAGTTTTGGCACTGTGGCTCCTTGATCATCAGCTTCAAAACAGCCGGTTTTTGTTGACACTTTCGGCACATTTCTCCTTCAGCCAAAGTACTAGTCATTGGTGAGTCCTCTCGCATCAAGTGCGGAGCGCCCTCATCTCCGAAGTCTTCCTCGCCTATGCTGCACATCCTTGATAGCAATCTCCTCAGCTGAATCGTTCTAGTATAGACTAACAGTGGTATGAATATTTTGAACTATTTTTTAAAGCCTATTACCTCACTTAAAAGGAAAAAAAAAACTTGTTACTACTTGCGAACACCGTAAGGCGAAACTTTTGATCACGTATTTTTTGTTTACATTTTTAGTGTTGAAATTTTGACATGCTTGATTTTACGCAGAGATGCCAGATATTTTTGGAAAATGTACGCAACTGCTCGAAAACCGAAAATATCATTTATATGAGCACTGATATAAATCGAGACGTTTCATCCGAGAGTTTCAACACATACATTTCAAAATAGCACTGGTTGAGGATTTTATAAATTTAATTGATTAAAATAAACAAAAAAAAACTTTTGATTAAAGTGGTGCTGCCCATTCTCTAAAATTTTCGAAGTTCTCTTGAAATACCTGCCGTGAGATGATAATGGAACCAATCAAATTTCGTTTTGGCTTTTTGCTATCATGTTCAACATTTCCATGTGACGATGAACCACTTCAATACTCATAGCCATGCAACGACATCTAGAGCAGATTTGGATGGGGTTTTTGACGTTTTCTGTAGTAAAGGAATTTTCAGTCGCAGTAAAGGAGTAGAAAATATAACAACGTCGGAACGTAGCATAGCAACTTCAACAAACAATGGGCGTTTTGTTATTTAAATTTCGTGGTGCGCATGCGCGGATCAAAATAAGCAAAACTGTTCATGAAAGTTGCTATGCTACGTTGCAAAATTTTTATGGTTTTCACTCAGTTACTGCGGTTCAAAAATACCCGACCTACAGAAAACGTCAAAATGAGCTGCGTGTCCTGTCCGCCATTAATGTTCGTGGAAAGCTAGATAGAGGGCAATACACAAACAGTTGCGCTCACTGGTGTGTCCCATTAACCTGTTCCTATCTAATCAATACTCATTCTGTAAAATTATTCGTATATGTAACAGTGAATGGCAATGAACTCATGTCATGGGCTCACAAATTAATTTGTGCACGCTGTCAGCACTATAAAAGCAGAAAATTTCTTGATTTCTAAATTATTCAATAAGCAATTATGATGCATATTAAGGGTTGCCATCTGCAGTACTTTATTGGCTCGCCTTTCCGACTTTTTAACATTATTTCAGATATGTATATACACTAAAGTCGCTTTTTACGCGGGGGATTCATGCCGCGTAAAACAACCGCGTAAATTCCGGAATGCAAGTAAAAAAACCGCGTAAATTCCGGAAACCGCGTAAAAAGCGACCTTAGTGTACAAGCATTTAGGTCAGAATAAACACTTATCCAGAATTCGGTAATCAAATATAGTATTGTTATAGGGCAATGATTTAGTGCTTACGGTGATTACTGGTTACTTGGGTATTCTGTAAACATTCAATATTCAAAAGGGATAAATTTCTTCAAATTTCTCATCGAGCTTATAATTTATCTTTTGTAAGAAAGCTACTGAATTTTGAGTGAAATTATTCTCTGCGATTGGATTCCGCTGAAAAATCGCCTTTTGACTGTACCGAAACATTCAGCTTGTATAACCGAAAGGTCGTTAGTCTAGTTTGCCGTCTCTCGGTTAGATTTGCCGAGAACACAGTCAAATGCGTACCGAGATTCTCGGGATGAAATGACATCTGTCGAATACTGGTTTCTCGAGATTCTCGGCAAAATAGATTCAGCCGAGATGGTTGCCGATCACTCGGCTGACCAAATCTCGGCACAAATAATTGAGTTGAGGCCTTTAAAAACAAATAATTGAGTTGAGGACTTCAAAAAAAATCTCCGCCCTCCAAAGGGTTCGGAATAAGGACAATTTAAAATGCTGGTAGTAAAGCGTCTCGGGTTTTTTTCTAAATCCTTTCTTGATGGTTTACTTTGTGCAGATTTTTTATTTACGCTTTCATAACGCGATTTTTGGGATTACCGAGGGGTTTTACACGGATTTTCGATCCCTCGCGTAAAGAAACCTAACTGTAATTGAAACTTTTTCAATTAAAAAAATAACAGGCATATATTGATTAAAAAATTTAATCATACTTAAACTAATTCATTTTAAGATTTGTCTTACATAAAATACAGTATGAACTACTGTTTGTAAATCTACAGGGCTATCTGCTACATAGCTTATCTATGAGTGTCATTAGCTCTCGCATTAGTTTTTGTATCGGACCTTAGGCCGGTAATAGATCAAAATCGTCGCTTACATTTACCATCGGCACATGGGTATCATCAATAACAGGTTTTGCCTTAAATTCACAAAGTAGATTTTCCTTCATCTTCCACTCCCAGTCCATTTTCTGGACCGCGTGCAAACTCTCCGCCTCGTTATGATGTCGCAGGAGCATAGCTTCCTTAATTTTTTCCCATTTGTCGTCGACATCCTGTAGCCAACTGAGGAACAGTCTTCCGTTATACCGAGATCTTGCGTTGCGATCTTTCTCCTCCTGCTCCGGAGTAATTATATTGTACACTTCTTCATCCTTTAGAATAGTGCATACAGAAAAGGGCAGCGATTGGTTAGCGAGAGCCCGAGCTGCGCGACCATGCACTCGCAATATTTCTTGTTCGACTGCTAAAACAAGTTTTTCCTTTTCAACAATGTGTTGCATTTTCAACTTGTGGCGTTCTTTTTCTTGAAGGCCGAAAATATCTTTCATTTGTGGTTGTATCGTTGTTGGAGGTTGAATATTCGGCTCAGATGGAGTTTTACCAGCCAGAGCGTAAGCGCAACGATTCAGTAAGTAATCTTTAAAACCTTGTGGGGGTTTGGGTTGCACTGGGAATAGACATCGTTGCCGTCGTTCGATTTGCCGTCTGATATTTAGAAACATTTGATAACAGTTAGTGATTGGCTGATCGTGCGGGTGTACGTCCGGAGTTTCGTCTTTAATTTCTTTTTTCTCTTCGTTTGATGAGGACGCCGATGCTGTAGAAGCTGACACAGTGGATGAGCTTGACGCCGTTGAAGATGACGCATCCTTGCTAGTTTTAATTTTCCTCTTTCGTGGGTGCACTGCCGTTTCTGATGTGGTACTGGAACTTGTAGTATTCGATTGATTGTTCTGGTTTACATTTGAACCCGCATTACTGCCACTAGTACTGCTAGTAGTCGTAGTTGTAGAAGAAGTCGAAGTAGTTGAAACAGGTGGACTTTTTGGATTACTGTTGCTTCCACCATTGGTTTCATTTTCTGGTTCTGCTTCTTTCTGATTGCCGCCGGCGGCCGGACTTGCGTGGTTGCTATCCTTACTAGACGTTCCACCACCGGTACTTGAACAGCTTCCTCCACCAGCGCTACCTCCGGCAGCTGCATCACCACTGTTAGAAGCCGGAGAGGGTGCCGCACTGCTCTGCTGCATTTGCGGGGATGAGTTGTTAGAACGATCTACCGATCGATCGCTCTGATTATCTTTACTGCGGCTTCTGTCGCCTTCCGATGAACCAGTCCCTCCTCCGCGATGACTTCGCAGTACGCGAGCTTGAGCACGGTCTTCGCTCGATTTTGATGTCGTCTTTTCGTCCGAACTTTTGGAATCCGACGGGCTTGCGGAACGAGACGAGGTGCTCTCTTTGTCGGCACTGGAATCATTACTGGAACGAAAGCAATGGTAATGAAGGTAAGTGTACGAAGATAGCGGATATCGAATGACAATTTTGTTGTTTAGCTATAAAAGGATTTCTGATTCATATGTATCAGCTGAAAGAATGTAATTTTCTGAGCAAAACGTGATTTTAAAAAAAAATTGAATTAAGAATAAAAATCGCTCGGAATCTATTGAATAACAGTTGGTACATGGGCGAACTGTCATTAAATGGTGTTTGAACAATTTAAATACATGATTTGAAAACCGAAGGACGATATCTTCTTTTAGTCACGTTTTTCCCAGAGAACGCAGCTTTCTCAGATGATATATAAAAGCTAGTCTAGCTGAACAACACTATAATGGAAATTTGAGGACCCCACAGCAACTCAAAGCGATTTTTATGGCAACCTTTTCAGACGTCAATAGATGCTTTTGAACCAAACATTCAAAAAAAAAAAAAAAAGCATCAGCAATTTGACGATTGACACGAAAAAATGATTTCACTACACGATAATGCTAGGCCTCACAAAGCAAAAGTAAGGAGGATCTATAAAGAAACACTGAAATAGAAAGAATTCTTTTGACGTGGTAGCGTTTTTTTGCCAGAAAAAGGCGAAAGTGGAAGAAAATGATGCAAAATACTTGATGTAATTAGAGCGTAGTAACATCTCCACAATAAACTATTAAACATAGTAAATTTTAATTTTTTTACAAAAATTGGAATTGATAAATTCAGTGCATACCTGTTGGAAGAGGCAACCACGTATGGCAACGCGGCATGATTCCGTGCCGAAGCATTTTTGCCATTTCTGGAGCTTCCGCTGGCATCAGTATCGCCACTGGAGCTTTGCTGTGGTATGACAATCTTGAGCGGAGGAACCTTCGGCCCGCCACCACTTGGGAAACTTGTGTCGCTATTTTTGCTACCGCTGTCATCCCCTTCACCATCGCTGTCGTTGGTATTATTGTTGTTGGATCCTTTGTTAGTAGAGCCGACTGTTCCCCCGGTTGCGGGTTTAGGGCTTGCGCATGGACTCTTACGATCGAGAGCACTTTTGCCCGTCAAACTCAGATTTTTTGACGGTGGTCCCGATGATTTACTACTCTTCTCCAGTCGTGGAGCAGAACCACGGTTAGTTCCTGCTCCGCCTTTTGTGGTTTCCTTATTAGTTGTGTCTGAATCCTTACGCTTCTTTCTTTTGTTATCGTCATCATTTGGTGTGCTAGAGCTGTCTTCCAGAGGATCACTCACTTCCGAAAACGGTCGCTTTGAAATGCCCGAGTTTCCGGCTCCGGAGCTTGTTGATCCAGAAGCTGCGTTGTTTTGATTCGAGTCCCCATCACCTCCGTTTGTGTTACCCTTCTCGGCAGATGATTTCTCGCTTTTGTCGCAATTGCTTTCCTTTTCATCGCTAGAACTGGATCCGGAATCCTTCGGGGTAGATTTGAACTCGTAAATATCATCCTCATCTTTGTTCACAGTTGAAGGAGCCATTGATCCACCACCAGTGCCTCCCCCGCTGCTCGCGGTGTCATCTGCATCGCTGTCCTGATTGGAGCTTTTCTTCGTGCTTCCACCCTCCGATGGTTTCTTCAGCTGCTGCTGAAGACGATTGGCCGCATTGTCTGAAGTAAAAGGAAAAAATGAACACATAAAAGTATGATTTTACACCATTATGTTTGCGAAAATGATCTTTACTGTCTTTTCTAGAGCTAAATACAGTAATAAGACAAGCTTTCAATCTTATCACAATGATAAGATCGACTAGTTGAATCGACATTGTGCTTTATGATCAACTTTCAGACAAAGCCGTACAATGATCATATTTAAAAACAAAAACCATTAAAATAATTGTATCTTTTCAACACATAAACTATTCATTAGTGATTATTTTTCATCCAACATTCGTTGTTTTTTCTTCGGGTGTTGCCTAGCTTTATGAGCCCCTCCCTTTCACCCTAGCTTTTTTCCTGTAGAAAATTCGATGAAAGCAACCGATAGACTCGAAGCAAAAAAAAGTGTTCAGTTGCGATGCGATAACCGAACGAACAATAAGGCGGCAGATGAGAAAGAGGAAATTTCAAATTTATAAATAACAAACGCAAAAATACTACACAACAGACAATTTTTGTTTATTTAGTCTGAGGGTCGGCTGGCGCATTACCCATAAACAAACGACAATGAGACGCTACAAATATGCAACGGGTTTAGTGAGTGTTTGTACGAAATGCACGTCGAAAACCATAAGCTTCAAGTGACCACCGTGGCGCGCACACTGCGCTGTTGCGGAGGTTGCGGCTGAGTCACCGCAAATTTATCTGCAGAAACGTGCTCATTTATAAGACTCATAAATGTAGGGGAATAAAAAAATTGTCCCTCAAGTTGCGGTTGTCAACATTCATTTAATATATTTAGTGGCGGCAGGATTTTATTATCTGTTTTGAGATTTCGAGATTTGACAGAAGATTGTTAAGATATAGGATTAACGCAATGTTTTGGTATCATTCCTACATCGAGAGCTATTTTCAATGGGCAAGTTTGAAAACATACATCAATTTTCTTTACAGTTTTGTATAAACGAGAGTGTCATTTGAAGACAAAATCCTGAGATAAGAAAATCTATATTTTCTTAAACTGCGCAAGATTTCCTTAGTAGTAAAAACAACTAGACTAATCTGAGTATGTGAGTACACAGCTTTGGTGGAAGCTTTCACGACATGTATATATCATAATACTTAACGAATACTGGCCAACAAAGCTAGCACTTAAACAGATTCAGCGTGAAAGTTAACGTTTGATGTAGGTACCGACATAAAGAGTATGGTAATGCATAAACTTCAGCTTAACGGTTGGCTCATTTTTTCGGGCTCCACAAGAAGCCCGGCGAAGATCTCAACTAGTGACATACAAAAAACCGCTATAGGCGACAAAGCAGCATCTACTTCCGCATCAACTGTATTCAACTATTTGCTTCCGCTGTTCGCTTTATGCTGTCAACATACTCTACGCTTGGCGTTTTTATCTCATCTTGCGCGCTGTTCTCATTTTATACTAAACTCGAATAGCAAAGGAAAACATCCGCATCACGCACATCATTCTGCATATATCTCTCCATGTGACGAACGAGCCGCATGCTGATGGAATCGCTCCGACATTGACATCATAGTCTGACTGATAGGACGCTTCCGGGGTTGGCGTGTTCACCGGAAGTTTTCTTTGGGATTTGTATATTTGTATAGCTCACCAAACATGCTCAAAAGTTTGCACCAAAATGACTATTTTCTAGTTTAATCTAAAGAACAAATACTAAACGTGATAGTTGTAAAAATGTATGCTGGCCTCATCCTGTTGTGATTGAATGAGAAATAAATAGCAGGTTGCTGTTAAAAAGATGCATAGATTGTTTAGGTAGCCATCTTCACAGTACGAAATTTATAATTATGGATATGGTTTTCAAAGAATTCTAAGTGCACTGACAACTAGGTACTATGTGTTCGAATAGTCTCTATCGTGATGTCCCAATGCAATATTTTGCTGCGAATAAAAAACTAGTTCAAATATCCCAAGATTCTTGAAGTCCATTATAAAAAAAATGCACCGTTCGGTTAATAATACTGGGTATTCGTGTAACATCAGTACTTCGTGCTGGGCAGTACGTACCATCAGTACTTGATGTAAAATAGTCCCCATTGTGGTCCGAAGTAGAGGTGCACCGAACCATTGCGTGGAGATTGCGGTTCGTGTTCCGTTTGAATAAGGTATATTTCTAAGCCTAACTCACATCTTCAGTTAGCCGAATAATATTTGGTGTATCTATAGTCCGCAGCATCCCACCAGCCGGGAAATGAGTGACCAAGCGAAGATCATGGTGAACAACCCGTGGTAGAACCTTGGTCGTATGCCAACAGGGAAGGAAGAGTGGGAGAGGGCTCACCACCCGGAGAAAATCCCATCCTTTATGAGCGTCTGTATCTCAGATGAGGCGGCTCACAACAGCGTCTGACCCAGAGCGGATGGCTGAATTAGGAAACGTATTGTTTCGAGCGCTAGAGCCAAGATGACAGCCCCATCACGAGATTCGGTAGCGCGGCCCCAGTAAGGCAACCTACCTAATGAATCATACTACAAACAATCAAGAAAATAGAACCTGGAACATTTGGCACGGACCTAGGCAACGAAAAACGGACCACGAATGGGAACTCGGTACCAGGAACTGCAAGTCGCTGAATTTTGTTGGTGTAGACAAGGTGCTGATTTAGTAGTTAGAACCCCGCAAGTTCGGCATCGTGGCACTGCAGGAAATCTGTCGCAAAGGTGAGAATGTGGGGTGTTGGACAGAATACAGGATCGCGTGACCAACTAGGAGGCGATTAACGAGAGGATGTGTTTGTTGAGGCTTAAAGGTCGTTTCTTCAATTACAGCATCATCAACGTGCGCTGGCCGCACGAAGGAAGACCTGACGACGAGAAGAAATCGTTCTATGCTCAGTTGGCGGCAACATTAGACAGCCCTTCGCCACGGGACATCAAGATCGTTATCGGGGATATGAACGCCCATGTTGGTAGGGAAATGATGTAAAGACGTATGATAGGACCTCACAGTATACACACCGACACGAACGACAATGGCCAACGATGCACCAACTTCGCAACTTCCCGAGGTCTGGTGATGAGAAGCACCTTTTACCTAGAGATCATCTGACCACCGAACAACAAATCAAATTGTCCACGTTCTCATTGATGGTCAGTTTTTCTCAAACATCACAAACATACGCTTCTTTCGGGGTGCGGGTATAGACTCGGACCATCACCTAGTAGCAGTACATGTGCGTTCAAAAATATTTCACATACGACAAAACCGTTCTCCTCAGCCAAACATCAGGCAGTCCTGCAGGCTGCCGAGAATTAAGCGTGCGCACTTGACTTGCTTACTTCGACGAGAGAACTATCTGCTTCGACTCTTGACGACGAATACTATAAAAGGTAACGTCGAGCCAACAAAATGACTGGTTTGACGGGGAATGTCGGCAAGCAATGAAGAGGACAAAACTAGTTTGGAAAGTCTATCTAAGCATTACCACCAAAGAGAACATGGCAAAAAATCGACGAGCTCGAAATGGGTTGACCACGATTCTGAGAAAAAAAGAAACGCCAGAAGGAGGACAGAGATCGTGAAAAGCTGGAGCAACTGTTCTCGGTTTATGACACGCGAAAGTTTTACGAGAAGGTAAACCAATCCCGTAAGAGCTACACAGATTGATGATTGCTTCGTTTGTCAAATTTTGCAGAGACAATAATAGGGCATTCATCATAGGCTGTGATGCCAACGCTCACCGTACAGTTTGGGGGAGCACGGGCGTCAATGGTCATGGCGAATGCCTATTGGAATTTCTCTCGTCGAATAATATAGATATTTGCAAAAAAGGTAACAAACCAACATTTGCAAACGCTATCAGAGGTGAAGTTTTGGATCTGACGCTATGCAGTCCAGCAATTTCGGAGAAAATTGCTAATTGGCATGTGTCGGATGAAACCTCACTATCTGATCACAAGCACATTTTGTTTGAATTGGTGGGAAACCATCATCTGTTACTTATAGAGATCCTAAAAAAACAGACTGGGATCAATATGCACAATATTCGCGTAAAGATTTACCTTCAAATTGTAGCAGAATTGAAACAGTTTCAGAACTGGAATCTATGACAATTCTGCTAAATGAAATGGTGATAAATGCATATAATAATAGTTGTCCCGCCAAACAATCGTCATCAAATAGGGACGTGCCATGGTGGAACAAAAAGCTAGAAAGTCTTCGAAAAAATAGTCGAAAACTTTTTAATAAAGCGAAACGTACATCAGATTGGGCTCAATATAGAAGAGCCTTAACTGAATATAGCAATGAAATCTGGAAATCTAAAAGGAGGTCTTTGGTTCAAATGTGTGAATCTATAGAAAGGACTCCAGTTGTTTCCAGATTACAAAAGACTCTTGCCAAAGATCATACCGTTGAGCTTGGCAATCTAAAGCGTCACGACGGAATCTATACTAGTGGTTCTCGTGATACCTTAAATCTAATGATGGAAACGCATTTTCCCGGTTCTATTGAAAAGACGGATTCAGCCATCTCTGATTTAGTTGAAATTTGTTCTACGCAGACTAGCTCTTGGTCTGCTATAACGGAAAATACTGTATCAGATGTGGCGGATGAAATTTTTACGAGAACCAGGGTGGAAAGTGCTATGAGATCCTTTGAGCCTTTCAAGTCTGCAAGTGTAGATGGAATATTTCCAGCATTGCTTCAAAAAGGTGAAGCAATACTAATTCCTTCTCTCATTGAGATTTTCAAAGCCAGTTTAAGGTTGAATCATATTCCATCAAAATGGAGGGTAGTAAGAGTATATCAAACTGTGCAGTGAAAATGGAGCTTAAACGCTGGGAGGAACAAAAGGTGATAACCAATTGGTTGGATGTCAAAAAGTGTTCCCAATCTAAAAGATTTATCACACCAAACGAGAATCATTCGAAAAAGCTCCTAGAGCTGTATTTTGCAAGGGGACACGTATAGCAACTGACTGGGATATATTACAAAAGTTCACATCAATGGACAACGTAATACTAATTCCCTAACAAATAAAAGAGCTACACACCCAGCCCAGATATGCGAAGTGACGGGGAGGGAAACCTGATCATAAGCGGAGCAACGGAATGAGGCGGAAGGAAAGTTAACCTTGGAGTACACATAACATAACAGTGTCCCTTTTTGCCTCTAAAGAACAATCGAACCACAGGTAAGGTCAGACTACCGGCACAGATCTATAAACATGGCAAAAAGGCCTAGTATCAGCACTTCACTGTGTGATTTCCAGGATTTGAGAGGAAGAGGACTGGAAAGGCACGGCTTTGCAGCAAAGGTAGTAAACTCACAGGCTTCGCAAACGTCCGCGACGTTATTACGAAAAACTTTGGGACGGCGGAGGCAATCTACGTCAGACTAAAAGTGGAGGCTGGGAGAGTGTGACTAAACTAATAGGACGAATACTTGGTTTTATGGACGGCGATGAACTCGAAGTGGTAGATGAATTCGTACACTTGGGATCTCTGCTAAACGCCAACAATAACACAAGTAAGGAGATCTAACGACCTATTCAAACTGAAAAACGGGACTATTTTAGCTTTCGCAGGAAGCTTCGATCCAGGAGCATACGGCACCGCACGAAACGGACGATTTACATAACCTCGATTGGGCCAGTAGTTCGCTATGGACTTGAAACCATGGCGCTGCTCACGGAAGACATACGCACACTGGCCGGATTTAAAAAAAAAGTGTGGCGGACAATATTTCGTGAAGTACAAACCAAAAACGGAGAGTGGCGCAGGCATATGAATCACAAACACTACTTGGGGTGTCCCATTGTGCACCTGACGAAGGTCGGGAGACTGCGATGGGCCGGACACGTGACGAGGATGCCGTACAACAGTGCGGTAAAATCGATTCTTTCTAAGGGTTCCACCGGCACCAGATACAGAGGGACTGACCTCAGGTTCTGATATACCAGCCCCTACTCGATTTCTTATTTTCGAGCCGTCATTTAAAAAAAACTATTGAGCCATCTCGAGTACTGGGCCCTCCACCTTCCCATTTACTACGACTTGTTTCCAAAACAATAAATTAATGGTTGAAATCATACGTTTTTACTTTCCAAACATTTTCCGTTCAATAACCATTTCGTTAATCCTTTGAATTGGATCCTAAAGCTATACCAGTTTCATTTGAATCAACCGCGATTTTTGAGCAAAACGAGATTTAAAAAAAATGTTTATCGTTTTTCTTCGATTTTCAAATTGAGACTAGAAAAACTGCTCGAAAGGTCTTAAATGACATTCCACCCATGTACATGGTATATGAGAACACAGTTATATGAGAAAGCAGTTTTTTATTCTTCATTTTAAAATCGAAGGAAACGATAAACATTTTTTTAAAATCACGTTTTGCTCAGAAAATTGCACTCTTTCAGTTAATATATGAAAATCATAAAACCGTGTAAAACTTTAGGACCCAATTAGGTAGTTTCCATATCTATGTGCTTTTATTGCATTTTCATAGACATATAACTTACACTGTCAAATGCTCCTTCTATGTCCTGAAATGCTGCTAATAACACTTCTTTAGATAGATTCTTCGATCATTTTTTCAATTTTATTTACAACTGAGTGAAAAACCATTAACTGTTGATTTTCCACTTTGAATATAAATTGCATTTTACTAAACGGGAAGCTGTAGGAATATACCTTAGCAAATGGCTTGCTTTATATATTTTCGTTTAAGCAGGTACTAAAGTATTGGATAAATTCTGTCAACCCCTGCAGACTTAAATGGAGCAAATGAGTCAGCAGCCCATTCTACTCTAGAAACTAAAACCGACAAATTCTACGGTGGCCTACCGAAGTACTGTCAGGTCAATACCAAGTGAATAAGAAGGGTTTTGACAGCAGTTAGGTTGGCTCCAGGTCAAAACTAGATGGGCTCTGAGAATAAAGAAATTCACTATTATAATGGTGAGCCTGTTTGATTTTGCATAATATGTTTTCAGATACCATGTCAAGCTCATGACGAGAATATTGTAAAACTCGGAATTCTACCACTCTCACCCTCAAAGGCCGAGCTATAAGACTCCCAATTCGTTTTGCGAGGATTCCTGCAGGCTTCATTCAGTAAACTATTCGCTACGTACTCAAATAAAATTTGGCTGTGATCCGATAGAGCAATTTCCTCTGAGACGTGCCCACGTCAATTGCAGAACTATACAATGTGAGATCATAAACATCTTCCTTAATTTCTTACCAGGATTTTTTACCTGCAGAAATAATTGAAACTAACTTAAACGAGATTAAATCCATTATTAAAAATTTCAAAAATATGAAAGCAGCTGGTGACGATGAGATCTTTAACACATTAATCAAACATCTTCTAAAGAGCACAATGGAATTTTTAGTCAAAATTATCAATAGATGTTTCAAAATTGCATATTTTCCCAAGTTATGGAAAATTGCAAAAGATAGTCCATTTTTAAAGCCAGATAGGAATCAAGCTGAGGTTTCAAGTTATCGACCAATCAGTTTGCTTTCTTCGATAAGTAACCTTTATGAGAGAATTATTCTTACAAAATGATGTCACATATCAATGAGAATTCAATTTTTGCAGAAAAACAGTTTGAAATTTCGCCATGGGTATTCCACTAATCATGAATTCCTCAGAGTTACTAATATAATACGAGTTAACAAATCTGAAGGTTATTCTACTAGAGCTGCTCTTTTAGCAGGCCCGGATTTGAGGGGGGGGGGGCAAAGGGGGCAAATGCCTCGGGCCTCCCGATTCCAGGGGCCCCCTCGTCCTGGGCCAACCTTTTTTTTTTCGCTCGTCACCTCCCAGAACGTTACCTCTAAATGTTTGAAGAAAAGCAGGCCTCACAAACAAATTTGCCCCGGGCCCCCCTTCGTCTAAATCCGGCCCTGTCTTTTAGGCATAGAAAAAGCATTCGACGGTGTTTGTGGCATGGAGGTTTGATTGCGAAATTGTCAACTTTTAATTATTTTATTTTTTTAATCAATTTTCAATCATCTTCAAGAATTATCTCACTGATCGAACTCTGCAGGTTGCCGAGCAGAGTTCAAAATATGATAGATTTCCTGTTAGAGCAAGTGTGTCTCAAGGTTCAGTCTTGGGTCCAACACATATACTTCAGATCTTCCTGATTTATCTTCAGGATGCACAAATTCATTGTTCTGCGAGGACACAAGCACTTCCATAAAAGGAAAAAGTTTTCGTGTTATATGTAGTCGAATGCAGAAAAGTTTATATATTTTTCTTTCTACTTGCAAGAGTGAAAAATCTCTCTCAATGCTTCTTAAACTCAATTGATATTTTTTTCCTCATAAGCCTAGGGCTTCTTCCCTCAAGCCAAACAATAATCAGGCTGTTAAAATGAATGATATTATTTTAATTTGGTCTGAAAAGGTCAATTTCTTGGGACTAAATTACGATGAAAAGCTTATTTTCAAAGAGCATATTGAGAGTATTTAAGAAATTTGCATCGAATAGTTCTAAACTTTGTTTAAAACACAAACTTTTGATTTGTAAACAAAATTTTAGACTAGCAATGCTTTATGCTGTACCGATCTGGTCAAGTTGTTGTTTAACAAGGAAGAAAACGCTTCAAAGGATTCAGAATAAAACTTTGAAAATGATTTTGAAGCGTCCTCCTTGGTTTGGTACACTCGAATTACTGGTGTTGAAACATTGGAAGCTATGTCAAATAAAATTATTACCAATTTTCGACATAAATCGTTCCAATCCTCAATTGCTACGATAAGCTCTCTTTATAACTAATAAGTTAACAATTAAGTTAGTTGTAAGTTTAATTCCCTTGTTTGACAAGTAGGTTTAAATCGCTACGAATGATAAACCCCAATTGTGAAAGCAAACAAATCCTTACAATTTAAATTACGAGTTTCTAATAGTGTTGTCAAATCACCATTTGCGATTGGCCCCACAAACTGATTGTTTACTAATATTTATTATAAGTACTTGAGCTACTAAGGCCGTTACAAATTTTATTTTCATTTTATGTCACACCGCCCCCCCCCGCCCTCTCCAAAAATCTTGAATATTGGAAGGGGTAGAAAAAAAAGCTCAAACCGTTTTGTTCATTTTATTGGTTTTCCGACAGCATAAATGCTTTATTTAGCAACAAACAAGTCCAGTGACAGCGAGAATGACGGCAAAAGGTAAGCGAAATTAATAATAAAGTGTTATTTTTCAACGTATGAAGAACGTATTGTATGAAGCATCATTTGGGTTCAAAACGAAAACACTATTTTCAAAACCTCAAAAAATGCTCTAAATTTGAATAGTACTTAACAAAAATAATGTTTTAACCAGTGTTCATGGACAAGCTAATTCGTACATTGCTAAATAACTTACTAAGAGAAAACATAGATTCTTGTAAATTCAAAGAGAAAACATAGATTCTTGTAGATTCTTGTAAATAATATAGGCCAATTTAAAACTTTTGTTATAAACCTTTCCAAACAAGCATAATGTTACTAAAGGTGTGACCGAAAGCAAAATCGTCCTTGTAGAACATTCCCACCTAACAAATTCACTACCGCAAAACTATCCTAGCGAAAACATGAAAAGTAATCATAAAACTTATGCAATAAAAATGGAGCTTTGTAAGAAATGCTGTGGCAACATTTCATTTTCTCTTGAATTCGTTTCGTTTTTTTCTGGGATACCTTCCCAGTAGCACAAACGCAATACGTGCTCTTTCACTGTTCCGTGGAATGATGATTTAAATAGCCATTTGAATCATCGTGACGAGATTCATTCCACCTCTTCAGACCACCCCTTCAGACCCAATCAGACTAGATTCATTTCGCTCTACCAACTGATTGATATAGATAGGGGAGCTGGCCAGCCCTCTCGCGTAATCACAATACAATCAAATGATCCTACGGTACGAGAGCCACGGAGCAATAAAATATGCACTGGTAATGGTACGGTGTATCGGCCTCTAGTACTGCAATCCACCGTTGATACCGTATTACACACGGTAACTTTAATCTAAAGAAACTGAGTACTCAACCGTCATCAATACAGAGGAGGTCACTTTGGAGCGCGCGACTCTCGCCTGCTGTTATAGTCTCCGTTCAAGTTTCTCCATTGGTGAACGGCAGCAATTCATGTCTTCGTCGCCGCGACTTCACATCAGCCGTGTCCAACGATGGCAGATTAACCGATGGTGGTGCACGATAAAATGTAGACCGCTTTAGAAAAAAAAAACTCCCAACACATGTTTCCACACGCGTTTTTACATTTTATTTCGTGATTCGAGGACTTAAGCAAAAAAAAAACGGGCAATCTTGAGACTATGGGTTAACAGGTAACAAGTCGCAATTATAACAAGAGAAAATCATTTATTTAGCTAAGCAAACTGAGCGATTCCACATTTATTCATGCACAAACATCCGCTGCTCTGACACCGCTGCTTGCCGTGTGTACCGTACAGATGCGTTCCTTCTTTGCTTCCTTCCGCCTTTCCTGGTGTGGCAACCACTTTTTTACTATGGTGTTTCCTGCGCTGCGACGGGAAACCACTTTCCGCCTCTTTCGGCTCAGTTTCAAGGCATATATTTTACCGATGATGTTTGTATATAGCGGCGGGAGCGTTGTTCGGGCGATAGTAGAATTGCTAGCAGCACTCGTGTAATAATTTTTTCTTCGAGGGTGTTACTGATTCAAATTAGCACTCTGAAAGCTGCGTTTTCTTGCTAATCTCTGACACTACCGTTTTGCCATGGCGGATTGTGATGGGGGGGAATCTGGTAAACTACTACTATGTCGCTGGAAATTGAGTAATGCAGCACAGCTACTAAGAGGGAAATAATTTTTCAGCGGTGCAGTTCACACAGGTCACAGTTGAACACGAAACAGCTCGGTTTTCCTTTTAATTGGAATAATTACAAACTGAGTATATTGGTACAGATAATGTTTTACATAATTGTAACGCTGTTAAGTATCAAATACTTGTTTATGGTGCTATGGTAAAAGTTACTTATATATTAACTAATATTTAGCTATTTAAATTTATATTAACTAATATTTACTCTAATTTTAAATTGATAGTTCTGTCACAAAAACAACACTGGTCAACACAGGTGCACTCCAAAAGCGCAAACCAGAAAAATGTAGGTAAGATTACAGCTATTCAACCAAGCCTGTGAATTTTGGTGTCCCTAGCCGTTACAGTATTTTCAGACACTTCAATAAGTTTCCTCGTAAACATAACGTTAAGGCGACAAACTTGGCGAGCAATTTTTTTACTACACTCTCACGTCAGTTGACAGCAGAATTCTTTTTAGGTTTCAAAATTGGAGTGATTTTGGCATTTTTCTATTTTGTAGGAAAATATGCTAACTCAAAGCATCTGTTATAAGGAAAGGTAATGAAGATTATAAATATTTTCAGAGCCAAAACGGCTTATTTGATCGGTGTGACGTCTTCGGCAAAAATATTGATAACAATTTCGTCTTTTCAGAAAAAATATATACTCTAAAAAATATTTTTTTTTGGAAAAAAAGTTGAAAGAAAAACTAAAAATTAATAACTAAAAAAGCTCATTTTTCAAAAATCTCTTTTTTTATAAAATCTACAAAAAAACCTAATCATTGCTGACTGTCCGATTATGGAGAAAAAGAAGACAGGAAAAAAAGGTTTCTTTATTTTTTACAGGTCATTTCCTTTTTGGAAAGACTAGATTATCATTATCTACAACTTTGCCAAAGACACTATGTCAGTCAAACAAACCGGTTTGGCTGCAAGAATTTTTCGGCTCTCCAGCAGCTCTAAGGGTAATTAAAAACATGTTTACAGTCAAAACGGTTTGTTTGATTTGCAAAGTGTCCCTGACAATGTTGTAGATAATAATTTTGTCCTTCCAAAACAGATATGCCCGGTGAAAAAATTTTTTTCTTGATTTCTCCATGATCGGACAGTCATCAATGTTTGGGTAATCAACATTGTAGTTTTTAAAAAAATCAGATTGTTAATATATGAACTTTTTTAGATAAATTATTTTTATTTTAACTTCAAAAAAATTTCAACAAAGCGGACATTTACTGCAGCATGGCTTGTTGTTGGTAGTCCATCTTCTCAGGAGTAAGACTACCATCTGCCGGGGTGAGATTGTGCCAAAAAAGAATACATTTTTGTTCCTTAGCTTTTAATGTACACATTTAGGCAATGAGTTTGATCCAAATCACGTCAATGCACCCTTAAATGTTTAGTTAACGACTGCCGCAGATATGGTTAAGTTACAATAAATTATAATTTTGCTAAAATTAAATGAACTTTGGCCTAATCTCACCCCTTCTATGGGGTGAGAATGTGCCAAAAACAAAAAGTTGAATTTCATACCTGTTAAATGAACAGTAGTGTATCTACGAATAATTCACATGAATAACATGATACAACAGTAAGTATAGGGATGACCATAAACAACGTGGACTATTAAGGGGCTGTAGGGGGTTGACCAGAAACTACGTTTCATATGAATTATAGAAAAATGCATGACTGGAACAAATCGATATCTGGAGTAACTAGTTATGAGAACATGGCTTATGGACAGTCTCTATACACATAGTGGCGTTTCCAGGTAGCTTAGAAAGGGAAAACATTAAGACATTAAGCCTGAGAAGACTTTCCGTTTCAATTATTATGTGACATTGACCACTATATATTTCATTGGAGATCTCAAAACCGCTGGAAACGTATCCACAACCCTCCTTCCTCACTTTAAAATTCATCAGTTTATATAGAATAGGTGTACAGAATTTTGTTACATTCCATAAGTAATTTACAATGACTGATACATTGTGAATTTCCATCTAACAGTTGTTAGCTTACTGTTCTCAAGCTTTTAGTCATTATTTCAAATAATACCAAAGCTAGACAACACACCCTATGTAAACAAAGCAAGTGTTCTGGTGTATACTGATATAATTTTGTCGTAAACGTGAATTCCGCAAACTGTACCGTTCATTATAGCTTGGCACAATCTCACCCCAAAAGGGCTCGAAAAATGTACAGTTTGGAAAAACATTATTTTCTGAGCCAATACAGGTTCAATGCATAATATTTCGTCAAAACATTGGAGGCGACATCCTAACGTACCAACTGAACAGTAAGTTGATGTGATTTTTTGATCGGGTTGGTTTGCCTGGGACATTTTGGGATAACGGTTTTTGCGCATGTTTTTCACCCTGTACTTTGAAATATTATTTAAGTGAAACAGTTCACTAATATTATTTATATTCCATTTGCAGTTGTGAATAAATATGTCACGTTTCATAAAGTATTGAATTTGAGGTATTAGGTTCTAGAAATCTCAAGTAATTTAACATACAAACATTCCCGTTTTGGCTTAATCTCACCCCCGTGGCTTAATCTCACCCCGGCAGACGGTACATAAATTTCAACTGGTTGAAATTTCTGCACTAAAAACGAAAGGGTTACGGTTTGAATTTGAAATATTGCCTGAACGGACACTAGCAGCACATTCCACGTGGACAGAAAAATCGTCGTTATAGACCCTCCCGTTCCCCCTCGTGAACAACCGTGAACATTGATAGAACCCCCCCTTTTTCTCTTTGTGCACGTAGATATTCTTTTTACAAAAAAAAAATGAAAAACGTTTGTTTTTTGGTTCATTTAGGGATTAGATATAAATAGAGACAGTGGTAATTCGCGGCAAAAAAGTTGAAAATTCGCGGGTGACAAAATAGGAATTATTTAAAATCCGCGGTAAATTCGCGGGAACCTTTTTCTTCAGGAAATACTAAAAAAAGTGATTTTGCTTTTGATAAAAACAAGAAAAAACTGTTTTATTTAATTTAATATACGGAAATTTAACCGTACGATTCATATTTATATGCATTACTGTCAGGATCCAAGTTATAAAGTTCTGAAAAACGTCCGTGATCCGAGTACCTACCAATTATTACACTGTCGAGTATATTTTAAAATGCTTGCTTGCATTTAGATCATCCTGCAACTCCGATTTTATGGCTGCACACTCTGGAGTTCTATCATGCAGGTCACCAATTGCCAAAATCTTTGCTTTTAGAGGATCTAGCAACCAAACCGCCAATTCAATCCAGGCTACCAAAATATTTCATTTTATTGTTTACGTAGGAAAAGGCCTCCCGTTGCCATCGAGGTGCCCATTGATCTTCAGGTTAGTCCGTGTTACTGCGGATTTGCATAACTTTCGCGGCATTTCGCGGGTTTTTGTAAATTTCGCGGCCAATGCTGGATTTCGCGGAATTCGCGGCTTCCGCAAAATCGCGATTTACCACTGTCCCTAGATATAAATAATGCCAGCAGAAGCATAACAAAAATAATTTCAAATTCAGCAGCTAAGACCAGAAAGCCATGAATGAAATGAATTTAGTCAAAATTTTGCCTCAAAGGGCTGAGAAACGCACCGGAAGAAATAGATTTCAAATCTTGCTGTAAATGGTTCCGAAGTTGGAAGAGAAAAAAATCAAAAATAATTTCCAATGTTACTTGAAATTTTTATTAAAAAAGAGCTGGAATGTTGATCACGTATTGGTTGATGCAAAAACTTCTTTTGAACTCAGCGAAGAAATCCAGATACTGGCAAACGCCTTTATAGTCTAGAAGAAACTAAGAGAAATATAATCACAATTTATGCTTTGAATGATTGATAACACTTCTAAGCGCTAGAAAGATAACACAATAGACTTCAAAATCTACTCTAAAATTACTGTTAGCAAAACCACAAAGTTGTAATCCAAACAGACGATAATCGAAACATACTTAAAAAAAATTGTGAAACCATGAAATGACCAAAACAAAAATAATTTGTAACAAAGTTGTAGACCGCTCGAAGAAATCAAATAAAAGATCAAGAACAAAAAGAATACAACAGTTAGTTCACTATGGCTGAAAGCTTCTGTAGAAGCTGGAAAAAGAAAAAATAAACATAAGAAAATACATAAGAACGTTTCGACAACCGAACTGACTGAAACCACAAAAAAAAATATTTTCACTTAAAGTTTAACAAGTTTTCAGACAAACAGGAAAATCCAAAAAATCAACGGCACCAGGAAAGGGCCAAAAACTACTATCAAAAATTAATCTCAAAAAACTTAAAAATGTCTCTAAAAGATAGAAAGAGAGCATACACAAGGAGGTCGCTTCCAAATAAAAGAAAAGACCAGAGGGGCCAAAGAAAAGACCAAAGGGGCCATCCACATTCCACGTGGACAGCTTAGAGGGATGGAGGGGGGGGGGGGGGGGTAGTAATGTTCACGATCCATACAATTTTTTTAGAATGTAGGGTAACGGAGGTATTTTGGCCCACATGCATATTTTGGACCACCCGGTAACATTTTACGCATTTTATCTGATAAATTCAGTTAATATTAGAAAACTATGCATACAACATTTAATAACACACCTAGGAATCATACTACACTATAGTTTTCGACGAAAAACTGGCTCTAGGTAGTGTTATTTTGGAATTAGTTCATACATATTCAAAGTTATGGCTGAATCAACCCAAAGTCAAGAGGAAGTGGTAATATACAAGTAAAGGTCCGGAAGCTATTGTAACAAATATGTATGCTTTTGAAACAATTCGTTGTTATATTGTTGTTGTAACATCAATAAAATGTCATAGAAACAGTTTGTATACTCTAACATGTTGGAAAAAGTTAAAAAGTGGTTAAACGCATGGCCGAAATATGTTCGCCTCTTTCTGAAGCAAACATATTTTGGCCATGCCAAGTTTTGACATCTCTTCGATTACCGTTCGACCGTTGCACGTGAACGAAGAAGCAGCTTGTGACAATTTACAGGTAATTACTTCTTAATTTAATACATTTAACGATATGAAATTGGTTGAGAATGCCTGTCAGACCGCTATAAGCCAAATCATTTCATTTTTAGATGCCTAAAATTTACAGAAATTCACAGCAGAAGGATATTCTCCTCAAACCCATTATTTTTGCTCTAAAAATACCGATGATGATCTTAAATATAATTAGTCCGAACTATTTCCATACACGTCTGTAGCTATAAAGGTGGGCCAACGTAAAAATTTGGTGGACCAAAATATGTTTTTAGTACTTTGTAGAAATTTTTATATTTCTAGGATATTTTTCGATATATTGCATTGTTGAACGGTGTATATTAAAATAGACACTTAGTTTTTAACAGTGGTATAATAGAGTAGGTCTCCCAGCTGGTCTCGAGGTACGATGCTGGCCTAACAAGCCAGTTGTCGTAGGTTCGAGTCTCGGCTCGGGAGAGACTGTTAGTGTTAGTAGGATCGTAGCGCTGGCCCCGCAATTGTCCTGTACACTTAACAGTTGGCTGCGAAGTCTGTGTATAATAAACAGAAGGTCGAGTTCCGAATCGGAATGTAGCACCAAGGCTTTGCTATAATAGAGTAGGTATTTATGTTAAAAATTGTGTTTGTTTTTAATGAACTGTGCGAACACTTCCCAAAGCTGGCCAAAATACCCCCGTTATCCTATATGAGCAGTTGTCCACGAAGGAAAAGAGAAGGGGGTCAAAATCGTTAAAAATCTGTCCACGTGGAATGTGGATGGTCCCAAAGTAGACATTGACTCCAAATTCAACTAAAAGTGGTTATATAGATTTATGACGAAACTTAAACCAAATTCAACTGTGAGCACAGTAGTGTCAGGCACTTCTGAATGAGTTAAAACAAAGTTTATGAAAAATGATTTCAAGTTGTTCTATAAAACCTCTTTTAACTAGAGAAAAAAAAATCCTAACTCTTGAAATGTTCTTAACATGTCCTCAACATGTCTGGATAATCTTAAAAAAAACGAAAAGACCACAAATAAAACGATTTCAAAAACATCTCTAATATAGCTGACAAAAAAACATAACATCCGTGGAATTTGCGTACCTTCTACCCCTCATAAGTTGTGAACGTGGAATGGGCCGTTGCACACTGTTTCCAAAGCTGCAACAACGTGATCGAAATTATTTTGACCCACAAACATTGATTTTATAACCGTAACGTCTTCAGCAAAGTTCTTCCATCAATTATTTTCCATGTTATAGAAGTTGCAATTCCATGATTAATCCACTTAACAGTGAGGAACGAATTTTACTTTTCTCATTTTGAGATATGAAAATCAATTTTGTTCAGCAAAGTTGTGGAAAATTTTAAAAGAAACAACTTTGTTGAAGACGACATACTTTTATTTATCTATTTTAATTGACTTTTGTGCAGTTTTCCACAGATTGCCTCTAAAAATCTTTTTTTTTTCTCTATTTAACTTTTTATAGTGATTTTCTACAGTTTTTCAATGTTCTGCAATATTGTTTTTCGAAGAATGTTTATTTTTATTTCACATATTTTTTTTTTGCTGTTGACGATTTTACTAGAATAATGCGCTAATTTACACTAATCACTTTTTACTCAAAAAATAATGATTTTGGAGTCGTAGTGCCTTCAGAAAGATGTTCTATTATTCATTCATCATTCTGTAGAAGCTCGATTTTTTTATTAATCTATCTAAAAGTGAGAAAGGACTTTTATTTTTCTCACTTTTGCATATAAAAATCCACTTTGCTGAATAAAGTTTTAGTACATTTTATAAAAAAACAACTTTGTCGAAGACACTATACTTTTATCTGCCATTTTGAATGAGCTATTGTGAAGTTTTCTTAAAAACGCCCCTAGAAATCACTTTTTAATATATCTTTTCATAGTGATTTTCTGAATGTTTTCAATGTTCAACAATGTTATTATTAACTTTAATAAAACACCAGTTCACCGAAGAACGATTATTTTTATCTCTTATAATTATCTAGTTATGATGGATTTTTATTAAAAAATGCACAAATATCTACACAGGAGACAGCGAGAGACAAATGCCTATATCTGGATTGAATAATGTTTCACTTATACTTTAAAAAAGAAATAGCAGGGGGGATCTATCTGTGAAGCATCGTGTAACCAACATATTCGGCAATATGGCGTTTGTTTTGGTTTTGGTTCTGTTTGGTCACGAAACTGATCGATGTGAAATTTTATAGAATTAAAACGTTTTTTATCAAAACTCGAGAAACCGCGGAAAACTTTCACGAATGTGTTGTGCAGTGATTTTTTCCCCCATTATTGTTCCTAGTTACAACGTCATGGACCAACAAACGTCATGGACCAACAAACGTCATGGTTTGTTTTGTTATAATAAACAATATTGTAGAACATTGAAAAATTGTAGAAAATCACTACTAAATGTTATATTAAAAAAATTGATTTTCAGTGGCAATCAATAGAAAACTTCACAAAAATCCATTTGAATAGGCACAGGTGTCTTTGTTGAACAAAGTAAATTTTTATATACAAAAATGAAAAAAGTAAAATTTGTTTCTCACTGTTTAGTGGATTAATCACAAAATTGAAACTTCTATAAAATGGAGAATAATTAATGGATTAACCTTCCTGAAGACACTACGCCTCATAAATCAATTTTTTGGGATCAAAATAATTTCGATTACGTTTTTGCAACTTTGGAAACAGTAAAAATGAACCCAGTAATTTCCCTGGTGTAACCCAGTCTCATTAAATTTCTTGTTTGCTTTTCGTATACTCAAAATTATTGGTTGAGGGCAAAACCAAGTAATTCTGTTGAACAATTATTAACGGCTGATTAAAAAGATTGACTGTTGAAAGCCTCGAGTTGTTGGTAAAATGCGACCGTACTGTCGTGAATGTGATTCATTACATTTTTAATTCATTAGTGTTTTTTTAAATAACCTCTTTTCAAATGTAACATGTCTATATCTGTTAGTTACTTGTTTAAGATAAAACAAACAATTTCTGACTGCTGAATTCAAACTTATCGAAAAATTATCTTTAAAGATTATCGTCAACTCTATGGCGTTTTTCTGGACTATTCTAGTAAATTTGAAGTTTGTGCACTGTGGCAAGACAAAGTTTCGAAATGATTTTAAAACTAACTTTTGTAATGAATAACTAACTTACAGTTGCGTAAATTTATCGAAATCATCGGGTCTAAAATTGTTGCCGCAGTCTAACCAGAAGCCTGCAAAACTTATTAAACACCTTCACCGGGTATTAACAAATATGAGACCATGAATATGACCTCCAACAGTCTCTAGATGACGTAGTGTGTTACATTTGATTGTACAATTATGTGCTAATCGGAATGTTATATTGCTAATATCAAACAAACGAAAAAAAAAAATGCATTACACTCACACGGCAACGCTGGTTCGAAAACACTGAAAAATAAAACTCAAACGGACACGAGCCAGGCCGTCCGCATCAACGAATTTCAGCAAACTACTATAATGCGGAGATCTTGTGGTCACGATCAAACGCATCAGGCAGTAAATGACATCGTCGGCTTGGTCCCCAAAAAAGGCAAAAAAATTATCATTCGAAGTACATGTGTACATAGGGTACACGACGGTATTCTGGTCCTTCAAACTGGAACCAAGCAATAAGCGAGCAATGTTTACAACGGAAAAACAAAACATTTGTAATTAAATTATACTTAATAATCATAACCAAGTCAATTTCCGCTTTCGTCGTGTGGAAATTAGGTCGTTCAATGATTCCTCCATTCATACCAGACGGATAGGAAGAAGATCATTTCCCTTACATCAAGCGGATTTGAGACGAGAGACAGACCTAGGTGGGGGGAAGGAACGAATCTTCGCGGGGTGGTCTTCGGTCGTATTCATCACAGCATTTTCCGCACACGTCATCAACCCATTCGTTGTTGTCTGCCGCTGGTTTAACAACTTGATGAGCAGCATTTTTACGCGTTCCTGGAGCAGTTTTATGCTACTCATTTCGTTTAACACTGTACCACAACCCGGTTTCACCCCGTCAGGGGCGTTTCTGCTTTACGACGATAACGCGACTGGGTACTAAAAACCGAATTACTGCTCAAATCATACACAGGAATCGAGTCATATTCCTCCTACTGAATCGGAATAATAGTTTTCTATGATAGCTCGAAAAACCAAAACCAACAGCAGTAAGATAAAATCCTGCTTTTAATTGAATTATTTCAAACAACGGTATTTGTTGTTGAAACACAGGAAGGAGCATGGTTGCCCACAGGCCTAGCATAATTGTAAAACCATTTACTAAACACGCTTGCCGTTCATTGCCACTTGACTGAATAAAAAGCGAAAACATGCTCTGTTCACCGATTTGGAAATACAACCATTTTATTATTATTCCGTCAATAACCGCAAGCTTTTATCGCGTCGCCATGAATGCATGATTGTCAAATCAAATAAAATAAAATGGAATGGAATGAAATCGAGAGCAGAATATATTTTTAGCTCGCTCCGAGGAAAAAGTATATAAAACAGAATAAGTGTTGAAAATCGATTGTTGTCGGGGCTGTCAGACGTGTAACCGGAGGGCGACTTTAATCACACCTTTGAGCTTTTTGACCGTGTGATTTATAGGGATGTGTTTTACAGCTCAACGATGGCCGCGCAAAAGCTGATAGATTCCTTGGAAAACCAAACGCAATGGTCACAATACAAAAAGCGTATGCACTGGTGCAGTAGTGGAGGTTTGTGAACTAGTTTCATATCGCTAGTGGCACTCTGGTTGAAGGCTTCATGCACGTAAGGTATTATAAGATTTATGGCCCTGTTCTTGCTGCTTTACGACACCCATGGCCTGAGTTAATACATATTGCCCTCTGCGATGCAAAGCGTCATATGAACGTTAATTACATTGTAATAAAAGCCAATACCAGCAACAATAGGCTATAAAATTGAACGTTTTCAATGCGCTGCATTGTGTGCTGGCGTTCCACACTAGAATCGATAGATAAGGCAGATGAAACATCAATCAAATTGTTACCTATTGTATTATTGGCTACAAACAATAGTGATAATATAGTGGGTGAAAGGGTTGTAACTTATAATCTTTTGATGTAAGTTATAGACTCATAGTGCTTTTTTAATGTATGTCTGAAGGGCACTAGGTCTAAGAGAGCCACTACGACCGTCTTGTTGATTATCATTAGTGGACAATATATAGCGTTAACTGTGTGAACAATGTGGACACGACAGTGAAATCAGATAGAGGATTTTTAGGATCGAATTCCGGTAGAAACCTCACTTAATTCATAAGTAACACATAACATTATAGATATACAATTACTTCCATGTGGTTCTCTAGATGTGTTAGTGAGATGTTATGATACACATAACGCTGGTCGACAAAAGCGAAAAAAAATTGCTGCCCTAATACTCGAAGTAGCTGCCCTAATAAGATTATAGCTTTTTAAACATTCCTGTGAATTTTTGTGCCCCTAGCCATTATTAAAATGCGTCAGCTTACGTGAGAGCATAGTAATTGCTCGCCGGGTTCGTCACTTCAACGTTGTTTACGAGAAAACTCCTTTAAGTCTCTGGGAAAATGTTAGTGGCACGAAAATTCACAGGATTGGCTAAAACCCTAGAATCATTCATTTTTTTCAAGTGTTGAGCTTGAGCCCACCGCAAGGTTACAGAGCGAATAGTTAGTCGAGGAAAAACCCAGCACGGGCAGAAATGCTGCAACAGCGTACGAGAGCGAACGTGGAACGACATCGACGAGCAAGGACCAGTCAAAACTTAGTTCTTCAAAAGAAGAAGCGCCAACAAGAGGAACATGGTACAGGTTAACGACACTCGAAAGTTCTACGAGAAGCTGCAGCTTAAGCCGATATGTGCAGGAGCTAGGACGGCAACCTACGAATTCTAGTTCCCGAACTCCTAAAGATATATCTCCCAGATGGTCTCGAGGTACGATGCTGGCCTAACAAGCCAGTCGTCGTAGCGCTAGCCCCGCAATTGTCCTGTACACTAAACAGTTCTTTTTGTTCTCGATTATTTTCCCTCGGTCTGCCGTTGGTGTCGGCTAGGATTGAATCTAGACTAATTGGGTTGGTTGTGAGAGAATCACGCCACCCCACAACCTATGTCGGCGTTGGGATTCGAACCCAGGCGTCGAGCGTGGTTTACGTTACCAGTCTTCAGTTGGCTGCGAAGTCTGTGAACAAATAAATAGAAGGTCAACCTTCGAATCGCAATGTAGCACCAAGGCTTTGCTTTTTTTTACCCCTGAAGATAGAGATGGAGATTGGCCGGCTGAACAACTTACCAGTGGGCTATTAAAATATGGTTGAGGAACGCTGACTGAAACCGTGGAATAACGAGTACCTACCCGAGAAGTAGATGGAATGTTTGGTTTCCCCAATCTACAAAAAAGGCGATAAGCTGAACTGCTGTAATTAGCGGGCAATCACTCTGCTGAATGCCGCCTCAAAGCAGTTTGTGGGGCACTACCTGGCGGGATTCATGAAAGCCGCGACACTACGGATCAGACGTTCGCAGTTCGGCATGTTATGCAAGGCCTTTACTGCCGTTCTACGCATATTTGTCCCATGTTCCAAATCATGCAAACGAGAAAAACGATGTTAAAGTTTTACAATACTTTTACGCATTGCGTCAATGTGGTAAATGCAATTATGGGCTTCTAACCAGTTTCACCTTGCAATAGACTCAATAAATTTAGTTGAAGGTTTTTCGATTTAACACTCTTTTCCATAAAAATACCCACTGGGACAATAAGCCGAGAAATTTGCCTTCCTATAGATAATTTCTACGCATATCAGTCCCAACACGTGCATTCGATGTTTCCCAATACCAAGTTCGTACTGGGAATACAGGGCTGCTTAATCTTTCAAAATGTTCACGCTAATCTTGTTGTCTTTATACGCAAGTAATGATAGATGAGATGAAAGTTTAGTCAATTGAATAAGTATCAGATGACTTACCATTACAAAGGGGAATTGTTTTTTTAGATTGCCCATCCCTATCATATTTGAACGTTGTTGGGCTTTCACCATTTTGGCAACACACAAAAGACAGTTCTCGCAACTTCCAATTAGTATGAATCTCATGCGTATATCTTGTTATATGCTCGAAAAGGAAAAGCATTCAGATTACAAACCAGCAAACATGGCTTAGGTATCCCTAACAAAGATATGAACGTACCGCATTTAAATAATCAAACAAAGTGGTTTTCGGTACCGAATTTCTGAAACCCGTAATGCACCGAACGTTGTTAGGAGAAGTCTGTAGTGCTCTGTAGCATTTCACAAGTGTTAAGTATAGGAATTAATGGTTAGTGGGATGAAATAGAATAGAAAAAATCTATTGGGACAAATAAGTGTAGAAAATCATCGATGGGACGAACAGACTTGGTATGGTTTTTCAAGATTTTCGGAACAAACAATGTTATTTTTAAAAGTTTTTCAAAAATATACGTGAAAATAGACTCATTGGTGATGAAAAATGAAAATCGACCAAAAGTAACATGGGACAACTATGCGTAGAACGGCAGTTTATGAAGATGGTGGATGCGCACTTTGGACTGAAGGCCCCGGCCGGACTGGTCGTTATTATATTATTGAAATACAAAACTTCCGCCATTGCTCCTGGAAGAGTGCGCCGAATCTTTGAAAATTCCGTTGTGAATTGTTAACTTCAATCTGCTCGGTCCATGAAGTGGTCACGCAATTGAGAATTCCCGTGACATTTTTATTCTGTGCTGCCTAGCAAAAATCTTTGGAGGAATAAACCACAACCTACTCTACCCTGCTTCCCTACCATTGATATCCGAGTGTCAACGCGGATTTGTGAAAAACGTTCTTTAGTTTCCTTCAACAGAAATCGAGAACAACCAACTATTTCGTCTTCTCCAAAGCATTTACACAATATTGCTGTAGCGGAATTCAATTATTTGGGTTTTCCGTTCTGGATTATGGATTGGCTGCGCGCCAATTTAGCAGAGCGAACTGCCTTCGTCAACGGTTCGCATTTCCGCATCTTTTCCATCGTATCTAGTATTCCACAAGGTATATAGAACGATATAGAAATAGATGAACTACAACGTTGGTGACTTAAAAACGGAATGGAATTCAACATCGATAAACGTAAATCCATTACATTTTCTCGCTGGCTAATCGGAATCGATTTTCTATTTGAGCTAAAACCTTGCAACGTGTTACCTCTATCCCAGATCTCATCGTTGGTGAAGAGCACATTTCCATCACTCTTGCTGAAGTGTTCGCAGCTCAAGGATTTATTCGACGTAAGGCCAACGACATCGCTCTCAAGGCGCTGTATTACTCGTTGGTTCATTGGAAGTATTTTAGAGCATACATGTGTGGTCGCCATTCATACTACAAAATCATTAGATTGAAGAGAATACACATAGCTTTATCCGATTTACCTTTCATTACTTGCATGATTCAGGAGGAAAAAAACCTCAAAAATACAGACAAAAAAAAATCACCAGCCAAGTTTCACTCGCGTTCGCTAATACAACATTTTACTCGCCTCGACAGTGACTGCTCGTGAGGCGAGTTGCTCGTCTTGTGCCCTATAACAAAACCCTATGGACAGGAAATCGCGCATACTTTGGATTACGGAGGTAGCTCCGATCGAGTAAAATTCGTCGTCGCACCAAGTTGATCATCTACGGGACACTGATCAGACCGGCAGTCCTCTACGACCATGAAATATGGACGCGGTTTTCGAGCGCAAGGTGTTGTGCACCATCCACGGTGTACTGCAGATTGAGAATGGAACGTAGAGGAGGCGAGTGAATCTCGAAGTGTAAGAGCTGTAAGAGTAAGAAGTGTAAGAAATTTTTCTCAAGTTACTGTAATGTATTCGCTAGATGATCATTATATTATTTGTTACGAACAATTTTTGTGTGAAATCAAATCAAAACTTTTGCGAATCGGAAGAACGCGATATGTATTTGATCAAAATACGAGCTTTTGCGTGTATAATTGTAATATAAAGCTTCCATCAACCTCAACACCTAGATTTTGTCACCTATAACCTTTTCTATGAGCACAGAAGTCTCAACTCGTTTAAGCCAGAAGACCTTTTTATGTTTAAATGATCCTGCAGGTTGTAAGGGAAAGAAACGATTTTTGGCTATGATCCGCAATGGTTTTAAATTTAAATAAACATGCTACTATAGTAACCAAAGATTGCAAATCACGATCGTTCGAACGAAATTTCTTTAATCGATGCCTTTTTAGCACACAATCAAAATATATTAATTATGATAAAACTTACGTACTACTAATGATTTTATCCTTTTGTTTTGTTTGGATTAGTGTTTGTAAGTAATAAAATATTTCTCACGAAAGTTTTAGCCGTTCAATAGAGAACGCCTTCTCTATACAAAAATATGAAACAAAAACAGTTTTTTGTTTTCATTCCATAGTTACGGAAATCCGCGTCAATTTATATTCCAAATCCTGCAAACTGTAATATGACACTGCCAATACAGAGCATTGCTTATCAAGTGTAAACTTTAAATGGATTATCACTGGGTACTTGAAACGAATGCCTGGAGCTCTGAGTCTTGTCAACTCGAGAACGATATTATCAGTACCTTAGTGAGTCGCCTTCAGTGATACCTCTTATAACAATATTTAATTACCTTTATTTTGTTGCGACGATGCTGGCGTACGTCGTTGCATGACGCAAATTGTGGAATCACTCTAATGTCAATTACGGATAGTCTCTGCGAAACCTTCAGTATTATTATGCTAGAAATATCACTCTAACGAACACAGTTGCTTCCAGTTCAATTAATTGATATATGTCCTTCCAGGGTTTGTTATATTTATTTTTTTCTGTTCACTGAGTCTGCATCTCTAATGACTGGTTGGTAGCGAATTGCTTCCTTCTATAAAAACACACTTGCCTGTGGAACACTGGTCTGGTATTGGAAATTTCGTTTAAACGCTCGGCGAATGAATCGAGACAGAAATGTGAAAATGGATAATATAAATACATCGTAATAAACATTATAATAAATGACACCACTATTTTTCATTCGTTTGTTTGTCTCGATTCTTTCTGACGCTGACGGCTAGCTCAAAGACACGCTATCCATTCGCCCGTGTCGCTCTTTTCTCATTCATTCGCTCACTGCATGGGAGTTTATAGGGCTCCAGTTGTTCAAATACATATGAAAACGTGCCCCAGCGATGGTCACCTTATCACACCATACTCGACCCGCGAATCCACTCGGTTAGATGATCTCCCGCGCTCTGTTTCTCTGTCTTTCTCTCTTTCAACGTCACATTCACACCAATGGACATGAATCACGTTGCAAAGCGATTCGTTCCAATATATGTGGCGTACTCGTGGATTAATAATATTTACAGAGTGAATCAGAAAACCACACAGAAACAGACTGTCGTGATTGCTTACATGTAATATTTAGTGAACAATAAAAAAGATCTCCTTCTTAAAAAGAACTTTGAACCTTTCCTTCTAATAGGCAAAACGCAAATGCAAAATTAAAAAAGGCGCTCTACGACATGCAAACCGTAGCCGACGAATTTCACTGAAAACTCAAAAGAAATGCTAACAATTTCGTTTTGCGATGTCCTATGGCAACACTTAAAAAAACGGCAATAAGACGATGATGGTGCGAACACACGTAGCAATTTAGTGGCACTTTCAATATCACCTCGCTTCACCTGGTAGGTGCAATTCTCAACAGGCAAGAGCTGAGGGGAAAATAAATAATACAACCAATAGTGAACCAGTACGGAATTTGCATTTTCCTTCCCAACCGAATCTGGTGACGTAAGCAGCGAACTCAATGCACAGACATAGAACTGTCCTCTCGGCGGGGCACGCGTCGGTGCCGAAGAACGAAACGGGTACTGTAGTGAACACGGTTGTACCGTATATAAATGTTCTTTGTTTCCTTCTACATTCCACTTGGCAGTGATTTCGTTTTCCGAATGGTATGGGGCTACTACTGGTTGCTGCTTCCCGCTGGAAAATTGGGGCAGGTCAAATGGGACAAAAGACCGTTAAGGTGGCTAGTGGTATAAATTTCTGACTGTAGAATTGTCGACACAGCAATGAAACGCAAAGTTGGTCGTTGGTTCAGTTGGTGGATTGAATAAATAGACCATATTAAGCTCTTTGTTGAAGCACACGAAATCTTGATTCACACAATGGAATGAGAGGAAATATCAAAGCCCCGCGAAGACTCCTAACATCATGGGGAACGTACAGTTTCTGGTTGATGCAATTTTCTATGGAAGACAAAATCAATTTTGTCAATTTAAATATTAACTTGATAGGTATCCGTATACAATTTATCTGCTCTCATTCTTGACTACTAAAACGAGATAAAAAAGGTGTGTTCATTCAGCAATGAAGTTGGTTTAGAGTTTACTTAGGGGAACTGCTCCATTATTCATCTCATTGAACCGATATTCACGAAGAATGCACGAATTAAACAACAATTTTTTTATGAAATTATTGAACGAATAAACAAAATACGCTTACGTGCTCTTATAGAATCGTTCAGTATTGTATATTTAGTAAACTTAGCTAGATTTATCCTGAATTTTGTAAAACAAACCATTTTGCACAATGCTTCCTTATCCATCTCAAAACTTAAATCACTGCTCAATTATTCATCTTACGACGCCCCCATATTCATCACACTGCAGTGCACTGTTAATCATGAATAAATCACATTATCATGAATGAACGTAGCCGTAGCTCGTCGTAGTAGGTTACCTAGATATCCGCTGTAGTTGTTTACGTGCAAATATGGTAACCTAGGTAACCACGGCAGTGCTGTCCACTTATGTCAATTATGTCGGAATAATTCAACATTTTCAGTATGATTTGTTCGTATTAACAGAATTCGATTTGGCAACTTTTGATTGTCTTCAACGCAGTGAAAACAGATGAAAATACATACAGTTGAAACTTAAAAATTGCAGTAACTCATCTCATATATTTCTGCTTACTTCAGCTTATTTTTAGAAATTTGAGGTGAACATTTCAAAGATTAAAGTATTCTTAGTGTAGTGAGTGATTTTGTTTAGTGATTAAAATAAAAAGTGGTCCGCTAGTGATGAAAGAAACTTTGGTTGGCTGCTGAACGAGTCCCGTTGTAGCCGTATTGAACAATGCCCGGATTTTGTTTTCTGAGGTAGGTGATTGAAATAAATGAGTTTTCGAGTGCAGATGTCTGACTATTACATCAAATTTAGAGCTTTTAAGTGAGTTTTTGAGGATTCTACTTTACGAGAAATCTAAAGTGAACTAAGAAGAATCCATTCCATGGACTAGCAGATCGATTAAGTTAGAAAATATGCATTTTTTCCTGTTTTCAATGTGTTTTCATGTTGTATGAGATGAATATATGGGCTGAGATGAATAATGGAGCAGTTCCCCTATATGATCACGTTTGAAAAAAACATGAAGAAGATAAGATCGTATTACGATGCAGGACTTTGTGCCAGAGAAATCTATCGAAAACTTTAGCAAGCAAATAACTGTTAACGGATATGTGCTTGAAAAAAAATGGCGATAAACCTGATAGCATCGAGTAATGTACAACAAGCAAGCTTCCTCGGATAAAGAATTCGTAAAAAATTAACAACCCGAAGAGGGTAACGTCACAAACTTGCATAAACTTAACGGCAAAATAAACTGAAACTTTGGTTATAGTACACTGCTAATTTGGATTACGACAACACCATGTAGGAATCCACAACATCGCTTTTTTTAAATACCCATCACAAAGTGTATATACTATTTTAATAATACACAATAGTGCTATGGTGCTATGAATACTGCTATTTTGGTGCATGGTGCTATGAATACTGCTGTTTTGTTGGGTTGTCGTACCATTGTTGTCATCTTGTTGAGTCTTCAAAACATAAAGATCTGATCTCCTGAAAGGTTTAGAAAAACTTGAATATTCCGTCAACAAACATAAGCACGATTACGGTGTGATGCTTCCGATGCCCATGGAGATTAATATTAAATCCGGACTTCAAACCATTCGTTGATTGAGACAGATGTCTGGACTTCAAACCATTGTTAACTTCCGGATGGTTTTAAAGGACACTTTATTTCCACTACGAAGTATAAGGGAGGATTACTGGATTCTATTAATGACGAAAATTTTAGTCGAGACATCGTAGAAAGTATTGTTGAGTCTGTATAACTTCACATAGTAGAAACAAACACAACTAATTTCTTCTTAATCTCAGGCATGTACCGAACTTGTATGATTCCCTGACATTTCCATATTCCTGTAATTTCCCTCCTAATTTTCTTGGTTCGAGCGTTTTATTAGTTTTATGATTAGCGATATGGTTGGTCAGCAAAGTATTCATGAAAATTCATACAATTCATATTCATGTATTCGAGAGAGGTCATGTTTGGTAATCAAAATGTAAGGCAGCTTTGATAGTAAATCAATTATGCCGAATGGTGATACTTAGCACCATTAAATTGCATACAATTTATACAGGCTTGTCGACAACGTTAAATACATCAGTATAAACAGAGAAATGAAGGTCTAATATGAGTAACTGTTTATAGATGTGGATGAGAAATGTTGGAATAACTTGAAATGTTTTACTGTTATGCAAAATTTCTTCAAAGATTATACTGGTTGTAAATTCTTCACTCACACAGGTCTTCACTCTCCTGCAGAAATGCCGAGAGTACAATGTGCCCATACAACACTATCCTGCACGTTGTTCAACATTGCTCTAGAGGGTGTAATCCGACGAGCACGCATCGAAACGCTGGGCATGATTTTCAGCAAAGGTAGTCAACTCATAGGCTTCGCAGACAACCTCGACGTTATTACGAGAAACTTCGCGACAGCAATCTACGCCAGTTTAAAAGTGGAGGCTAGGAGAGTTGGACTAAAAATTACTGCGTTGAAAAACAAGTATATGAAAGGAAGAGGATCGAGAAAAACAAACATTTGTCTCCCACGGACGGTGATCATGAACGGCAGTGAGCTCGAAGTGGTAGATGACTTCGTATACTTGAGATCACTGGTAACCGCCGACAATACCACAAGTAAGGAGATCCAACGACGTGTTCAAGCTGGAATTCAGGCCTGCTTTGGTCTTCGCAGGACGCTTCGATCCAGGAGCAAGCGATCCGCAGGACACTGACGATGTAAAAACCCCTGATTAGAGTAGTCCTTTTCAATGGATCTGAAACCGTGAAGCTGCTCACGGAGGATATACAGGAGATAGTCAAAATTTTGATCAACTTTGAAGTGCTGTAACTTTGCCGAATATTGATCAATTTCAATAATTCGTACACAATTCAACTGGAAAACTTTTAAAACCTCTTTTTCGGAGCATAAATGTGTCACACGCTATATTTTTATGCAAACAATGTCCCTTACTATTGATTACTCTAGGGACTTCCGGATGAAAAATAACCATTTATCGATGAGTTCTTGACTGATTCCTGATCTTGATGAACCATTCGCTTCAGAAATAGTTTCGCCATCTATGCCTATGATGCAAATAAGCATTTTTATCAGATAACCCATTACCAACTCCAACCAAAAACTAGCAGATTTGACATGCCTACAGGAATTCAGGAATATTTTCTACATCTGATGATCTAGGCCACATTTGTGGTCATAAAACGAGACTAAAAGTTTCTCAGTCTCGTTTATGACCACATAAACGAATGGTGCTGGAATTATTAAAATCAAACGATATTTGGCAAAGTAACAGAATTGTAACGTTGATCAAAATTTTGCCTATCCTACTTATTTTGACTATCCCCAGTACGCGCTTTGGCCGTATTTGAACGGAAAGTGTTGCGGACAATATCTGTTGGAATTGGAATACAAATCAAAAGCGAAGAGTGGCGCAGGCGTATGAATCACGAGCTGCTGGCACTACTTGGAAAGATTCCCATTGTGCACCTGACGAAGATGGGGAGTTTGCTAAGGGCCGGACATGCCGCGAGGATGCCGGACAACAATGTGGGAAAATCGGTTCTTTTCAAGAACCCCACCGGCACCAGAAATAGAGGGGCCCAACCTACAAGGTGGCTTGACTAGGATGAAGCAGATCTGCGAGATGCCTAAGAAGTTAACGAAAACTTTTTTACAAATTTAAAGCAGAAACATTTTGCTTTGCTTACAGGAGTTTTATATTTATCTCAAACAACAATAGTTATATCGATCGAGAGAGTAGTTTATCATACATTTTTTTAATGTTTTCTATTGAAAAAAGGCGTTGTTAAAAATTGTGTCCCAGTTTTAAAAAATGAGGTAGATGTTTTAAGCTAATTGACGTATAATACAGACGTTTCCAATAGTTCGCGATATGTCACCATAGTCTCAATGGCAGTAGAAGCAAAACGACTAGTTGGTTTGTATATACAGCCCATGAATAAATGCGATAACTATCTACACAGCAGTAGCGTACTATCCTATTGTTGCCTGTGTGGAGCACGAGACTGCTTCTTTTTTGATAACAGTACGATACGACACGACAGCTGTATAGTCTCCTGGTAGCAGTGGCACTTTTCAAGTATCACATCAAACATGCATTCAGCCGGCGGCAAAGTGGTGGAGAGCAGCACTCAATTTGCTCACTTTCCGCCACCCACTTAGCAATGAATGCATTTCACTTATCTAAGCTGAGGTTGTGCACTCATCACAAATTACAGTTGGCAATAGTATGTACCTCTTCAGCCAAAAAAAAAAAAACAGTCTGACCATGACCATATATACAAAGGTACTCCGTTCAGTTGAGAACTTTCCAACGTTCCTCGCTTCAGCAGACTTGAATGGCGAAGTGCAAAAACAGCAAAAAAAAAGAAAGGGAAAGATTGCAAAAGAATGTCAATACTATACATGTTCACACGTTCCTCAACACAATCATGAAAAAATAAGCAAGTATGGAGCAAAACACACTTATTCGAAGCTCTAGTACTACTATAGATGGAAATGAAACGTAATAGAGTCAAACAACTAGATGGTGAAGTCCATTCTCACGATCTCTCGAACCTTGTGTGGGCGAATGAACTTTCGCTATTATCTCACAAAACGAAGAGTGCCAACTTTTGGGACGGCGAAGAGTAAGAGAATGAATGATTTACACATGGCATTGTAAAAGCGAATGTGTTAGTAAAAAACTAATTGAAAAATCGTCCATCATAAATAAAAAATAGTTTTGACAGTGTCAAAAACTTTAATTCTATACCTCATAGTTAGTTTTATAGTAAGTATCGTTATTATTTTTAGGACAACTGGATGAGCTTATCTGCTTTCATCAACACGAACAATTAATCAAAGCGTAATAGCAATAATCAGAGCATGGATATAACAGATTTTCCATTTTCATAGCTATCAATTGAAAATTGACGGTTTGCCATCCAACATGTCATTGTGAAATCTTGATTGATGATTATTAAGCATTATGCTTGTTTAAAAAATAATGAATTTGAAAATCAAGTATCGATGTAACCTATCTGTTGTTATAATGCAAGAAAAGTATTTAAATTTGAATTTTCACTATATCCTACACCTTGCACTCAGATTGATTCCCTATTTCGATGCTTTCCTATATTTCTCTACACCATTCGCAAACATCATACAACTTATTCCGTCTTGTTTCACTTACAAATCAACTGACACCATTCACTTGCGGTTGCCCTACGCTAGCGAAACGGCCAGTTAGTGATTCCTAACCGAAAGCCCAGTGTCCCACTCTTTCGTCGCTCGATGTGCCACCGTTCTCTCTTTTGCGCTCCCCTGACAAATAAACCGATTTGAATTTTCTTCTCTTCAATTTTATAAGAATGAAGATTCATTTCAATGTTATTGATACACAACGGTAACATCTTCTTTGCACACAGCGACACAAAGCATCAAAAGAATTCGTCTCATGCTCTCGTCCTCACTCTCCCTCTCGATATCGATATGCGTACACACATCAGCACTACCGGTTGGTTTCTTCCTCTCCCTCTCTCTCTCAGAATTTCTCTGTTGTCTCGCACTTCCACTTTTCATACAAATTTATGAAACAATTGAAATAAATAATTGAAAAATCCGAAAACGCAACCAATGGACGAACAACAAGAAAACAATGAAGCAACAGAAAGCAATAATCTAAACAAACTAAAATTAACACCGTTTATGATCTGTGAAGAACTTGCTAATTACACTTCAATAATACTGAATGCTCTGGTATTGCACATTTAAATCAGTAAAACAGCACCGCTACATAAGGATCTAGAACGAATGCAACCGCGATCGGCTTTTGCTGCTCGATGTTGTTACCACGACGAGATCGAACACGGCATTGATGATGTGTGCTGGCGCGGCTTCATCGCGACCATCGGAGTATGAGAATGAAATTTCCACAATACAGCAAAATAACCGACCGAATTGAGCGTGGTTTGGCCGTTGCTATACCACAACTGAGCAAGAGTTTGTTTTTGAGCTGTCGATTCATTCACTCGACGAATCTCCGTTGTTCGTTAGTATTTCGAGAGAACTATCAAGATTGGCTCTCTTCGAACACTATTTTGTAGTTAACATCACCGGAGAATACACAAATGTGTAATCAAATTTACCGGCAGCGCAGAAAAGCTCTCTCCAGCACATCTTCTTTATTCACTCGTATACGATATTCATTCTAATTTGCATTAACTCATCACTTGAAGCGAAGAGGTCGTAATGAATTTGTCAAACAACATCTTTCCCACTGGTAGATTTAAAAAAACATTTTCGCTTTTATTCTCCTTTACGGCCGTATCACATTCGTACGAGTGTCAGAAATGTATATTCCCGTTTTCGAACGTTCGAACCTCCCTTTATCCAACTCAAAGGTATAACATTCCACAATTCGGCCACAATTTGTTTTCTGTACTGAGATACATTCTGTAAAATTGAAAACTACCCTCTTTTTAAACAATTTGTTAACCAGCTGTTAGAACCGTTAGAACTGAAGTCTTGAAAGAACACATGCTTGTAAAGGCAACAGTACCGTACAGTACAGGTGGAGCTGGTCTATCATTGCACTGGTACTCGGTTAAGAGAACTGGAGGGTAATTTCAACGTACTATGTTTCAGTGTTTGCATAGCAGCTACGTTTACGAGAAACGTTGCAAAAAAGTTCAATAAAAAAATATATTTTGGAACAATAGCGATGTAATTTATTACTTTATTCGGTGGCAAACTCAGAAGTTTTGTCTTTTTCGTGCAATTGGTTCACTGACCTTCATTTTTCTGCCTGACTTCAAGCCAATAGTAGTTCTGTGCGCCGCCACGCCGCGCCGCCGCCGCCGAGGAAATTTTTACCGCGCCGATAGTGATTGTGTATGCTGGATTTTTTCCTGATTATAGAAATACCGCAAATCACAGCCGATAAGGAAACACTCGTATATTAAGTAACGCGGAATTTAGCAATTCTTAATACCCCTTCACCCTGACGTAACGCAATTTTGCATGGTGGCCTCACCCAGTGTAACACTTCGCTAAGTACCTCCCCTGTATTTACGTATTTACGAAGGGTACGGGACACGAGACATATGGACGCTAGGCATATGGATGTTAGGCATAGTATGCTAGGCATACAGACGCGAGGCTTAATGGATGTGATGCATAATGGATACGAGGCATACTGCCATATGGCATAACGGACGCGAGGCCGAATGGACGTGAGGCCGAATGGACGCGAGGCCGAATGGACGCGAGGCCGAATGGACGCGAGGCCGAATGGACGCGAGGCTGAATACGATATACCAATTATCATGACTATGTGTTCCAGATTTGCAACATACATTCCGCAGCAGAGTCTATTGAAAAATATGTTGCACCCTTGATGATTGACAAAAAGCGTCATTCAATGAATTCTATATTTAACTCAGATATTTTTTTCTCTACGTATGTAGTTTAAGCGTAAATATATTCCTAAAGAGTTGAGGTTGGGCATTATATTATTTCAAAACATGCGGCGCAGACGCATAATCGAGGGCAAGGAAACGTGGCGGCACTAAGCTGCCGTGGTTTCCACAGTCCGTGCCGGCCGCCAACCCGCCGTCGGAAGCGGCGGTCTCTTGCACACAATCGACTGATCTACAGATTTGCTAGGTCTACTCAAACAGAGTTTCTTTCCCTTAGTTAAGTCCGAACGAGTGGTAGCGAGTAAGGACATCATTCGCTCGAACAGCGAGTCAGCCGAAGGCCGCGAGTGCATTGCTTTCTAAATGACATCCTAGAGCGAAATACATGTTATTTAAAGGGGCTGTGATGATGACGATAATACCGTATTCCGCCTCACTTCCCATCGGCCTTGTGTCTTTTCGGCCTTGCGTCCATTCGGCCTCGCGTCCATATGCCTCGTGCCCGTATGCCTGCCATCCATTATGACTAGCGTTCTATGCCTTGCGTCCGTATGCCTTCCGTCTGTATGCTTAACGGGTTGTTCCCTAAGTGTAAATTATTTTAATTTGTGGAAATTTGATACAATATTTGACATTAAATATTTAGACTTTAGTCTTTTTTATCGAGAGATATAAAGAATTTCGAAGTCATTATCAATAATTTGCACCGGGCCAGTTTGCTTCGAGAATATTGTTTCAGTTATTATATAAGTTTATATGTTTATTTTTATTTTTTATTTTTATGTAGACGTATGAGCAATCCGGGAATGTTGAAAAATTAAGAAAAAATGATTGGTGGTTTTTCATCTATTTTTTGGTAAAGATTCTAGTTTTCTCTAGAATACTGTTTTTTTTTAGATCAATATTGGGGTTTGCAATCCCGAGAACGATTTCCCGGGATTCCCGGAATTTCTGGAGTAAACTTGAATAAACTTTGTTCTTTAATTGATAATTAAATTGTAAACGATTGTTTGAAACTTTTTATTAATAAACATTATTTGAAATCTCATTTTTTCTAAGGATTTTTTCCTTTCCCGGTTTCCGGGAATTCCCGGGAAATGAGATTTTTTTTTCCCGTTTCCCGGGAAATCTATTGTCGGGAATATTGCAAACCCTAGTCAATATGTGAGAATTCACTAAAAATCGACTATGTTTTTGCTGAATTCTCCTTACTTTGTTGCTTGAACGTTAAGGCATCGAAAGAAACACTTTCAGCTATTTTCCATTACTATGGTGATATTTGCGGATTTTTCGGTCAGAATGGATCGCTTTCGACCCATCATATTTGAGGGTAATTTTCATAGTAATGACATCACATAGTTCATGTGATTTTGTTGCTTTTTTCAACGCTATTTCGAGCAAACAAAAATTTCCCAGATGGTAATGAAGAATCTGTGAAGTTTAACGAAAAACTCTATTTGAATGAAAAAAGTATCCCATTTTTCAGTTGTTCCATGGTCAACCTAACAAAATATATGAAAGTTGAAAACAACCCTCTAACGTAAGATCAATCGAATTTTCCCAAAGTCGGTCTACGGTTATCAAAATGAACTCATCGACAAACTATCTATCTTTTTTTTCAAAACTGAACGTCTTTGGAAATAGTGTTCCTTGCAATTTTTTTGGGATTTGCACTTGTTTTACTTTCTCTGCTTGGTTTATTATTTTCTTTTTGCTAAATTGTTTATTTACTTGATTTCTTACAATTTTTATTTCTGGTTTTGACATCATGTCAACCCTGACGCATATTCTTTTATTATCGTTGAATTAAAAAAAAAAACCGAAAATGAGAGTTCAAAGCACACATTATGCGCATTCATAAGTGGTAATTAGTGTCACGCCGATACACGCCGCCGCCGCCGCCGATATAAGCCAACGGCGTCACCAATCTAGGCAATAGTTACCATCCACCTTACACTAAAAGACATCTCGTTCGCAAATTTTCTAATGCAAAATTTTTCGAATTTATGCACTGAATGAATAAAAATTCTCATTGTATTTTTTTCTGAAACACTTATGCTATCAAAACGATGAATTTGCCTGCTACTCTGAAAATATTTCGCGTTTGTAATTTCGGCACAGTCTTATTTTTCAACACAATTCATACTACTACATTTAAACATCCAGAGATACTAGTTTAAATTTCATCATTTTGAGTAAAATCCCTAATATTGAACAGATTTCGCCTGTCAACTAGCACTCGATCTAAACAAACATACACGCCAGTTGGCTTACATTTTTTAAAAAATTCTCCTAATTCTTTTTGACAGATACGTTGAGCTGTTGTTTTGTTTTCTTGAATTGCGTTTTCATTGAAAATATATTACGAATAGTCAATTAGATTGTATGGATACGGTTAAAGATCTCACGACGAGCCGGTGCATAATCTCGCAAGCACCGGGAATGAAAGTGGCAATTGGGCCGGCTCAATTGCTGGATTTGTCGCTGAAAAAATTTTGTTGTGAATGCTTCACATTTGAAACCAGCATCGGTTTTGCGCAATCCGCAGCGTGATTTGCAGTCATCTCTGTTGACGGCAGCTGTCGGAATTATCTCAGTATTCTAAATCTCTACTCTATAATAACCATACAGGTGAGTTTATATATTGAATAATCTCTGTAATCTGTATGTAAGAGTGAATGAAGCAGGGTATACAATATAGTTAGATTTGAATGAAGAGAAAAATAAACTCAGTCGCGTAGACGGCGGTTTAACTTTCATACATTGATTACATAGATTTCTTTATATTATAGCGTCAAATACATAAATATTTATTTTGAGTTGGGTTTCAGGTAACCAGGTAGTTCATCAACGATACAGTCAGATGCATAAGAAATATTGTCGTGGAGAAGGTTCGCTGCAAGACTTTAATTGTGTAAGAGTTTCGGTATTCCACGAACTAGAATACAATATCGTCTAAGCGACAAATTACGAACATAACGGTTTCGTCCAGAACAGTGTTAACTGTAGAGGAAGAGAATAAAATTGTCCACTGGTTGTTTTAGATACAACGAAGAGGATTTTCTGTCCCCATTGACAATTCGATACATAAAATATTCAGCTACTTAGAATCAAACCCCAAACCAAATCCATTTCAAAATAATGTTCCAGGTAAAGAAATACATTAACTAATTTGTTCCTGGAGAAGATTACTATTTGCGATAGTGGGTCTTTTATTTGTAATCTCGTATCATGTCATATAAAAATGAAGAGAAAGAAAGAAAAAATATTTTAAGTAAGAAAGCTGGTTTTGAAGTTTTTTTTTTCAAAAACACCCAGCGCTCACAATTAGAAAACCAGAAGCAGTAACGAAGGCCAGTGCATGTGTGACTGAAAAAGATATAAAACCTAAATTAATCCACCTAGCGGTCAGACCCAGCCTTTCTCATTCAAACTTTTATTTGTAAAAATAGATTTACATGAACGCTTCAATCCAATAAATGTATATTAACTCTTTAGGTTCTAAAATATTGATGTTGTAATCTATACATATAAAAATGCAGTCCGGTCTGTCTGTTTGACCCATATAGGCTCGAAAACTACCAAACCGATCGACGTGAAAATTTGTATGTAGGGGTTTTTGGTCCCGATAAAGTTCCTATGATAGTTTGAGACCCCTCCCTCTTTTAGAAAGTAGGGGTCCAATACAAATGAAACATACAAGTTACCGTCGGACTCGTCGCGGCACCGGAACACACCTGTGCACCGAACAGCGACACATTTTTTGCAGTCACAGCATATAGATCAGGTAATAGGTTGCAGGCTTGCATATTTTTAAGTGCGATCGTGGGATCGATGAAATTATTGTTACGAATAAAAGTTAGTTCTGTGTAGACACTCCAAACGATAGGTCGCAATCTTTTTTAAAAAGATATCACCGCAACCACGTTGGTAACTGGCGCCCGAATAGGGACCTCAGTCTAGTAATTGAATAAGCGTCAAATCGCGAAGCTGTTTCAAGCCCCGAGTTAAAACGGACTCCAAAGACCGGACCAAAGTCTAATCAACGTCAAATCGTTCGAGTTGCGTCTCTGGAGCAAGGCGAAGAAGCACACTGGAAAAACGAGGAACCCTACACCCGCAGGAAATAGGACTAAGGATCTAAGCGTTGTCCCGCGACGCAAACGATGCGTTTTCTTTTAGTACTGTAAGTAAATAAAATTCTTTTTCATAAAAAATAACCCTAACAAGTAGTATAAGAAGTGCAGTGAAGAGAAATTAACAAGATAACAAAAATAACACGAAACTGCTTGCCGCTAGTTTCGAAATACATAAGCTCTACTAATTCAGAGGTGCTAGCCCTCACCGGCGGTAAGCCAACACTTGAAATATCACAAAAGTGCGCGAGTGTACTAACATAAATTCACAACCGATAACTCGCGAATCGAAAAAACATTAAGTTAAACATTCAGTGATTAAGTTAACAAATTATTGCTAAGAAAGTGAACTTTTAGTTCTAACAGTTAAAAATTGAGGCGTTGGAAGGTTATTTTCAACGCCTATCACTCAAAATGGAACCGGCACCAGCACCGGCACCACCAGCACCGTCTCCTCGTTTTGCTATCGACCCGACGATTAGTTTTCATGATCGCGGGCGAATACCAACAATCGTGACTGACTTGCCAGATTTTCACGGCAATGCGAAAAATTTATCGCAGTGGATTCTAGACGTGGAGGACATCTTGGAGTTGTATGACGACCTCCGAGACACATTCCACATCCGGAGAAAAATCAAGGATGAGGCAAATGACATACTGATAACTAACAACACCCCCACAAATTGGGAGAATATAAAAGAGGTTTTACGTCTGTATTATGCGGACAAACGAGATTTAATAACTCTCGATAACCAACTAAAGGATATGATTCGAGGTCGAACCGAATCAATCGAGACATACTACAGCAGAATCCAATCTGCAATCTGCCCCAAAAACCGCAACACCCATCCATCCAAAATCCACATCCAAAATTAATTAACCAAAACCATCCACCGAATCCACCACCAATTACACACATCGGCACAAATTCCAGGCCAATTACAAGAAGTCTATAAAAAAATCTTTAGTAGACCCGGTCTTTTGAAAGTAAGATTCACACAAAATATCCTAACCGACGTGATTGATCCAGATGAACAAGATCGAATCATACAGCGAATACACGAAAGAGCACACCGAGGTATAGACGAAAATAAGCTCCAAATTTTGCGTGAATATTATTTCCCGAACTTACGGAAAAATTAAGAAATTTTATACGCACTTGCGACTTTTGTAATATATCAAAATATGACCGACACCCCTTAAAAATTCACTTAGAAGAGACACCGATTCCAAATTACCCGTACGAGATAATACACATTGATATTTTCGAAATTAATGGACAAAATTTCCTTTCGAGCGTTGACAAATTTTCTAAATTTGGCAGAATGATACCTATCCAATCACATCATGTTTCTCACGTACGCAAGGCTTTCGAAGATTCCATAACATCAAACATCATCCCATCCATAGTAGTCACCGATAACGAAAGAACATTCTTGTCTCCAGACATAAGAGGTATAATGCTAGACCTCAACATCCGAGCCTACGTGACACCAAGCAATAAATCTGAAGTGAATGGACAGGTTGAAAGGTTCATTCTACGGTAACAGAAATGTTCCGCATCGAAAAAACCCTTCACCCAGAATATCCCTGTAGAAGGCTAATGGCCATCGTAATAGAAAAATATAATAACACCATTCACTCCACTACGAAAAAAACGCCTAAGCAAATCCTTTTTGGAATATCCAATAATCCCATATCCCCCGAAATTATCGACGGAGTAAGAAATTAATCTTACGACGAAGTTATAGTTGAACTTCGAGAAAGGCAAAAAAGGCAACTACAAACACACAACCAAAAGCGACAGGCAGCACCACAGCTAGCAATAGGCCAGCAAATTTTAGTCAAGGACAAAGTTTTCAAAAGCAAACATAAACCAATATTTAAGAAGCACTTTGTACAAGCCAATAACAGAGTAACAGTCCAAAATCAGCTAAATTCCAAGATACACAAATCAAATGTAAAAAATTTGAATCTACGCGAACTCAATTAACTGTACATCCTCTTCCAGACTCTCAACCATTCTCGCATCCTTGCAAATCCACAACTTGAATCAATCCCCGATTGCCACCATAGAAGTAGGACAACCGAAAATCATCGAAGGTGCCACAAAAATTATCCACAAAATAAACATCAGCGCAATAGAATCCTCTATCTAATCCATAGAAAGATTAATTCTACAAAACAACTTTTCTTCTGACCAACTAATCGAACACAAATTGAATAAGATCAAAACAAATTTACTACAGATAAAACCCAGACACGAAAGAAGACCCAGAAGATGGGATGCTTTAGGTAGAGCCTGGAAATGGCTAGCAGGATCGCCAGACGCTGACGATCTCAGATCAATAGACTATTCCATGAAACAGTTAGTAAGTAACAATAATGGACAGACCACAATTAATACTGATCTTATACAAAAACTAAACGACATTACCGATTCACTTAACAATGTCACTTCCGTTGACGCTCTCAACCACCACAGCCTTTCCACTGAAATAGATCTAATCAGGGTTGTCATTAATCTAGATATAATTCAGGACGAAATTGAATCAATTCAGAACGCCATTATGCTATCTAAATTAGACTTAATCAATAACCGAATCTTAAATCCTAGCGAAATCAAAATGATCAGTAGCAGCTTAGAAGATCAGGGAATATCAAGCCACCTCATGGGTAAAGCACTCAACTTTGTGTCGACAGCGTCCATCACCAACGGCGAAGTAATCATGTACATCGTCAGCATCCCGAACTTTAGCAAAACCTCATTCCAACTACTCCACGTGGAAGCCATCGTTCACAACGCAGAACAAATAGCAATCCCAGGTAAATTGTATCTAATGAAGAATGAGACACTCTTTCTACAAACAGGACCATGTAAAAATCTTAGCTCTTGGACGATCTGCAAAACCACAGACATCAAGGACATTTCGGCAGACTTATGCCTAAGTAAAGTCATTAGAGGCAAGTCAGGAGAATGTTCCTACGAAATAGTAGCAAGACATTTACCAGTACTAGAAATGGGTCCAACGACACTGTTAATTAACGATGCGAATGGAACACTATCCAATACGTGTGGTATCGCTAATAGGTCACTAAGCGGCCCGTATCTCATAACCTACACAAATTGTTCCGTATCTTTTCAGAATTTTTCATTTGCAAACAGCGTTGTTCAAGTAGTGGAACATATAATATTCACACCCACGGTTAATCTAAATATTACCAGACTCCACACATACAAATCATTCGATGTTCAAGAGGTCCACGAGTTACATCTGCAAAACATCAAGAAGCTGGAACACTTAAAGCTGACAGCGATTCATGCCTCATGGTTAACATGGGGAGGAATTTCTTTTACCACATTGGCAATATTAGCTCTGGCATTCTATATTTTTGTTAAATCACAGCAAAAAGGAACTTCAATCCAAATATCAAATGGAGGAAAAAGTCAACCCGAATCAGCGGCCATACACTATTGCAAACCACGGAAGCATTTGTTCGAGAAATTTGCACAATCAGGAGGTTGTTGAACCAGGAGGTCCAACACTTAAAGGGGATGCAGTTACCGTCGGACTCGTCGCGGCACCGGAACACACCTGTGCACCGAACAGCGACACATTTTTTGCAGTCACAGCATATAGATCAGGTAATAGGTTGCAGGCTTGCATATTTCTAAGTGCGATCGTGGGGTCGATGAAATTATTGTTACGAATAAAAGTTAGTTCTGTGTAGACACTCCAAACGATAGGTCGCAATCTTTTTTAAAAAGATATCACCGCAACCACGTTTGTAACTTACATTTCTGCACAACTCAAGAAAAAAACAAGCAAATGAAACCGAATTTGGCATGTGGATGTTTAAAGGGCAATAAATATGTCCATAATGGTTCGACGCCCCTCCCTGTTCTGGAAGCACATGTGTCTGCACAAATTTCTGCACATCTCGCGAACTAATCAACTAAATGGGACCATATTTGGCAGGTGAATGTTTTTAGTGGTAACAAATATGTTCCATAATCGACCTCAGGCAACATTTTGGATTGTAAGATAGCAACTTCCGGTTTCTGGAAAACAGCCTAAAATGGACGATTTCCACCCAATATAATAATATCCGGATAAAGAAAGATACACAGGAGCTAAAATCGACCACAGATGCCATTTTAAATTCTAAGATGGCGACTTCCGGTTCCTGGGAAACAGCGGAAAATGATCGAATTACACCCAATATGGGTGTTTCTTCAACCATAATGACGCTCAGAGGTCAGAAATTATTTTAAATACCATTTTGAAATCCAAGATGGCGACTTCCGGTTTGTGAAAAACAGCCTAAAATAACCAAATACCATCCAATATGAGTATCCCTGGAACCAGAATAATGCGATGAGCCAACAATTGACCTCAGGCACCATTTTGAATCGCTAAATGGCAACTTATAGGAAACAGTCGAAAATGACCAAATAATACTCAACATGGATATTAACGTAATCGAGATGATGTATAGAAACCAACCATTGACCCTGGACACCATTTTGAATTTAAAGACGACCACTGTTAGTTTCCGGAAAACAACCAAAATAACTAAATACCTCCCAATATGAGTATTTCCGGTGTCAGATTGATGCCAGAAAATTTGCTGAAAATGACCGAATACCACCCAATATGAATATATTCAGAATTAGGGCGATGTACAGAAGTCAAAAGTCGAGGATGTTGTCATTTCGATAAAACCAATCATTTCAAACGATTTGTCTATTGACTTTGATCATATCCTATGGCCGATTCGTCGTGCATTTGCAGACTTTAAACACATCGCAAGGAATTAATGAATTTGGAACGTTCGAATAGAACAAAACCACATTTTAACTTTCTGGAGACCACATATATCAATCAAAGCAGGTATAGTTTTAGATAGCCTTTGAATTTTTTTTCTTTTCATAACTTTTCAGCCACATATCAAATTGTTATGAAGTTTGTTATTTGTAAGTTTGAGAGATGACTCGTTCGTATGACACTAGTTATGTTTTTAAATAAGTCATGTAATCTTTGAAATAATAGACTTTCGTTGTTATATTAACAATTTAATACATAACGGTGGCTGAAGTTAACGTATAGGGCAGCCAAACTTTGAAACCACGTGTTCAATCATAATTCATCAGTTAACCCTCAACTAGCCCGCTAATCTGATAATAATATAGATCGAATCGGTTGTGTAGTTTCTGAGATAATAAAGTTTCGTGATTTTCACATTTTGGTACTTTACAGACGAAGTTACAGTACGATTATAGTAAAATTCAATAGGGTGTTACGAGGCAGCTAGACTTATTAGTTGACACTAATTTTATGAAAATCGGTTCAGCCATCTCTGAGAAACATGAGTGAGATTAAGTAGTCTTTAAAACACGTTTCTTTTCATAACTTTTGAACCACAAGTTCAATCTCTATGAAATTCAAAAGTTAAGGGTATTTTAGGTAACCCGTTAATTTGAAACCAATTATGTTCAAATCGGTTGTGTAGTTTTTGAGATAATGATGTTTCGTCATTTTTACATTTTGATACATAACCTCTAAACTAAAAATCCGATTACAATGAAATTTAATAGGGTCTTTTGGGACAACGAGACCTTTCATTTGCAATTAATTTGATGAAAATCGGTCCAGCCTTCTCTGAGAAAAGTGAGTGAGAATAAAAATCTGCACATACACACACACACACACAGAAAATGCTCAGCTCGTCGAGCTGAGTCGAGTGATATATGCCATTCGGCCCTTTGGAGCACTTTTATACTTTCGGTTTTGCAAGTGATTGCTATACCTTTCTAGGACACTCACACACGTACACACCCCACACATATATACACCTATACATGCATACATGCAGAGAATGCTCAATTCATCGAATTGAGTCGAGTAGTATATGACATTCGACCATTTGGATCACTTTTCTACCTTTTAATTAGCCAGTGATTGTTAGGAGAATGTCAACATGTTTACTTTCATTATGTGATTTCACATTTTTATGAACAACGAACAAAGTTACAATCCGATTACAATGAAATTCAATAGCAACCTATTGGGCAATTAGAGCTTTCATTTGACATTAATTTTGTGATCAATCAAAGAAATAATTATCGGTTTCCGTTATACTCTACTAAATTTTTTGGAAATAAATATTGAAATTTGAAATTTCAATATTTATTTCCAAAAAATTCAGTAGAGTATAACGGAAACCGATAATTATTTCTTTGATTGATCTCAATCACTCTGCTAAGACGCTCGTTATAGATTTTCTAGATTAATTTTGTGAATATCGGTTCAGCCATCTCTGAGAAAAATGAGTGAGTTTGAACAACCTCAGGATAACTTTTCTTTACATAACTTTTGAACCACATGTTCAATCATTACGAAATTTAAAAGTTAAGAGTTTTGGAGACAGCCCGATCATTTGAAACCAGTGAAAAATTATTGAAATCGGTTGTGTGGTTTCTGAGATATTGATGTTTCGTGATTTTTACATTTTGATACATAACCTCTAAACTAAAAATCCGATTACAATGAAATTCAATAGCAACCTATGGCGCAACTAGACCTTTCATTTGCAATTAATTTCATGAATATCGGTCCAGCCATCTCTGAGAAAAGTGAGTGAGAAAAAAAAGTTGCACATACACACACACACACACACACACATACACACATACATACATACATACATACAGAAAATGCTCAGTTCGTCGAAAGGGGTCGAGTGGTATATGAAATTCGGCCATTGGGACCACTTTTATACCTTTGGTTTTTCCAGTGATTGCTATACCTTTCTAGGAGAATGGCAAAAATGGTTTCAAACCGTGCTTGATTATTTCACCGAACACAATTTGATAGATGCATAGAATGATGCCTCAAGAGTCATTAATGGCGATGAAACAAAATTCTTATTGAATGCATGTCCGTCACGAGCAATTGCCACGAGGAGACATTAAAAAAATCTGAGGTGCCCGATGTATCTCAAAATCACTTCTTGTTTTTATTTTTTTTTTCAGTGTAGCGTTCTATGTTCAGTTGTGAAGTTCTATTTTTTCAATATTTTCAAATGACAGTTCAGATAATTTTCTAAAAGTTATCCAATGGCAACCTTCCTCTGTCTCTCGTTATTATTTAGATATATTGATATATAAGATAAAGGCTTAAATACTTCAAACTTTTTCTAAAGTTAGTACAGATAAATTTACAAAAAAGTTCGCAAAACTGCTTGGTTCAGTAAGGCATACACACCCATAAAGTTTCATTGAATTCACCGAGGATGCTGCCAGCCCAAGGAAAATTGTACCCAACAGGAAAAAAATCTGCAAAAATAACAACATATTGAAATAATGATTCCTTGGCAGATTTTCGATCTGTGGGCACCAATGAAGATGTTAGAAAAAGTTTCGCGCGTTGCAAAATGCACATTTTGATACACACTCCCGGTTGGCAAATGACTGGACACGTGTAACTTGAGCCCCTAATGTGGCCATTCACCTCTGTCTAGCAACTCCTATCCCAACCTCCACGTAGTGCCGACCGGAATACGAGTAACCTTAGCGGAGATAAAGTAACCAACCCCCGGTGGAAACTATGGTCGTATGCTGACTGGGAAGTGGGTCGTACGCGGCTGCATCCCCATATTAGAGGCGGCGTACAACAGCGTCTGACCCGGAGCGGGCGGCTTAATCATGGAATGCTGTATCCCGCCAGCTATACCTAAGATGGCAACCCCATCAGCAGGATGTAGGAATCGCGACCCTGGTAAGGTAGCATACCGAAACCTTTCTTCAACCACGAACAACGAATTTAGAAATACGGAACAGATCAATCGGCAAAGACCTAGGCTACGAACACGAAAAAGAGAAAGGTTGCTCGAGAACTACAGCGACATGAAGGCGAAATCGCAGCGATTCAGGAGGTTCAGTGGCCAAATTCCGGAGAAAGGGAATACCGTGCAGTGGACCCTATTGCACGCACTTTCAAGTACCACATCTACTACAGTGGCGAAAAAGCAGCGGAACGTGACGTCGGTTTCGTAGTGCTGTGACATCAGAAAACAAGAGTCATCCGGTGGAGGCCCGTAGATGACCGTATATGCGTGTTGAGGATTAAGGGCAAATTCTTCAACTACAGTTTAATCAACACCTACGCACCGACAAACAACAAATCCGATGAAGTCAAAGATGAGACAAGCTTGAGCAAATCTATGACGATTGCCCAAAACACGACGTAAAAGCCGTCATCGGAGACGCAAACGCACAGGTTGGGAGGGAGGAATTCTTCCGTCCGGTCATTGGAAGGCATAGCCTTCACTCGTCAACCAATGAAAACGGCCTGAGGCTGATAAACTTTGCCGCGGCCAGAGGAATGGGTAGCTCCTATTTTCCACGTTTGAATATTCGGAAACACACCTGGAGGCATCCAAATGGTGAAGCCTGCTCCCAGATCCATCACGTACTGAATGATGGTCGCACTTTTCGGATGTTTTTTTTTTTCCTGTATGGACTTCCTCGCTGCGACCAGAATCGTAGATCTATTGTGAGATATGCCCGAGTGTCTGCTGTATCCAGCACTTCTGTTAATAGCAATACCGCTATTGAGAAGTGGCATGCTTATTTTTATTGTTCATCGGTGCTTGTGTGTAATGTGATACTCTTCCTTACACTACTACTTACTGTTCTACTATACCGATACTCGTTCCTCTTTGCCAAATATCACCAATTATAATTCCCTGGAGAAGTTTCGTCGTGCGTCCTTCTGACCAGTTTTATTGTTAAGAGGGACTTATTTTTTGTTAAGAGGAAGTCACGCAAAGGAATTGTAGATTTCAGCGTAAAGGAAGGGTAACTGGTGGAGAGCCTGAGAATAAACCCATGCTTAAGTCCTTTTTGACATCGGAAGGCCTGATTCTACTAAGATTTGAACCCACGACCATCCGCTTGACAAAGCGGACTCTGTAACTTTGCGGCTACGCAGCTCCCCATTTCGGATGTTACTGATGTTAGGTTTTTTCGGGGACCAAACATTGACTCTGATCATTATCTCGTCGTTTGTAAGATCCGCGCACGGTTGTCGAACGAGCTGAAATCTCGCACAGAGAGGACGACCCGTTTCAACATTCGGCGGTTGAAAGCTGATGGCCTGGCAGCAGAATACGCCAGAGAGCTGGATCAACGGATCGCAGAACAGCAGGAGGAAGGAGTGGAAGACAAATGGGCTGTAGAGCAGTAACCACGGCACCATCGAAACGACTGCGAGAGAGGTGGTAGGTACGACGCGTGGAAGACTGGCTGGTTGGATGCCGAGTGCGACAGATGAGAAGAACCGTGCCAGGAGCCGCATGCTCACTGCGGCTACGCGTCAGAACAGAGAGAGGTACAGGGTGGCAAGAGCTGCCGAAAATAGAACCCACCGTCGGAAGAAGCGCGAGTTCGAGGAGCAGGTGCTCGCCAGCGCAGAGGGCAGCTATGCTCAAAACGACGTGCGGAGATTCTATAGAACTGTCAACAGTCAGAAGCAGGAATATCCCTGTGCCGGTCATGTGTAACAAGGACGGCAACCTGCTTACTGATAAACGGACGATTGCAGCCAGGTGGAAGGAGCATTTTCAGGCGCTATTGAACGGTGAGGAGCCGAATGAGCAGAGCAGGAACAGGATGACGATTATGAGTGACGAACAAGCTGTGGAGCCACCAACACAGGAGGAGGTGAAAAAGGCGATAACTGAGCTGAAAAACGGCAAGGCCGCTGGGAAGGACAATATCCCGGCCGAACTTCTAAAAGCGGGAAGCGAGTGATCCACCAGATAATAATAAGAATCTGGGTGGATGAACAAATGCCGAACGACTGGTTGGAAGGCCTCATATGCCCTATCTATAAGAAGAGTCATCGACTGGATTGTGGCAACTATCGAGGCATAACGTTGTTCAACTCCGCATATAAAGTGCTCTCCCGTATCCTGTTCTTCAGATTAAGACCGTTAACGAAATCTTTTAATGGCGAATACCAGGCTGGTTTTCGACAGGGGCGTTCCACGACGGATCAAATCTTCACCCTGCGACAGATCCTCGATAAGTTCCGGGAGTACAACTTACCGACTCACTATCTGTTTGTGGACTTCAGGGCGGCTTACGACTCAGTGAAAAGAAACGAGCTGTGGCAGATCATGCTGGAACACGGTTTCCCTACGAAACTAATTAAGCTGAGTCGTATGACGCTGGAGGGATCGAAATCGTGCATGCGGATAGCTGGCGAGACATCAGCCGCGTTCGTAACGTTGGATGGACTGAAACAGGGGGATGCGCTCTCTGACTTACTTTTCAACATCGCCCTTGAAGGTGCAGTACGAAGAGCAAACTTGGAAAGAAACGGTACGATCATCACGAAATCTCACATGCTTTATGGTTTTGCGGACGACATCGATATCATCGGTATCAACCGTAAGGCCGTGGAGGAGGCCTTCGTACCTTTTAAGAGGGAAGCAGCGAGATTGGGACTTGTCATTAACTCTGCCAAAACGAAGTACATGGTAGCTGGCAGAGAGCGTGGGAGTCCCCGTGGTGTTGGTACTGAGGTGAAGATAGATGGGGAACGATTTGAAGTGGTTGACGAATTCGTTTATCTTGGTACGCTATGTGACATGTGACAACGATATGAGCCGTGAAGTGAAACGACGAGTTGCAGCTGCGAACAGGGCCTTCTACGGACTACGTAACCAGCTAAGGTCCGGTAGTTTGCAAACTCGCACAAAACTAGCGCTGTATCGGACGCTGATACTCCCGGTGGTCCTTCACGGACATGAAGCATGGACGCTGAAGGAAGCTGATTGACGAGTGCTCGGAGTTTTTGAGCGTAAAGTTCTGCGATCGATACTTGGCGGTAAACTGGAAGATTGAGTGTGGCGCAGACGCATGAATCACGAGTTGTACCAGGTATACAAACATGCTGATATAGTGAAGGTAATACAGCGGGGCAGGCTTCAGTGAGCTGGACATGTAGCCAGAATGCCTGACGGGAGAGTCGCTAAAACTATCTCCAGTAGAGAACCAGGAAGAGGCCGTCGACTCCGTGGAAGGCCTCGCACGCGGTGAAAGAAGATGCACGATCTGCTGGTATACGAGGAGACTGGAGAACGGCTGCCCAAGACAGAAGAAGCTGGACATCTCTAATTCGTTCGGCCCTAGACCGGTGAACGGTCCGTTAGCCAACAAAGTAAAGTAAGATACACACTCCCAAAATCAGGAACCCGTCCGTTGACCTCAATATAGGAAACTAGGAAACTTTTCTAGTGGAATGAAACCTGTTGCGTCAAAGTTGATAGATTTTTCGTAAAGTTATGTAAATATCCACTGGTGGTAACAACTCAATGAAAAAAATGTACTTTTCGTCTTGTAGGAGACTGAGCTACTGCGACCATTACTTGATGTATTGTGGTATGCCCCAACTTACTCTACGTGCGTACAAGCCGGATCATCATTATTTGGCATTATTTGGCGAGTTGATGTCCTTGCTACATTGCACATTCATACCAGTTCACAGTGGTCCACTCTAGAGTAAATCACGATCAAAACCTCAAACTCGTTTTTGAACGATTGAGATCGAAGAATTACGGTTTTCTAACACCCTTAACTTTATTCCGTATTAAAGTAGATTTTATATATGTAATATCTCCGGTTTTTATAAATGAATTATTTGTTATTTTTATTCATTTTGATACTTTTGACCTATTTAGCTCCATCAACCGTCAAACGAACGGTCTTCTTAAACCCTTTTTTGTAACTTGAAATCGGATTAACTTTTCCGGATATATGAGCAAAATAGTGCAATATATTTATAATTAATTTAATAATAATTATAATATACCTCGAACCGTCCAAAAAATCTTAAAACTCATCATACGACCACTCAAATGATTCGGAATTATGAAGTTAGGATAATTGTAACCACAAAATATGTCTAAGTAGTTACTGACCAATTTATTTTTAACTAACCGAATTTCGTCATGCGACTCTTCTTATCTTGAACTCCCTTGCAGGGCTAGTTCGCTAACATTAACCTAATCAGTTACTCAAAATGCAATGCTGTAGGGGTGCATTCAAGCAGGTTTATATAGGATGCTTCAAGTATTAAGCATAAAACGAACTTCGAAATAAAAGCTGTAATTGATTCTCTAGTATAATATTATTATTTATCCATTTGAGATTCCTGGTTATGCGCAGGTTGATTAATAGGGTTTTTTTTCCATATATTTAGCAGTTATCAGCTAGTCACAAATGACAGTTTTAACATCAGATAGCTATACGTGTTTTACTTTTCACTGGCTGTTGTGCTTAATTTAATTGAAACTAAACCGAACGCATCGATTCCAAGACAACCGCTCATTTAAAGGGTGGTACGTCATCGCACTTAATTACATGGGAAGACGCTCAGTTAGTGGGTTTTCGTGGTCGTTAGAGGTTGTGTAGAAAAGTGAACGCACATCGGTGCGATGGAAAACGGCCGATGGAAGAGGTGATCAACCTTTTCCGTTAGTGCGCTTCGCTTGTAATTCAGGGTATAAACTAACAACTTGATTTGAATCCACCACACACAATTGCGAATCGAGTCGAGCAAAAGCCCCCATCGAAACGCCAAGGCGAGCGAAATTTGTAATGTATGCGAACGAGTGCTAAGGGAACATCCACGAAAGAAACCTACATTTATGTTAGAGTGAATCATGCTCATATAAGGCTCATGTGAGCGTGTAACATAACAAAAGTAACACTGATTCATGGTCAGCAATAAAATGATAAAAATCATAAGACAACTAGACCATGCCATTTTTAAAAATAAGCTAACAACATGTACCGTGGAATGGGGTGAAAATGATCAGCGAAATTGATCACCTAAAAAATACTAATCAAAAGATACTGATCTTACAACACTAGGCAAATTTACGTGTCCTAAAATGCAACTTTTGAAAGATTCACATACCTTTTTTTTTTATTCTCGCTTATTTTCCGTCGGTCTAGTTCCGCCACTGTTGTGGCCAATCACCGACGCCCAAGGAGGCGACTCCACACCCAGGACCAGCGTTGCCAGGTATCCAGATTTATCTGGATTATCCAGATTTTTGAACATGTATCCAGGTAGACAGCTTTGACGTCCAATTATCCAGATTTTTCATGGATGATCCAGATTTTATCCAGATTTTATTTTCTCTGTTCCGCAAAAAGGTCATCACTTCAAATTTGGCGCGAAATTTTGCAATTTTGCCCCCTCAAATTTTGCGTACCCCAAGACTTTTATTCGAAAAATTTACCTTTCGCCCCACGAAATGACTGCCAGATTTTTTCCAGATTTTTTTTTGCCTTTTCCAGATTTTCGAAAAAATGACCTGGCAACGCTGCCCAGGACCCTAACTCACGACCCGTTTATTAACGGACCGGCGCCAACGGCTTTATTCCTCATGCGATGGAAGGCGTGATCCCAGAGATTTTTCGCCTCAGAAAATCTCCCGGTGTCGGCTAGGATTGAATCTAGACCAGTTGGGTTGGTTGTGAGTGGATCACGCCACCTCACAACCATCGACACCTATGTCGGCGGTGGGATTCGAACCCAGGCGTCGAGCGTGGTTGGCGGAGACGTTACCAACCACACTAGGCCCCCGCTCGATTCACATACCTGTCAAAGTTAACCCTTGCATTGCCGGTGCAATTTTACATATTTTCGAGAAATCTTCTAAATCAGTCAAAACTCAATTAAATTGGACCAAATAAGTTTCCAAATAACGAAAAAAGTATTGAATTTACTTAAAATAATCTTTGTTAAGGGTTTATTACGTTAAATTTGGAAAAACGAGTAAAGTTTGATAAAAGTACAACAAATATAATTTTCAACAATGATTATTCCATATCATCAAAGTAATACTGATGAATTCGCATTAAACTATAAAGATTTTTGTCTCAGAGCTAGTTTTTGAGCCGTTGCAACAAACCGAATTGAAATCGACCTAACGATGATCAAATGAGAGCAAATTTAGCAAACTGCAGCTCGTGAATCAAAATGAATAAATTTTAACCTGAAATATCGATATTTTCGATTCCAAATTAGCTGTGATTGATATTTTTAAGTTCAGAAATCATCATTCATCATGAACATATCGGAAAAAAGAGCACATTTCCAATAGAATGTATAGCTTTCAAAGGTGATCAATTTCAACCCGATGTATCTCATAATACCTTATAGAATTCTCGAATTTATTTCATGAAGGAGACGATAGAAATTTCACCAACAGCCATAGAGGTTTTCCAGAGCACATACCACCAGTACTTGTTTTGAATATTTACTACTTCGGGAAAAATGTACATGAAGCTAGGTAATTGGAAAATATCATAAAAATTGATCAATTTTAACCCGTTCCATGGTAACTGTATTTGGAGAGAATCCCTATTTTTTCATTGCGGCCGGGTGGGTGCCCAGAAACAAATCAACAACCTGTGACGTTATTACATAGTAGGCTATATGAGAAAATGTTCCAATAGAAAATTACATACCTATTTCTAATAAACTCTAATATATAGCATGATAATGTATGTTATATATAATGTCGGGACAATAAAAAGCCGGAATCAGTATGTACGAGTATTGATTTTTCCTAAAAATTTTTTACTTTCAAACAAATTTTATATAACTGGCATCGTATATAAAATCTCACCGTGTTCATAGTCTTTTCGGCAGCCGAGCAGGAAAGTCGTTTTTCTAGAGTGCTCTGTGGATTACCGAAATTAATTTCCAGCTCTTTTTTTTAGCGTTCGCGTGCGCAGTGGTGTTGTTTGGTGTGCGAATACGCGTCGTTTTTGGTGGGGGAGCCCCGACAGCCGAACAGCGCCAGTGGTAGTGGTGCTAATCGGCGCGATTGCGGCGTTCGCGTGTGAAGGTGGTGAGTCGTGCTTGTTTTGGCGCGAGTGCTGAAAGGTGTCGTGCTGGTCCAGCATCAGCGAAGGTCGATTCCCGCAGCAGAGGAATACGGAGCTGTGGTAGTGGTTAGTTGGCGTGTATGCTGTGGAACCCCGACGAGGGGAAAGCGTACGGCATCGCCGCTCTGCAGTTGAAGAGACAGCGCAAGCAGTGCTGCTGATTCATAAGATAAGTGACACAACCCTTACTTTTTTACATTTTTTATTTCCATATATACAAATATATATATATATATATATATATATATATATATATATATATATATATATATATATATATATATATATATATATATATATATATATATATATATATATATATATATATATATATATATATATATATATATATATATATATATATATATATATATATATATATATATATATATATATATATATATATATATATATATATATATATATATATATATATATATATATATATATATATATATATATATATATATATATATATATATATATATATATATATATATATATATATATATATATATATATATATATATATATATATATATACGTTACACCACGACCGACCGGCCTAGGCGCACCCGGAGCCGAGACGTCAGCAAAAACCCAGCTGAGGCCCGTAGCAACAAGCGGAGGAACCAAACCAGCAACGAAACCATAAATTGACAATCGATGACGACTGCAGGATTCGATCGAACCACGCGGACAAAGGCTGCATCAGAATTGAACCACCGGAGGAACGACGAGTCAGCGGATTTAGTTTATTTAAGCTTTCTAGATTTAATTTTCAATTCAGTCTTGTGTGTAATTCAGTAGTGATCGGACATTAAAGTGTTAATCGTAGTAATAAAGTTTTTTTTAGTTCCCGCGATAAATCACCGCATAATTGGCGCAGTCGCAAGGCCGGTTAGACAAAGTGAACAGTGTTAACAGAGTGAATATCTAGTATCACAGTCACCGAGTTCTACAAAGAGGAACAGCCCACGTCTATGGCAGACAACTGATACACCCAGCAAGAACAACCCCTGAGTGAACATCAAGGACTTGCGGATATCAGAGGACCGATCCCGCCATTTGGAAACCTACCCCATCCATCCGTCACTTCACACCAAGACTCCAGGAGATGAAAGCAGTAATCTTCCTGTAAGTAACCACAATCATTTTTCTAAGATTAACACAAACAAAACCATACTAATTCAGAGGTGCGAGCCCCCACCAGCGGTAAGCGGACACCTGAAATATCACAAAGTGAAAAAACAAAACTAACAACTAACCGTGAAAGTGCAGTGTAAGTGAATACTGACAACAAATCTATACGCAATACAAAGCAAACGAAGTTAATTTATTATAATGGCCGAGCGCGACTTAATGATCTCACCAGATCTCGCAGCCCCAGAACTTTATGAAGAAGAGCCACAACCAGCTCCTCAACCAGCCCCACAACCGGCAATCACAATTGAGGGTTTACTTCAGCACATAAGAAGTTTAACCCAGAACCAAAATGAGTTGATTGAACAACTCAGAAATTTAAAAGAGAAGGCGGATGATCCTTTTATGCAATTCAGGACTCCAGACCCAATCAAAAATCTAACAACATTTAGTGGAAATAAAAAAGAGACCCATGCATGGCTGGAAGACGCGGAAAATACTCTCGAACTTTTTAGAAGATACCGAGATGAACCAGTGTATAGCCAATTAGTCAGGGCAGTGAAAAATAAAATTACGGGCGAAGCCAAAGAGATTTTGATCGCTGCTGGCAACCCGAACAGCTGGCTAGAAATTAAAGAGGTGATTTTGAATTCCTACGGGGATAGACGTGACCTTACGTCACACATCCAATCATTATTTTACATAACACAAGGGAAAAAGACAATTCCTGAGTATTATAATAAAATCAAAACCATCGACACCGCTATCAAATCGACAGCGGCGACGATGGAAGATTATCAGAATGCAACTAAGGCAATAAACAATTTAGTAAGCTTGATGACGCTTACTAGATTCATAGATGGCCTCACAGACGAATTGTCTATGCATGTGAGGAGCTTTCGACCAAAAACATTGGAAGAAGCCTACGCTATAACAACGCAATACGCGAATGCCGCGTACAGGCAAAAATTTAACAAACATTCCAGTTCAACCTCTAACAATTCATTCAATTCAAAACCGTTTTCAAATTCCAACAACGGTAATCAGACGAATACAAAGCCCAACTACACGAACAACAACAACAACAGCAACAACAAGCACGGTAACACGTTCAACGCGAAACCGAACGGATCAGGGAAATTTAAAACCCCTAGAGGTCCACCGGTGGACGACGACGTTTCAATGAAAACCGCAAAGTCCCGTACGGAGGTGAACAACCACGAAACCAAACCAAAACAAGAAAGCGAATTCAGCAAAAACCACGAGGATGAGTACGACACCTCTAATCAGCTGGAGGAATCAGCTCTGAACTCGGAAGACGATGATTACTTCGTCGACGAGGAGTTAAATTTTCACGTGGTAGAAGAGCCACGTCGAAAAATATAAAAAGCGATAACAATTTTGTACCTTATATAATAATTCAAACCTCGAAAGGTGAGATGAAATTTTTGATCGACACGGGAGCGAACAAAAATTATATTTCACCCGAGCACGTAAACATTGAAAATTGCAGAACTGAGAACGGAATCAGGGTAACGAATATAAGTGGAACACACATAATAAACAAATCAGCTTCTTTTGATCCATTTCAGATCAAGAAGAAATTGAAATTTTATATTTTTAAATTCCACAAGTTTTTCGATGGATTAATAGGTTACGAGTCATTAAGAGACTTAAATGCTCAAATCGACATTCGTAATAATTCCTTGAAAATCGGACGAAAAACAATAAAAATGCAAAAAAAATTCCCTGAAGAGCAAGCAATTAACATAAATGAACAAGAATTTCAGTACATCGCACTGAAAACCAAAAAGAACGGTGATTTCATAATAGCGAATGAAAAGAAATACAATTCATTCACTATTTTACCTGGTATCTACAGAAGCAGCAATAATAAAGCTTTTGTAGCGATTCAAAATTTCTCAAAATCTTCACAAGAAATAAATTCGAGTGAAATCGAAATGGATGAGGATCCGTTCGATTTAACCGAATTGCCAAAGCAAATAAACATGACAAACTATACCTTTCGTGACGACCACATGAATAGGGAAGAAAAACAAGCCCTTGAAACGGTGATCGACCAATACAAAGATGTTTTATACGTGGAGTCCGACAAACTGTCATTCACACACAAAATAAGACATAAAATTCGAACGGTAGATAGTATCCCAGTCCATACGAAATCATATAAATATCCCTACGTTTATGAAAGCGAAGTACAAAAGCAAGTTAAAAAGATGCTAAACGATGGAATTATAAGAGAATCAATCTCACCATACACCTCACCCGTATGGATAGTCCCGAAAAAGGCAGATGCATCTGGTCACAAGAAATTTCGTTTAGTGATCGACTACAGAAAGCTAAATGAAAAAACTATCAACGACAAGTACCCCATACCCGAGATTACCGACATCTTGGATAAACTGGGAAGGGCTACATATTTCTCAACTATTGATTTAGTTTCTGGCTTCCACCAGATCCAGCTGGCAGAAGAAGACACAGAGAAAACAGCATTTTCTGTGAACGGAGGAAAGTACGAGTTTACTCGCATGCCATTTGGGTTGAAAAACGCCCCGGCAACTTTTCAAAGGGTAATGGACTGTATACTAAGGGATTTAATTGGAGTATGTTGTTTCGTCTATATGGACGATATAATCATATTTTCCAGTTCACTTCAGGAACACAAGAAAAATTTAGCACAAGTTCTAAAAAGACTTAAAGAAGCTAGACTAAAAATTCAGCTAGACAAGTGCGAATTTTTTAAAAAAGAAACGCAGTTTCTAGGTCATACTGTCTCTGAAGATGGAGTAAGACCAAACAGTGACAAAATAGAAATCATAAAAAAATGGCCAATCCCTAAAACAGAAAAAGAAGTTCGTCAATTCTTAGGAACGCTAGGCTACTATAGGAGATTTATAAAAGACTTCGCTAAAATAGTGAAACCGTTGACAGCACTTCTTAGAAAAGACGCGGAGTTTGAGATAACACCCGAAATAAACGCATGCTTCGAAAAGTGTAAACAAATTCTAACGCTAGATCCTGTGTTAATTTACCCCGATTTCAGCAAGGAATTTATTCTTACTACCGATGCAAGCGATTATGCAATAGGGGCAGTACTGTCGCAAGGGCCCGCAGGCAATGACAGACCCATAGCATACGCATCGCGAACTTTAAGTAAAACAGAGGAACGATACTCAACAACGGAAAAGGAATTTTTGGCAATCGTTTGGGCGGTCAAACATTTCAGACCGTATCTATACGGACGGAAATTCAAAATGTTTACAGATCACCAACCACTTACCTTCTCTATGACTAATGCAAATCACCGAATCATAAGAGGTAAACTGGCTTTAGAAGAATTTGACTACGAATTAATCTATAAACCAGGGAAACAAAACGTCGTCGCAGACGCGTTGTCTCGGATAAACCTAAAAAAACATAATCAATTAAACGCACATTCACAATCATCGATGTCTTTAAACGTGGAACCCTCCGAACAAGAAGAGGAACTTTCAGATGATGAAAGTGACGACATGACAGTACACTCAGCGGATACAAGCGATGATTACTTTATTCCGTGCACTGAGAGACCAATCAACACATTCAGGACCCAAATTATTTTTAAAATCGGAAAAATAGAGATTACGGCATATGAACAGATCTTTCCCAAATTTCACAGGCACATAATAGTCAAACAAAGTTATACGGAAGAAGAAATAGTAGAAATATTAAAGCGGACTCTTAACCCCAGAGGTTCAAGTTGCCTCAAAATTCCAATCTCTTTAGTTCAATTAGTTCAAGAAACTTACCGGAAACATTTTTCAACTAATAGCCCCTACAAAGTTTTTATTTCAGAAACCCTTCTAGAGGACATACGCCTAGATGAACAACAGGATGAAATTGTGAGGGAAACTCATAATCGTGGCCACAGAGGAATCAAAGAAAATAAGAACCAGATAATGCAAAAATATTTCTTCCCACAACTTGATCGAAAGATTAAAATTTTGATAGATTCCTGTGATATCTGCAAAAAAGCCAAATATGACAGGAAGCCACCGAATTTGATAAGAAAAAGCATTTTCGGCAATAACCCTTTCGATCGAGTCCACATTGACATATTCTTTTTAAAAGGTCAAAAGTGGCTCACCATAGTCGATTCGTTTTCCAAATTTGCAAATGCCATACCTTTGGAAACTAGAACAATAGTGGACGTAAAAAATGCTATTACAGAACACATTAGACAATTTGGCAGACCGAAGACTATTGTGAGTGACCAGGAACCTTCTTTCAGGTCTATTGATTTCATCGGATTCCTTAATGACCTAGGAGTCGAGTTACATTTCGCGAGTAGTTCAAATTCAAACGGTATTGTAGAACGGTTTCATTCTACCCTAATCGAAATTTATCGAACAAACAAAATTAAATTCAACGATTTGTCTACAAGAGATCAAATTAATATCGCCGTCGATATTTATAACAACAGTTTTCATACCGCTATAAAAAATTTACCGCGTAATTTGGTATTCAATCATTCGGGCTCGACAAACATGGAAGAAATTTCGGAAAAATTTAAAAGCTTGCAATCAGCGGCTAAAATCGAACTGGATAAAAGGAAAGCTAAATATGAACAACAAAATAAAGATAACGAACAACCTGAACAATACAACCCAGGCGATGCTAAATACATTAAAATTTCCCAACGAATAACTAAAGACGTAAACCCTTACAAAATAACTACCATAAAAGAGAATAACGATCTTACATTTAAAGACATCAATGACGTAAAAATACACAAAAACAGAATAAAAAAATAATCGTTTAAATCAATAACTTAACTCTCGTTACAGATTAACTTACATCATCCTAATACACGGCACAAAATTTAAAGAAATATCATATAATAATGGCATAATTGCCATAAAACTAAAACAAGTTAGGATAAGAATAGGGTTTGAGAGAGTTATACACAAAATCAATATTAAATCCATTGCAAACAACATTGACTACATAGAAAAAACGACAGAAAACCTGAAAATAATAGATCATCTCAGAAGGACCCTTGATTACAAAATCCAATACGCAAGAGGAAAACTGTTGAGTTTATATCCCCGCAGAAATAGAAGAGCATTAGTTAACGCTTTAGGATCAGTAATTAAACTTATTGCAGGCAATCCAGATAACGATGATATGGAAATTATAAATCATAATTTAGAAACGTTAGAAAAGCAGGGAAACTTACTCTCTCAATCTTTATCAAGGCAAATAATTATAAACGAAAGAATTCAGAATAAACTGAATAATATTACAGATATTCTCAAGAAAATAAACAAACAAATTGTAGACCAAAATAATAACTCACTTACGACCAATACGGACTTGGAATACATTAATCTTATTATGAACCTTGACATGTTAATTCAAATTCTCACTAGCGTAGAAGAACAAATCGAATTTGCAAAGCTAAACATTTTGAATAGAAACTTATTTTCATTAGATGATAAATTGTACATTTATAACAGACTTAAAGCACAAAAATTGAATCTGGATTACTTAGATCAAATATTCCAATACAGCTCAGAAAGCGTAATTGTAAAAGGCGACGAAATCCTAATTTTGGCGAAAATACCCATCCTAGAAGACAACGAGTTCGACCTGATCAACATCCAGACGCTCAACTTAAACAACACACGAATCAGTACAGACATCAAGCTGGTGGCAAAGCACAGAGACATTATCTATAAACAAGAGCACATTTGTGACATCTGCGAAGCAACAACTCTTATCGAAGACGACTGTATCAACAACCTTTTGAATCATTTGACACCAAAATGTGTCCTAAAACCCGTCAGGCAACATATCAGAATACAAGAAATCAGAAAAGGAATCATACTATTGGATACGAATCAACAAGTATTGATTTCCGACTCATGTAATAACTCGAGATTAGTCAACACCCCGACTATTGTCGAAACAGACAATTGTACGATTAAGGTGATGAATCTCACATTTAATGGTCAAAAGCATCTAACAGACCACGAAGAATACCTCATACCAATCTATGGAAGGAAATTCATTCAACTCAACTACTCGGAAGAGCGGAATGAGATCACCCACATCAAACTGGAACACTTAAACAGTCTTCAAGAGATAAAGTTGGACCTGCATCGCTCGAAGAGGACAACAACCATCGGAGGAGAAATTCTCCTCACACTAACCTTTTTCTGCTCTTTTGCAATTTATATCATCAACAGAAGAACCAAATCTAAGGAAGATACCATCCTGAAAATCCATAAGCATGCTGAAACCACCACGGAACCTAAAGGAACCATTGGAAAAAGAGAACCCGCAACCTTACCGAGGCTCGTCCTTTTCGAAAAATCGTCCGAGGACGGACGACAATCTAAGGGGGGAGACGTTACACCACGACCGACCGGCCTAGGCGCACCCGGAGCCGAGACGTCAGCAAAAACCCAGCTGAGGCCCGTAGCAACAAGCGGAGGAACCAAACCAGCAACGAAACCATAAATTGACAATCGATGACGACTGCAGGATTCGATCGAACCACGCGGACAAAGGCTGCATCAGAATTGAACCACCGGAGGAACGACGAGTCAGCGGATTTAGTTTATTTAAGCTTTCTAGATTTAATTTTCAATTCAGTCTTGTGTGTAATTCAGTAGTGATCGGACATTAAAGTGTTAATCGTAGTAATAAAGTTTTTTTTAGTTCCCGCGATAAATCACGGCATAATTTATATATATCTATATGTTTTGATTTCGCATTTTCATTCCTTTCTTATATATAGTCATTCTTTTTAGCATTAAATATATAAGTATTTCTTTATATATTTCATATATTAGCTATTAGCGGCATATAGTTCACAACCGCTATGGCGGTGGGTGGATTGCCTATTCCACCGGACCTCTCATCTTGCTCAGAAGGTGACGAGTCCGGGATGGATTTCTCTGACATCCCAAATAACGAAAACAACGCTTTTTTTGACGTAGTTAAAAAGCGTAAAAGACCCCGTAAAACTTCCCCAATTGCCCCACCCACTAATGACGGGGCAACTCGGGTTAAAATATACCAGCTGAATCAACCTGGTCTACGTTGGGTCGTGTATTTCCGACCCAAAAATAAGCCTCTTAGAGTTTTACAGATATGCAAAACTCTAAAAGAAAAGTACTCAAGCTTGACCGAGGTTCACAAGGTCAAAGCAGATAGACTCAAGGCAACATTCTCGGATCCCCGACAGGCAAACGCTGTCGTCCAGGATCCAAATTTCAATATCGAGTACCGCGTTTATATACCGGCACGCGTAGTTGAAACAGAGGGTGTTATCACCGAGGCTGACCTCACCGAAGAGGATATTATGAGAGGTGTTGGATGCTTTAAAAATCCATCCCTTCCTGAAATCAAGATCCTTGAGTGCAGGAGAATGTATTCCAAAGATAATACGGGCAAGTATTCCCCAAATGACTCATTCAGAGTGACTTTTGAGGGAAAAGTACTTTTGTCGAGCTTCACAAGCTCCGACTACCCGTGAGACTTTTCTTTCCGAAAGTCATGACGTGTACGAACTGTTTGCAGCTAGGGCACACGAAGACCTACTGCAACTAAAAAATCCAAATGCTCCAAGTGTGGTGAAATCTCCGAAATTAACCACGCTTGCGGCGATCAAGAGACAAAATGCTGTCTTTGTGGTGGTGATCCACATGAAGTCGAAGCGTGTCCGAAATATAAAATACGCTCAGAAGCGTTAAAAAAATCGACAAAACAACGCTGTAAGCAGTCATTTGCACAGATGCTAAAGACTGCCTTACAGCAACAGGAAAACCCATATTCCAGCTTGGAACATGACGATCCCAATGATGATGAAGAGGTATATCAACCTCTTCCGTCGAGTGGAGCCGTGCGTAAACGACCAAGCGTATCTTCCCCCAAGCTTCCTAGAAAGGAGCAGAAGAAAACACATATAGATACCCCAAGTGGTCCACCTTCTAAGCAAAATATTGCTAAGCCGTCACCTCCAGGATTCAAGCTTAATCCTGAGGGTAACAATTTCGATAAAGAGTTTCCCAAACTACCAAGAAAACAATCTGCTTCCGCCAAAAAACAGTCATCGGAATCTGAAATACCGACCACTGATGAACGTATCTCATTCAAAATGATCGTTGAATGGATATTTACCACTTTTGGTCTATCTGATTCCCTCAAGAGTATGATTTCGGCTTGGCTTCCAACAATTTGCATGTTGGGTAAGCAATTAAGCACCAAATGGCCCCTCCTCGCGTTCGTATCCTTCGATGTCTAAATCAGACAGCCGAAGTGACGAATCGACAACAAGGATCATACAATGGAACAGTAGAAGCTCGATCCCCAAATCAAATAAATTTAAACTCCTGCTTCACGATAGCAAATGCGATATTTTCGCACTATCTGAAACATGGTTGTCAACTGATACGACACTAGCCGTTCAAGACTTCAATATCATCCGTTTAGACCGAGGTAACTCTTATGGCGGAGTGCTCCTTGGTATCAAAAAATGCTACCCATTCTTCCGAATTCCTCTCCCAGCAATTGATGCAATAGAAATCGTTGCTTGCCATATAACAATTGCTGGGGAGGGCCTCACAGTCGCATCAGTCTACATTCCGCCTAGAGCGGTTATTAACCGGTTGCAGCTGTCACAAATAACGGAACTGCTTCCGACTCCACGCCTCATCCTGGGAGATTTCAATTCTCACGGTACGGCGTGGGGCGCTGTTCTTATTGAAAGCTTTCTCGATGACTTCGATATGACCTTATTGAACATACCTGGGTTAGCTACGAGAATTGCAAGGCCTCCAATACGAGAGAGCACATTAGACTTGTCGATGTGTTCCTCCTCAATGGCTTTGGACTGCAAATGGGAGATTATTCAAGATCCCCACGGTAGCGACCATTAGCCAATCAGTATTTCGATTAAGAGCAGGCTCCATTCTGCTACCACAGTCGAAGTAGAGTATGATCTTACCCGGAATATTGATTGGGAAAAATTCTCGAACACAATATCCCAGGGTCTCGAAACAACGGATGAGCTTTCTCCATCCGACGAATACAACTTCCTTGCAACATTAGTGTTAGATAGCGCGTTGCAATCTCAGAAGAGACCTTCCCCTGAGAACAAGTTGAAAATTCGTCCCAACAAGCAATGGTGGGACAAAGAATGCACCGAGATGAAAAAAGCTCTAAAAGCATCATACATAGCATTCAGGGATGGTGGTTCAATTGAGCGTTATGATCAGTTTAGGGAGCTGGAAATAAAACAGTCTAAGCTACACAAACTGAAAAAAAGATCATACTGGCAAAATTTCATAAGCACGTTACCCAGAGATGCTTCTATGAGCTATCTCTGGAATACGGCTCGAAAAATGCGCAATAGGTCGGACAGTAATGAGGCTAATGAATACTCTGAACGTTGGATCTATGATTTCGCGAAAAAGGTATGCCCAGACGCTGTCCCATCACAGCAAAAATTTAGCGATACAACAGCTATTGAAGAACCAGAATTTACCATGTTGGAGTTTTCAATTGCCCTCGCGTCTTGCAAGAACAAGGCTCCAGGACCGGACAGGATCAAATTTAATTTGATGAAAAACCTGCCGGACTCGGCCAAGCTACGATTTCTTAAACTGTTTAATAAGCTTATCAGGAACAATATGATTCCGGAAGCTTGGAGACAGGTTAAGATTATCGCAATCAAAAAGCCAGACAAACCTGCGGGAGATCACCGCTCGTACAGGCCGATTGCGATGCTCTCACGCATACGCAAATTGCTTGAAAAAATGATCCTGCGTAGACTTGACAACTGGGCAGAAACAACAACTTGGCAGCAAACAACAAATGACCTCGGTTTTCCTGGATATCACAGGCGCAATTGATTCAGTTTCAATCGAAATTCTTTCCGAGAAACTGCATCAAAGAGGATTCTCCCCTGTATTGACAAACTTTTTGACCAACCTGCTGTCTGAAAAGCATTTACTTTTCAACCACGGTTCTTCAACAATAACACGAACAAGCTACATGGGTCTCCCCCAAGGCTCTTGTCTGAGTCCGCTGTTGTACAACTTCTACATCAGTGACATCGACACATGCTTGACGGACGGCTGCACAATGCGCCAGTTAGCTGACGACTGCGTTGTATCCAGGGCCGGATTAACGATTGTGGGGGCCCGGGGCCCAGTTATAGTGTGGGCCCCAAAATAAAACAAAACCTTTTTTTATCGTACGAGTTAAAAACATTTATTTGAAAAGTTACCAAAAATTTGTTAGAATTTTTTCTTACGATTTTTTTTTTTTTGCAGAAAACTTTTCAATTAAATAATCAACATTCAACTCCTTCAGTATACGCGTACTCGAAACGTAATAATGCTAAGTTTGACTGCCTTTCATTCTTCACAGTCGTACGCAACCTATTTTTAATAAGTTTCATCTTCGAATTTTTTTCTTGATACCTGAAAAAAACCTACCGCAATTTGAAAAAAATGTGATCCACAGTCAAAAATTTGCACACAATTTGAAAAAAACTGCGCAAATATAAGACGACTTTGACAATAATCTACAGAAACTAGGAAAAAACTACACACATTTGCGGGTCAATAAAATCTGCACACGAACTCAGGAAATCTGCATTTTGCAAAGCTCATCTGGTATCCCTGATTCGGACAAGTTAGCAAAAGCAATGCATTTAAAAACTTGTGGGATATTTTCTTTCTCTGCTTTATCTCTCATGCGCGCTGGATCGATTCAAATGGTGCGTTAAAGTGTGTCATTCCAAGAGAATCCAAGGTGAACTCTTATGGATGTAGTTGTGATATTGGCGCTGGCGAAAAAATAACAGTGAGGAATGTGTCAGATTGAAATGGTCTGTTCAAATTTTCTTACTGTAAATCGAACTTTTGATTGAATCTCATTTTTTAATGAGAAAAAAATCTTTTTCTCGATTTGCGGGGCCCCAAAAATGTGGGGGCCCAGGACCCCTACCCCCCCATAAATCCGGCTCTGGTTGTATCAGTCACGGCGACTCTAGCTGTAGACATGAAAAACAGCCTGCAAAATACGCTAGATAATCTGACCGGTTGGGCCAGTTGTCTTGGAATCGAGTTCTCGCTTGAAAAAACGGAGATGGTAGTCTTTTCGAAAAAGCGACCACCACCTCGCTTCGAGCTAGTTCTGTCCGGAAGACCCATCACTCAGTCACCTAGCTTCAAGTATCTAGGAGTATGGTATGACTCTAAGTGCACATGGGAAAAACATGTCAATTACCTGAAGCAAAGATGCCAACCGAGAATTAATTTTCTTCGGATGGTAACAGGAACCACATGGGTAGCTCATCCAGAGGATTTGATACGGCTCTACCAAACCACGATTCTGCCCGTAATAGAATACGGCAGCATATGCTTCAGAGGTGTCGCAGCCTCACACATGCTGAAGCTAGAGAGGATACAATACCGTTGTTTGCGTATCGCTCTAGGCTGCATGCAATCGACCCATACCATGTCTCTAGAGGTCATTGCGGGAGTACTACCACTCAAAGAGAGGCTATATGAGTTGGCTTTTCGTTTCCTCATCAGATCGGAGATAGCAAACCCAATGATAATCGAGAACTATACGAAATGTTTGGAAGTTGTTCAAAAACCCTGTATGTCAGTATACCAGCAGTTTTTGACTATGGAGATAAACCCTTCGGATGTTGCTCCATACCGTGAGATTTCACCATCGCTCAACAATTTTTCTGTTATATTTGATTTGACGATGAAACAAGAAATCCAGGGAATCCCCGAACACATCAAACCAACAGTTGTGCCATCAATATTTCGGCAAAATTCGGCCATCTCCCAGAACAGAACTCAGGGTGGCCACTCAAAACCCGAAATTAAATTCCCGGTTTTCTCCCGGTTTTTCCCGGTTCGTTCAAATATTTTTCCTGGTTAATTGTTCTTTTGAATTCTGTAGTTTTCCATGCAGTTAAGGAATAAAAAAGCGTGACTTTCGATTTACATCTCAATATGCTCTAAGTCACTTCTTGACGTGTTCAGCCTTATTGGAATCAAGAGATATAGTTGCAAAAAATCGAAAAATGCGACGGATGTCACCTTTCCGAGAGGAGATGTCTACAAGTATCTTATGAACAACGCATATAATACTCATTACCGAGGAATTCTAGGCCAAATTAAGTTTGAAGGAATCGTTTTTACCTCAACCAAATAAGATTCAATATATAAAAGAGTAATATATGAAATATTATTTTCATAACACTTAAAACACGTTACTCCAGCAGCTCACGCACCTCCTCATCAATATCAATTTCGTGTCCTCCTCCGGCAACCTGTACTGTATCGTACACCAAGCGCTGCGCTAAAAGACTGTCTTTTTCCAAATTCATGACTACGCACTCCTTGTTCACGGAGAAACCTTGCTCTAACGTGGCATTGCCATGCGATAGAATGAGAATCTTCTTGATAAACACAGTAAAGTTAGGAAGTTTCTTGCCTGAAGCAGCTATCAGATCTCTACAAAAAGTACCAAGGTAGGAAGTCAGCAATGTCTTCGTCGAATGCATACTCAATAGTTGTGAGTTTTCTTGGCGACATCTATCAGCTACAGTTCCCGCGAGATTATCGTTGTGAACCATTTGCTCTGGGAAAAATTCGAGCCATTTGAATGCTACTTCCGGGGAGCTTACTTTGGTCAAGTTAGCTTCCAAGAGACCCTAAGTACCACAGAGCAAGGACCAAGCTTATTGATTCTCTCCGGAAACAGAAAGTGACGTTCACAATGCAAGTACGGGATGCGCTTGCTAACCGCAACCCCGCGCTTGTAATACCTATTTATGACTTTTTAAGAGATATCAAGTATCGAATTTGATTATCTCCTCGCTATTTCTTCTTATTTTTATAACACAACCTCAATCAAAAAGTTTCACACTAATTCTGTTCTTTTTCTTCTTTCTTTCATTGATCTTTTTAGAGACACATGAATCATCGTTCTTTCTGAGAGACATGATCCATCGAACATAGATATAAGTTTTGATTTCTAAGAGATAAGGAACCATCACACCTCAACGAATAGTATTAAGAATTGATATTTACCCATACAGAGAAAAATAATGTTATTGTTAGCCGTAGGTTTAAATGACATGTATTTTTAAATTGTTTTATAAAAGAGAAAAGATGAGAGGGTTTTTATGCCTGTTGGAGGAGGAGCAGTCGGGATACAGACTCTACTCAAGCTGGCTTTTCCCTACTCCAAAAGATATTCGGCCCCGTTATGCTTTGCGGTTGGGCCTAAATAAATATTAGAGTATTGAAAAAAAAAATCGCACCGAATGATTGCTAATTTCTGTGTCCATAACGCGCGCAGAGAGCGAAATCAACCGAATGACCTCCATTGCGTAGAAGGGACATCGACCGAAATCATCAGAACGCAAAAGACAGTCCACATTAATCTCCCCGATAACCTTTACATCAGGGCATTTAAATTATTTGTTATTTCTGCTTAGCTGCGAAGAGAAGGTTTAGTCATGAAAACGCACAACCACCACTAGCCTACCGACCAGTGGAAACAGAGATCGGGAATGCCAAATGAGACTTACAAACGTAAGGAGTTCCTCGATGCTCCGTCGCCCGTTTATCGTTTCAATTAGATTTAATTACCATCGTATTTTAACAATTATACCTTTGAGTATATATACATCAGCTAACAGCCATAAATTCAGTAGTTTGGGATATTAACATTTATATTACGGTCTACCATTAAAATGACGATAGAAAAGCTGCTGCTGTTCTTTCAAATTTGGTTTATTATAAACTCCATACAAACTGAGTTACATATAGGATGACTTATACATTTTCGCAAAACTTGATTGTGCACCTTGTTCGTTACACAGGCAAACGATAACACCAAATGCCGTTCATTCGAAATCACAGTTATGGTTGTGTGGGTTTTAACATAAAGTAAAATAAACCCCAGGAATCCCACTACCAGACAACAGCAACGGTGTGTTGAGTTTTTACGTTCATTACCATTTCTGCTAAATTTGCGGAGCTCAGAGAGTAAGAGAAGTTATGAATAACGATTAAACACCGCACAAAACTGGATGGATACACGAAAAGGGTGGTGCTTTTGTCAACTGAGGGTAGCAGATGATAGATGAGCGAAGTCCAAATTAGCATGTTCCGTGCACACAGCGACACGATAAAATAATTTAGGATAAGAAATTTAGAATTGAAAGCGTGGCTTAATATTTCATCGCGTTCAGTTTTAGTAAAACTAACGATTAAGCGTGCTTGATGGCAATTTTCACTCTTGTTTTATCTTAAAGTTCAGTATAAATTGAAATGAATATGATGAGTTTATGTGTTCATTACACAAAATAAAACCTCTCTGTGGAGTAATCTTTTCAAACTGGAACTCTGAAATATGGAAGAGTAACTACATAACCGGAAGCTGATAAATACAAATGAATAACATGAGAATTGCTTGGAATCATAAAACTATAAATGCCAGTTTGTTTTGTATTGCCATCCTACACCTCCGACTGAATCTAACCGTGGACAAATACTTAATTTAAAAGAGGTTATTTCTCTTACAAATTAATTTAGATTCTTCAAAAACATTACAAATCGAACGTAGACCGTATCAGGTTGTTACATTGTTTGCAACATATGTCCATTGGTTCATATATGAAATACAAATCTTTTATGCGAAAATGGGAAATATTTATGAGAAAATTATCATTTTATACTATTGTACAATGAATTTGACGTTTGAGACACTTTTGCAATTACTTATGTAACATTCATTATTCATGCAAATAATGTCTTTTGAAGATGGTACCTGTATGGAAAAATATTTAATATCCCATTCGATTTTTTATTTTTTTCGCTGCTCTTATAAACACAGAACTACCCAGATATGATTTCAAAAATCTGCGATTTTGCAATTTTTTAATTTTTGGACCAAGACCACCTCAATAAACATAAATAAACCACCATTAGGTAATATCACAAAACAAATGTTAATAACGACTTACTATGATAAATGAGATGTTTCAAAATTTTTAGCTTTTTTTTTCCTCTGTGTGAACTCATCACTGCGACCAGAGACATTTTGATCTATTGTGATATTGCCCAGGTGTTTTCTGTACTCCGCACTTCATATTTTTGGCAGTATCAATATTGAAGTGGATGATACGCCGAGCCTCTTTTCTATCCTACCAATATCGCCAAATTACAATTCCCTGAACTGAGGCTACACCTAACGTTCCTCTCTGGCCAGGTTTATTCTAAGAGGGACTTATTATGTCAAGAGGAAGGGGTCTTATCGAAACCGCGTTCCTCGTGCCAATATCGCCAATTACAATTTCCTGTAGAGGGTAAATATTTCTGAAATCAGTTTTGTTATAAGAAGGACGTATTTTGTCAAGAGAAAGAAGTCTTATCGAACCTCATTCCTCCTACCAACACCACGTCACAATCACAATTCCCTGAAGAGGCACTTAATACTACACCTCTGGTCAGGTTTATTATAAGTAGGACTTATATTTTTGTCAAGAGGAAGGAAATCGAAAACTCGTACCTCCAGCCAAGACCGCGTCTTAAGTACAATTCCCTGAAGAGAACTATTATACGTTACTCAGAACAGTTTTATTTTGAGAGGGACTTTCTTGTTAGGATGAAAGTCAGCTGGCGTACTATAGAATTCAGCTTGAAGGAAGGGTATGTAGTAGAGAGCCTGAGAATGAACCCATGTTAAAGTCCTTCGACAACCAAATGGCCTGATTCTACTAAGATTCGAACCCACGACCACTCGCTTATCAAAGAGGACTCTGTAACCTTGCGGCTACGAAGCTCTCTAAATTTTTTAGCTTATTGCCTCGATTGGTGTTTGTGAGATTACCAAGGAATCCACTATGAGACATTTTCATACAAGCAAGCGGACAAAAATGTTTTCATCATTTTTTCAATACTTTTGGTATTTTTTTCTACTTGTTATGATCAAAACAAGTTGTTCAAGATCATTTGTGACTATATTACGGTCAAATTTTGATAGAGGCGTGAATTTTTTTGTATGAAAAACGGAAATTATATATCAGGGTGGCCACCAGATTTCCAATTTCAAATTCCCGGGTTTCTCGGTTAGAAATTGGTGTTTTTCTTGGTTTTAAAACGCATAAATATAAAAGTTCAACCACGTTCATTCATTGACAAAATAAATTTGTGAGAGAATTTGGATTTTAATATGTATTATTATTTCATTTAAAACTCTCAAAAGGGCTAACTAAGTCGGCCAATATCTATTTGTTGTTGATTTTTCGAATTTTCATGGCTGAGGAATGCAATTGCTAATCATTTTCTTTCATTTCAATTCTTGAGAAATTTCATCAATTGTTTTAAGCTTTATTACGGGTCTTATTCAAAGTGCTTATTTAAAAATAAAATATAAAATTTTTTAACTAAATTCCCCATTTCTGACATCATTTTCTTTTATAAAACTTAATTTTAAATTGAACTGACTTTAATTTTTTTTATTGAATTGACTTTTAAGATTATTTAATTTTTTTCTTGTTTTCTGATAACTTTTTCATAGTCATTTTTAGTGAATGAGAGAAAACATTCTAGTTGTTTTTCAGAGTTTTCAAAATAATTAGAGCACATGTTTTGACCCCGAATCGAGATAGTTTTTCGCCTTGCCTGGAACTGCAATGATAGCCGTTTCTGGCAATTTTAAATTTGTTTGAGAATAAATTTTTGCACACACTTTTCTAGATTTAGTTTTGAAATTGATTTTTCATTGATGTTGTTAGTTTCTTTCAGGCTTCAATACAACTTCACTGCTACCTAGAAACATTTTTTGCCTTTTTGAGCTAAATAAGCAGCTTGTTTTGTGTTTTCTGAATCCGCGTTCTAAATTTTCGAATTTTCAACAAAAATCTATTTGAAAAAATTGAATTTGTATTATAACTGAATTTTTTTATATTTTTGGTGCATTTCTGACGTTAAATCAAAATCTGATTGCTGACTTTTATCGAAGAGCTTCAGATATATTTGAACATATTTATTATCTTTTTCTAGTCTCTGTAAACGTTTTATGGCAATTGTGAGCTGAATTATGAACAATTGTGTGTATTTCTGTCGTTCAAAATATTTTTTTCAGTTTTATAAGGATCTCTTGAGGCTCAGTCATTGCCTCGACAAGAGAGAAAGGACTTATTTGATACCATTGTTATCCCTACGTGGTATTTTTCCAGGTTTATTTTAAGCGAATAATTTTCGCTATGCCCTAATAGTTTTGACTTTTTTATTTGAAAAATAAGTCTTTCTGATTTCGGAGAAGTATGCAAGCAATTTGAGAAAAAAAAAACAAAGACAGGCTCTGCATTTTTAAGCCTCTACAATACTATTTTAAAAATTTCGAATTGAATTTTAAATTATTATTGTTGCCTCTGGTCTTTCTCCCTGATGGTCTCGAGGTACGATGCTGGCCTAACAAGCCAGTCGTCGTAGGTTCGAGTCTCGGCTTGGGAGTGACTGTTAGTGTCAGTAGCGCTAGCCCCGCAATTGTCCTGTACACTAAACAGTTGGCTGCGAAGTCTGTGTATAGTATAACAGAAGGTGAAGTTCCGAATCGGAACGTAGCACCAAGGCTTTGCTTTGCTTTGCTTTTTGTTGCCTCTGGTCTTTGAAAACGTAAATTCTTTAAAATTGATTTTTAAAATTTCTGGCCTCAGAATCTTAACTAATGGCCCCCCGTTGATCAACGGACCGGAACCAATGGCTTCAATTTCCCATGCAATAGAAGAATCCAGAGATTTTTCGCCTCAGAAAATCTCTGGAGGATTGAATCTAGATCAGTTTTGGTTGAGTGTGAGTGTATAACGTCACCACATAACCATCGACACCTATGGCGTTGGTGGTTGGTGGAGGCGTTATTTGTTTTGGGTTTTAGATATTTTTTATCATAGTTTAGTTTTTGCCTATTTCAAGTTAAAATATAAAGCCAAATTGGAATCATTCCCGACTTCACTGGCCTTCAAAATATTTTTTAGTAATTTGAAGTTTTAACTCTTCCTGGGCTTTGTAGGTTTTTGTTGGCGATTTGTAACCTACGATTCGAATCTTGTTTCTTTTTAAAGAATAAAGAATTCGCTGGCCACCCTGATATATGAATTCAGAATTCATCCCCTCCCTCCTTTTCAGCGGCTGCCCTCCCATTTCTCATGTAAGGAATATGTCAAGTTTGGTGAACATCGGTCAAGGTGTTCCGGAGATATGGTAGAAGATGTATACACAGCGACTTTAAGACAAAAAAAAATTAAAGTGCTTCAATTTTGCTAAAAATTGAAGAGATTGGTCACCAGCAAAAAAGAGACTCGTATTTTTTCATTAGTCTATTAAAGGTGTCCAGTCTTAAAATAAAGTGACAATATTTTTGATGTTATGTACCTATCAAACATTTTTAATACGTTCCAAATCGCTTGGTAGCAGGTGATCGCAGGAAAACTCTCCAGAACTTGTTAGTAGGTTCTCAAACCTTAAAGATAAACAAGGACCCAGCTTGGGAGCACCTAAGGGTAAAAGATACCGTCTAGCAAAGTTGAAAATGATGTTTTTTCCTCGTTTTCAATTTTTTTCTTATGCTTTATTTTCTTTTTTTTCTCCTATAAAGCCACTTAGCCATATATTCTTCGGAAAGTCCAATCAATAACGTTTATGATAATAAAATACACTTAATAGTTATTCTGTTGTCACGATGAAAAAACTTTTTTTTAGATTTTGTATTTTTCCTGTGTAAACCCAAAATTTTCAAAACGGTTTCAAACGCTTGGTCGCAAGTGATCGCAGCTAGACTCTTGAAATTGTTAGTAAACACCTAAAACTCGAAAAAACAGGGACCCAGCCTGGGAACTCCTGGAAGTAAAAATATGCCGACCAACAAATTTCAAAATTATGATTTTTTCTCATTTACTTCTTTTGGCTATGCTTATCATTTTACCATCCATAAAGCCTCAAAACCACACGTTTTCCTAAGAGCCTTATCATAAACGTTAATGAGAGAATAATACACCTAATAATAATGGCCAAAACACGCTCAAGTGGCCAAACACCGATCGCCAATAGTGTTGTTTTGCCAAAACTCAAAGTTTGATATGGCGCAAGCACGGTTCCCCTCGATAAATCCGGAACAAAAAAAAAAATCGAAATGTCCCCTACTGTCCCAAACACTATGATAAACTTGTGATCTTTTGAAAAAGGTTCGATCTAGATCGGTTCTGATCTTGCGGAATGGCAGGTAAAAGAATTTTCATTTTGACGTTGGACTACGTCTTTGTTTTCTATACTGGTATGCATTCTGTAAAATTGGAAATGAAACTGACAAATGTTGCGTCAGATTTCAAACGATAGTAACAGCATAACCACATGATGGATAACAATAACCAATATGTTGTTGTATAGATAAAATGTTGATCAATTTTGTAATACGCTAGTTATCATTATTTTTCATTGCAAAGCGGTAAAAATCGATAAGAAGTGTCAAGGACAAATTTACGCGAACAATGACCCAATCACTTGCGAGCATTCCTAGCACAGACGACATGAATAGACACCAACCATTCCCTGTGATATTTTCTGTATCAATATAAAAAAATTACAGAGTCTTCCCGTCCCAATAGGTCATTTTATGTTGGCCTTAGGGTTGCTGATATTTTATCGATATTTGATATTATCGATATTTTCCTTTCACGATATCGATATTTTTGAACGATATTGGCGCATTTGATATTATCGATATTTCGATATTGGGACTCGATATTGCTGTCCGATATTCTCGGTTGCCATCAGGGGAGTGCTGCCGTCGAAATTTTGCCTACCAATCATAAATTCATCATGGCATCAAAATTAAATTTAAAATGCTTACTCTGTCGAAATCTGAAAGAGAAAATGTCTCAACTTCTAACTTACTTGACGAAATTTTCTCGTCGACCAGTGTGGAAAATGCTGTTAGATCTTTCCAGCCTTTAAAATCTGCAGGTGTTGACGGAGTGTTTCCAGCGTTACTTCAAAAATGTGAGGCAACTCGGATACCGTTACTAACCAAGATTTTTAAGGCCAGTTTAAGTTTTAACTACATTCCATCGAAATGGAGGGCAGTACGGGTTATTTTTATACCAAAAACGGGCAATAGAGATAGAAATAACGATGATGATGATGATGGTCCCACCTCATACCCCTACATCGGTTTGAGCTGGACGATTTATCTATATGAGATATTTTTAAAAACATGCAATGTAACCAGTTGTCAAACAAATAACGGACTGGTTCTATAACCCCAAATCTTTTAGACCCATAAGCTTGTCTTCGATCCTGCTGAAGATAATGTTGAAAGTACTAAAGGAATATCTCTATGCAACAAACATGCTTGGATACCCTTTATCTAAATTTCAATTTGCATATCAAACAGGTACCTCTACAGTTACAGCGCTCCACACGCTGGTAGCAAAAATTGAAAAATCTCTTTTAGCAAAAGAAATAGCATTCTGCTCTTTCCTGGATATTGAAGGTGCTTTCGATAACACGACCTACTCTTCCATGGCAAAAGCGATGAAGAAGAGGATGTTTCACACGTGCATAGTCAACTGGATTCATACCATGCTTGCACAAAGAATAATCTCTTCGGAGCTGGGGGGAATATTTTTAACTGTAAGAGCCACGAAAGGATGCCCTCAAGGTGGAGTACTTTAACCACTCCTGTGGTCTCTAGTTGTGGATGACCTCCTCTGCAGCTTAGAAGATAAAGGTTTTGAAGGTGAAGGCTTCGCAGACGACATTGTCATTATGGTAAGAGGAAAGTTTGACAATGTTGTCTCGGAAAGAATGCAACTTGCTTTGAACGTAACTTATCTCTGGTGTAAAAAAGAGGGTCTGAACATAAACCCGGCAAAAGTAACAATAATACCTTTCACTAAAAAGAGGAAACTTAACCTAATGCCTCTTAAGCTTGAGGAAAGTTCTATCCAGTTTAGCGAAAGGGTTAAATTTTTAGGATTAACTCTAGATGCGAAACTTGACTGGAACGCCCATCTCGACATTGCAGTAAGCAAAGCGGTCAGTGCGTTCTGGTTCAAAAACGGTTGGTAGGAAATGGGGCCTAAGACCAAAAATGGTCAGATGGATCTACACATCCATCATACTACCGAAAATAACATACGCTTCTTTAATGTGGGGGCCTAAAACAAAAGAGGCTACTGCAAGAACAAAGCTAGCAAAGCTTCAGAGACTGGCCTGTATTGCCATAACTGGAGCAATGCGCAGCACTCCATCGAAAGCGCTGGATGCAATTCTTCACCTGCTGCCTCTGCATGAATTTGTGCAGTTAGAAGCGGAAAGGTGCGCCTTGCGGCTCAAACGTCTTGAAGCGATTTTACCTGGTGATCTGGTTGGTCATCTGAGTATTTTGCAACATTTTAAAAGAGGGCCTTTGTTGAGTATGTGCGGAGACTGGATGAAACCTTTGAACAACTACGACATTTCCTACAAGGTGCGTGAAATATCGCGCTCCGACTGGGAGTGCGGAGTTAATATGGTCCGTCAGGGGTCAACGATATTCTTCACGGACGGCTCAAAAATCGGTTCGAAAACTGGAGTGGGAATCTTCGGTCCTGGTATACAGATATCAGTGGCAATGGGCAACTGGCCTACTGTATTCCAAGCGGAGATTTACGCTATAATCGAATGTGTCAACGTTTGTCTGTAGAGAAACTACAAACATGCGAATATTCTCATTTTCTCTGATAGTCAAGCGGCACTAAAGGCTCTTTGTGCTCACGAGTGTACGTCAAAAATAGTGTGGGAGTGCGTTCTCTCACTGCGGAGGCTGTGTCGTATGAACTTTGTCAATTTGTACTGGGTTCCCGGGCACAGCGGCATAGACGGCAATGAAAAAGCAGACGAACTGGCCAAACAGGACTCCAACTCGCAATTAGTTGGTCCGGAACCCTTTTGCGGTATCTCAAATTGCACTATAAAAATTGAACTTAAATACTGGGAAGAGCAACGGGTGACAGCCAACTGGAGGGCTGTCAGAGGGTGTCACCAGTCGAAAAGGGTAATTACGCCAAACGGAAAAATTAGTAAAAAGCTCCTAGAGCTCAACAAGTGGGCTCTTTCTACCTACACAGGACTAATAACTGGGCACTGCCCGAGTAAGTATCATTTAAAAAACATTGGTCGAGTTCAGGATGACACTTGTCGCTTCTGTAATATGGAAAGCGAAACCTCGGAACATCTACTATGCAGTTGCGGTGCATTATACATGAGTAGAATCAGATTTCTTAGCAAGGGCTGCTTGCAACCGGGTGAGATCTGGTCTGCCAATCCTGGTAAAGTAGTTGGCTTTATTAAGCACATTCTACCTGACTGGGAGCGCGCCGAGGCAACCGGCCATTCACTCGATCAATAGTGGGTGTCTGGTTTTCTACATGGTACGTATAGTAATGGGGATATACTACAATAGTTCTAAATAATGGACGCAGTAGTCTAGTTCCACTACAAAAAAGGACGTTTACTCTATTTCAGCAATTTTAGGGCAAATCAACTAAAAAGTATAGGTACCAGAATTGTTGGTACTAGAATCAATAAGTGATAGATGGAAAATGTAAGCAGCTCGACAGAAATATGGTTGCCATATCTCCATTTTCATTGACAGCATGCTTAGAGCGAATTTCCAGAAATTTGGGTGTGGAACTTCTCGGGGCAATAACCACCACATTAAACCGATCAAATGCGATGCCTTGGTGTTGCATTGGGATGGCAGAATCGATGAATTAAAATCGATGAATCGATGAATCAGTAAAGAATCGGTGTTACATAAGCGATAACATGAATGTTCAGGTAGGATGCTTCAGTAACTGGCTGGTGATTAGTCAATGGATCAGTGACGATTAGGAGACGCGGCTCACGAAACGTCGGTTTAATCTGATTGGAGAATGCACCTTGGGTAAAGCGATGAAATAGCAAACACTTCACCGGAATATTCAATACTAAGGCATGAAACATGCTGAACGCCAACGCGACCGATCGGGTGAGATTCTTGCCGTAGGTTAATGAACAACTCTACTCACGGCTGTTTATTAACCTTCGGCAAGAATCTCGCCCGATCGCTCACGTTGGCGTTCAGCTTGTTTCAGGCCTAACAGAAAGCCAACCCGGTGGCATCACTGACGTTTACGTTCAACATGAGTGAAGCCAGCATTAGCTGGATCACTGGATCAGTTTTACATGTAATTTCACAGCTGATTCATCGAAACACGAAAAAAAGCAGTGTTCATACGTGCATACAGTATCGGTGTTCAGTGGCAGTGTGCTTTTGTATTGTTTTCGGGTGATGTATTTATTGCACGAAACGTCGAGTGCTTTGCTTGATGAAACAAAAAAAAATGCGTTGCATTATTTCAGAATGTACCTACACAACGTTTATTCTTGCCGATTGCGAACGGCGGTGTTTCTTGCAGGCAGCTGACATCGCGCGATGATTTAAGGAATAACATTTCAACGTACGTGTAAATGAGATAGCATATCAGCGCCACTTTTAAACATTTACAAAGCTAAGCTAAGCTTTTTTTTAAATAATTAAATTGATTCAAGCGCCTAACTCTGTGCAACACTGCTCTGTAAACAAACCTTCAAAAACATAAATGAGATTAGCGCCACTGCCTTTCACGGCAGCTTCAGGAAACAAGGCCGTTGCTGAAAGCCAAACAAAAAATATACACTAAAGTCGCTTTTTACGCGGGGGTTACGTGCCACGTAGAAAATCCGCGTGAATTCCGGAATCTGCGTAAAAAAAAACCGCGTAAATTCCGGAATCCGCGTAAAAAAAGCGCGTAAATTCCGGAATCCGCGTAAAAAGCGACCTTAATGCATGAAGAAAAATATCGATAAAATATCGATATCGGCACGCAATATCGATTTCAATATCGATGCCGCTTTTAATATCGATGAAGCAGATATCGATATTATATTTTTAATATCGACAACTCTAGTTGGCCTCCGTGAACCTAGACTAATTTGATGTCTCGAAGGTAAAGCTTTTTCGAAAAATTTGAAACAACCCCTTTTCTTGAACAATTTCTAAACCTGCTGTTAGAGCTTAACAGAAACTGATGTCTTGAAAAAAAAAACATGCTGGTAAAAGCAACAGTACCGTAGAGTATATGTAGAGCAAAGCGCCGCTAGTTTCTCGTCGTCTATCATTGCAGCGGGCACGACTTCTATTCGCGTGCAATCGAAACTGCAATGCTGCTACTGATGGTGATTGAAAGTTTATCTCATGAATATGATGGTAATCCAAACCATAAATTACTTGACAAGAATTGAACATTTTTGCAACGGTTATAAGTTATTTGTATTTATTTTTATCTTCGATATTCACTAAATAATCGTGACCGACATAATATCGAACGAGTAAGTTTCTAAAAATACTAATTTATAGAAGAGTAAGAGCCGGTCAGTGCTTGTGAGTTTTTTGTCCGTTTACTAGGATCTATTCAGAATCTTTTTTTAAATTTCAACATTGTTAATTTTTTTTTCGATTTTTAACTTTACAAATAAAATAATATACTCATAGTAGCTGTCTTCGTAGCACAGTGAATGTTATTGTTGGCAAATGAAACTTGTGAAGCAAAAAACAAAAATGAATCTTTTTAAATTATAACTTCGTTGTAATTGTTAAACGTTGTTTGCACGAAAAAAAAAAACACTACAGGTACAACATCACCAAATGTGACTGAAGTTCTTTCGAATGTAATTAAATATAGTTCTGGAAAAATGAAGGGGAGGCTGAGAATTAAAATACGTAAATCACTGAACAAACGAATTTATTGTGTCCGTAATTACAGTGCTTTTAAAATACGTTTGTACTGCCCATAAAAGCATAAGAGTCCCATATGACTTTGTGGCAAATTTGAGTTTATGCTGTTAATGTATCTTATATTGTTCATATTTTCGTATGCCTTGATGAAATTTGAAAGTTTGTTCTAAAAAAATACTGGAAAAATACCAAACCTTGCCTGTTCCATATTGAAAATGAAGACATATGAGTCCCATCCTAAGTATATACTAAATTTTCTTTTAAAAACAACATGTTCACATACAAATATCATTGACTAAAATAAATTGAAACACAGTTCATGTTTGCCAGGTTCAATTGAAAATAAGCTAGAGACATTAAAACTGAATAAAATTTATATGTATTTTTGAAGAAAATCGGAAGTTAAAGTGAAGTTTTTTTGGCAACTGTCTCCGGAAATTCTTCCTAGCATCTGGAATGGGTAAAAAACGTTTAGGAGTGTGGCCTTACGGCCTGTATTAATATTTCTTGTGGACTCTTAAGGAATTTAATTGTAGACTCTATGTCGAACGAGTTTTCGTCTATCAGCTGTAGTTGCTCTTTTTAGAATAACATGTACCGGTTCATGCTACAATTCGTTAAAAACAACTAGCTATATTGCAATTCTATGTTGGATTAAAAAAAACTGTTCATATGACAGACACAACAAGGAATAATTATAAATGCCTTGGCTGTCTTAGAATGCGTGGAGACAGATATACTATTATTTTCTGTTTATAGAGAAAAAATAAAGGCAAACGAGTCCCATCATTTACTTCCAGGCCTGGAATTCATGCGAAAGTTCTTAGAACTCATGAAAGTATCCAAAGCTTCACCTCATGAACATACAGTTGAATAAAACATACTTTTAGTGAAATCATAATTATTTACTATAAATTCAAGATTAGAACTTCATTTGCAATTTTCTCAGCTGTGAGCATTTCCATATGGGGCTCTTATGCTTTTATGGGCAGTGTAGCAGGCAAACAAATCATAGTACAATTTGAAACCTAAACTATACTATCACATGATCTACCATTACTCTCTCCCACTCTGTGAGAACATTCCAAGCTAGGGAGCACAATTGATTTGGAAAATATCACCAAGGGGTACGCGGACAAAAAAGGTTGAGAACCGCTGCTGTAGAATTCAGCTTCAAGGAAGGATATAGGTGATGGAGAGCCTGAGAAAAAAACCATGTTAAAGTCTTTTGACAACCCAAAGGCCTTTGTGCCGTGTCAAATAAATGTTGTGTAAACAAAAAAACCCAAAGGCCTGATACTATTGAATACTAAGATTCGAAGCCACGACCACCCGCTTGTCAAAGCGGACTGTGCAACCTTACGACTACGAGATCTCTTAAGTTTTTCATACAAAAATATCAATTTTACCTTTTTGGAAAATTTAAAAATAAGATCGATTCCCGGCGCTAACTCAAAAGCGGCAAAAATTGTAATTATTTTTGTTATTTTTCAATAATTCATTTTCACATTCTTAAGCTTGAATTACTTTCGACACTTGCACTTCCAACAATTTTCGTTGCGTTTGGAAGGCATTTTCACTACTTTACAGATTATAGTGAATTAAGTACTACTACTTTTAAAATAATTTGCTTGTCCTAATTCGTCTGTAAATCGCCCCAAGCTGATCATGACGTACGATGCTGGTCTAACCAGGGGAGACGAGGCTTTTGAACCTGCCTGTTCAACTACAAATTCTGAAAATCGCAGTTTGAGGAAGTAATCACAATCATGTTCGCGTAATCACGCAAATCATCCTATTTGTTACTATTTGAAAGTGAAACTAAAAACCAATAAAATAATATGAATATAAATTTGCGTTTGAAATATATTTTTTGCCTGGCGTCCCCATGAGGAATGCACAGGTTGCACCTATGGACGAGTCGCCCCTGGGTCTAACAAGTCAGTCGTCAAATACCGACTCAGGAAAGTATTGTTGCCAGTAGGAGGATCGTAGCGCCAGCCCTTAAATTGTTCTGTATATCATAGTGGTTGGTTAAAATGTTTGTGTAATAAACATTGTTGGTGTTGAAACATTAGAAGCTATGTCAAATAAAATATTAACAATTTTCGAAAAAAAATCGTTCCAATCCTCAATTGCTACGATAAGCTCTCTTTATAAACAATAAGTTAGTAATTAACCCTCTAGTGCCCAAGTTAATTCCTAGACGGGCTTCGGTAAAATCACTATGAATCATTATGAACACTTTTAAGGTATTTATTGAAGCTTTTTAGAGGGTTGACTGAAGCCCGCCAAATGGCGGTATTGGGCACTAGAGGGTTAAGTTACTTGTAAGTTTATTTCCCTTTTTAACAAGTTTAAATCCCTAAGAAAGATAAGTCCTAATAGTGAAAGCACACAAATCCTAGCAATTAAAATTACAAATTTCTAACAGTGTTGAGAAGTCACCAAGTCACTCCCATACATAAAAAAGTAAAACGTTATTTTCGTCCTCTCTAATTTAGCATCACAAAAAAAATAAAATGAGTTTTTCTACGAACATGTTGGCAACCTGAAAGACAAAAGACATTTTTTGCGCCATTTATAGCAAATCGATTGTTAATTCTATAACGGTAATGTATATAAAAAAAATCTGGAGTCAGAGAGAATCATCTCCTTCGTTTACAGCGTTTCATGACCTCCCAATTGAATAGGGTGCTGGTCTATCAAGCTAACCGTTATAAGTATAAATCCCAATTTAGAAGAAGCTTAGTATTGAAATTTCGTCGGAGAAAATAAAATTCAACTTCCACTTACCTCTTGCCTGCAGTAGAAAATTGTACACTGCAGGCGCGGCCACGTCACACGGAGCTTTTCCCTTTTGATTTTTAAAGCCTGGATCTGCTCCACGCTCGACAAGCATTTTGCACAATTTCAGCTGACCAACGATGGCCGCGTCATGCAGGGGAGTATCGTTTTCCAGACCGGTAGCATTGATGTTGGCTCCGGCTTTAACCAGTGCCAGTGCCACATTGTAGTGGCCGTGATTACATGCCTCATGCAGTGGAGTCCAACCTACAATATCATAAGAATCAAGACTTTATTCAATCTGGAGATTGTAACTAGCAGGATGAAACAGTAGCGTGTAAACGAAGAAATAATTAAGTGCCGAATAATTTGCTTACTTTTAGGTTCAGTAAAATAATTCTTATTAATGTCAGGTCTAATAGATGTGGAAAAGTCGTACGGCTCCATTTAAAATTTTCAATAAACCTTGTTCAATAGCCATAGATACTCTCCCCCACCAGTAGATTTGATCAAGGAGCTTCGCATTTTATGGCGTTATTTTTTTTATAAACTTTTTGGCACCCGCTATAGAAAAATTTGTCTATAGGCTCGGATACTCCCAAAAAAACAAGTGTGAAACCTAAGAAAACAAGTGTGTTTACCGTGATCAAAGCAAAAATTTGCATACGGACATTGTTTTCAATTGTTTTCCGAGAATTATGCTCGCAAATAGAAGAGAATCTTTACATTTCACAGCTAGCCGTTGTACATAAATTGAAACCAATGACTTCACTTAGAGATAAAATTTAAAAACATAACTGGTGGTTATGGAATAGAAATAATACGATTTGGTTGATCGAGTAGAGAAATTTTTATGAGGTTGAAAGCCGAAAATGTTTCTAATTTACCACTATGGCTTTTTATGAAGATTGAACATGACACTAAAGCAGTGATTCGTAAATGGTTTAAGATTTTATGAAGTGTTTTGAATTTGCAACAAGGTTAATAATTAGCTAGGTTAATAATTAGGTTAATTTATAATCACGTGCTGCGAAAAAAATAGAATACATTAAAATCGCTTTCAACACCAATTACGAAATTTATGCGATACAGACTCCAGTGTAGCAGAACTGAGGAGTATCAACGATTCATCAAATACTCTTGACCCCATCTAAAAGCAACCTAGGTTTATTCATACTAACCTGCAAAATCTGTTACATTTGGATTAGCTCCCTGTTCTAGTAATTTTTTAACCGTATCTTGGTCGCCCTTTTTGGCCGATAAATGTAACGCAGTCTCGCCGCGTTCATTGATTCGATCCCGCCGGGAATGGGCCCCACCGGATCCCGACGCAGCAGAACCGGCTGATCCGGGGCTCATATCTAAAACAAGAGCAAGTAATGATGAATCTTATTGATCAGAGAGTATGACCCTACTGTACCTCCTTCACTGCCGGCAGATGTTGAAGTCATTTGCATCAGCAGTGCCATCTGCTGACGCTCGGACATTGGAGTTGTAACAGCTGGCCGTCCTGATCCGCTCGATCCAGGGCCAGACATTCCGCGTGGTCTTGATGTGGAAGGCATTCCGCTTACATCCTGTTCAGATACCGGTGGGTGGATGAAATTCGTAAGAAAAAAAAAACAAAATTTGATGTCTGTAGTCAACAACTTTTAGGTAATAAACAGGAATTGTCAACAATGAAAAATATGCGCTGATTTTTTGTATAATTTCTTCCTAAAACATTTAACAAGCACAACCGCAATCTAGGACAAACATTTTAGATCGCCAAAATGTGCATTTGGCCAGACGGAAACCAAAAGAAACAGGCACAAGTGCGAACACTAGTAGCTTGCAGCCGCAGACACGGAGCGTACAAAAAGTTAACACGCAATTTACGGAATGGCCATAGTTTGCACATTTTTTTCACCACGATGATAACCGAGCAAATTTGTAGTCGGAACACAATCCGGTAGTGCAAAATGTATTCAACCAGCGGAACTTATAAAAATATGGTTCACAAACGAGGCTCACTTTCTTTGGGAAGTTGTTCATCTCAAGTGACAAATGAAGAATGCTCCGTTCGTTTTTTCTGCTTCGCAAACGTCCGACCGTACGACCAGCGCTGCCAGATTTTATTAATTGCAAAGTTGCGTGCCATTTAATTTAGACCAGAGGGGTGCTATTGATATCAAATCTCAATTTGAGATTCTCAAACTTCGTAAACTAGACCGTATAAACAAAATAGTTTTGTTCGATTTCTCGTGATGTTCATACAGAAGTCAAGCAACATCCTTAATTCATATAACATCATAAAGTCAATTCAAAAAGTCAACAATTAAAGCTGTATGCCCCGTGAGTTGAAAAACCTGATTGCTGTTTGTTCATTTCGTATTGAGCCATTGATAATGTAGTTTACATTCACATTCACATTTGTTGAAGATTATTTTACACAAGATATTATGGATAGTTCTGAAAAGCATATTGGTCTGTTTTCTGTCGGAACAAGTTTTGGAAGCTACGGAAATGTTTGGCAAAAGTAGTAAATGCAGTCACCTTATTGAAAATCATATTTTGGCTATATGGAAATGCTGAATCATATCTCCCTGCCCTAGTTACAACATTGCGCTTGCTAGCCGTAATCCGGCGCTTGTATTTTCTATTCATGATTTTTGAAAAAAAAAAAATATCTAACACAGTATCTTATACCAATTTGGATTATTTAGGTGCATCTTCTTTCAAATCAACCATCCTCAAAAAGTTCATACTAACTCTGTGTTTTGTTTTTCTTTTATTATTCTTTTTGGAGAGAAATGAATCATCACTTAATCAGAAAAACATGAGCCACCAAATTTAAGTTAAAACAACTATCAACGGATATATAATTTACGTCGGGAAATCGACACAAATTTACGATCTGTGTGAAATCGGTTCCCTGCTCTGCTCGGCATTTATCCGAGATGCGAACCAATTTGATTGTGGATTTTTATACTAGTTATATTACAGTTCAAGGAACCTTCCACATATCTGTTGTATCGAACGCAGCCAAATCAGTTTGTTGACTCGTCGTCCATAACAGACGATTTTTATGTACTATTAAATTCTGATCTAGTGATGGGAAATATCGCCCAGAACGGACATCGATAACAATCGATAATTCCGAGACTTTTATCGATGTTATCGATAAGTATCGATAATTTGACAGCTAACGTTTGCGGTGAAAAATTTTTTTTCAGATGATGAAAAAAAACTATTTCAGATGGCGTTAAAAAAAAAACTATGACAGATAATTGAGTTGGATAAATTTCCCATGAAAGGTTGTCATGTTAGCTTCCTCACAAAAAATATTACGTCATTGCGTGCAGCCTTCCGACAGTTAACCGGAACATTCGCCATGGCGGACGAAAACATGCGTGTAGCCATGTTTTTAAGCTCTTTCTTCGTTTTTTTTAATTCCTCCTCCGTTTTCGAGACAAAATTGTTGGAAAAGATCTTGCGCTTCAAATTTGCCCAGAAATTCTCGATGGGAAGCAGCTGGGGGACATTGAGCGGATTCGCCGACTTCGGTACCACATCAATATTCAGCCGCTCCATCTTCTCCAACGATCGCTTCGAATAGTTGGCCGACGTCAAATCTGGCCAGAACACCGTGTCTTCGCGCTTATGGTATTTCTTGATGAACGACGCAACTGCTGTCAGGCACTTCGTACTCAGGGATGCCACATGTACAGATTAATCTGTATTTTACAGATTTTTGGCCGAAGTAACGGTACAGAATCTGTATATACAGATATACAGATTTTCGTCGAAAAGTACAGATTTACAGATTTTTCGAAATCGACATTAACTTTTAAAAACAATCCAAATTTTATTTCATTAAATATTGAGCAAATTGAACATATTTTCAACTCCTCACACGTATCAAACTAAAAATTTCGTTTATGTACCATAAAAACTCAAAAAATACAAAGTTCTTTGTGTTTAAACAACACAGATTTTTTTTACAGATATGTTTGTTCCAGATACAGATGTTCAGATTTTTTCAAGGGAAAACACAGATTTAAATGTGGCAACCCTGTTCGTACTATGAATTTCCCCGTTCACGGCCAGCCCGGAGCGAAAGAAGAGCAATTTTGACATCCCTTTCTCGCTGATTGACAGCAACAGCCGCACCTTCTTGGGGAACTTGGTCTGTGAAATATACCTTACCTCGATGCTCACTTCCTTCGTGGGGGAGGTAAAATACGGAGAGCACTGCTAGTCGTTGCCATCCAGGGTGAGATGGGTCTAGTCGTCCAATACCACTGCCGCGTCGCGATTCGCCGGGAAAATTGACTTGACCATCTTCAACCGCTGTCGCTGCGTCATTGCCTGCAGCTCCAAGACCAGTGGACGGGACTGCCACTTTCTGCATGTATGTTCATGTTCTCCAGATGCTTTTTCACTGTTTTAGAGCACGCACCAATCTCTCTGCCAAGTGCACGCAGCGATTTAGCCACTTTTCCCTCGGTCTTCCTCTTCAGCATCCTTGGAAGCTTCTTGTCGCTCAGGGTCGTTGGCCGTCCGGAATCGGGCTTTCTTTCGATGCTCTGATCGTTGTCCAATAGTGTCAAGATGTTGTAGATGCCAAAACCGACATACCCGGGGTCCACAAAGTGCCGCACGATGTCCGTTTTTGACGCGGCGGGGTACCGTTCTTTGAACGCGCACACTTCTGAACGGAGCAGCTTCACTTTTTTCGCCATCACAGTTAGAGTTTGACTGATAGGGCTGTCAATTTTTTTTTGCTAACTCATGGGTTACTATGATTGATGATGCATGAGTAGTTTCGTCAGTGCGATTGAAGGTAAACCCATGAAAAATCGGCAATTTTTGTCCATTTTTTTTACCGCAAACGTTATTCGACAAATGCAATTTTGCTATATAAATTTGTTAAAAACAGAGACAGTGATGGCCCAAACAGAATGGATACGTTGCGTTGCGTTGACGTCAATGTGACAATAAATGTATGGGCTAACTGTCAAATTGCCGCAAACGCAGCCGCAACGTATCCATTGTGTTAAGGCCTTGAATGACAAATCTTACGATACTGCAAATGAAAATTCAAACAACCGGACGAGTTAAACAGTTTGTTTTGGAAAGTGCTCGGGTTTTACGCCGAGAGTGCTTTCTACGGAGTAGTTTCAAGCCGAAGTTTATTTTGAAGGTTGTATTATAAGGGAAATAATTGAAGCAGGCAAAATTCTGTCAATTTTTAAATGGCCAAAACTTCACGAAAAATGAATCAATTCTGACAAAACAAGTTTCATTTTACTGGAAAACTGTCCTAGTTTCCTAGTGTTACTTGAGAACTGGACGTGACCAAGGTTCACTGGAAATATTTCGGATTTCCGGAGTGTGTGCCAAAGTGTACATTTTTGCAACGCGTAGAACTTTTTATGGTATTCTGTTTCACTTAGGTTTATATGTTGTCAATAAATAAGAATTTATTTCGGGTTCATTGGTAGCCGAAGATTGGAAATTCGCCAAGGAATCATCAAGGTATGAATTTATTAAGTATGGGTGTTGATTTTGGCGGTTTTTTCCCTGTAGGGTACTAATTTTCTTTGAGCTTGCAGCACTCTAGCAGAATTCAATCGAACATTGTGGGTGTGTAGGTCATAGAGCAATTTATCTGGATTAACATTTAAATAGATCAGATTATTTTCACACGGATTTTCTCTAAAAGGTTATTTATGCAGATTTCCAAATTAACGTGGTTTTTACGCGAATTTTTGAATTAAAGCGGTTTATCAAGCGGATTTTTGGATTAACATGGTTTTTTCACGAGGCATGTATCCCCCGCGTAAGAAAACCTAACTGTATTTGAACCTTTTTCTTATGAATCAATATATCTTAGTAAAAATTATCTGAACTTTCCTTCAAAAATATAAAAAAATGAGTTTAAGATCCTACTCTGAAAAAAATATATTTTTAAGAACAAAAAAGGATTTTAGAAAATATCGGTGATCTCAGATTTTTTTGAATGAAGTATTTTAGACAGACAATTTAGTTGCCTAAAACGTTCTATGCGTTGCAAAAATGTACACTTTGACACACACTCTTGAAATCCGAAACATTTTCGGTGTAGGTTGGTCACACCAAGTTCCCAAGTAATACTAATATAATACTGTTTTCCAGTGAAATGAAACCAGTTATCAAAATTGATTCATTTTTCGTAAAGTTCTGGCCATTTAAAACCCGAGAGAATTCTATTTATCTCAATTATTTTGTCTACCTCCTGTATAAATCAGGATACTTTTTTGGCGCAACAATTTCGTTGATTTGGATTTTTAGTGGAACTAAAAATTGTTTGTTGGGTAACAGATACTTTGAACTTAAACAGTTCCAAGTTAAACTAAACAATTACCAATAGACTGCCGCTATGCATGTCCATCATATTATAAGAGCTGGCGAGCCAAAGAAAATGCATTTTATTACAATTTCGTATCATTGCTTTTTATGAGATAGTGCAAAAAGTTTGGATATTTTTTCAAAGTTCTCCAGTACTAAGTTGTCGAATTCGTCTGTTCTTAGGAAACTTAAAACTATCAATACCTTTTTCACAGACTAACAGACGTAACACTGGAACCTAGCTCCATCGCCGCAAAAAACGTTCATTTCAAATTTTCAATCGAATAACAGTCATCGCGCGAAAACGTCGTCCGGGGCGCTGTCATGCAATCTCATACATATTTTGTAGTTCCCCATTTGACACATTCAGTAACGCTGGCGCTGATGTCGAAATACATGACGCAGCGCAAATAAAACAGCAGATGGTGCTAGTGTTACTAACGTAAAGTACTGCAATCATCCAAACGATGATTTTATTGAAAATTTGTTCGAAGTGTTATGTCTGTTAGTCTGTGCCTTTATAGTTACCTATATTTCTCAGAAACTCAGTGACACCCGGGGCGAACCGTTACACCACCCCCAACAATGCTAACTCTTGTCGAATAGCAGCACCCAACAAATACCTAACGGCAAAAGCAACTCCTGGGGTAGGGTAGGTGAGGCCTCCTTCTTTTGGGTCTCCTCCAGTAACCAGCCGCACTGACTTGTGCTCACCCTTATAATATCGATAATTATCGTTAACGTCAAAAAATTAACGATAATATCGATGACCAGCATTTATCGATATTATCGATAAGTATCGATAAGTTTCCCATCACTTATTCTGATCAATTTCAAATGTAGGCTTCGTTTTTGCGACGAAGCTAATATGCGTTATGGATATTGGACCGATAACGGTGTTTGACTGGGTACAAAGGAACAATTGAACCGGAAAATCATTCAATTTAGCAGTGAAATTTTTTAAAATGAGGGTTATATGCAGCTGCGATAAACTGTTCATATGCAACACTACCATTTATCTTTGGTGCCCTGGTCGTTATTGTAAAAATGATTATTGAGAAATACATAGTAGTAGTTGTGAAAAATATCATAACTCTTATCTTCAAGCATTCATAGTTCTAAGAGAACGGATTCCATAATTTTCAACTAGGAATGCGTGCTACAGAACGCTGATGATCGCACCACCGGTAGCATCGAATATTTTGCTTGGCCGCACATAATAAATTTGCTCTTCGCGCTGCCCTCCGGTAGTTGTGTCAGCAAACTATCCTGCAGCATACGATGGTATTTGTTGCTGTCGTATGCAAAATAAAAGTAAGGTGTTCCGCAGTGCCTGAAAGTTGACTCGTACGCAGCTCTCGTTTCCTTTTTTTTTTCATATAGCGGGGGGGGGGGGGGTTTGTAATGATTTATTTACGTACTAAAATATCTATTCAGAACTAGTATTGTGTGTTCTGCCACAAATGGTGACATTTCAACACTATTATATATATATATATATATATATATATATATATATATATATATATATATATATATATATATATATATATATATATATATATATATATATATATATATATATATATATATATATATATATATATATATATATATATATATATATATATATATATATATATATATATATATATATATATATATATATTTGTACGCTTTTTAGTATTATTGAATGTTATTAGCTTTCGTAGTTAAGATAATGTAATTGTAGGAAAATTATTAAACCTACATTTTTTTTTATTTTCGCTTATTTTCCGTCGGTCTAGTTCCGCCACTGTTGTGGCCAATCACCGACGCCCAGGGAGGCGACTCCACACCCAGGACCCTAACTCACGACCCGTTTATTAACGTACCGGCGCCAACGGCTTCACTTCCTCATGCGATGGAAGGCGTGATCCTAGAGATTTTTCGCCTCAGAAAATCTCCCGGTGTTTTAAACCTACTTGTCAAGAAAAAAAAAGGAATAAAACGAAACTTAAAATAAACTTAAAATAAACTTAAAACTATCTTACTGACTATAAAGCTCTCGTTTCCTAATGCAGCGTACCAATAACAACCATACTCCACTCGCTACCGTGTGGCGAACAAGAATGAAGCTGGATTTTCTACACGCAGTCTTTTGTATCGGGTTGAGCGTAGATTTTTGCATTGAAGGCGTGGCCATGCAGTTTCGAGAAAGAGAAATGAAACAAAACACTTTGTTGAGTCAGAATATTTAGGCAGTGGAATTTATTCCGTCCATGTTATTGTTATCCGTGCTCGGAAAGCAAGGCAATTGCGAGAAAAAATTTATGGGAAAGCTTTACCTTGGAACTTTTCACCTATTTTCACCGTTAAGCAGTAAAGCAACACTGTTAAACATTATATCAAACAATTGTCACACATTTTATCTATCCATCCACATAAATGACTAAGATCAATTAAGTCGTTCGTTTGCTATAATCGTTTGAAATCTGACGCAACATTTGACAGTTTTTTTTTCAATTTTACAAAATGTAATCTAGCATATAAAACAAAGATGTAGCCCTACGTCAATATGCCGTTACTTGTCGCGAATTTATTTTGCGTAAGCATAGGAAATTATCAACGCTTTCATCGGGAAATCGGAAAACAACTCGGAATCGTGTAGTCAACGGGAAGTCATGTGATTAAACGAAACTCTGAGCATCTGAGGGCTACTGTTCTTCACTTTCCCGCACAAGTCTAATATTCCGGAGGATGTAAGGAAGCAGAAAGTTTCAAAGTTTGCTAGAAAATACCTGATTTGATCTGCTCATGTGACAAAAGGATTGCGCCGTTCGTGACTACCGGCTTTGTAAACGGGGAGATCTACCTCTCTGGATCTGACCAAAACTAATTCAAATTATGTCATGAAGGGGCGCGTAACCAACGGGGCCACTTTCGTACCCAAGGACACCCCCCCTCCCCCTTAATTCATGGCTATAGAATTATTCAAACCGTAATACATACCTATAGGAAGGATGACCGAATGCTTGAGAGAAGAGTAATAAAATGATTGAATATTCCCAAAAACATACCCAAAACACATTTCTACAGGTCCAATAGTTAACACTTTTTTCGAAAATAAGAAAAAGAGTTGTAAAAAACATCCACACACCTAGTAAAAATTCCCCGAGTCTCGGTAAAATTTGAGCCATTGCGGAACAGAGTGGTCTAAAGACCATTTTTTTTTTCAAAAATGAGTTTTTTACGTAAAGCTCATCTACTCAAGAAGCTGAAGTTAGGAGACTAGAACAATATCAAAAAATCGAACTTTAAAGCTGATTTATACCATGTTGAAATTTTGTCGGAAATAGAATGATCGAACTGTTCTGGAAGGAAGATGTTATTCTGGTTTACGAACTCCAGTAAACAACTGAGAATCAACTTTTCGAAAACATCGAGATGCACGATAATAGGCTGATGGGACGATAGTTTTTAGCGTTGGTAGGGTCCTTACTGGGTTTGTGGATGGGGATCACTTTAGCTAACTTCCAGCGTGACGGAAAGTAGATGAGCTCCAGACACTTAATACAGATCACTAAATACAGATCACAGGTGTTCGAAAAATTCTCGACGCAAGTTTTTCAACTCAAGGTTGAGGACCTCATCGACACCAGCGGCCTTCACGTTCTTGGTGCGCTTGATGACCGCTATTACCTCATCATTACCTCATTTATCGGTAATGACTTAGGGAAGACCGGCGACTCTAGTTATTACTTCCTGGACGGCAAGCTCGTGCGGGCTTACTATGGCATGACCCAAATTGTGAGAGTTGACAAAATGCTGACCAAGTTCATTGGCTTTTTCAAATGGTGTTAGAAGGAAATGACCGGGGATTGGTGTTCGGGTTTTCAAAATTTTGGTAAGTTTCCAGAACGGCTTTCTACGGACTGGGAGGGAGCGAAGATGTTGAGAAAAAAGTTTGTTTCTTAGATCCACCAACCTGGCTCTGATGATTTTGTTGAGACGATTGATGTTGGTCTTTAGGTGAGGCAGGCCAGAGCGCTGGTACTGTCGTCTTATAGTATTACGGAGTTGGATATATCGTTTGGTTGTGTTGTCTAGGTTCAGAGAGGTAATCATCAGACTGGAAGCCGGCACATGTAGATCCCGGGCCTGGGATAACACTTAATCGATGGACTGAAGACACTGGTCGATGTTCTCTGAGGGCTCCAGCTGGACGCCGTAGTCAATTTCGTTGTCCACGCATCGCTGGAACCGCGCCCAATCAACTCGATGGTAGTTACGCCGACAGACTTGGAATCGGTTAGAAGAGAATCCAATTTCGACTACCACTGGGAAGTGGGCCGAGCTGAGTTCTTGGTGAACAACCGGGTCGGTGATGTTGCCCACATTGAGGATAAACAGGTCGATGGTTGCGTGTACTCCGGATCTGCTCAATCGGGTGGGAGCGGCCGGACCTAGGATGTTGTAGTGGAATTACTTGTAGGTCGTTGAAGAGGATCAGGCCGTTTTGATTGCGTCGACTGTTACCACAGCCTTTTTTTTGCATTGAGGTCACCCGCAATGATGAACTGCCCCTGCCTCCGAGTCAGTTTGATGATGTCGCTTCTTAGGTTCTTTGCTGACCCGTCGCTTACGTTGACTTGCTTGGGACAGTAGGCAGCGATGATGGTAATGGGACCGACTCTAGTAATTACTTCCAATCCCACGGCCTCGATGACCTTGAGTTGAAAACTCGGTAGCAGATGACAGCTTATTTCACGCCGAAGAGCAATAGCCACGCCTCCTTCAGAAGAATATGCTCGATCCAGCCGTACAAATCGGAAGAAAGATGTTCACCTCAGGTTTGAGATGCGTCTTCGTGATGATAGCAATGTCTATTTTATGTACGTTTTTGTTCCTGATGTAGCAAACGTTCCAGTTAGCAATCTTAATGATTCCACGATTCATACTTGGAAGCGATAATCACCGCAGATTGCAGTTGTTCAGCTGTACTTTTGCAAGTGCGAAAAGTGTTGATGTATTCCACGACCAGTAAAACGTATTGCTACATGGTGAGCATGGGTTCTTTGTTAGTTGTGCCAGTTGCAGCTTGGGATAAAGTCATTGACTTGAGACCTTGTGGGGGGTGAACGGCTACCGGATCTTGCTGCTTCAGCATACTTAGAGCCACCTGTGACTGGTCTGGTGGTTGGATTCAGCGGTAGCGAGGTTGCTTTGTGGGTAGCCCCACAGTTAGCGCACATCGGTTCGGCGGTTTCCATCAGCTGGCAGGCATCGGGGGCGTGCGTTTGGCCACACTTGATGCAGCGGTACGCCATATGGCAATGTTTAGTCCCGTGTCCAAACAGCAGGCTGTTAGAGCATTGGGTGACGTCACGATGCACTGGTTTGTAGTGCTCCCAGGCTACGATGATGTGGAAAAGTGCTCGGATGAACTACAGGTCCGCCAGGCACCTCGAATTTTTCTCCAGGTTTACGAGATATAACCGATCACGGTACTTCCGAGTTTTGCTGTGACGCGTCATCTTATGGATCTGGATTGGTTTGAATCCTTTTACCTTTAGTTTCTCCAACAGGGTGTCAACTTCCATGTCAGGAAGCCCGTGAGAGAAATATTCCACCTTGTGTTGCAGTATCACTTGAACCACCTAGTAATGATTCAATGACGGAACCATCAGTTTGTATCCTTCAGTGCACATGCGGATGGTGCATTTCAGTCCTTTGTCAATATAAAACACTATTGCTTCACGTAGACCTTCCGGAAAGCCTTTCACATAGAGAGGCGGAATTTTCTGCTTCTTAACTATTTCGGGATCCGTGGCGTTTTCCAGGACAGCGAATCTGTTGTTGGCCAAAAGCTTTTTAGCCGCAGGATCAGGCGTTTTATCAGGCCGAGGCCGAGGCCGTATTGTCAGGCCAAGTGCCCCAATGCACTGAACGAAGTTCTTTTATACGCTCACGCTAGCGCGCGAACGTTTCTGATTGGTTCCCGCATTCATTCTCTGTTTTAACGTTGCGGAAATATGGGTGTACAGTAATAATGTAAAGTGATATTCATTTGAATAACAAAACATGTCAGTGCCTATAACAATTATATTTATTATTTACATTTTGTTCTATGACATTTTAAGATTACTTTTCTCTAATCTGCTACATAAGGCTTATCGAGAAATACTGGGCTATTATGAAGCAGGTAGTACGAAAGCATCTCAAGGAGGCTAATCTGAGGAGGACATGGAGAAAAAGTGGGTTTCCGTACACAAAATGATGTAGCCAAATGTTGTACAGCACCTAAAGTGTGGAGTTAAGCGTAAGCATTAATATCAGCATATTCCACGAGTATAACAAACCCAGTGCGAATTGTTGCGACCAATCTGAGAATTTACAATAAATAAACAAGGAAGTTTTCGACCAGTAACTTCTTCTACCCACCCTCACCAACTCGAGAAACAAAAACTGGCGAATCAACCGTAATAAAGTCATAGAAAATCGCAAAAATAAATAGCTAACGCAACAGTCTATGCTTAACTAAGGGTCGTGTCGTCATCGTTTCCATGTACAAGTGACAACAATTTATTGATTAGTTATCAATTTTGTGTACGCTATTTTTGTTACCGTACTCCTAGTCTTGATTGAAATGTTTTTTATTTGCAGCTTTAAGTGAGAGAAATAAATTGTTCTAAAAATTATTCATTCAATCAGTTTATTCAACACTTGCGATTGTAACCGATACTTTCGTTAACTATATCGGATAAATATTAAAGCTATTATTCGAAATCTAATAGAACCGTCACTGGTAACCAAGCGTCTCCACCAAAGCAGCTAACAGGTGGTTCATTGTTATATACCATGACGCAGGACCAGTCTAAAGACCCAGATGACTGCCGGTGAAAAGCTAAGGAGAAATATCGCGATACTGATGGCGCTCACGAAACAGATTCACTAACACAAGCTACTGTACGTTGCAGCAGTGTAGAGTCTATCAACAAACACATGAAAATAACTGGGCCATGCAAAATTTTGCAATATGCTATGTACTAGTGGGCGGGTTTTGGGTGGTGGCCTAAGTGTTGCTCTTTAACCGGTTGTTATGCGACATGGAGACTTGCCGCTTGAACCTTTACGGTTTTTTATTTGTTCATATACCGTCAGATAGTAGAGGGGTTCATGATGGAATAGACAAGGCAGTAGGTAAATTAGAAAGCTATTGGAACTTTTTATTCCAAATGACTTTTCTACATAGTCAGTTGATTAAAACTAATTAAAAAACAGGAAAATTATGGTTCGATTTCGTATCGTTTGGTAACTGACCCTGAACTACCTTAACAGCAGAACTTTTCATATACATAATGCTTTAGTGTCGTCGTGTGACAAACGAGAGGAACACGCTTTGTTTTGGAGCCAAGTCTCACTTAGTTCCAGTGCTGGTTGTGAGTGAGATGTAGAAGTTTTACTTCTAACATAAGCATCGTGGCCTGTGCATTTTACCTATGTTCGGAAAAACAGGAAGCAGCAAGCACGTGAGAACTCAAGCTGTGTATGTTCATTCTAAGTGTCTCTTTGATTGCACGTGAAGAAATCGAAGAAGGAATTATCCGTAGTAAGCCAATGTTAGCTTTGATATCAGTGTGTATGCATAAGCTTTCAAATGTCTATGTGAACGTTACGAAAGTGCATTGAAGCATCACCCAAGAGTGTGACGAAAGTGTTTTTTGGGAAAATCGAAAATTAATTGTTGAATCAAACATGTCGGATGTCGCTAAAATGCGAAATTCATTAGAAGCTGTCTATCATTTAGTGAATGTTATGTCAGTATTTGATCGAAAGTGAGGCGTTGGAGGCAAAAGTGGATTAGTTTTCGTAGAGACGATATAAGCACATATCATTATAGCACAGCTGAGGAACAATGTTTCCCCATACCACATGTATGCTATGGAACATCAACAATAACAAACAAAAAGCTAGTGTACGAATTGATCCCATAGACAGTGGGTTAAGGGAAATTGGCAACTTTCCAGCGCGATGTACCGTTATTGGAAATCAGGTAAGTATTCAATTGGGTCCTCAAGCTATACCGGTTTTTATATATCATTTGAAAAAGCTGCGTTTCCTGAGCAAAACGTGATTTTCAAAAAACGTTTATCGTTTTCCTTCGATTTTTAAATGAAGAATAAAAAACTGCTCGAATGGTCTTAGATGACGTTTCGCCCATGTACGGTATATGAGAGAACTGTCATTTAAGGCATTTCGAGCAGATTTTTATCCTTCATTCAAAAATCAAAGGAAAATGATAAACATTTTTTAAAAATCACGTTTTTGCTCAGAAAATTGCACTCTTCCAGCTGATATATAAAAATCAGAAAACCGTTCAAAACTTTAGGACCCCATTGCCAAGGTTTTCTTCTCATGTAACAGTTTATCAACTGGGGCAAGCCAAGCCCGGTTTAGCTTGTATGTATTATTTAGTGCATATTGGTTGTAAAATTCTGTATGTGTTCATGTCTGATCAGCTCAGAAAGTTCAACAAGAATTGTATACGCATTGCGTTATGATGCAAAACAAATTTGTTTACGAGAAAATAGTGTATCCAGACTTAAAAATAATATGCAGCCAGCTTCTGATATGATCTAATGAGTTTCTAACCAATTCGAGAAAGGTATATAAGTTTCTGTTAAATTGTTCATTTCAATTACAGTTTGGAGTATTATTGTCTATTGTTATCTAGTAAATTTTAATGTTCGTTGCGTTCGTCAGTATAAAATGGAATATTGCAAAAGTATTTACATAAATTATCATGCCAAGGCAAGATAAATTTTGAAATTTACATTTTAGCCAAGTTCACAACTTTATAGATTTTTTTTGCTTTCCAAGGCTGCTTCTGCTTGTATAAAATTCAAAAAGGGCCCTCATATAATAATTCGTGTTAGAGAGGATTTTTCGAGTAAGCGTATATACAATCGATTAAAGTGTCATGAAAGCTGAAATCCAGCTAGTTTTCTCAATGCTGAGGTGAAAACTTTCCATAACCCGCAGCGCAAGTCATTTTGAAGTAGAATACTTCTCTCAGTAAGTTCGGCTACATAGGGATGTGAAATGAAAATCTAAAACCGAAAAAAGTGAAAAATATGTCCAATTTCAAATGCTAATAAATCGGTTAGTATTCGATGGATTTCCTTCGTTCTTGCAGCAATAGACTGGAAAATCTTCTAAGATTCTTCCCAAAATAAGATAATTGTAATTTTATTATTCAAACTATTGTACTATTTAAAATAGTAAAGCCTTGTCAAAACGAAAAATTCGACCTCTGATTGGTCGTTTTATGCTTGCTTCCCAAGCACGGTCGACAGGATCATATACCTTGCATTTGAAAACATGCTATTTGACCTATATAAGAGCCTGTTTCAGCTGGAGCTGCTCATAATAGTTCTAGACAGCGACAACAGCAGTCGTCCTTCCTTAGCAGCAGCACTAGCCCTGTGGTTGGTCACCACGTCTCAGAAGCAGCGCGGTTTTTCTCAGCGTGTGTCGCCAGACAGCCATTATTCCCCCCGTGTTGGGGCAACATGAAGATTGCCATCGGGAAATCCAATGTTGGATATCAAAATGCCTTTTTCAAGGCAAATGAACAAGTCATTGAAAGTTAATAATTTTTGTCAACGCAAGCAAGCATTCTGTGTTGTATCCTAGCAATTTAAATCTGTCGCACCCGTCGAATTTACTGACTGTAAAATAGCTTCCACAGTGCATGTTTACCGTGTATCTTAATTCCCCCAATGTAAGGGCAGCTCCAAAGTTGTAATCAGTAACCGATTTTGTACCGCAAAATGCTTTTTTCAAGGCAAATAAACAAATAACACTGTGCTACAAATGAAAAAAAGGCAAGAACTTCTGAAGTGACCTAGTGTAGGTTGTAGGTCTTGTTGAGTGTAACATTCGCTCATACTAGAAATTTTCCAAACACCTTCAAAATCTGAAGTTATGGTCAAAATTCGGTTTTTGGACCTCAGCGAATATAATTTTTTTTAACTCAGTTATTTGTCAACCGATTTTCAATATTAAAGCAGTTTTAGAAAGAAGACAAATAGAGCTTTCAAAATATATACAGGTTTGTTCTAATTTCAATAAAACATGTTAAGTTATTTGAGTTTATATCCAATTTTATAGACTTTTTCACGCAATTTTTCAATTTAATTTTGAATTTGCTGTCTATTTTTGTAAGAAACATACCACAAATACACTATAATTTCGAAAGTATATTCAATTCCGAATCAAATAAAAGCAGTTTTGAGGAATTCGGTTGATATTTGGCTAAGTTATATATTTTATAAAGAAAACCAAAATTTTTGGCTTCTATCGCACATTTATTTCACGGTGCTACAAATGATGAAAAAATGCAAAAACTTTCGATGTGACTTAGTGTGGGTTGTGGCTTTAGTCAAAAGTTACTTGCGAATTTACTTGAAGTTTTTCAAATACCCCAAAAATTATTAGTTATGGTCAGAACCCTGTTTTTTACCTTAGCTCACATTTTTATGTTTAATACGGTTATTTTTCAACCGATTTTTTATATTTAGGCTGTTTTGGAAAGGCGAAAAATAGAACTCTTGGAACATATAAATATGTCTAAAGAGTGTACCTATATGTGATGAATAGTTTTAAATAAAATAAGATGATTTATATTCAACAAAATAAGATAGTTTTTTTTTTAATTTTACCTATATGTGATGAATAGTTTTAAAATAAATAAAATACCGCACCGCAATCAAATTCTGTTGTAGTTGTTCTTATTTTTACTTTATTTAGTAAACTCCCCACTGTAGGGGCAGCGCAAAGGCTGCGATCAGCATGACCAACTTTGAATAACAAACTGCCCTGTTAGACCGCATTCACAAAGACAGTTAGTTCGACTATGCAGAGCTAATATGAAGTCGATTCAATCAATCAGCAGTAACAGAATTTCGTCGTCTCCCAGTTGCCAAGTTGCAACATGATGCAACACGCAACAGCGAGCAAACGAAATCGCTTGATGTTACAAACTGCAATAAGATACGGGTTAAAACCGTTGCGTGTGTGAGAGCACCATCGGTGTTTATTCGCTGGATACAAAAATCAAATGCGAATTGTGGAATAATTCGTCTAAAGAACATAAGGAAATGGTAGACCTGAACTGAAAGGCGTGGCCTATTACGTAGCACCCTTCGGCTATAAAAATGTGTTTCTGAAAAAACTAGCTACATTCATTAGTCGGAAGGTGAACTGGATGGACCGTCCACAACGTTGACAGCAGTAACAGCAGATATCGGCACTCAGCAGTAACAGACCATAGCAGCGGGTCGCGCCTATGGCTGCCTTCAAATTAAACAAATCACTTGCCCTGTGGTTGGTCACCACGTCTCAGGCCTCTGCCAGGCTGAACGCCAACGCGAGTGATCGGGCGAGATTTTTGCGGTACATCAGCCGGCACTTCCTCTAATGGAAAAGTAGGATCATTTTGTTTAGAAGAATATTACTGTCGGTAATATTACAGAGATGCGATCATATCCGATATGGAATTGAACAATTGTTCTTTTGAGGACAAATAAAACACTTAATTTGAAGGGTTAATAGCTTTGGGTACCAGTAGCAGTATGGTAACAACCTCAGCGGTAGGTGCAGCCGGTTCTTCCCTAAGGCCGATGTAATAAGGAAGTAAATGGAAGCAAAAATTTATTTTCAAAGAGCACATTGAGAGTATACAAGCCAAGTGCATCAAATATACGAGATGTTTATATCCTCTCATTAACAGGAATTCTAAACTTTGTTTAAAGAACAAAATTTTGATTTACAAACAAATTTTTAGACCAGCAATGCTTTATGCTGTACCGATCTGGTCAAGTTGCTGTTCAACAAGGAAGAAAACGCTCCAAAGGATTCAGAATAAAATTCTGAAAATGATTTTGAAGCGTCCTCCTTGGTTTGGTATACTCGAATTACATAGACTTACTGGTGTTGAACCATTAGAAGCTATGTCAAATAAAATTATTAACAATTTTCGACAAAAATCGTTGCAATCCTCAATTGCTACGATAAGCTCTCTTTATATCCAATAAGTTAGCAATTAAGTTAGTTGTAAGTTTACTTCCCCTTTTCTGACAAGTAGGTTTAAATCCCTACGAATGATAAGTCCTAATTGCGAAAGCAAACAAATCCTAACAATTAAAATTACAAATTTCTAACAGTGTTGAGAAGTCACCATTTGTGATTGGACACACATACTCATTATTTACTAATATTTATCATAAATACTTAAGCTACTAACAAATCCCCCCTTAAAAAAAAAAAAAAAAAAAAAAAAGTAAATGGAAGCGGCACGGCGAAACAGTTCGGGTGTTCTTAGACGCGCGTCATTTTTCGTACGATAGCGGCGGTATTAGCGGTAGATGCATTTGCCAACACTTACTCCAGTAAAGCCGTGTCTAATTTTCAATGCGAAAACACCTTTCTATTGTGTTGGCCGTGCGCATTAGGCCTCTGCCAGGCTAAACGCGATAACCGGCGCGAACCGATACGCCGGCCGTAGGTTAATTTACAGCCGTAAGTAGAGCTGTGCAAAAGTATTCTACTTCAACCTTGCGGTCGTGGCTTTGCACACAACCCTCCTGTGATTTTTTTGTTATCATATCGAAAAACAGGTGAACAGAGGGTGAGCAGAGTTACCTTCAAAGAATGAGCAGATATTTATCAACGCGAAATAAACATCTTTAATTTCGAAAACAACGAAACGAAGGCAGCGCAGATAAAAAATTGTTCCCGGTCAGTTGTTCAGCAGCCTTGCCCATTTTCATGAATAATGAATCAACTGCATTGAAGGTGCTTGCCTTGTTTGTTAAAAAATTGGCAATTATTCAAAAACGTTGTTACTAAGATAAACAATCACAGCTCTGTTATTCAAATATTTTGCTCCTTGTTTTCTTTTTCTGAGTATGCTGTTTTGATTTATATTTTAAAAAAATCTCAAAATTTCATATGATTTTGACGTAGAACTACGTCTCTCGGGGAGTTCGGCTACATAGGGATGTAAAATGAAAATCTAAAACCGAAAAAAGTGAAAAATATGTCCAATTTCAAATGCTAATATATCGGTTAGTTTTCGGTGGATTTCTTTCGTTCTTGCAGCAATAGATTGTAAAATCTTATAAGATTCTTCCCAAATGCAGAAAATTGTAATTTTATTACTCAAACTATTGTACTATTGAAAATTGTCATGCCTTGTCAAAACGAAAAATTTGACCGCTGATTGGTCGTCATATGATTGCTTCCCAAGCACGGTCGACAGAATCGTACACCTTGCAATTTGAAATGTGCTATTTAGCCTATATAAGAGCCTATTTCAGCCGAAACTGCTCATATTATTTACAGACAGCGACAACTGCAGTACTACCTTAGCAGCAGTGCAACGGATACCAATAGCAGCGTCAATGTCAACGGAGAGCGCAGCAGTTGAAACTGGTATCAGCATCGATAGTAACAGGACCAGCTGATGCAAGAGCATGAATGCAGAGGCAGCGGATACCAATCGCAGCGTATAGCGGCCACAGCTGTGACAACGGATAGCGGCAGCAGTTGCAGCGGGTATATCAGCATCGATAGTAGCAGGGCCAGCTTATGCAATGGGGCACTTCCTTTAGTGAAATGCTGTGTCTGTGCGATAGCGGGCACTAATAAATATGCATCCAATGAAAAGTTGCCTCATTTTGACAACACACCGACGTTCTGGAAAGCTGGCGTTCAAAATACATGAGCCGAGTGTAGCCAAAACTCTCCTGTAACCTTTCGTTAAAATAATTCTAGAACGGGATTTTTTGCGTTACATCATTAACGGATGCTCCTTTAAGGTGCATCTCTTCGATTACACAAACGCCTGCTAGGATACCATTAAGATAGCAGCAATTTATGTAGAAGCGCTTTCGTGCGTGGTCAAAATCAAAATCGAAGGGGGGGTATTTCGAGGAAATTGCAAATTAGGTTTTGAATCGAAAAAAATGCAATGTTGGCAAACACTGCAGGAAAAAACACTGCAGGAAAAAACACTGCAGGAAAAAATTGACCACGTAGTTCGATTTTACGTCTCAAACCCTTCAAAATAATATGTCAATATCACCTGTAGCTCTTCAGGGTCCCGAGATATTCACAAAATAAACAAGGTGTTTTGCTAAATTCGCAAAAAGCGGAGGCAGTCCCATTGGCCGAGGGGTCCACCAATCGGTACAACACTTTGTACTTATAAGTTCCTACCCAAAATACATCGACTCACAAATTTTGGTCGAAATCGGAGATGGTCGATGCATTTCCTCGAACACTTGACATGGAATGACCCCTATATAAGAGCCTGTTTCAGCCGAAACTGCTCATATTAGTTCTGGACAGCGACTACAACCATCCATACTAAACAGTAGCGGCTGTGGCAACGGATAGAATCAGCTGCAGCACTGGTATCAGCAACAATATTGGGGCCAGTTGGTGCAGCGGTACTTCTTCTAGTAAAAGCCAATGCATTGACGTTAGTAAAGAAAAATCCTCGGGTGGGTTAATTCTCCACATTTTTTTATGCATCAACGGTATAGCAAGGTTTTTTTTACTTTTTGAATTTCTCGTGGGTAAAAAAGTACATGTAGAGATGGTTGTAGCACTGCTTGTTTTCTTTCTAGTCTATTCTGGCTAATACAAATCCATTCAGCATTGAACAATCGAACGGATGAACTGAACTTCTTTTTAATTCTTTTAATTGCAATCAGCAGAACAAAATTTCAAACGATTCGGGAAAATTTCCACTTTTGGATTTTGGCAGCTGTTTGTTGATGAAATCAAAACTCGCGTCAATGTAGTCAGAGAATGAAATAGAGAGGTAGGGCAAAAAAGATGCGTATTCAATATTGTTATTGTTTTTAAATTGTCTCCTTGTTGAACTAGATTCAGAACTATTTGGATGTGGTCGATGAAAGAAGTTATTATTATTTAGAAATTCCCACTACACAATTTTGAGAAGCAAAATTAGTAATGGTATGATCAACTCTAGTATAGGCCACATAAATCCAAGAGGGGCTATAGCCCTCTCTTACTTACCTTACCAATCAGACGAGAGCCGTGGTGGCTCGTGCTGTGTCAAGAATTTGTCGCCATGTTGCTCGGTTTTGGGCTGTGTTTCGCCAGTTCCCCTGGCGACTCATCACCCGCAAGTCTCCTTCGATCTGATCGAGCCATCGTGCACGCTGCGCCCCTCTATTTCTGGTGCCGGCAGGGTTGCTGAAGAGAAGTGATTTCTTAGGATTGTCGTCCGGCATCCTTACGACGTGACCGGTCCACCGCAACCTATTGACTTTCGCCAGGTGTGCAACGGGATTATCTCCAAGCAGTGCGTGCAGTTCATGTTTCATGCGCCGTCGCCATTCTCCGTTTTCCGTCTGTACTCCACCGTAGATAGTCCGCAGCACCTCACGTTTGAAAACTCCAAGAGCGTTACGGTCCCCCGCGAGAAGCGTTGTTGTCTCGATCCGTTAGAGGACTACCGGTCTTATCAAAGTTTTTTACAGCGTCAACTTCGTGCGTCGTCGCACTCGATTCGATCGAAGTGTCGTCCGGAGTGAAAAGTAGACACGTTGTCCTGCCTGGATGCGTCTCTGGATCTCTTTGCTTGTGTTATTGTCGGCGGTCAACAGTGACCCCAAATACACGAACTCGTCAACCACCTCAAGCTCATCACCGTCTACAGAGACTTGAGTTGGGAGGCTGATGTTGTTCTCCTTGGAGCCTCTCGCTCGCATGTATTTTGTTTTCGACGCATTTATCCGCAGTCCGATCCATCCAGCTCCGGCTTTCAGTCGGGCGTAAGTTTTCTCCGCCGTCGCAAAGTTACGTGATATGATGTCGAAGTCATCCGCGAAGCCCAGAAGCTGAACAGACCTTGTGCAAATCGTGCCCCTCGTGTCGATGCCCGCCCTCCGGATCACACCCTCAAGGGCGATGTTAAACAGCAAAAAGGAAAGTCCATCACCTTGTCTCAAATCTCCGCGCGATTCAAAGGGACTCGAGAGTATCCCCGAAACACGCACGTAGCACATCACTTGCGCCATGGTGGCTCTGATCAATCGAGTCAACTTATCCGGAAACCCGTTGTCGTGCATGATCTGCCATAGCTGTTCTCGATCGACTGTATCGTAGGCCGCCGTGAAGTCAATGGAGAAGCGATGTGTGGGAACATTTCTGTAAGATCTATCGGATTGAGAAGATCTGGTCCGTGGTGGCACGGGCTCCCATGGAACCCGCTTGGTACTGACCCACGAATCTCCTGGTTAAAGGTGATAGACGACGGAACAGGATCTGTGAGAGTATTTTGTAGGCAGCATTGATAAGCGAGATACCGCGGTGGTTGCGGCACTCCAGCTTGTCGCCCTTCTTGTAGATGGGACGGACGACTCCCTCCATCCACTCGTCTGGCAGTTTTTCCTCCTCCCAAATCCTGGAAATGACCCAGTGCAGCGCTCTAGCCAGCGCCTTTCTTCCATGTTTCAAGAGCTCGCTCGGCAGTCCGTCTTTGCCTGCGGCTCTGTTGTTTTTCAACTTTCCCTTGGAGACCTGGTGGGGGTGAACGGCTACCGGATCTCGTTGCTTCAGCATAAGTAGAGGCAGCTGTGACTGGTTTGGTGGTTGGATTCAGCGGTAGCGGGGCGAGCAAAGGTATGGGGTGCCGGAAGCCAATTGCAGGGAACTGCTTTGTGTTGATTGGGGGCATCTTTTGGCGACCTGGTTGATTGTTGGTGGAGCCCCGCTTACGATTCTCGATGAAATCTGCGCGTTTTGGGCACGTTCTACTGGTTGCTTTGTGGACAGCCCCACAGTTGGCGCACACCGGATCGGCGGTCTCCATCAGCTGGCAGGCATCGGGGGCGTGCGTTTGGCCACACTTGATGCAACGGTAGGCCATATGGCAATTTTCAGTCCCGTGTCCAAACAGCAGGCAGTTAGAGTATTGGGTGACGTCACGATCCACTGGTTTGTAACACTTCCAGGCTACGATGATGTGAAAAAGTGCTCGGGTGGACTGCAGGTCCGCCAGGTACGTTGAATTTTTTTCAGGTTTACGAAATATAATTGATCACGGTACTTCCGAGTTTTGTTGTGCCGCGTCATCTTGTGGGTCTGGATTGGTTTGAGTCCTTTTGCCTTTAGTTGACAGGGTGTCAACTTCAACTTGGTGCATTTCAGTCCTTTGTCGATATAAAACACTATTGCTTCACGTAGGCTTCCGGGAAGCCTTTCACATAGAAAGGCGGGATTTTCTCCTTCTTCACTACTTCGGGATCCGTGGCGTTTTCCAAGACAGCGAATCTGTTGTTGGCCAGAAGCTTTTTAGCCGCGGGATCAGGCGTATTGTCAGGCCGAGGTCATTTCCCCGTACTAGAACTGGTTTTTGATTTACCCATATCAGGGTTCACCGTAGCGTCGGTTTCCAACGCGAACACACAAACTTACGAACGAACGTACAAAGCGAACGGAGAGAAAATAAACTACTGTACTGCTCAACAAGCTAGCAGAGAATGATGATCGATGATATGAGCGGTTTCGGCTGAAATAGGCTCTTATATAGGCCAAATAGCACATTTCAAATTGCAAGGTGTATGATTATGTCGACCGTGCATGGGAACTATCATATAACGACCAATCAGAGGTCAAATTTTTCGTTTTGACAAGGCTTGACAATTTTCAATAGTACAATAGTTTGAATAGTAAAATTACAATTTTCTGCATTTGGGAAGAATCTTATAAGATTTTCCAATCTATTGCTGCAAGAACGAAAGAAATCCACCTAAAACTAATCGATTTATTAGCATTTGAAATTGGACGTATTTTTCACTTTTCCGGTTTTAGATTTTCAGTTTACATCCCTATGTAGCCGAGTATGTAGCCGAACTTTCTGAGAGACATAGTTCTACGTCGAAAAAACCTAAATTAATCCACCTAGCGGTCAGACCCAGCCTTTCTCATTCAAACTTTTATTTGTAAATATAGATTTACATGAACGCTTCAATCCAACAAATGTATATTCACTCTTTAGGTTCTAAAATATTGATGTTGCAATCTATACATATAAAATTGCAGTCCGGTCTGTCTGTCTGATCCATATAGGTTTGAAAACTACCAAACCGAACGACGTGAAAATTTGTATGTAGGGGTTTTTGGTGCCGATAAAGGTTTCTATGATAGTTTGAGACCCCTCCCTCTTCTGAAAGGAAGGGGTCCCATACAAATGAAACAAAAATTTCTGCACAACTCAAGAACAAGCCAAGCAAATCAAACCGAGTTTGGCATGTGGATGTTTTAAGAGGTAACAAATATGTCCATAATAGTTGAACGCCCCTCCCTTTTCTGGAAAGGAGGGGTTCCATACAAATGAAACACAAATTTCTGAACATCTTGAGAACTAACCGAGTAAAAGGTACCAAATTTAGAATGTGAATGTTTTTAAGGGTAACAAATATGTCCATAATGGTTCGACACCTCTCCCTTTTCTGGAAGGGAGAGATTCCATAGAAATGAAACACAAATTTCTGCACATCTCGAGAGCTAACCAACTAAATGGAACCAAATTTGGCAGGTGAATGTTTTTAGAGGTAACAAATATGTTCCATAATCGACCTCAGGCAACATTTTGGATTGTAAGATGGCAACTTCCGGTCTCTGGAAAACAGCTAAAAATGGCCGATTTCCACCCAATATTACAATATCCGGATCTAGAATGATACACAGGAGCTAAAATCGACCGCAGATACCATTTTGAATTCTAAGATGGCGACTTCTGGTATTGGGTGTTATTCGATCATTTTCGGCTGTTTCCCAGGAACATGTGCTTCCAGAAGAGGAAGGGGCGTCGAACCATAATGGACATATTTGTTACCTCTAAAAACATTCAACCAGAATGACGCTCAGAGGCCAGAAATTATCTTAAATACCATTTTGAAATCCAAGATGGCGACTTCCGGTTTGTGAAAAACAGCCTAAAGTAACCAAATACCATCCAATATGAGTATCTGTGGAACCAGAATGATGCAATGAGCTAACAATTGACCTCAGGCACCATTTTGAATTGCTAAATAGCAACTTCTAGGAAACAGTCGAAAATAACCGAAAAATAATTAATATGGATATTTCCGTAATCGAGATGATGCATAGAAACTAAACATTGACCCTGGACACCATTTTGAATTTAAAGACGACCACTTTTAGTTTGTGGAAATCAACTAAAATAACTAAATACCTCCCAATATTGGTATTTCAGATTGATGCCAGAAAATCTGCTGAAAATGACCGAATACCACCCAATATATATATTCAGAATTAAGGCGATGTACAGAAGCCAAAAGTAGAGGATATTGTCATTTCGATAAAACCAATCATTTCAAACGATATGTTATTTGACTTTGATCATATCCTATGGCCGATTCGTCGTGCATTTACTGACTTTAAACACATCGCAAGGAATCAATGAATTTGGAACGTTCAAATAGTACGATACCACATTTAAATTATGTTGAGGTCACATATATCGATCAAAGCAGTTTTAAATAGTCTCTAAATTTCTGTTTTTTCCAGAACTTTTGAGTCAGATATCAAATTGTTATGAAGTTTGTTATTTGTAATTTCGAGAGATGACTCGTTCGTATGACACTAGTTATGTTTAAATAAGTCATGTAATCTTTGAGATAATAGACTTTCATTGTTTTATTAACAATTTAATACATAACGGTTGCTTAGGTTCGATGATAATCAAATGAAATGGGAACGTATAGGCAGCCAAACTTTGAAACCACGTGTTCAATCATAATTCATCAGTTAACCCTAAACTAGCCCGCTTATCTGATAATAATATTGATCAAATCGGTTGTGTAGTTTCTGAGATAATGAAGTTGCATGATTTTCACATTTCGGTACATTACAGACGAAGTTACAGTTCGAAAACAGTAAAATTCAATAGGGTGTTACGAGGCAGCTAAACTTATTATTTGACACTAATTTTGTGGAAATCGGGTCAGTGAGTGTGTCCAAGTAGTCTTCAGAATATGTTCCTTTTCATAGCTGGATTTCACATTTTTAAACATAACAGGCAAAGTAATAGTCCGATTGCAAAACAAATCAATAGGGTCTTATGGGGCAACTAGACCTTCCATTTGACACTGATTTTATTAAAATCGGTCCAGCCATCTCTGAGAAACATGAGTGAGATTAAACAGTCTTTAGAACACGTTTCTTTTCATAACTTTTGAACCACAAGTTCAATCTTTATAAAATTCAAAAGTTAAGGGTATTTCAGGTAGCCCGTTAATTTGAAATCAATTTTGTTCAAATCGGCTGTGTAGTTTTTGAGATAAGGATGTTTCATGATTTTTACATTTTGATACATAACCTCTAAACTATAAATCCGATTACAATAAAATTTAATAGGGTCTTATGGGACAACAAGATCTTTCATTTGCAATTAATTTCATCAAAAGTGAGTGAGAATAAAAAGCTGCACATACACACACACACACACATACAAAAAATGCTCGTCGAGCTGAATCGAGTGATATATGCCATTCGGCCCTTTGGAGCACTTTAATACTTTCGGTTTTGCAAGTGATTGCTATACCTTTCAAGAAGAAAGGCAAAAAACTAGGTACATCGACCAATGGTGCGGCTCAATAAAGTGTCTGATCTCCATGTTGGGAGCGGCTGTCAGTGCGAGACTCTGAACAGAGCTGATATGATGGTCCCCCAGCGAGACAAGGAAGTGCAAATCGCTCTGCTTTCCGGGGTACGACAGGATAATCTAAAGCAAAGCAAAGCTTTGGTGCTACATTAGAGTTCGGAACCTGATCTTTTGTTTATTACACACAGACTTCGCCGCCAACTGATTAATGAACAGGACGATTGCGGGGCTTGCGCTACGATCCTGCTGACAAATACAGTCTCTCCCGAGCCGAAACTCGAATCTTCAACAACTGATTTGTAGGGCCAGCATCGTACCTTGAGACCAACTAGAAGGTTACAGTGTGATGGACAGCATAATCTACGATGAGCTATTTCCACGCAACTTCGAAGTCGTAGCGCTGCAGGAACTTTGTTGGATAGGACAGAAGGTATGGAAAGCGGGCACCGAGTGGCTGCTTTCCTCAGGGCCGGTTCTTCAACTACAGCATTATCAACGTGCACTGCCTATGGTCGAAGAACGAAATCGAACGCCACGACCAAATATTGAGCAACTGCGGGACGCCTGTGTTGCACAGGAATACGCGCAGCAGATGGAGGCATCGCATCTTCCAAAGGAAGAAGCGCTAACAAGAGGACCGAGATCGCGTAGCGATAATACTCGGAACTTTAACGAGAAGCTGAACAACTCCCGCAAAGGTTACGTGCCTTACGCCAGGAGGCTGGACGGCAGCCTCCTAACAGACGAGTGTGTGGTGATCGAAAGGTGGAAACAGGACTTCGACGAGCATCTGAACGGCGATGCAGTAGAGTGCGATGATGGTATGGCAATTGATCTTAGTGTACGAGCAGAAGACAACAGGACTCTAAACCCTGACTGGAGGTGGAGGATGATTGGCCGGCTGAAAAACAATAAAGCTGTTGGAGTGGACCAACATCCCAGCGAGCTGCTGAAGTAAGGAAGAAAAACACTGGTTAGAGCCGTGCCCTAGGTCATTGGCAAGCTTTGGTAGGATGAACGAGTACTGAAGGAATGGAAGGAAGGTATTGTGTGTTCTATCTACAAAAAGTACGACAAGCTGTCGTCCAGCAGGTTAGACCTCAAACTGAAAAAAAATGAAAGATTATATGTTTTCACTGTTCCTGTGAAATTTGGTACCCCTAGCCAACTAAAGTTCGGCGTGCAACAACGCTGTGGCCTTTTGATGTACTTCTACGCTGGCTGAGGGTACCCAAATTTACAGAGATGGTTGAAAAGCTATAAACTTAATAATTTTCCAGTTTAAGCTCTAGGGCCTGTGTTGACTAGTATTATCCATGCAATCAACCAAACATTCGTACACAAATATGCATGGTGAACTAATTGAATGTTTAGAAATTTTCGAAGAATTCAATTTATCATCCACCTTTGATAACGACAGTTAATTGCTTTTGTATCAGTGTAATGGTGGTTTCATTTGAAACGAAGAGGGCGAAGGAACCTCTATTTCATCGTTCCTTGTCACAGGAACGTGTCTACAGAATCTGTCCTTAGAACTGGAGGTACGCCAATTATGGGTTAGTAACGAAAGGCTGAAACTCAAAAGGCTGAAACCCGAAAGGCTGAAACTCGAAAGGCTGAAAAGTATGTTTCATAACGAAAGGCTGAATGCACAAAAGGCTGAAACCACGAAAGGCTGAAACATGAAAGGCTGCAACTTTTGTAACTTGAATCATAATCGTTGAAAAATTCGGACACATGGATAACAAACCATTATAAAGTGACAGAGTTCAATGTTTGAGTATTAATTGGTTGTGCAATGGAAAATTAATTTTCGGCAACATTTGAATCTATACACACTTGACTCTTGTACACGTTTCCTAGATGATTCAGGGCGAGACGGCCGAAGGCCGCGAGTGTGCGCCGGCGACCCGCCGTCGGAAGCGCCGGCCACTGCGGGGGGGGCAGCCCCCCCGCAGAAATCACCTCTGTATAGGTTCGTTCGTTTTCCTAGGTCTACTGACTCGTAGGGGTGATCCCTTAGTTTAGTCCGAACGAGCGATAGCGAGTAAGGACAGCATACATCTCGGACAATCGAGTCGGCCGTAGGCCGCGAGTGTTCTTTTAGAAATGAACTTTGTGAATTTCAGCCTTATGATTTTCAGCTTTTCGTGATTCAGCCTTTCGTGTTTTCAGCCTTATGTAGTTTTCAGCCTTTCGTGATTCCAGCCTTTCGAATTTCAGCCTTTCGTGTTTCAGCCTTTTGAGTTTCAGCCTTTCGTAGTAGACCCGCCAATTATACGGGGCGGTTTTAATCGATAATTTGTGATCCATGAAACAGGAAAATAAAACGGTCTCAAGTTTCATTGTGACAATTGTAATCTCCGAGATGAGCACGAGATGACGAGAGAGCAGTTGAAGGAAAAAATACTGAGGGTAAACGCTCCAATAGTGGAGGAGCTAAGCGAGAATTTTGCATATTTGGCCATTTTTCGCTCATAAAAACAAGTCTAGCTGGAATATTTCCCCATTTGCTGTTGAAATGGGTTCTACTTAATAGTTTTGCACCCTAAAATTTACATCAAATACTCTTTGAGGCTCAAAATTCAAGAAAATATGCTGCAAGGTTTTGTTCCAATAGTTGCGGTAGAGTTCCTATAGTTGCGAACGGGTGTTCCTATAGTTACGGTGTGTGATAAACATTCGCTTTAAATTTATTGAATAAACATATTTAGCTTGTTTAAGGTGGTTTTGGACTGTGTCGATGGATATTATATTGTGTCATATCGATTCATGTACAGATACTCGAATTATTAGATATGGTCAGTTATATAATGCCCTGCCAAAGGTATATGTAACATATCAAATACTTTGGGTCCATTTAAAAAATTGTCCCACGATTAAGGTGTTGCGAGGAGCCTAAAATAATTATCTTTATCCTAATTTACAAAAAAAAAACATTAATGGAATAAAAATTAAGTCTATAACTTCTGCTCCGTGCCACGTTTGCACCTACAAATTCAACGTTAGTATTTACTTAAAGTCAGTTAGTTTTCAACTGTTTCACACTAACGCACTGTTGATGACTCCTTAAAAAATAAAAAATAAAAACACAAACTGTGAGTAAGCATCATTTAAGTGATTTTACTTAAAGCATTTATGTAGCAATTCAGGAGAGAGAGAGGGGAGTAATAAATTCAACATGTATAACTTTAATAATGAACGTTAATATTTTATATAAATCGTGTATTTATGTCATGCTATTAACAATTATTAAAATTCTCATTTTTTCGTAGATTTTCGCGCTCCTGTTTTCTAATGGCAACTCGCTGACGTTTTCGTTCACTTAATTTGTCTTTTAGTTTCTCAGCCTCAAGTTTCTTCTTCGCTCTTTTTTCTGATTTTTGTCTCATCAGCAACCGTGTTTCTTCCTTTAGTTTTTCCCGTTCAACTTTCTTCTCAGCTCGTATTTCGCGTGATGCTGCCTTCAGCTTTTCTATTTCCACCTTTTTTGCAGCGCGTATCTCTGTCTTTTCTTTTCTCTCTTGAATCTTTTTCTCCTTCTCCTCCTCGATTCGGCGAATCTCCTCTAGGCGTTCACCAGCAGTAAGGACAGGGTAAAATTTACGTTTGCAATTTTTATGATTAGGTGACTGAAAGGTTACTGGGGACATATAAAAATATATGGATTAGTTTTAATAAACAGAAAGCAAGCATTATTCTAAAATTACCTGACGTATGCAAGATTTCCGGCTCCGTAAGAAATGAATCGATGATAGTCGCATTTTTGAAAGGGTGCACCGATGATTCATCCAGGTATTTAGTTTTCTCATTGCTGGAGTGTGTGAACCTGGCCGGGTCGAACGGGTAAAATCCGCAGGTTTTGAATCCAGATACGATGATGTCTGAAGTCATCTAATGTAAAAACATTTCTATTGTGCTTATCAGCGTCAGCGGGCTGTGTAATCCTAGTTGTGTTAGGATATAACACAACTAGAATTATTCCTAACTCGCAATACGAATCAGCTACATTTGCTGCCATATGCGATGAATGCCCGTCGACAAAATAATACACAGGAAGAGTTACTCCCGTCTTCAAAAGGAAGGGGTAAAATACCTTCAGAATGTACAATTCGAAATTGTTGGCATCCATCCATCCTTTAGCACTTTTTCCAATACCCCACTCGGCCGGAAATGTTCGCAACAAGTCCGAGCGAATTCTTTCCAAAGGCAAGATGACGACTGGAGGCACAACTAAGCCGTCTGCTGGCATGTTCTACTTCGTAAACATTGTGGCTCCCACGAATAGCCAACGCAGCTTTATTTTTTGGGTTTAGGTAGAAGCATGTCTCGTCTCCATTCCACATCCTTGACGGATCCTGAAGAATGTGCGCAGCTCCGTGCTCTATCGCATATGTTTTAAAGTCGTGAAACCAGCCCCGAATGTTGACCTCGCTTACCTTGGCACTCGCTGAGGAGACAGCCTCTGGCGTTCGTATCGTGATTTCCGACCTAAAGTTCAAAATCACAATATTTTGAGTTAAGTTATAAACAAAAGCATCACGCAACTTACCAGGAACATTGTTGCAGAAGGGATTTGGTCGTGGATAAGAATTGAAAAACGATTTATTTTTGATTTCAGAGTTTCCCTTATAATCGGAAAACCCTTTCGTTGCATGTTTTTGATCCATCCAACAAGTTTCAACTCCTCCTCCGACAACACCGTTTGGAGTCCTTTTCGTGTCTTCTTTGTAGAAGATATTGCAGCCCAGTAAGCAGTTTGTTTTCCTTCCTTAATGCTGAGAAGACTTCGCTGCACGTCATTTTCACAGTAGCACTGGCGAGCTGTTTTTTTCTTTTGGGGTTCGCGGCTATTATGAAATTCCATCCTGTAATGATGTATTTGTAATCAATTATGCAGAATAATCAAGTAAATTTATATAACTTACTTTTAAGAGCACGATTTAAAGCAGGAAAGGCCGAAAAAAAAAACACTGCTTCAATTCACTACAAACAACAAACGAAAGTGCAACGCGGAGGACGTTTTTGACGTTTATGAAGTCAGTGGGTGCTACGTTTAACACAGTGCAACCAGAAATGCGAAACATAACGCAACTATAGGAGCATAGTGTATCTTATGATCCAATAGTGGAGGAACCATTTTATCAACAATATGATATTAAATCATCGAATTTCACCTGTGAAATGGTTACTATGTTAGTTTATTATGTGTAGAAACAATTAGACGAATAGAAATCATACTACAATCAGAAACAACTCTTAAAAACTTCGTGGAAAAAATGAGGAATTGAATAGTATTTGGTGCCTTCTGGGTACGTTTTTGAAAAATACGGTTTTTATCAATATTATAAATATTTTTTGGAGTTTATTGTTATAGTTACATATTTTACCATGTGTTATGAGTTAGTTTCATGAACCTGTAGTATAAAGAACTAATTTCTAATCAGTTCAAAAATGATTATTCATGAGATACCGCAACTATTGGTGCTATTAGATCATTTACCCTGATTCAGATTCTGTGTGCGAATGTATTTTCATTCCCAAACAAAAATAATTAGTACAATAAAACTGCTATTTTGTGCTACTTTCAGATCAGATTAGCATGCAAAATATGGTTTTAAACTTTTGGAATTTTCCTTGAAACCGTCAAAATGGTAAGTTCTTTCGAGCTATTGATAAAACATATACATATTGCTTTAGTTCAATCTTAGTTTAAGAACGCTTCAGCTGTTAGTATGAAAGTCATTACACTGATCAATTTTTTTTAACATTATATCTCGAGAGATTGATTGATTCTGGCCAACTGTTCTACTAAACAATTATTCAGAGGTGCTCACAAAGGGACCACGGTGGCACTAGTTGGTGCCGGCATTACGTTGTTTATACACTCTTCCTTATTGATCAAGTGACACGTTTTATTCACCAGATTCATGAGTTCGTTCAGTCCAAACGCCCAATCGTTGAGAATCTCCGAAGCAGCTTTTTTGGTTGAGAAATATATAACTCCGGCTGGTCGATCTGTTTTAACCTTCAAGGTTCCTGCGTTGACCATTCGGGATAGATATTCCTCACACTCGTTTTCACTCAAATCAAGCAACTCCGCCATACGCTTGAGATTGATTCGGGTGTAATAGTTGGAAATAATGCGTACGTTATGTTCAATCAATCGATTCTTCAGTTCTGCCCAGCACTTTTTGCCATGAGTAGTTTCTTGGTTGAAGATATCGAAGGTGTTCAACTCAGCAGCATAGACAGCACACAAGGCGTCGAAGTTGATGAGTTCCTTGCACATAAACAAGCGCAACAATTCTCTGCAACAAACAATAAAATTGAATACATTAAGTGAAGAGGAATAAAGCTAGGACCTTACTTATAAACAGGAAGCTCTTCGAGCAACTTATTTTTCGATAGGTTATGCATCATATCAACCTGTTCATTATCATACGGTGACAAAATGCAGTACAACACGGCATAGATCATCATTTTTTGCCGTCGTTCGGTTTCCTTCGCAATAAGCTCAGAATCCACAACAGCTAAATAATGGTGAGACGTTTTAATAAATGACGAATCCTTGTCTAGCCGAATCTGAAAATAGACAACTATAAGTTGTTGGCAAACAAGTAATAACATTTATAAATACCATCAAATCGTAATACTTTAGCTTCAGATCCTGCTGTTCCGGATCGTTGAAAAACTTAATGCTTATCTTCTTAGCAATAATTTGCGTTCGAACAAAATCTTGCTTCGCCAGACACAGTCTCATTTGTTCTAGAATAAGCTCTACCTTTTCCCGCTTGTCCATTGAACCGTATGTTTCGACCTGGAGTTCTTCCATAATCGACGCCGCTCCGGTAACGTCACCGTCCGTTTCTTTAATGTCAGCCAACATTTTGGTCAATCGTGCACGTTCTACTTCAACGTAGATCTTTCCTTCAGTAACTGTTCGCAATGTATCGATTAGCTTCAGTTTCGTTTCTTTATCCGGTGTTTTGTCCACGTAGGTGCAACATTCCTGAATCATTTTAGCCACCGCGTGCTTAGACTGAGAACGCCGCTTGACCAGGATTGTAATATACTCGTTCAGATAATTCCAATTGTTAGCCTCGAAACAAATCTGCACGATGGTTATAAGCACCCGCGAGCTGGAACCCACATCCATGGCGATGCGAGTCTGTTTCTCCAGCTGCAGTAAAATCTCCAACGCTTCGTTGAATTTATTCTCATTTTTGGCCATCGCTTTGCAGAGCGGAATTTTCTCATCACAAATAGCCGTGTAATCCACCTCCATCTTCACAATACGGCCCTCAAAAGCGTTAATGTCCATATTTTGATCCATAGCGAAGAGCCTTTTGGGTGCAATAAACAATGACGAAGTTGATTTAGATATCTACTTTTAAATCTAGGTATTAACTGTATTTATATAAAAAATACCTACTAATTAACGAGTTTTCCGTTTGGTATTTAAAGATGTATCGTAATAGTAATCCTTTAAATGATCTAAACTTTTGCTTTTAAACAACGACGATGAACATGAGCAAGCGAAAAGCGAGTCGGCTTCGATTTGACAGTTCTGAAAACTTGTAAGAAAAATGTTTCTTGCATACAATTATGATGACATTTATGAGCAATCTCTTGAGTACGCAGCCAATGTGGTATAAAAATTGTAAACATTCACGTGCAGCGCCGGAGTAAATAAACGAGCGGTATCTTAATCTGTAACATTGACATTGGCAGGTAACATACTAATTTCTTCATTCCACTGCGTCAGGGAAATTCTGCCGAGAAATAAAGTAACGGCATAGCGATTTACAACGCAAGTAAGAAAAATAAACAGATAATTGTTCACGAACTAAGCACGTGCAGTGGTGGGTTGAAGCTAATAAATTTGACGGTGCGCTTCGGATAGCAGGCCAGGTCAATATTGGGTCAAAATCGGGTGAATAAAGAAGGGTTTTGACAGCAGTTGGGTGGGTTGTTTTCAGGTCAAAGCGGGGTGAGCTGGTAGAATAAAGAAATTCGCTTTAAGAGAAGTTGGGATCAGGTAGGGTCCGATAACATCATACCTGCGTCATCAAAATTAGATTGCCAAGTGATAGCACCTCTTTAGACGATAGATTACAAGGAAGTTAAACTTATGACGGATTTTTTAATATGAAATCAAATATACTGTACTGCTCCAACCTAACCCTTTAAATTTATTTCGACGTTTGAGCTGTATGAAGAAAGCAATAATGCTCTTCTGATACGTGAAAATGTTAGTAATAAATAACGGCATTACAATGATAGAACAACATTGATCCAAAATTCTGTGTAAATATTTAGAAATTTCAGCGGTATGGTAGCGCTATCTAGTTACGTTTCGCTAGTACTAAAAACTTTACACAAGTTTAGAACTCAGCTTGGACGTCTTTCTGCGCTACAGTATAACATGACACTATTTATTTTATTTTTCAATCTTTTTTTTTACTATCCGTATCTGAATGGATATTACTTGCCAGATATTTTGGACTTTCGACATGAAGGCTTCTAGTTTTGAAAAAATAATCAAAGGTTCGCCTACTGTCCTTCAAATTTATTGAATGTAAACAACAATATCCTGTTTTCTACAAGCAATAATGGCGGACAATTGACGCAACCCGTTTTAACGTCTTTTGTAGGTGAGGTAATTTTCAATAGCAGTAACGAACTGCATAGCAACTTTAGTAAATAGTTTTGTTTATTTTGATCCGCTCATGCGCATGACGAAATTAAGATAACAAAACGCCCATTGTTTGAGGATGTTTCTATGCTAAGTTACGATTTATGTATATTTTCTGCTCCGTCGCTGCGATTGAAAATTACCTGACCTACAGAAAACGTCGAAATGAGCCATCACCACTCATGGAAAGGTAGATATAGATCTCTTTTTTTTTTTTTTTGAATAAAAGATTATTCCGCGATTATTCTTTTATTTGAGCAGAGCAATAAGAAGGAAGGAATGTGATGAGATGAGCATAGCTACTTGCCCTCCTCCGGAATCACTGCCGGTTGTCATAATTTAATTTAAAATGTTGTACAGACTGGAACTACTAAAGTGTATTAAGGCTGTCCTCTCTTTGACCAAGCGTCAAAAATTTGTCACTTTTTGACAGGTAAAAATTTGGATAATTGTTTGTCACTCTCCAATTTTTAAATGTGGCAAACACGGCAAACAACAATCATGATGTCAAATAATTTTGACCATTATGTCAAAAGGTCAAATATTTGACGATTGGTCAAAGAGTGTAATACAGTCGTCGTTCGATAACTGCAACATGTTTACATTGCAGTTATCGAATGCCGTTCGATAACTGCAACACTTAACACATGCCAAAATTTAGAGGGGGGTCCGTCACTACCATTTCTGTTTTCAATGATGTCGATATGTATTTTTTTAATGAAATAGTGGCAAAAAATAGCGGAAAACTAAAATAGATAAGCTATTCCATTAATCGATTTGATATTTATATTTCCGCATTATAATTTATTGCGTTTTAGTAACTACTTTACATAACCAACATGTAGGCGAAGATAAAGTTCATCACTACAATAGACCATTTTACGAGACGTTTCTGAACTAATGAAATTTTGACAGAAAGCTGACATAACGCAAGTAAAAGCAACATCAATGTCAGCAGGATCCGTGTCATCTGTCAGTTCGTAAAATGGTCTATATAACGCTCAATCACAAAGTATTGTTTGTGATCTACTCTGCCATGCCTCGCTGAGAAGTGAAAGCTAGCCAAACAATGCACAAAAGATATTTTTTCTCTTATAATACTTACGAAAAGTGAACCACATAACATGGTGATTTTGCTTCATTGATTAATAGTGGAGATCTATAATCTCCCATCTAGAATGAAGAGACAACGAGTAAACGAAATTGAAAAAAATCGAAAGAAATGTAAGAGTCCTTTTGAAATGTTTCTAGAGATTCAACAATTTTCATTTTCGAATGCATTTGGAATCCCCCCGCGAGATCTGCCACTTCAATGTCAAGTATGACTTTGACATCAGGTTTGACGGATTGCGGTCCGATAACTGCAAAGTTGTTACAGTTATCGGTCTTGCAGTTAAAAAGCGTTGCAGTTAAAAGTGCAGTTATCGAACGGCGACTGTACAGGCTTTAGATTACGGACTTGATTCGAAGAGGGGATGAGGATATGAACGATATTAACGCATTTCCCGTTGAGTACCTATCCAGCTTTCCACGAGCGGTAATGGCGGACAGTACACGCAGCCTGTTTTGATGTTTTCTGTGGGTCGGGTAGTTTTCAATCGCAGTAACGAAGTGAAAAATATAAAAATTGTGCAACGTAGCATAGCAACTTTAATAAACAGTTTTGTTTATTTTGATTGGCGCATACGTACAACGATATTTAAATAACAAAACGCCCATTGTTTGTTAAAGTTGCTAAGCTACGCTAGGACGTTGTTATCTTTTCTACTCCGTTACTGCGATTGAAAATTCCCTGACCTACAGAAAACGTCAAAATGGGCTCGTGCACTGTCCACCATTACCGCTCGTGGAAAGCTGAGTACACACTTTTAGCTTGTCACGGAGTCGTGTTACTGTAATACCTTAAGTTATACACTAAAGTCGCTTTTTACGCAGGGAAATTCCGGAATCCGCGTAAAAAAACGTATAAATTCCGGAATCCGAGTAAAAAAAACTGCGAAAACTCCGGAATCCATCATCATATCTTACTTTTCGGAGAAAATTTATTATTTTGACTTGAATATTAAAACATACATAGTAGGGGGTCCCAAAAAAAATCGATGTTGAAAAAGTCAAGGTGCTCAACCCTATATAGAAAGATAATGTTATTTATAGCATTTTTGTAGAACATTTCGACTTTCTAAAATATTGTTTTCAGGTTGCCCAAACGTGATTTATGAAAAAATGACTTTTTCAAGCTACAAAACCACTCTTTTGCACTTTTTTCAAATATGTTCGATTCCTACTTTTTTCCATATATTTTTGTATTTTTGTGGGATTGTTTTTGAATATTTTGCATGGTTTAGTTCAGCATCGCATTCAAATATTTGATTCACAGAGCCCATTGAACATCACAAAAAAGTGAATTTTTCTCATAATTTCTAGATAAAACCCTTCAAAACACATATAAAATTTTTTTTTGATTAAAAACTAAAATTTTTACTGCAAAGCGGGGTTCAAGACGAAAATTTACATGAAAAAAGATCCTTGATATCTTATTGGGGCGCGGAGATATTAGTGTTTTTACATGTGATGGAAAACTTAATACATAGTTTTATGATCTAAAATACAAAAAATTTGGCTGCCCAGAAGATGTAAATTGACCACAGACGCCATTTTGATACGCAAGATGGTGGCTCTCGATTTCTAGAAGGAAGCCTATAAATACCATCCAATGTCCAATGGACATTAGGGACCATCCATTATTGATGTCACGCATTTAGGGGGAGGAGGGGGGTTCGATTATTGTGACATTTTATGACATATGGGGGAGGGGAGGTTAGCTTGAGTGTGACATCACATTTCAACTCAAAACAAAATAAAGAAGACACATACCTATACAACAGAGTACAATTGTACTTAATTGTGCTTCTGAATTTTGTAATTTTCCGTATAGGTAAGGATTAAAAAAGCGTGACTTTCGATTTGCATCCCAAAATGCTCAAAGCCACTTCTTAAACGTGTTCAGCCTCATTGAAATCAAGAAATATTGTCGCAAAAATTCGAAAAATGTGACGGACGTCATCTTTTCCGAGAGGAGATGTTGTCTACAAGTATCTTATAAACAAAGCATATAATACTCATTACCGGGGACTCCTAGCCCAAATAAAGTTTTTAGGAACCGTTCTTACCTCAACCATTTAAGAATCAATATATTAAAGAATTGTGTTACACGTTTCTTGCAAAACAAACTTTATTTCGATCATGCCAATCAGATTTTCACAACACTTAAAACACATTACTTCTGCTGCCTCTCTCTGGGTGTCCGCGAGAAGTTTTGCCTTTTTGGCTTTTATCGTTTTAAAAGCACGGGCTGTGACGTTTCAAAATCAAGACATGTTATCCAAACAAAGTGCAATAAATATATGAAATGTTTGTATCCTCTTATCAACAGAAATTCTAGACTTTGTCTCAAGAATAAACTGTTAATTTCACAAACAAATATTTAGACAAGCAATGTTATATGCAGTCTCCACTGGACAAGTTGTTGTACAACCAGAAAGAAGATGCTTCAAAGGATTCAGAATAAACTTCTGAAAATGATATTGAAGCGTCCTCGCTAGTTTAGTACGAATGAACTACACAGGCTTACTAATGTGGAAACATTAGAAAATATGTCAAACAATATAATCAATAAGTTCCGACAAAAATCGTTGCATTCCTCATTTCAAACGATTAGCTCATTTTATAGTCGATAAGATAGAAGTAAGATTAGGTTAAGGTTAAGGTTTAATTTTAAATTCCTTTTTTTTCTTGACAAGTAGGTTTACAATTTGTCTACAATTATATCCACTTAACTGCGGAAGCAATTACTATCTTTTGATGAAATAAAATTTTAAAAAGAATATGTAATAGTGGTGATCACCGTAGTGATAGAACACACAATATAAATTCTGAATAAATATTAGTAAATAAATAATTCATCACAAAACATCCCCCTATTAAAAAAAATCGGGACATGACCTGCTAAATCAGGACGGATGGTATCCCTAGCCCAGAGGCCGAAAATCCTGGATCACTGAATGAGCAGTGAAATGATTTTTAGTCTTGAAATTTTTAATACTGAGCAATGCCGGGTATGATTAACTAGTAGATAAAAAAGATAAAGGTATGATCAACTAGTAGATAGTAGATAAAGCCTAGCATAAAGAATTCAACACAAGTTTATTCTCACTATGGATCCTGAATTGCCGTTGAATGTTACAAGACAAATCTGATTTTGTTGCTTTAATAAACTGTAGGTACACGGTACTATCACAATATTAGTTCGAATAAACTCAACTACATGGAGTAAAATGAGCCTGGACTTCGTCAGGAGGTCGCATTTTGCTTGCGCGCACCTGAATGTGCATAAATATAGCCAAATACCGAATAGTCGCGCGTAAACCTGAGCGCACACCCGAATGAATTTCTTGTAGTTGTTTAACCCCATAAAACATCAGCGCCATCACTATCACTGTCATCTAGGGGTTCTCGCCTATCCTTGCGGCCCTGGCATCAACTGGTGCAATAAAGTGCATATGCATGGTTCAAGGTCACGAGAACGTTGATTATAGCTGGTTGCTGGCATTGCCAGTGGCCGCGGTGGTGTAGCGTTTCGCACTGGTAACCGTTATGATATATAGGCTTCCACACGGGGGTTAGATAGCGCACACCTTCTTGGAAAGCCAGTTGGGGCGGGTGTTGTGTGTTTGGAGAACGGTTTTAACAGCGGCTACGGCAATGATTGGCGCATGTTGACGGGATGCGTAATGGGAATGTGACAGGACAGGAGCTGAAGCGATAGCAATTCGCAGAAGTGCTTTTATCTCGGTTCATTATCACTTGCAAACCCCCAGGGATGGTTATGTTTCGTTTATTGATTAATTTGAGAACAGTTGTGTTGTCTAGTGTTGAATGAAAAAAATAGGTTTATCAGTTTATTCTACAGTAGACAGGAAACTATTATAAGAATCATATTATAGTTACTCTAAAAAAACCATTTAAATTTGTTGAATAATATGTAAATTGGTCACGCTCAGTTTCCAGCGGGTTCATTTTCAGCAGTTGTTAAACATTGGCATTGGCACTCCGCCATAAATGCATGATATAAAACGGGGTTAGTAGGTGATAAACGAAGCTAATGAAATTTATTTGTGAGATGTGGTTGTAGCGTAGCTAGTCGGAGCAGAGAGCATCGTAAACCTTTTTCGTTTCTCCATCAGCGACTCCAGCGAAGAGCTTGTTCCGGTGAAATTTATTGAGAAAAGGATGGCTCGGATCAGCCGGGTTTATCCCTCTCGTTCGCCAATTTGTGAAAATGTTAATGTATGACGTCGGTATGAACGGGAATATTACAATTGCAGAGATGATACTATACGAGGGTGACACTCGTGAGCTATTCTGTCCGTGGCAGGCTAGTGGGAACTCAACCGGAGGAAGTGGCTTATGTGGAGGATGTGACAGCCGGAAGAAGTAAACGAGAAAATCACTGCCACTTGGGAGTTACGAATGGAACGATGGAGCCACACGGGGGCAAGAAAAACGGTGGTTTTTCCGGGCAATGTTGCTTTCATGTCTGGCAAAATTGCAACACTGATTGAAATGATGACCTTCTGGCGTTTCATATAGATCTCGAGCACATAGGTTGACAAATGGTCTCGGGGGGAAAATTGACATGGAATGGTCAGACACTGCCGGTAACATAAGAACGGTAAATTAATGGGCCTGTGTGGTGCACTTTGGTGCGTTTCTGTTTCTTAAGTAGCGGAAAGACAGTGTGTGTATATGCTTCCTCGTATGCGGTTTGCGTCTGTCCAAAGACCGATTTTGATACTCTAAGCTGCATTTGAAAGTTACTGAAGCTATGTTTGTTGAAGGTATATAAATGTGTTTTCAATGGAGACCCTTGGTGAAGTGATTATTTGATGGTTGTCGCTAGTTTTAAAGAAAGAGTTAACCTGTTGACCTTCTTTCGTTGTAGTAGACGCAGCCATAAACATGGGTGGCAGTGGATATAATTCATGGGCGATAACGTTGAACATTGTTGATTCTTCAGAAGTAATGCATGATGTTGAGAATTTTGATATTTGCTTGAGGTCATTCATCATGATTGAAATGATTAGCTTCGCAAATCTCAATTTATCGATTCCAAACAAATCTAAGCAAAATTATACGATATGATTAAGCGTTAGGGGAATGAAATGAAAAATTCGAAATAAATTCAAAATTTTCGAAATAAATTCGTGAAATTGAAAATTTTTTTTTGCCAAGGATTCGCTAGAATTACTGAGTAAATTTTGTGTCTTTATGGCAGTACCGCGTCACTAGAAAGGACCTTTTCAATCGTGAACGGTGGCCTTGCAAAAAGCGATAAGGTCGTGAAATCACAAATTTCACTACCTTGTCGCCAAAAATCATCCATTACCACGTAAAATTTCATTCAATGCTAAATATTGTACAGAATGAGGCAGGTTTATCGTAGCAATGATTAATGGGGCATCTGAAAAATGTCTAATGGCAAGAGATGGCACTGCTTCAGTGATAGTAAAATCGAAATTGCTCCGAGTATTTTGCTCATTGGCCAAGAAAACAGTTATCAAATGCCTTCTATACATTCTATTCTAAATTTCTAGTTCTTACTTTCATTAAACGCAATCTATTTTTATTATAAAACATGTTTTTTCCTATATAACTATATTGTGTCTTACAACCATTCGTCCATGAGCCCGTGGTGTTGATTTTGACAACAGCTCAAAATTAGGACGAGAGCTGTGTGAATGAAAGCTGATGCGCACAATACATATTAGGGTGGTTCAAGTTTGCAAAAAGTAGGTTATTTCATACAAATCTCCACACAAATTTCAAATGCAATACTCCAAGCGGAGTCACTAGCAATTGACTTCCGATAAGTTTAGGATTTTTGAGGGCTCAAACGGAACCAATAAAATTGCATGCTGTGTCTTTGCTATCAAGTTTTAACATTTCCTTATGCAAATGAACCGCTGATAGCCAAGCAACGACATCTAGTTCTGATGTGAATGAAAAAATCGATAGTTTGTATAATTTTTCAATAGATGGTAATACACAAACAGTTGCGCTCACCGGTGTGATTTATTAGCAGAAATTAGCGGCGGTGTCCCATTGTTTGCATGCTTCGTCTAATATTTAAATTGTATTAAATATTAATCTGCCTCGATATAATCTGGTCAGCCTCTTTTTCGGAAAACTTCTAGTATTCAAAACAAATCAAGGTGTTGATTGAAATTCACTTTAGAATCTTTGTTTCACCTTAATATTTTTCTTCCTCAATGTACAGTAGAATAGGTGAGTTGTGATCCAAACACAGGTTGTGCCATAATTATTGCAACAAGAAACAGAGGACCATCCACCATGTTTTTAGCAAGTAAGAGAAAACTTTTGAAATAAAAGTAATTTATTGAGTAAAAACAATTAAAAAAAAACAACTCATTCAATGTGTCCTCCTTTAGATCTTAAGACTGCTCGGAGACGCAGAGGATAAGACTCGCCGGCGGACCGAATGTCATTTTGAGGGATTTCCTCCCAACAAATTAAGCAAAGACTTCTACAACACGTCAAAACTTGTGTGTTTTAGTGAGCGGGCCTTTGCTTCTACCATCTCCCAAATCAAAAAATCCATCACGTGTAAATCTGGCGAGTTTGGAGGCCACTCAGCCTTGGTGACAATAGAAAGAAAGTTGGACTTTCACCAGTCTTGAACAGTCTTCTTTGTGTGAGCCGGGGCACCGTCTTGCATGAAGTTCGGTTTCGATTTTTTTTTTTTAAGGGGGATTTGTTAGTAGCTAAGTATTTATGATAAATCTTAGTAAATAATGAGTATGTGTGTCCAATCACAAATGGTGACTTCTCAACGCTGTTAGAAATTTGTAATTTTAATTGTTAGGATTTGTTTGCTTTCGCAATTAGGACTTATCATTCGTAGGGATTTAAACCTACTTGTCAGAAAAGGGGAAGTAAACTTACAACTAACTTAATTGCTAACTTGTTGGCTATAAAGAGAGCTTATCGTAGCAATTGAGGATTGCAACGATTTTTGTCGAAAATTGTTAATAATTTTATATGACATAGCTTCTAATGGTTCAACACCAGTAAGTCTATGTAATTCGAGTGTACCAAACCAAGGAGGACGCTTCAAAATCATTTTCAGAATTTTATTCTGAATCCTTTGGAGCGTTTTCTTCCTTGTTGAACAGCAACTTGACCAGATCGGTACAGCATAAAGCATTGCTGGTCTAAAAATTTGTTGTACAATTTGGCTTGAGGAAAGAAGCCCTAGGCTTATGCGGAAAAATTATCATTTGAGTTTTAATAGCATTGGGAGAGATTTTCCACTTTTGCAAGTAGGAAGAAAAAATATCTAAACTTTTCTGCAATCGACTGCATATGACACGAAGACTTTTTCCTTTTACGGAAATGCTTGTGTCATCGCAGAACAATGACTTTGTGCATCCTGGAGGCAAATCAGGAAGATCTGAAGTGAATATGTTGTACAGGACTGGACCCAAGACTGAACCTTGAGGTACACCTGCTCTGACAGGAAATCTATCAGATTTTGAATTCTGATAGACAACCTGCAGAGTTCGATCAGTAAGATAATTTTTTAAAATTTTGATTAGGAAAATTGGAAAATTAAAAGTTTGCAATTTCGCAATCAAACCTTTATGCCAAACACTGTCGAATGCTTTTTTCATGTCTAAAAAAGCAGCTCCAGTGGAATAACCTTCAGATTTGTTAGCTCGTATCATATTAGTAACTCTGAGCAATTGATGAGTTGTGGAATGCCCATGGCGAAATCCAAACTGTTCATTTGCAAAAATTGAATTTTCGTTGATGTGTGACATCATTCTGTTAAGAATAATTCTCTCAAACAGTTTACTTATTGAAGAAAGCAAACTGATTGGTCGATAACTTGAAACTTCAGCTGGGTTCTTATCCGGTTTTAAAATGGGAGTAATTTTTGCATTTTTCCATAATTTGGGAAAATATGCAATTTTGAAGCAGCAATTGAAAATTTTCACTAAAAATTCCATTGTGCTCTCAGGGAGATGTTTGATTAGTATATTAAAGATTCCATCGTCACCAGGTGCTTTCATATTTTTGAAATTTTTCATAATTGATTTAATCTCATTCAAGTTAGTTTCAATTATTTCTGCAGGTAAAAAATTCTGGGAAGAAATTAAATCAAATTGACGTGTGACTTCATTTTCAATTGGACTCACAAAATTCAAATTTGAGTTATGAACACTCTCAAACTGCTGAGCAAGTCTTTGAGCCTTTTGTTCATTGGATACAAGAAAACGTTCACCATCTTTTAAAACTGGAATAGGATTTGAAGGTTTCTTAAGAATCTTCGACAGCTTCCAAAAAGGTTTTGAATATGGTTTCAATTTTTCAACTTTAGTCTCAAAATTTTGATTTCTCAGAAGAGTAAATCTATGTTTAATCTCTTTCTGTAAATCTTTATAAATAGTTTTAAAAACAGGGTCACGAGAACGTTGATATTGACGTCTGCGGACATTTTTCAAACGAATTAGAAGTTAAAGATTTTCGTCAAATTTCACTTGAGCCTTTGGAACAGAATAATTCCTGGCATCAACAATTGCACATTTTAATGCTTCCAAAGCGGAATCAATATTCACTTCGTTTTGCAAATCAAGCTCATTATTGAAATTTCTCTCAATATGAGTTTTGTATCTTGCCCAATTAGCCTTGTTATAATTAAAAACAGAGCTCATAGGGTATAAAACTGATTCATGTTATAAAGAAAAAGTTATTGGAAGATGGTCAGAATCAAAGTCAGCATGTGTGATCAAATCACTACATACATGACTTTGATCTGTTAGCACCAAATCAATTGTTGAAGGGTTTCTTACAGAAGAAAAGCATGTAGGACTATTCGGAGACAAAATAGAATAGTATCCTGAAGAACAATCATTAAATAAAATTTTGCCATTGGAATTACTTTGAGAATTATTCCATGAACGATGTTTAGCGTTAAAATCGCCGATTATGAAAAATTTCGAACGATTTCTGGTGAGTTTTTGTAAATCACCTTTAAAATAATTTTTGAGCTCGCGTGTGCATTGAAATGGTAAATATGCTGCGGCAATAAATAAAATCCCAAGCTCAGTTTGAACTTCAATTCCCAAAGTTTCAATAACTTTCGTCTCAAGATGGGGAAGAGCACGATGTTTGATTCGGCGATGAATAACAATTGCAACTCCACCGCCGGAACCCTGAATCCTATCATATCTATGAACCACGTAATTGGGATCATATTTTAATTTTATGTTAGGTTTCAAAAATGTTTCAGTAATAATTCCAATATGCACATTATTTACTGTTAAAAAATTAAAAAGCTCATTCTCATTGGCCTTCAATGAGCGAGCATTCCAATTTAATATTTTAATTGTTTTATTTAAAATCATTGCTAAATTTTAAATTAGAAACAATTTTAATAGTAAAATTTGTGCCTATTTGAATGGCTTCAAACATTGATTTTGCCTGCAACATGGCGTTCATAAGATCGAACATTGCCTGTTGCAAAAAAGAAAGTTTACCTGCCGTAATAGGCCCCAGGCAGTTGACATTAGAAAAAATATTTTCGGCAGCAATATTAGCTGGAGTAATAGGTGTACAATTATTTTCTAGCGTGTTTTGCTTACCCATATTAACGGTCATTTTCGAACTAGCAACACTAGGCGGTATAGTGTTCGAACTACCTGTAACCTGTGCATAAGTTAAACGGGTATGCAAAGGAGTAGGTAAACTATGCGTCACTGGTACGCTTGGAGAATTTTGTTTTGAAGTTTGTTTTAATTGAGAAATTGAATTTTGTTTACCTTGCCTTGCCTTAACAATTGCTAAACGGACTGGGCATTGATAAAAATTTGACATATGGTTGCCGTTACAATTCGCACAGCGAAAATTTTTACTCTCTTTCACAGGACATGTGTCCTTTTTGTGAGAAGAGTCTCCACAATTAAGACATTTTTGGTCCATGTTACAGAATTTGGAACCATGGCCATAACGTTGACAAGTACGGCATTGGGTGATATGCTTTTCACCTCCGCCATACTTCCCATAAATTTCCCACTTTACACGCACATTATACAAAGCATGTGCTTTTTCAAAAAATTTTAAGTTGTTAACCTCATTGCGGTTAAAATGAATTAAATAATTAACAAGGGAAATTCCAGTTCCCTGACTGTTTTCGCCTCGTGATTATTGTTTCATTAGAATTACTTGGGTAGGGGCTATGCCAAGTAATTCTGTTAAAGTAAGTTTGATCTCATCAACGGTTTGATCGTTGGTGAGACCTTTCAAGACAACCTTGAACGGCTTGGCGTTCTTGGTGTCATATGTAAAAATTTTGTACATCTTGTCAGTTAAATACTGAACAAGACGATCACGACCCTTTACTGAGTCGGCTAATAAGCGACATTCACCTCTACGGCCAATTTGATAGGTAACTTTAATGTCAGAAACAAACGTTGAAAGTTCCTTTTTGAATATATTAAATTCAGAAGAAATAGTTACCACGATAGGTGGAACTTTCTCCTTTTTTAAAGATTTTATATTTTGTATAGTTTCATTATTAAATAACTTCCTTTCACCAGCTTCTTGCTCAGGCAAAATATCAAAAGGATTGTCACTACAGACACTCGATGTGTCAGAAAGAGATGCCTCTCTTTTCCTCCCCGCAGCGATGCGAGGTTTTTTTTTCCGTCCAGCCATTTCAGGTGATACGAAAAAAGTTAAAACAAATGTTAAATTCAAAAGTAGGTAGTCTTGAGAAAGACTGATGGGAAATAACTTTCAGGTAGTCTTTAAAAGACACACTGACAAAACACAAACTTTGAAGCTATAGGCAGTCAAAGACCAGTCCACAAGCAACCGAAAAAACGTCTGATCTGTAGGACAGTTCAAGACGCACTCAAGTTCGGTTTCGATTGTTATTCGTTGGTGGTGGTGTCTATCAATTCGTTAAAACAAAAAGTATCGTACCTAAGTACTGCATCAAATTTCGAACACTTAAGCTATGATATAAATTCTTGCACTAAAAAATTAGCGAAAAATGAATTTTCGCATCGATGTTAAATGCTTAGCAGGTTGGTTAATCAATTTTTCTTGTTGCGAACACTTCAACGTAATCGCTAATGTTTTTGCGGTGTAGCTACACCGCGGATTACACTTTGTCCTATAACTGTTTTTTTTTTTCATTTTCCGGACTATCTCGGACTACCCTTTTTCTGTCCCGGACAGCCCAGCAGTTATTATATTATTCCATAATTTGAGAAAATATTTATATTTGGAATAATTATTGAAAATTTTTACTCAAAATTTTACTGTGCTCTTGGGAAGATGTTTAGTGCCTCTAGTGCCCAAGTTAATTTTAAGACGGGCTTCGGTAAAATCACTATGAATCATTATAAACACTTTTAAAGTATTTATTAAAGCTTTTTAGAGGTTTGACTGAAGCCCGCCAAATGGCGGCATTGGGCACTAGAGGGTTAATTAAAAAGTAAAAGATCTCATCATCATCAGGTACTTTCATTCGTTAAATCTTATCTAAATTTGTTCCAGTTATTTCTGAAGGTAAAAAATTCTGGGCAGAAATTTGATTATTTTGATAAGTGACTTCATCTTCAATTGGACTCACAAAATTTAAATTGGAGTTATGATCATGATTTTACCACCAACGTTATTGCAAAATTAAAAGTATTGAACAGTCAAGCTCATTTTAATACGTCTTTCTCAATTTGTGATTCGTTTAGTTATTGGAATGATAGTCAAGCCACCATTCATCCCTTCGTTGTTTACTATTCAGAATCTGGAACACTTAAGAATATCAGCTTCATCATAATATCGGAAGTACTCCATCAAGATACTGTTGCGGTTCAGGTGTTCATTGCCAAATTAATGAGTTTTTTTTATAACAACAATAGAGTTGAAAAAAACGATATTAATGTCTGATGGAGCTGCCTCACAACACAATATAAAAATAGAAAAAACTTTGCAAGTTCAAAACAAAATATAACGTCGATGCAGAGTGGCATTTTTTTGCGACTTCTCATGGTAAAGGCCCATGCGATGCAATTGGTGGCATATTAAAACGAATGGCAGGAAATTCAAGTTTAGCTAAAGAACATGAACATCTCATTACAAGCGCAAAAAAGTAATAAAAATTCATCAAAAATGTCATTTAGTTGGGTATCATATGAAGAATATGAACAAGGAGTAACAGAATGGAGCAATATTTTCAAAAAATCTATAATAATAGCTGCCACACAAAAGTATTACTCTTTTGTTCCGATTTCAGAAAATAAGATACAAACGAAGCTGTTTTCAAAAGATGACGAATCATTTACTTAGGGCATCTTCAGCGGTGGTCTATTTTTGAAACAACTTTATACTAGATTTACACCAGCGAAACCTGAATAGAACCAGCTAATATAGACCAACTTTTCGTTCTCCGCACCGGTGTTGTAAATCTTGTTGTTATAAACCGCTGACATCTGTCACACTGTCAACAATTCAATACCCCAAGGTATCATTTAATGAGACTTGTTATAATAAAAAACACTCAATATTTAACAAACGGAAATTCGATAATTTTTACGCACAATGAACGATTACTTTGGCAAGACACTTCCGGAGTGATTCGCGATTAGGGCTCAACTAACAAAATGTAAACAAATGGTTTTATTACACTATTGGTTTCGAAAAGACTTACGAAATTCATGGCAAGAATCATTTCTTTTGTATAAATCGATAAAATTATTCAAATCAAGCTTTTAGTGAAGGGTGATAAAGCAGTTTACCCAAAACTGTAGATACTTTGGAACTAGGCCCTTTACATTGTTTTGAAGCAACGGGCTTATTTGCGAAATATTTCGTAACAGGCGACAGTAAAGGCCGGATCAACTTTCGTTTTCAAAATAAAGGCGCATTTAAAGGGGCGCAACTGGAGAAAAAATAAAAACAAGGCGAAAAAAAGACGGGCGTACCTTGTTGTCAGAATGCTTTAAGGCGAAATAGAAGTGGGCGAATCTCGTTGTCAGAATGCTTTAAGGCTCAATAGAAAAAGGTTAGAAGAAAAGTTCAGATTTAAGCCATAAATGCTCAAATTTAATGTAGTATTGTTAGGAAACTAGCCAGGTATATTTTACGTCGATTTTTGGTATTGATGTTAATGTTAGTCACTTCCTTTGAAATTACGATTTGAAAATGTACTTGCAAATTTTCAAACTGATATTCCCTAATGTTTATCTTTTGCCAGTTGCGCCCTTGTCGTAAATCACTCCGGACTTTATATCCACTAGACTTTATGGATTTGACGGTTTGACCCGAGCGTCAGTGACATTTCTCAGCATGGATTGGTATGATCGAAAATTCCTGCTACAAGTAGGGTTACAGAGGATAGCGAAAAATATTTGATCGCGTAGGTGTTCATCTTCCGTTTCCGTCTCATCAATCTTTCGAAATCTTGCAGTTCCTAAAACTTGGTTTGGATTTTGAGGATATTGGGTGGCATTGCGCAGCTTGATTCGAACAATTTTCGCTATTTTCGAGTAGGTCACATACTGCCAGTTATGCTTCAAGCTTAAAAAGAGCAATCATTGTCATTTGTCCTGCGGCTCACCTAACCCGCAAAGTCAAAAAATACGAAAAACGAAACATAACGCCACCAGCGATCATTTAGTTTTGTTCGAGTTGCTCGAAACAAAATGCTCAATGTCACCCCAGCATTTTGAACGTTTTCAGTTCATTGTCTTCGAGGAACATTTTTCTGGCCTCTTAAGTTCTCCTCTAGTCCCAATACAATTAAGGCGAATAGACAACATATTTGTCATCCTGGTGGTTGCAAACCAAGTAGTTGAGCCTACGGTTATGGTCTTCCAGAATTTTGCCCCTTTTGTTGGTCGATTTCCTTGAAACCACTAACGACAAACCTGTTCATTTTCTTCTTCAGAAAAGCCACAAAAATGAATTGTGAATTGTCATAAAAAATCTTTGTTTTGTTTATTCCCCAACACTCGCAAAATGCTCATATGAAAATAGCTAGAAATGAGGTATTCAATTAAAATATGACATTTTACCCATCTGTTGGTAGCGTACAAGGGGTTTTAGAACGATCTATTTCTTGTTCCAGAAAGTTACAGAAATAGACCAAAACGTATACCAGTTTCAAATTTTTTCAATTTAGATCTGGTATAAAACAAAATTTACACCACCGCACAGTGGTCGGAAGCCGGAAAAAAACCTCGATTTTTCATGTCAATATTTTTGATGTTTTGCATTTTTCCGATGATTCTCAAAGTGTAAATGACCTTTTCCCAGAGTTTCATGACAATCGGTTGAGATATCAATTTTTAATCGCACTTTGAATGTTGCTATATCGGGCAATTTCGATGATTTTCATGTTTGAAATCACAATTTTTAGCTCAGCTTCAAACACCTGAAACTTTCTCAGTTTTGATCTGATTTTGATTCAACAAGTATCATTTTGAAGGGAAATTTGTGTACTTTTTGGATGATTTTCAAGACTTTTCAAAAATATAACTAATTTCTCAATCGAGGTCAAACATATTGCAGGGAAGCTAAAAAATCATGTATTTCTAATTTCATTCCTACCGTACAATCTTGTGAAACAGTTCGGAACGATCGGATAACCAACATTCAATGGGAAATTTATTGTACTTTTCAGATTCCTGGGTCCCGTTTTGCACATCGTTGCTCATAGGGAGATATTTTGAAAATAAAACTATGGAGACGTATGGTGGTCAGTTGTAAAGTATTCAATTTCGTATATTTAAACAACATGATTGACTGGGAAGTACACATGAAGTTTTTTCCAGAAGTTTCAAGCATTTTTATATAAACTTGTAAACCGCCTTTAGTACTGCAAGATGTATAAAGAGAGAATAAGTTGAATTGATGAGAAAAAAATATCGTCTTTTATATTTTCAATGACGTTGAAATTAACTACGATACCATCTCATAATTTTCCTTAAAGGACCTCTAACTTGTCACAGAAAGATCTTGAATTGATCAAACGGCCTAAAAGCTAAAAAATTTTCAAAATAAAATAAATTGAATTATGATGATTCTTGCACCACCCTAATTCAGAAAGGAGTACTTTAAGTACCAAACAAAATAAAAGTTTTTCGATGAAGAACAAGTGTGGGAACCACCCTGATATTCATCTGAGCACCAATATTCTTCCCGTCGCCTTTATTTTGCTCTTCTCATCGCTCATAAGTTCCGACTACTCGAATTAATTAAGAGGTAAAATAAAACTACTTTTACTTAAAAAAGGTAAATTTTACAGTAAATTGAGCAAATAAGAGCAATGAGATGAATGTAGGTGTTGAGATGAATATAAGAGCAGTTCTCCTATCAAAATTTTAAGCAAGATTGAAGCAAAAACAAAAACCTGATCATAAGAAAGGTCTAACGGCACTTAGGTGCATAATTTGCTATTTTCGACATTTTCTGACATCAAAAACGAGTTCACCACTCCAAAACTGTAATAATATGTAATTTCCAATCATATAAAAAAGACTTTTAGGTTTTTTCCGACTTTTGTATAGAGACCTGCCACTGTGCAACGGTGCAGCAGTGAATTTGAGTTTGTTCCAAAAAAAATAGAACAAAACAACGATTTGGACCACCGCTGAAGATGCCCTTATGATGTATATATAATATAAGGTGAAACTAGTTCTGTAAAGTATCTATGTCATAAAAAAATATGTTCCTAAGATAATAAAACTCGAAAATAAATATTTGATTCTTATATATAATTATATCACTTAGAACATTTAACTCTTCTCTTGAGAACCGTTCTCCCAATCGTTTTGTTGTCAAAGAATGAATTGTATATTTTTGATCAAGCATTCCAATGAACGTATGGTTTTTGCTGGAGAACCATGGACAAATTAAGGAAAACGTGTATTTTTTTAAATAATTATAATTTTTCGAGCTTAAATTAGAAATAACTCGAAAACCAATGCCTTTAGAATGTATACTACCAAAAGCTTTTAGATTCAAAATGACTCTCTGCATCTTTTAAAATCATCAGAATACAAATATTTTGAAAAATATTTGAATTAGAATTTTCATAAAAAAATTAACCTACCATAAAAAAAATATTTTTCATTTCTCCATCCTGGACTTTTTTTTTAAAGTTGCGTATTAACGTCAAGTTTCTTTGAAAAAAAAAACAAAAAAATAAATTCAACTCTTTTTTTTAAATTGAAATTTAATGTTTATTTTTGATTTTTTTTTGGTCAAAAAAATTTTTTTTTGTACAGTGGATATTTTTTTTATGATGCTTTTTGATTCGCTACAACTCATTCTCAGACAGTTTTTCTATACAACCAACGGTTTCTGGGCTACAATGCTTCGAATAAAACCTATGCCAAAAGGCATACGCCCTTTTAGAATGTAACTCAAAGCAAAGCAAAGCCTTGGTGCTACATTCCGTATCAGAACTCGACCTTCTGTTTATTATACACAGACTTTGCAGCCAACTGTTGAGTGTACAGGACAATTGCGGGGCTAGCGCTACGATCCTACTGACACTAACACAGTCTCTCCCAAGCCGAGACTCGAACCTACGACGATTGGCTTGTTAGGCCAGCATCGTACCTCGAGACCAGCTGGGAGAATGTAACTCATGGGTGTCAAAAATTTCACCACCTGTGAAAAATGCTCAGTTTGCTAAGCCAAATACGTGTGCAAAGTTTCATTCAAATCAAAAATGGTCGATTAAATTTTCGCGTATTTCCAGGCGATTTGAAATGATTTGGCGATAATGACCAAAACAAAACAAAGTGACAGCTACCTCTGGTATTACGCACACCATTGAAACTGTTCGGAAAGTGTTTTATTTTTTCAGCTGCAAAGTGTAGTCTGGGACGGTATAGTCCTGCCGTAAAAACGAATTCGACATAAGAGATACCTAGATAGCCAAACTATCTAAATACTGACTTGACTGTCACTTTTTTCAACGCCTGCTGATTCCCTGGAAGTGGCTATACAGTGAAGAGCCATACATTGCTGGATGAAGGACTTTCCAAGGAACGAAATGATATATAATTATTATACTTTTTATGACACTAGCTATATTAATTCGATTTTTGTTCTGAAGTGTTCGGAGTTTGAGACTGTTCGAAGATTAAATCAAAATGGTATTATTTTTTTACTATTTGTGCAGCTAGGAGTTCTAGTGAAAATTCCTCTGTATGGAAAAAGAGAAATAGTTTGTTTGTTTAGGCTCATAACTGCAACCAGAGTCATATCATCTATTATGATATTGCCTAGGTGGTCAGTGGTCCCCGTGGGTCTGTGGTTAGCGATGTCGATCGGCTAGTTCTCCCACACGGTTGTGATGTCGGGTTCGATTTCCGATCAGGTCAAGGATCTTTTCGAGCTGAAAATTTTCTCGACTCAGCACTGGGGCACGGTGTATCGTTGTACTTATTCTACAACATGCAAAATGTGCCAAAAACAATATCGATAACGAATTCTCTCAACCAATCTAATTGATCGAGACCGCATTAGCCCTCCAGGCTAGCGTGCGATATTGTTTTTGATATTGCCCAGGTGTTTTCTGTACTTCACACTTCATATTATTGGTAGTTTCACTACTAAAGTAAGGGACACGCTTATCATTAATATCCGTACTTGTGTGTGAGGTTTTACCCTTCCGTTTAAAGCCTAATGCTCTACTATACTGAACCTTTTTCCATTCTACCAATATCGCCAAACTACAGTTCCCTGGAGAGATACCAGCTAACATTCCTCTCTCGCCAGGTTTATCCTAAGAGGGACTTATAATGTCAAGAGGAAACAGTCTTATCGAAAATTAGTTTCCCGTGCCAATTTAGACAATTATAATTCCTCGGAAATACCGCGCTGCAAGCAAAACTTTTTGAAGAGGTTTTGTTGCTCAGCCTCTGATCAGTTTCATTACCATTTACCTCTATCCAGCAACTCCTATTCCAAAATCCACAAGGTGCCGACCGGGATAAGAATAGTTAGCCTTAGCGGAGATCGGGTAACTAACTCCCCGTGGAACCCTAATCGTATGCTGGCTGGGAAGGGGCGGGTGCCTAAATTATTGAAATGCTGTATCCCGCCAGCTACACCTAAGATGGCAGCCTCATCAGTAGAATGTAGGTATCGTGACCCTGGTAAGGTACCATACCGAAACTTTTCCTAACCACGAACAACGAAATTAGCAAATACGAAACGAAATAATCGGCAATGACCTCCTAGGCTACGAATACGGAAACAGAAAACGGTGAACGATTGGAAATTAAGTACTTGAAACGTCCGATCGCTCAATAACGGCGCGAGCTGGCTTGCTTGCTCGAGAACTACAGCGACAGGGAGCCTACATCGCAGCGTTTCAGGAGGTTTGAAGGTCAAATTCCGGAGAAGAGAATGCCGTGCAGTAGACCCTATACACAGCAGCTTAAAAAAAAACTCTACAGTAAATCGGTGTCCACGCTTTCGCCTTCATTTATTGCTGTTCTATCCCACATTGATTTTACAGTGCATCATTCGAACAGTTCGCACCAATAGTTTGAGCATGCAACAAAAATCTACTTTTTTGCTTCAATGACCAGACAAAAAGGTGATTTAAAATCTATCAAAATCAAGTTAAGACAGGACCACATTCAAGAGATCTTTTAAGCGGAAATGCAGTGACAATACACAATCAACATCAAAATAACAAATTAATCTAAAAATCTCTCAACCTTTCAAATATTGCTTAACAAATTTTCTTGGATCATACACCACGCGACTGTTGAAACCTTTTTAGACATTTAGTTTAATTGGGTTGTTTAGCTACTCACGGATTTCAGATTTTTATATATCAGGTAAAAAAGTGTTTTACAAAACGTGATTTTTTAAAATTTTATATCGTTGTGTTTCGATTTTTGAATGAAAAATAAATATCGCTTCAAATCGCTACAATGACAGTTGGTATATGGGCGACCTGTCATTGTAGCGATTTCGAGCAGATTTCGAGTCGTTTTATCTCTCGATTTAAAAATTGAATGACAACGATAGTAAATTTTTGAAGATCACGTTTTGCTTAGAAAATGCAGCTCTTTCAGATGACATTTAAAACTGATATAGCTAAACGACCCAATAACTTAAGTACTTTCGACTAACAACAATAATTTTTTTCTCGTACCGTTTATTACACCTGACATTGCGAGTAATGCATATCAGACGCGCTATACACAGCACAGCTTGCAACATTAGGTACAATGTAAAAAAACGATTGTCATTAGTCAGGATATTTGGTTTCCAACTCGGGTAACTGGTATAAGTGTAATAAAATTTTGAGTGTTCAGAGTGGATTCGAATCCTAGCAGAACCAGGCCATTTTGTCAGAAAGGACTTGAACATGGGTTTATTTTTAGGTTCCCCACCAGTTCCCCTTCCTTTACGATGAAATCTACAATACCTTTGCATGACTTCCTCTTAACAAAAATAAATCCCACTTATCAATAAAACTGGCCAGAAGGCTGCACGAAGAAACTTCTCCAAGGAATTTTAATTGGTGATATTTGGCAGGAGGAACGAGGCTCGGTATAGTAGAACAGTAAGCGTGTAAAAGGAGAGGGTAACATCACATTACACACAAGCACTGATAAAAAATGATAATAAGCATGCCACTTCTTAATAGCGGTATTGCTAATGATAAAAGTGCGGAATATAGCAGACACCCGGGCATATCTCACAATAGATTAACTATTCTGGTCGCAGTGAGGAAGTTCATACAGGAAATATAATATGACCCTTGGTTCCAAATTCAATGTGTTGACTCTGCCAACAGTGAAAAAAGTTAACGCTGCTCAGATATTAACATCAACTCCCTTAGTACGACTCTGCAGAAAAAGCCCCCTAAGTGAGTGATATCACTCCAAGTCTGGCGCTTTGCGTCTTGGACGGAGGGGTCACTTACGAAGGCAAGCTTTTGATGTACAACCACGACTACTCCACTCTATATGGGTGATATCTGACGCTCACGTCTGGGACGGAGGAGTCGCTCATAACGGTCCGCGACCAGATGCACTTTAGCAGATTTTGCCATAAGGGTTTTGAGCCATCTAAAGTAAACGACCAGGAAAGTGTTGCCAAGATACAGAGGAAGAAACGTCAAAATTCTGGTAACTAGAGAAAACTTATATGGCTCAGCTAAAGCGGTGAACGCTCTTTTGAAGTAGAATACTTCTCTCAGGAAGTTCGGCTACATAGGGATGTGAAATGAAAATCTAAAACCGAAAAAAGTGAAAAATATGTCCAATTTCAAATGCTAATAAATCGGTTAGTATTCGATGGATTTCCTTCGTTCTTGCAGCAATAGACTGGAAAATCTTCTAAGATTCTTCCCAAAATAAGATAATTGTAATTTTATTATTCACACTATTGTACTATTGAAAATAGTCAAGCCTTGTCAAAACGAAAAGTTCGACCTCTGATTGGTCGTTATATGCTTGCGTCCCAAGCACGGTCGACAGGATCATATACCTTGCAATTGAAAACATGCTATTTGGCCTATATAAGAGCCTGTTTCAGTCGGAGCCGCTCATAATAGTTCTAGACAGCGACAACAGCAGTCGTCCTTCCTTAGCAGCAGCACTAGCTCTGTGGTTGGTCACCACGTCTCAGGAGCAGCGCGGTTTTTCTCAGCGTGTGTCGCCAGACAGCCATTATTCCCCCCGTGTTGGGGCAGCATGAAGATTGCCATCAGGAAATCCAATTTTGAACATCAAAATGCTTATTTCAAGGCAAATAAACAAGTCATTGAAAGTTAATAATTTTTGTCAACGCAAGCAAGTATTCTGTGCTGCATCCTAGCAATTTAAATTTGTCGCACCCGTCTAATTTACTGAATGTGAAATAGCTTCCACAGTGCATGTTGTCCGTGTATCTTAATTCCCCCAATGTTAGGGCAGCTCAAAGGTTGTAATTAGCAACCGATTTTGAACAGCAAAATGCTTTTTTGAAGGCAAATAAAAAATAATTGAAGGTTAATAATTTTCTGGCATCAACACAAGCAGACATTCTGTGCGGGATGCAATCAAATTCTGTTGTAGTTGTCTAATTTTTACTTTATTTAGTAAACTCCCCACTGTAGGGGCAGCGCAAACGCTGCGATCAGCATAACCGACATTGAAAAATAAACTGCCCTGTTAGAACGCATTCAAAAAAGCAGTTAGTTCGACTATGCAGAGCTAATATGAAGACGATTCAATCAATCAGCGTAAACAGAATTTCGTCGTCTCCCAGCTGCCAAGTTGTCACATGATGCAACACGCAACAGCGAGCAAACGAAATCGCTTGATGTTACAAACCGCAATAAGATACGGGTTAAAACCGTTGCGTGTGCGAGAGCACCATCGGTGTTTATTCGCTGGATACACTATCTACTGTCTACTGGACGCAATAATCTGCTTACATGCGACACGGGAACGGGAACATTTTCTTCAACGAAGCTGTGCGACACGACACAAAACATGTTATTTTGTTGCTTCAATGAGAGTGCTATCGGTCCGGCTCGACAAAATGTTCACAAGAAATCATTTTTGTGCATCCGTGCTACGAAACTGAGGAAAAACTTTAGAAACTGAAAAAAGAGGTGGAGCTTATCAAATGATCGCTCTGAACCAGAATAAAGTCACACATATTTTTCAAGTTTCATCATTCCACCACGTACGTAAAATAATTCATTCCTATTTTCATCCCTATATAAGAGCCTGTTTTAGTCGAAGCCGCTCATAGTAGTTCTGAACAGCGACGACAGCAGTCCTCCCTTAGCAGCAGCGGGAGCGAGCAGTGGGTACCATCGATAGCGGATAGCGGCCACAACTGTGGCATGGCTGCGAATAAGCGTAGCAGTTTTAGCGGATCTCACCATCGATAGCAGCAGGGCCAGCAGATGCAGGTACAGCGGATACCAATGGCGGCCACAACTGTGGCATGGCTACGGATAGCGTTGCAGGTGCTCAGCAGTTGGGCCAGCGTATAGCGGCCACAACTGTGGCATGGCTATGCATAGCGTAGCTGTTGCAGCGGGTATATCAGCATCGATAGTAGCAGGGTCAGCTGATGCAACGACACTCCCTTCACTAAAATGCTGTTTCAGTGTGGTAGCGGGAAGCATCAGCAGCAGGCTTGCATGAAGTGAATACATCAGCCAGCAACTTTCTCTAAGGCCTCTGCCATAGTAGACGCGAAAAGCGGCGCGAACCGATTCGCTCGGCCGTAGGTTGATGTACAGCTCTACTGATGGCTGTACATTAACCTACAGCTGAGCGAATCGGTTCGCGTCACTTTTTGCATCTATTATGGCAGAGGCCCAATGGGAAAGTTGTATCAGTTTGTTCAGAAGAATATTATTGTCGGTAATATTACAGAGATGCGATTGGGTAAATCCGATTTTGAATTGAACAATTGTTCTTTTGAGAACAAATAACACACTTATTTGAAGAGTTAATAGCTTTTGGTACCAATAGCAGTATAGTGACAGCCTCAGCGGTAGATGCAGATGCAGCCGGTACTTCCCTGAGGCCGATGTAAAGGTAAATGGGAGCAGCACGGCGAAACAGTTCGGGTTATGCTTAGACGCGCGTCATTTTTCGTTTTTGATATTCCTCACATGAAACGACGCGCTTTCGTATAATAGCGGTGGTATTAGCGGTAGATGCATTTGCCAACACTTCCTCCAGTAAAGCCGTGTCTAGTTTTCAATGTGAAAACACCATTCTCATTGTGTTGACCGTGCGCCTTAGTCCTCACTATCAAGGTAACACAGAGAAGTAAGATAAACACTACATCCTATGATAAATTGAACAATTGTCCTTATAAGGACAACAAATGAATTAATGAAGATTTAATTTTGAATTAGAATACTTCTCTCAGGAAGTTCGGCTACATAGGGATGTAAAATGAAAATCTAAAACTGAAAAAAGTGAGAAAAATTTCAAATGCTAATAAATCGGTTAGTTTTCGATGGATTTCCTTCGTTTTTACAGCAATCGATTAGAAAATCTTCTAAGATTCCTACCAAATGCATGAAATTGCAATTTTATCATTCGAACTATTGTACTATTGAAAACTCTTAAGCCTTGTCAAAACACAAAATTCGACCTCTGATTGGTCGTTATACCGCGCTTTCCCAAGCACGGTCGGCAGAGTTATGGACCTAGTAAATTGGGAATGCATCATTTGGCCTATATAAGAGCTTCATCAGATAATAAACAAACATTTCATCGGATATTAAATTGAACAACTGAAATTTGAAGAACACAAATGATTATTTGAAGAGTTAATATTTTCTCGTTTTGCGCTATAATCCTAAGTGAATTATCTTCATCTACATGCATACTCTGACTATTATTACGTGTTTGCGTCGCTTAGTGTTTGGCTACGGTCATGCAGAACGCAAATAACGGCGCGATGCGATTCGGCAAGACGAAATCTGTTGAAATGTATAGCTCTACTTCGCCTTAAAAAGAGCTGTACATTTCACCACGGTAAGGCGAATCGCATCGCGCCGGCATTCGCGTTCTGCATAACCGTAGCCTTTGTTCCGTTCCCGTTTAATGATGTCGTATTAAATGTGCATATTACAATTCGGCAGCACTTCAACTTCTCATTTGCACAAAATTTAAAAATATCCAATGAACTTCATTCAAAATATCAGACAAAAAGAAATTACAATACTGCCAATGAACGGTCAAAGTTTATTTACTAGAAAAAATGACTGACACGCAAGCAGCCAGGTTATCTTTCTTGTAAAAGTATTCTACTTCAACCTTGCGGTCGTGGCTTTGCATACAACCTTCTTGTGATTTCTTACGCTGAACAGTAGACGAAGTCAGAAGTGCACGCGATATAATATTTTGAAGAGAAGCAAAGGTGTGAATCAGTGTAATAAAGAAGAAAAGACAGACAAAAGGAGAAGTCATTATTTGAAAGTTAATTGTGAGAAAAACAAAAGGAAAGATCCGTATCTAAAAGCTAATTGTGTGAAAACATAGGAGAAAAGTCATTGTATTCGCCTTAATGTATATACGCACATTTTGAAATTTACACTAGCCTCTTAGTCCGGTATTCGTAAATCGAAAGGAGTTTCCACCCCTCGTCACTACTGGTTTAACGAAAGGGTGTTCTAAACAGAAGCTTTTGAGCAAGTAATAGTTACTAAGTACATGTTTGGCAAAGCTTTCTATCATGGTCGAGGTCCGCTAGGGGGTTCACTTTCCCTCAGTTCCTGTTCGCAACAATACGAGTTGCGCGGCGGGTATAGAAGCAGCGTTAGGCTTAGGTTCACTCCCCATCCATCAGAATTCCTCCCAACCCCTGAGCAGTCGAGGCTAACGACAGTGGTTGAAATCTGATGACATGGTAGAGAAATACGCCAGTGAGCTGGATCAACGGATCGTAAAACAGTAAGAGGAACAAGTGGAAGAGCTGTGGAGTAGTAGATACGACGTTGTAGGTGGTAGGTACTACGCGTGGAAGACATCGTAACGGCTGGTTTGATGGTGAGCGCCAGAGAGTGAAGGACGAGAAGAACCGTGCCAAGAGCCGCATGCTCTCTGCGGCTACGCGTCAGAACAGTGATAGATACAGGGAGTCAAGAGTTGCTGAAAAATTTTCGCCAGCGTAGCAGTCAACTTTGCCCGAAACGACGTGCGGAGTATCTCTAAAACAGACAACAAACTTAAAAGCAGGAATTTCCCTGTGCCGGTGATGTGTAATGACAAGGACGGTAACCTGCTTACGGATAAACTGGCGATTGCAGCAAGGTGAAAAGAGCACTTTCAGGCGCTATCAAACGTTAAGAAGTAAGATGAGCAAAACAGGAACAGGACGACGATTATGAGCGACGAACAAGAAATCTAGGTTTTCAGCGTTACGTAATTTTTGTACAACGCCTTACGTTTCTCAACTCCGCATTCAAAGTGCTTTCACGTATCCTATTTTTTAGATTGAGACCATTAACGGAATCCTTCGTTGGCGAATATCAGGCTGATTTTCGACACGGGCATTTCACGGCGGATTAACAGTCCGGGAGTATAACTTGCATACTCATCATCTGTTTGTAGATTTTAAGGTGGCATACAACTCAGTGAAAAGAAATGAGCTGTGGCAGACTATGCTGGAACACAGTTTCCCGACGCGAGTCGTATGACGCTGGAGGGATCGAAATCATGCGTGCGGATAACCGGATGCGCTCTCCAATTTACTTTTCATCATCGCCCTTGAAGGTGCAGTACAAAGACCAAACGTGCAAAGAAACGGTACGATAGTCACGAAATCACACATGGTCTTTGGTTTTACAGGCGACATTTATATCATCGATCGTAGAAAAGGCCTTCAGGTTTATGTTGTTATGGTAGAGGTTATGTTGTAGTAGAGATATTTCCCACAGACAGGCAAACATTCGGAGCAGTCTTCTGTTGCGTGGTCTGGAAAAGGATAATTTCTCGACATTATTTCGGCGGAATAAACTGCTGATATTAGACACCTTGTTCCCCATGGGAGAAACAACGACAACCGCACGGTAGCGAAATAAATATAAAAGCGACAAAAGCAGAGTACCGATAAAGTTTCCTTTCTGAACTATGTAACTATGAATGACAAAACACAAAGCCAAAAATTAAAAAGCTAGAGAATGACAGGGAGAAAAATCGGAAAAGAGAAATGTTACTCTCCGGATTTGAGAAGATTAGGCCTAAGTAGAAGCTGTTAAATAAAATCAATCTAGCAACCAGATCGGATTTAGGTGCTGGGGGCAGGGGCAGATATTTTTTTGGGGCCCTCTTTTAGAGGTAACGTTTCGCTGGAAGGTGACGAGCAAAAAAAGGTCTTCACTCTGTTTTCACGTCTGCCCCAGGACTAGGAGGGCCCCTCGAATTGGGAGGCTCAGGGCATTTACCCTTTCTGCCCACCCCCCTTGAACGAGGGCCTTCTGACAACCAATTATTTCATCATTATTTTATCCACACATACGAGAGCATATGAATTACAAGTCTCTGGCAAAGGCCTTGAAGATAAACATAGTCTTTGTAATCGGACTCAAAACCGCCAACACTTTTTGACTGATGAAAAAAAAGCATGAATTTTTCACGAGCATTATTTTTATGCCACATGTTTTAGGAATGCATGAATCATTAAGATCTGGCGTTGTCTATTTTATTACAAGAATCGATTTTTCAGAAGTCAGAAAGTTTTCAAAATGGAAATCTTTCCCAGAAAGTTTTTTTTTGAGACAGCCCAGATCTCGTAGTTTTAGGGATCTCGAAAACACTCGGTTTCGAAAAAAAATTTATTTCGACAAATTCATATCGACAATTCATGTACTTTTTTTCATAAACCAAACTAATGAAACCCCAAAGCCTGAAGTCTGGTTGGGCTGAAGTTTTACATGAAGAATTTTTTCGAGACGAATTATATTTAAATACGGTTTTCCAACGGTTTTAATCGATTATTAAGCTGATTCGTGCCACTCTCCACGGTTTCACATCATCCATCAGAGTAGTGGGCACAATTTTAGACCCGTTCGTAACGTTGAACGGATTGATGCAAGTTAATGGAATCTCGTACCTGCAATTCAGCATTGCCTTAAAAGATATAGTGCCATAAGTTAAGGGTGTTACGGTCTAAAAATATGTCAACTTCAATTTGCCGTATTATTTTTGTCGCGTATTAGTCAACTAAATCAGCTCGATCCCGCTCATTTTGTATCACGTCTGGCGTGCCCCAAGGTAGTGTTCTTGGACCGCTGTCATTCAACATCTATGTGAATGATCTGTACCTACTCATATTCTCTTTCAAACTCTCTCTCGCCGATGACCTGAAAGTATTTCGTGTAGTTGCGTCTACGGATGACCACACTGCCCTTCAGGAAGACATCAACATTTTGCTGATTTGGTGCGATGAAAATGCAAAATTTTATCATTTACACGCTCTACCAATCCAGTTCATCACCGGTACAGTATAGGAGCTGAAGCGCTCCAACGTGTCTCGTCTATCGATCTCGGTGTGACGATTGACAAAGAGCTCAACTTCAATGACCATATCGGGATTATGACTGCCAAAGCTTTTTCTGTTCTGGGATTTATTCGTCGTCACGCTTCTGAATTCACGGACATTTTTGCTATTAAGTCACTCTATTGCACGTTGGTTCGCAGCATTTTAGAGTATGCTTCACCTGTTTGGTCCCTGCACTACCTAGGACAAAACCTCGCAGTTGAACGCGTGCCGAAGAAATTTGTACGGTTTGCTTTACGGTCACTCCCTTGGAGCGACCCAGTGGAGCTCCCCTTTACCCTGATAGATGTCAGCTTATATGTTTAGAATCGCTGTCAGTCAGACGTGATAAAGCGCAGCGTCTCTTCGTTTTTGATGTGCTTCAAGGAATAATTGATTGCCCTGCGTTACTCGAGCTAATGCCGATAAATGTCCCTCCTCGTCGTTTCCGGAACTATACTCTTCTGGCTACCCGCTACCACAGAACCAACTATGGATACAACAATCCCTTGGAGAAATGTATTCGCTTGTTCAACGTGTTGACGCTTGTTCAATGTGTATGACAAATTCGATTTCTACATGTCTAGAAATGTTTTTGTAGACATGTTTAGTTTAGTTTTTAGAATAATATAGAATAAGTTTACAGTCTGTGCGATATTTTGTCGAAGATGGTGATGTGGAATAAATATTAAAAAATTTAAACACCCCTTCTTTAAAACATGTGTGTATAACGGGTGACAACTAAAAATTTGAAATTTTTCTATACTGCTGTCAAAAAAGGTGGATGAACTTAAAGAAAAATTGATTAATTTTTCATGAAGATAGACTCGTTATGAAGGACAAAAAAATGAACTTTTGAGAATGGCCCGTCATCGATCTTCCAACGAAGCTTTCTTATGATGCCAGAGCAAGAGCGTTGTACGGCCTTCACATCGTTTTTTTAATGCATCTTTTGATTCTACCAACCAATAGTTTGCAGTTCGTTAGTCTCCAGTTATTTTTGCACCGCAAAAGCTTGAAATTTTAAAAAAATTTTTGATTGGATGACAGTAAGATGGATTAGTTGGGTTGCGTATTTGGGGTACAAATGGGTTCGAGGGGTTGTTCAATTTAGAGATGTTTGTGTTATTTAACGTATTATGTAGATATTTTATCTAGCCTCAACACACACCTTTCATCGGTATGGTGTTATGGAAGAAATGGAATTAAAATTTAGTTTAAACATTCGTTTTGGTATACATCTTGATTGATAGCCAAACCACTAGGCTTGATCCATGATTAAGACAAGGTGTCGAAGCAAGAGAAGCGACGCATCGAAATTTTGCCCACGTATCGCGAAAATCCAAACTTCTCGCACGCCAAGTTAGCAAAATTGTTGAATGTGGTCAAATCAACCGTCACCAACGCGTTTAAAGTGACATTGATGCCTTTCTCTTGATAAAATATGTTACTCTTATTGTACAAGCTCTTCAAAACTTTATTCGATCAAAAATTATGGAAAAATGGGAAAACAATTCGTTGTCTGAAATGCCAGACCTTTTGGTTATCAAAGGATGACATAGTTTGTGTTTATTTGACACAGACTTTGAAGCCAACTTTTAGTATACAGGAACCACCAGTCTCGCTCCCAGGCAGTTGTCGTAGGATCTGTAGAGACTGGATCGTAACGCTAACCTCGCAATTGTTCTATTTTGTATATGAATGTAAGGACTTATACGTTATTCGTGCGTATTTTGTTGTGTTTCTCGATGATTTCTTATTCAATCGGTTTTGGTATTCAATCAGGATATTCAGTAAACTCACGAACATTCAAAGATTTTTCCTGACTCAATTTTTTCTGATTTTTATCGTAATTCGTAGGTGGAATTAAGTCTGCTCTTTACTGTTTTTCGAAGGTACATCATAAAGACTTTTCACAAGCGAAATTTTTATACGCAAATTTAAGAATTTACGTATTTTCGAAATTTACGCTATTTTTTCAGTGGTGGGCACCGCTAACTGTAAATTTAGCGACGCTAATCGCTAATCCGCTAACTGGAAAATTTAGCTCGATAATCGCTAAACGCTAAACGCTAAACCCATATTAGCAGAACTTTCGCTAATCGCTAACTTTTAGTACGTAGATTGTCATATGGTTATGTTTAATACTCATAAAAACAAACGAAAATAATTACTTTTGAGTGCTATTTATAATGAGAGATGCAAAATTCGCAAATAAGGAGCAACAGAAGTGATTCTGCTTGTATATAAAATGAATACTTTCAGAAATGTTCCTAAAAACTCAAATATTATCTGAATCGAAAAAGTAGAACCAAAGTTGCTGTAATTTATAACGCATATGCAGAAAGTTTTGGCATTCCAAAAATTTAATCTAGATAACCTTGAGCTTGTTCTCCTGTGGCTTATACGATGACTGGAATCACATTCTACAGTAAAAAGACTGACTTGCACTTGTGTCGAAAAGAGGGATTCTAGACAATTAAGACAATTGATCGTTGTTTGAATGAAACATATGTTCCCAAAGTAACTTTCGCAGTAAGGTTGGTTCGTAGCCGCAAGGTTACAGAGTCCGTTTTGACAAGCGAATGATAGGTTCGAATCTTAGTAGAACCAAGCCATTTGTTGGCAAAAGGACTTTTAAGCATGGGTTTATTCTCAGGCTCTTCCACACAAATCTTCCCTCCAAAAGATCAAAAAAACTACTGGTCGCAGTGGGGCCCATACAGAACAAGGTAGGCTCATCATTCGATGCAATGTACGAGAGGAGTAACATTTGGACTTTATGCACGCCATCAGCGATTCACAGTTTTTGAGAATAGTTTTTTTGTCGCTTCTCTACAAAATTAGCGAATTAGCGATTAGCGTTTCGAAGGCCAAAACTTTAGTGACGCTAATAGTCCGCTAACCAGCCAAAAATTAGTGAAATCGCTAAACCGCTAACTGAATATTAGCTTCGCTAAGAACCCTAATAACTTAAAAGTAACACTGTTACACATTACAGTGTAACAGTGTTATTTTTAAGTTACAGTACACACATGAAAATTCACTAAGATGCTTGCAGTCAGAAACCAAACAGAATTGTTTGCGCAAATTCCATGTTTGTTTGTTTGTTTTTTTTTTTTTTTTTTAGAAAAATTAACAATAAAAGTGTTACACACAAAATTTTAAAGGCCACTAATTATTCTTTTAACAGAATTTCGTAAAATCGATCAGTACATTTAGGTTTTTAATTTTTGTTAGCAGTTTGCAGTGCACTGATAGTAAAACCACAAAAATAACTCCGGTGCATAGACTTCGAAAAAAAAAAACTATAATAATTTAGTTCAGCTTAGCGCTATGTCCGTGTTATAATTTATATCTAGAATTTATGGCACTCTGAATGAAAATAAAAAAAATTAAATCAGAATCCCCTATTTTATCAGGAAAGCCTGAATAGTAATAACTGGAGGCTTACTGTTAACCTAATGTAGTAACTATGTTTATAACTTAATATAAAATATAATAACAGTTACTTTAATGCAGCAAAAGGTTTTTGTTCCTTACGTTCCTGCAAGTCCAACTGTTACAGCTACAGTGATAACACGAGGGACGGCGCTCTTCAGTTTTCATTCGCGGTCTTTGCGCAGGAAAAATGCACAGAAGGAAATACTTATCACATGTGTTGATAATTTATAAGTGAACACGACTACCTCGTCGACGAAATGAAGTGAATGCAGAAAAAATAGGTACGTCCTTCTCGTATGCCAGTGCGAGTTTCGCGTAGTGCGTTCTTCCATCACTACACGCCATCGGTTGCATAATTCTACCTCAATCCTGTCAGGGAGCCTCTTTATTATTATTACATACCGCCCCTTTGCTGCCAGCGTCGATTCCACCGGGTGAGCACCGAACACACTTCCGCCATGATTTCATTTTCTCTCACTTTGGAGGCGACGTGCGGCCTACCCTGTTTAGCAACGAGTCGGCAAAAAGTTTTTTTAGGTCACATCCACTTGATGCAACTGTGTTGTGTTGTGTAGGTACGCAAGAGAAGGCGGGGAGGGTGTGATCGTCCGAGGCCGAACAACCTTCGTCGTTCTGCTTTTGCTTCAGCTGCAAGCCCATAAGAACGAAAATCCTTGAAAGAACAAAGCATAAAAAGTGCGCTCCGTTTCGTTCGCTGAGTTCCGTTTTGTGCTCATGTTTGAGCTTTTTCTCGGTGCAAATCCCGTTGCCTATGCTGACACTGCACCGGCTGGTGGGTGGGGAATTTTATGCTGGGTGGTCGGTGCTGCCCCAATGTTTTGATTACCGGAGCTTCAGGGAGAAGATAGAATTGGTGAGAGGTAAAGAGAGTAATGCTTCGAGCAGAGAGCGGAGTGCATATTGTACTGATATAGAAAATGCATCGAGAGCGATGGGAGAGACAGGTGAGTTTCGAAGCTCTCAGCTGGTAGTGCATATAACAGTAAAGCAGCACATGTTTTTCTCGCTCAGCGGAGATTACGGGACCGACTAGGGTGAGCATAGAATTTTGTTGTCATTGCCGCAGCTCCGACTATACGGTTCGGTGACAGACGGGAGAGCGATCAACATTTTTCATAATTTATTATCGATCGGCGTGCTGTCTGCGGTGTTCAGTGTTGGTGTCATCGGAGCGGAGCAACTGTATTGTGGGGATACCAACACTTGCTTCTTGACAGTGGGTCCCCATCAAAACAGGACACACCTGGGCGGGTGTTGGTGTTGTCATGGCTGAGCTCGCGCACGGTGTGGGTGTATTGGTTTTGCGAGCCAGTTAGCAAACGATGTTCCAAAAGATTTGCTCGCTCGGTGCCCGTTCGGTGTTCAGTATTAGCTCGGCCAAGCTAACTGTCGGATGGAGATTTTTAGTGCGTGTTTCGTGGTTTCCCATCACGGTTTTAATTTTGATATACACCACTGGTAGCGGATGAGAAGTTGTAAGGTAGCGCCAGTGGAAGAAAAAAGTGTTTTCAAGCTGTAGTTTTATTGAGTGTTACATTCTTCGGGAGTTCCGAGTGCAAATTTCATACTGCTCGCGAATCGTGCAGAATCAAGACATGTAACCAGGGTCGGCTATGGGCTGCTCCCAGGATTAGTCAGTGTGGCTCGCCTAGGCATTCATTTGTTTGATTAAATGCCAGTAAAATTTAAGGCGGTCGTTCCTATCCGTGGTGCTTACGATCAGATCCACAGAAGGAAATAAATTGAATGCCCTGCACCTGGAAACCCATACAAGGTGTCTTTAAGTGCCATCGATGCTCTTGGAATGTTTATTCGGTACGTGTGTGCAACCAAGGTGCTCCTCTTGGAAAGTTGCGATCCATAGGCACATGAAGGTTAACAGAAAACAAGACACCGGATTGGCGTTGTGATAAAGAGTTGCTTGTGTTAAAATACTAGGGTCCAGATGATCTGCGGGCCAAGTGACTTCCCCAGGTTGTGTTCCCAGTTTCATTAATCGTCAACCAGTTTTTGACATCTCGCAGACCGAGCTATGTGTATACAAATATTTAGACATAAAATAAGCACAAATATGCAAAAGTGAAGTTTTTTCTCTTTGATACCACATACACACACAGGTCTCCAACTACTGACTGATATATGCGTCACACATAGCGAATGTAGCGGGCAGAAAAGAGCTGAAGAAGACGATTGATGCGAGAGATTGAGAGAAAGATTACCACTCGCTCTCACCGAGTGCATGTTGTGACTATGTAATAATCGCACGCGGAGTGTTGTTCGTTCGGTGTGTTGGATGCTTGTGCGTGCGGGATTTAAAATTCCGGTGTATGCTCCCTGAAGGTCTGCAGGTTGTCACGGTCAACACTGGGCCCCCAGACCTGCAAGGTGAATCACGGTGCATCGGTTGATAGTCCTGACGGTGTAAAAACGAGTGCGAAGTGCTTACTGTTTCGAGGTAAATTGCAAATATTCAGGTGAATTGGTACAAAGTTTGCACCATCATAGCCGGGGGTGAAGCTTCCAGTCGAATAACTAGCGAAGAAAGCACTACCGAAAACGAAAAGAAGAAAAAGTAAAGATAAAATGCTAATCAACCCTGATTGTCGATCCGTGGATATAAGCTGTCAGCGAACAAAACGTGTTAAAAAAATTAAAAAAATGTCGAACATCTGGATTAACGTGTTTTCTATTCATGACTTCACAAGGCAAAGCGCAGACTGTAATCAGTTTGCGGATAAAAGTGAAACCACTGGCGCTAGTAACGGGGATAGCAGCCATAAAAACGGCACCAGGAGAGATGTAATCTGCGATCAGGGTCTCATGCTTCTTTTGGAACGGTTTGCCTTGAAGTACAGCACCCAGCAAGGAATTCTGCAGTAATTTCGCTGTCATTGCGATCGTTTTTCTCTCCTGCTGGGTCTTCCATCAGCGTCAATTATGATTGAGAAAGTTGATTTCGTGTAAGCAAGAGCAAACCTTTCAGCATCGTCCCTACGCTGTGGGTGGTTGGGTGGTATTTGCCTGGCTAGGGTTGTTACCATGGTTGCTGTGATGTTCCCCAGCAGTGGTCCTCGCGTGATCCGCTGTCGACATATTGCGGCCACATCATATTTACACTGTTACCTAGTCGAGTGGAAATTTGTGTGGTCCACCCTCCGCACTCTGATCTTAACAGCACGCTTGAATGGAGTGCTAGAAATGCTATGTTTAGTCGGAGTGAATTTTTCTCGCATCATCCTTTCATTTCAAGATGAAACACTCGAGCTAGAAAGGCGATAAAAGGATGGGATCGGCATTCATGGATCTTGACATTGGAATTGGCCAGTATGTGTGCTGTGTCTGTCCCGTCCTCTGCACGCCTGCGGCTCACAGAACTACGCTGTGATGAATGAGTAGTATTTTTCTGGAAGCGCTGTGAAGTAATGCGATGGTTGTGTATAGAGTCTGCATGTGGGTGCCCATGGATGGGGAGGTAGAAACACCAAAATGTGGCACAATTTTCATAAGTTTTGACACGTCGGGGAGATAAAATAGCGATTTGGGCGGAAGCAAATTTATTGATTTCTTTATAGACTGCACAGATACTTCGAGCGAAACAATTAGTGTTGGAGCAGCTGATTTATGGCGCTGGTGATTCATTCATCGTGAAGCAGAATGGTTGGATAAGCGGTGAAAATTTGATGCTTATGCTGATCGTGCGTTATAAACTGGTGAAGTGAAAATAATTTTCGATTGAATCTTTGGTTTATTGCTGTTTAATGTGAATATGTGATGGAGTTTGTTTCTTCGCGGATCGTAATCGAATTCTTTTGAATCTACTTAGGAAACGATTTTTAGTGTCGGTAAATTTTTGCAGTTTTGCAATCTTTTTAGAAATTTCAAAATATGCTTCGGAATTTTAAGTTGAAACCTTTTGAAATGGTCGAAGAACTTTAAGTTTCTATCCTCCAAATCGAGATCGAGATTTTATGGAGGTACATATGAGTAAATATACTTCAACCCTGATAATAAGTAAAAAACTCAAAGTAAGTTAACTTTGTTTCGCAGTGTTTCGTTTTGAAGTGTGATGTTGATCATTTGATAGCTTGTCAGCATCCAAAAGTTGTGTCTACGATCGTGACTAGAGGTTCAAACAGAGCGTAATTCAATATCTTCTGGTGGATGATAGCAGCACTTCGATACCCGGAGCTAAAATATAACGTTATGAATATAATAAGTGATTTTTAACTAAAACAACGATGGAGATTGTTAAAGAAAGTTATTGAACAGAATTGTCTTCTTAGCATGTGAGGGAGATCACTCCCCAAATCCTCAGGTGTTTGTCGAAATTAATATCACTAAATCAAAAATATATGTTTTCATAACTTAACTTAAAATAAATTTAGTTATGTTTCCGGCCACATTCGGTTTTGGTTGTAGTTGTGAAAAAAACATTCCGGATGCTTCCGGTTTCGTGCTTTATTGCACTGTGAAAAGATTCAAAAATTCATTGTTTTCTAGCTTTTAGCAGAGTTGTAGGAAGAAGAGTGTACTGAAAAGTCATTTCATGATGAGTGTACTTAAAAGTCATTTGATGTTAAATTCCAGTTTAAATTTTATTATAAGATATGAGATATGATACTTTTGGTGGGTTATTCTAACCAAAAAATACACAAAGCGATTGAAAGTTTTTATAATCAATACATGATACATTTTCTATGCGAAAAAAGCCTTGCAATGATTATGATCAGGTTTGATGTTCTAAGTGTTCCATGTGTGCGTAGGTAATTCAGTATTGAGGTTCAAAACATGTGTTGGGACAATTACGTGACGTACCAGACCGAATCATGATTGACAACACCAGATTTTGATGATTTTTCTGTTTGATGAACTACTAACAGTTTAACTGATAACAACCATACTGAGAAGCGGTGTTTATTCTCTGGATTTGCGTATTAGCGATTTGCGGTGCTAAATTATGCTAAGTAAGACTTCCTTTGGTTAAAAGTTTTGAAAATCTTTGGCGATAAAATCTTCAAGTAGATTTCGATTCTCAATCGAGGGAATTATTCAACGAAAAGTTAAAGCATGTTCATGCTAAGAAAAAAAACACCGATGATTAGAAATTAAAGCCAATGTGCTAAGTTCCACTATCGAAACAAGACTTTTCGTTTGATTGAACATACACTATGTTGCCAACTGTTAGTGTACAAGACTCTAATGGTCTCTCCTAGCCTGGATTCGAGCATACAACCTACACGCTTGCTGGGCATCGTCGTAACTCAAGACCCGGAGGCAGAATCCAATTTTCAAAACTGAAACTAGTTTATGAAATGAATTGAACCTACATATACCTAATTTTGCTTCGGTAAATTTCATTCCGACTATTTCTATCAACTGAAACGAAAAATAAAAATGAATCCACAACCGCACAACGATGCTGCTGTGCTACGCACATTTCGGCATTCAATAAAATCCAAGGTAATTTTGTGAGCATAACCGCGTCATATTTTTCCACACGCCGAAATACTTTATAACCCCCCGCCACGGAAAATGAGCATAGTGAAAATTCCAAGCTACGAAATTTGAATTCTGGCTGTATACCTCACCCCGGCTCCGAACCTACTGCTCCTCCAAAATGTAAAAAAAAATCTCGATTATATCCCGGCCTGGGTATCACAATAACAATTCGGTCACATGGACGCAAGTACATGTTGAGCAGCGTCGGCGCGTCGTTGTCGTGCGACGTTCCAACGATCAAGATGTTCGTTGCGTGCCGGCCAATTTCGATGGAATTCTACATCCTTCCCACACGCGTCGTGTGCCGTTCCGCGGGCTATGTCTCTTTATCCGCCAGTTGCTCTCATACTAGTACACTGTACCGGCGCTAGGAAAAATAGGAGTATGCGGTAAATCGCATGTTATTCGGGTTACACTTTCGGTTTTCTTTTTTTTCTCGCGTTTTTATCATCACATGGCTGGCAGATCGCGGCGATTAAGTTTCCTTTGTGGTTCATTGTCGATGCGCCAGTTCACCACCATCGCGTCGCGCCAGCGTTAACTCGATGAACAGATGTTTTTGGCGCTTTTGAGCTATTTGATATGCCAGCCGGAGGAATAATAAACAGGCACTAGGTCGGACACACGTAGCCGGGAGTGAACTGTGCCAGTCCGCAGTATTCATGTACATATGTTGCAACAAATCTCGCCGAAACGGTGTTTTTAAATAAGGGTATTTTTTTTTTTGTAATGATTTATTTATGTACTAATATCTATTCAGAATTAATATTGTGTGTTCTGCCACAAATGGTGACATTTCAACACTATTATATATTTGTACGCTTTTTTATATTATTGAATGTTATTAGCTTTCGTAGTTAAGTTAATGTAATTGTAGGAAAAATTATTAAACCTACTTGTCAAGGAAAAAAAAGGAATAAAACAAAACTTAAAATGAACTTAAAACTATCTTACTGACTATAAAGTGAGCTAATCGTTGCAATTGAGGATTGCAACGATTTTTGTCGGAATTTGCAGATAATTTGGCTTCTAATGTTTCTACATTAGTGAGCCTATGTAGCTCGTTCGTGCTAAACCAGGGAGGACGCTTCAAAATCATTTTCAAAAGTTTATTCTGAATCCTTTGAAGTGTCTTCTTCCTGGTTGTACAACAACTTGTCCAGATGGGAACTAAATATAACATTGCTGGCCTAAAAATTTGTTTGTAAATTAACAGTTTATTCTTGAGACAAAGTAAAACAAGGGTATGATAATACATTTTACATTGCAGCTCGCTTCATGTTTTGCTATGTTTTTATGTTCCGATCTGAGGTTGTTAAATGTTTTTTGTTTTGAATATAATCTAAAACGACAAGGCTTATGATTTCTTCGAAGTTTTGAAATTTGTTAGTTCATTTTTCGGAGCGAAATATATATAGTCCTTCCTTTGTCTCATGTTTATCATGTTTCGGGTGTCGTATATTGGTCATATATTTTGAAGTAAGAAATCCATTTTCACACCCATGTACACGTTTTTTTATGGGCACGAACCAGCACTCGCGATGTGAGGTTATTTATAAACTGACATTTGATTTAAGTTCATCGAACTGACAGTGTAAAATGTGGTGCCAATTATCTACTCTGTCTACGCTGTCATGTTAATAATTTAACGTAGTCGCAACGAAGCTGTTAGTATTGTTTTAATTTATGCTAAAATGTTGAGTAGATACTATTAGTGGATAAGCAGCATCGCTAAGCAAAAAAGCAAACTATCGGCATAAACTTGTCGTTCAAAGTTTTGCCAATATCTGCAAGACTCCATGGCACTGCTAATTACCGGTTTAGTCACGCGGGGTGCACAGACCGCCTGAATCGCATCGCTTTTTTCCGTGAATCCCGGTTCAGTTTGGTTACAGGGCAGAAAAAGCGTCAGGCAAACACGGTAAAATGAAATCGATAATTAATCGCTGTTTTAGTCGAGCTCCTCTCGCGGCAAATTAGCGTAGATATTTACGGAGGCGCGCGCGATTCATTGGAACGGATTTTTCCGGACCCATTATTGGCTGTTTTGAATTTACTGCATCACCGATTGGGATGGAGATTCGCACGAGTTGTTACATGATTACCTTCGAGTTAGTGCTGGACAAATTATAGCAGAGATTTTCGCCTGCGGATGGAGGGTGTTTATAAGCGAATCATCGCACAGGAAGCCCGAGCGTCGCATAAGGCCAAATTAAATGTAAATATGTAGTTGTGTGGATCACAAGTTTCCTTATTGATACCTGATTTGGGTTCATGCTAATTAAATTTCTGTTTACCTAATTTCGTTTATTAGAATCATTGCAATTTATAAAGGCAATGTCGATGAAAAATAGATATTATAATGAGAACACACATTCCCACGCATTCACATCGTTATCGGTTCGGGGAAACAAACACTTCTTCCTCTCTAGAGTAAGGTAGTAAACTCCTGGTTCACCGATAATTATGCATCGATGCGTAAACTCGCTAAAGAACAATCTATGGAACGGTGTATGTGTCCTTCAGCATCTATACTGATTCTTTTCGAGAGGACATCGGTTATCTACTGATTCCAATCTCTCGTATATTCTAGGTATTGTTTCTACCCTCCAGTATTCGCGAAAAATCTTTACGTCTGTCGTTATATACCGCGTCCATATATGCTAGGGTAGTTGTCTATTGATATGTGGCGGTTCATCCTTAATCGTTCATCGCTGCGGAAACTCATCAGGATAACGACTAGAAACCAAATCGGTGTTATGTGTGAGTTTTTCTACCTTGACCGAGATTTTTCCGCACTCTCTTTGCTGAGACATTTCCAAACAGCTCTTGAACAGACTTCGCACCTTACGAATTCACGGTGAATTAGTTATTTATGCTTTATGGAGTTCAGACAAATCATAAGTTATTAGTTATGAAATCGAGAAAACTCTGTAAAACTAGCGGTATTTAAATTTTTGTGCAAAAACAGCTGTTGTTAGGTTTGTACTGTGTTTGCAAAATATTTTGTGTTTGGAGAGGCGCTTCTTTTTAGTAAATAAAAATTAGGGTGGCTCCATTTTTAGCAAAAATAGCAAAACTATTTTTTTTTTGCTTATAAAGATACGGTTCTTTTTAGTTCAGAGGAGTTGTAGATCCATTTATTATTAACAACTTTGCCAAAGAAAGCTAGTCTCTATCTTGCATTCTTTTTGCGGTATGATGAATTTTAGATAGCAAGTTAAGGTGTTATATATACTATTAACCTAACAACAGCTGTTTTCGCACAAAAAATTAAATACCGCTAAATCGACGATCTGGACCACTGTGCATTGTGGTAAGTGACGGATCATTTTATACTGTTACCCTTTCTTATATGCTTAATTCTACTGCTCTCCTCTACCGAACCTCGTTAGTTACTCCTGCCAATTGTAGTTATCTGTAGGTATATTTTTATTCAACTGTGTGTGACCTTTTTTGCAATTTAGCGTGAGGAAATGGTCAAAATGAGGGAATGGGGTTTTTCTGAGAATGAACCCGTGCGTAAAAGACTCTCGGACACCAAACCGTCGAATTCTTCTAAAATTCCAACGCATGTTTAATCGCGTTTCAAAGCGAACTCTGTAACCTTGAGGCTACGAACTCTCCTTATTTGGTGGGTTGTCGTCTTTCGGTACAAAAAAAAAAACATTGTTATCCTTGTACCATTCTTACACCGGCCTTGCGTAGTGACCGGATGCAAAAACCTGCCAAAACAGTGTCTCGCCTCCGTGACACCGTGGGAAGGGCAGCTGGCGTTTCTGGAAGCACTAGTATCGGTAGATTTGCCCGTTGATGGTTCAGCGGTGATGTACGGTTGACTCATCTTGCAACACCCATAGACGACCTGCCAAACCCAGAACATTTTTTTGTGAGTTTATCCACCTTCTTCTTCTTACCTCCTCAGTAACGACCAACCGTGAAACTGTTTAGTGTCCGCCTTGATGTAAGCTAGGTTTTTTGGCGCCTGTTTTGGCCACAGTGTTTTGTTTACTGTTCCGTTTCGGTACCTTCTGGAGTTTGAACAAAACAGAGGGAAACATCCGCCTTCTTCGCCACATCGCGGATCAAAAAATTTGGTCTACGCTTTAACATACTTATCATGTTCCTGGCATTCATTAGGTCAGTTGTCTTCGTTTTGACGTAGGACTACGTCTTACCGCACTATATCGAGACACATTCTGCGGAAACTAAACCAAGGTGTGACGTCGGAATGAAAGATTTCAAACGGTAATACCCATGTAACCACAAGATTGACTACAACAAGCAATATGTCGTTGGATTGATAAAATGATGGACAATTTTGTGATTCTTCATTTATCATTATCATTTCATTATTGAACAGTGAAAATTGACGAAAAGTGTCAAAGTCGAATTTCCACGAACAATGTAGGTACCAATCTCATGCGAGCACGACTGATGTGTAGACAACTGCCTGCTATGACAACCTCTATATTAGTTGCAAACAAAAAATTTGACAGAATCTCCCCGTCCCAATAGGTCAACTGACTTTTGCTTCCCTGAGCCTAGATTATTCTGATGTCTTGAAGGTAAAGCTTTTTCGGAAAGTTCGTAACCATTTCCTTTATCAGACAGTTTAACGATCTACAGATAGCAGAATATATAAATAAGGTGCATTGTACAGATTTTTTTTCCGTGTTGGGTATTTTCGTCACTGCGACCAATTTTTTGATATTTTGTGACATAAAATTGTACAGATAAAATTCGTTGTTTATTTTTGAACTCTACACTCTGTTTTTTATCAGATTTGAGATCAGATTGAACAAAACTATGCAAACAATAATTGCTGAGGCTAATGTTGTTTACACTCTAGCCCGGTTAATTTTTGAAGATAACAGAGAATTTAAATATGGTATCTTTGTTGGTTTTTGGTATCTTGAAATTAATTAATTTTTTTCTGATTCCGCTTACTGATAAAATGTTTGGATTGATCTGAATTGAATGTTAAAAAGCTCATAAAGTTCAATGTAAATTTTAGAATTTCTGTATATATACTTTTTCGTTTAAAAAATGTGAGGATTTTGCATTATCCCCCCCCCCCTCACAAATCTTAGGGGAACTGCTCCATTATTCATCTCAGCCCATATATTCATCTCATGCAACATGAAAACACAACTGAAAACAGAAAAAAATGCATATTTTATAACTAAATCGATCTGCTAATCCATGGAATGGATTCTTCCTAGTTCACTTTACATTTCTCATTAAGTAGAATCCTCAAAAACTCACTTAAAAGCTCTAAATTTTATATAATAGTCAGACATCTGCACTCTAAAACTCATTCATTTCAATCACCTACCTCAGAAAACAAAATCCGCGCATTGCTCTATACGGCTACAACGGGACTCGTTCAGCTGCCAACCAAAGTTTCTTTCATCACTAGCGGATCATATTAATCACTAAACAAAATCACTCACTACACTAAGAATACTTTAATCTTTGAAATGTTCACCTCGAATTTCTAAAAACAAGCTTAAATTAGCAGAAATATATGAGACGAATTACTGCAATTCCTAAATTTCAACTGTATGTATTCTCATCTGTTTTCACTGCGTTGAAAAAAGTCAAAAATTGCCAAATCGGTTTATGTTAATACGAACAAATCATACTGAAAATGTTGAATTATTCCGACATAACTGACATAAATGGACAGCACTGCCGTGGATACCTAGGTTACCATATTTGTACGTAAACAACTACAGCGGATATCTAGGTAACCTACTACGACGGGCTGCGGCTACGTTCATTCATGATGTTGTGATTCATTCATGATTAACAGTGCACTGCAGTGTGATGAATATGGGGGCATCGTGAGATGAATAATTGAGCAGTGATTTAAGTTTAGAGATGTATATGGAATCGTTGTACAAAATGGTTTGTTTTACAAAATTCAGGGTAAATCTAGCTAAGTTTACTAAATATACAATACTGAACGATTCCATAAGAGCACGTAAGCATATTTTGTTTATTTGTTCAATGATTTCATGAAAATTTGTTGTTTAATCCGTGCATTCTTCGTGAATATCGGCTTAAAGAGATGAATAATGGAGCAGTTTCCCCTATATAAGGTTTTTTTTCAGGGAAAAAATCGTTTTGAAGAAGAATTTTTTTTAACATATGGCGTATTCTTAAAGAATTAAAACAAAACAAGTTAACCAATTAGACATACGAAGTAAAGTACATAAAAATTCAGCTAAGGTGAATTCACGCTTTCCTAAGGTTCAATTGTTAAGATCTTAGCGAGAAATAATTCCACCAATTTTAATTGTTTCTAGTTTTGTAAGTTTTTGTTTGTAGTTTAAATTTTTCAATCTCACGTAAGGTTTTCTCGAATCCCCCTCTCCTCTAAACCCTTATATAATTTGTGGATGACCCTAAATTCTTCATCGTTACTTTTCCCACAAACTTGTAAACGCAGAAAAAAGTTTTTATGTGACATCTTTGCTTGGTAGTTGTGAGATACAGACAATTAAGGCCAACAATGACGCTGCTTTGGTATCTGTGAGTAAGCAATGTGAGCAAAGCAATTTAATATAGAAAGAAGTTTACTTTCTACTAAATCGTACTCAATTAAGATCTGTATAAAAGGTTGCCTTTTCGCGTATTGAAGATTATTGACTGTATTAGGATGAAAGGTATTCATCAAAGTTAGGTAGAATATTTTTTCTTCTTACTTACTTACTTACTTTTAGGGCGACAGACCGATTATCGATCCAGTGCCGAATCCAGATTATGTCGCCATGTCCCTCGGTCTTGGGCTGCTACCCTCCAATCGCCCCTCACACCTATTTCGCGTGCATTCTCGTCGACAGCACACATCCAACGAGTGCGGGGTCTACCCCGAAGTCGACCACCTCTATCGGGATTCCTGCTAAATATAGCCTTCGCTTGACGCTCATCCGGCATTCTCGCTACATGCCTATAAGGCCTGCCGTGTTTTATCCGCTTGACTATATCCGCCGATTTGTATGCCTGGTACACTTCATGGTTCATGCGTCTGCGCCAAACACCATTTTCTAGTTTGCCGCCAAGGATTAAACGCAAAATCCTACGCTCAAAAACACCAAGAGCTCGCCGATCAGCCTCTTTTAGCGTCCATGATTCATGGCCGTAGAGAGCCACCGAAAGAATCAGTGTTTTACAGAGTGCAAGTTTAGTACGGATTTGCAGACTGCGGGACCTTAGCTGGTTACGTAATCCGTAAAAAGCTCTGTTTGCGGCTGCTATCCGCCTCTTTATCTCAGAGCTAACCTCGTTGTCACATGTCACTAATGTTCCCAGGTAAATAAATTCGTCGACTACTTCAAATGTTTCCCCATCTAGCACCATCGCAGCACCAACCTACGGACTACCACGAACTCTGCCAGCCACCATGTATTTCATTTTGGCAGAGTTTATGACAAGCTCTAATCTCGCAGTTTCCCTCCTGAGAGGTCCGAAGGCCTCTTCCACTGCTCTACGATTAATACCAATAATGTCGATATCATCCGCAAAACCTAGAAGCATGTGCGACTTCGTAATGATGGTGCCGCTTCTCTGCACACCAGCCCTCCGTATAGCAACTTCCAATGCGATGTTGAACAATAAGTTCGACAGCCCGTCACCCTGCTTCAAACCATCTAACATCACGAAAGAGTCCGATATCTCACCGGCCATCCTGACGCTTGAAGGCAATTCTTCATCAGACCACACGCTCAGCATGATTCGATGGATGGCACGATACATCTGTTGCTCCCGACTTTGAAGAGTTCGGCGGGAATGCCGTCCTTCCCGGCTGCCTTGCATTTTCTCAGCTCTTTCGCTGCTTTCTTCACCTCGTCCATGGATGGTGGATCCACAGCTTGACCATCATTCTCAATAGTCATCCTGCTCTTTTCGACTCCACTATTTCCCTCACCGTTCAACAGCACACTGAAGTGTTCCTTCCAACGCCTGGCCACCTTTGTCTGTTTTATCGGTTATCAGGTTCCCCTCCCTATCGTTGCACATGACAGGGGCTGACACGTTTCGATTCCTGATTCCGTTGACCTTCTTGTAGAATCTCCTCGCATCGTGCCTAGAGAAGCAGTCTTCCGCCTCCGCAAGAATACGCTCCCAATGCTGTCGTTTCTTCCGGCGATGGAGTCTCTTTTCAGCGGCTCTAGCATCTCGATAGCTACCCGCGCTCTGACGAGTCACAGCCGTGGCCAACATGTGACCCCTGGCGCGGTTTTTCTCCTCTGTCACTCGCTGGCACTCAGCGTCAAACCACTCATTGGACGCAGTTGCCGCAGTTGTACCCAACACTTCACGCGCTGTAGTGCTGATCAAACTGTGGATGTGTCTCCACTGTTCATTCAGGTTCCCTTCAACTCTTTCCTCAATCCGTTCATTAACCTTCTGCGAGTACTCTGCAGACACTCCTCCAGTTGATAGCCGCTGGATGTTCAACTGCATCCTCTTCGTTGCCTTCGATTTCAACACGTTGGACAGCCAGGCGCGGATTTTGGCTACTACGAGATAGTGATCCGAGTCAACGTTCGGTGCTCTGAACGACCTCACATCTCTATCGTATGAAAAGTGCCGTCCATCAATCAGAACGTGGTCAATTTGAGAGCAAAGCTCTCCGTTCGGGTGCATCCAGGTGTGCTTACGTATGTTCCGGCGTGCAAAATAAGTGCTACAGATAGCCATCCCCCTAGCTGCAGTGAAATTAACAAGCCTCAGGCCATTGTCGTTCGTAGTAGAGTGGAAGCTTTCCCTACCATTTACGGGGCGGAAGAAGTCTTCCTGCCCGACCTGTGCATTTGCATCTCCGAATATAATCTTTATATCGTGTCCTGGGCACTCATTGTATGTCTTTTCCAGGAGCTCATAGAAATCCTCCTTTTCGTCATCGGGTTTCTCGTTGGTCGGTGCGTACACATTTATTAGGCTGTAGTTGAAGAATTTTCCCTTAATTCTCAACACGCATATAAGGTCACTGATCGGCCTCCATCTAATGATACGCTTCATCTGTTTTCCAATTAACACGAAACCGACTCCTCTTTCTGCTTTCACGCCACCGCTATAGTAGATGTGGTACATAAATGAAGTGTCCGCAATAAGATCCACTGCCCGGAATTCGCGTTCTCCCGATTTCGGCCACCGCACCTCTTGGATAGCTGCAACCTCCACATTCACCTTACGCAGCTCTCTAGCCAGGATACTTGCGCGTGCCGGTTCGAGTAGGGTCCTTACATTCCAAGTACCGAGTTTCCATTAATCGTTGTCCTTTTTCGTTCGCCTAGGTCCATGCCGATTATTCCGTCCCGTATTTATATCTGGATTGTTCGTAGTATTTAATATTCGGTATGCTGCCTTACTAGGGCTGCGATACCTAGTCTTCTAGTACCTAGTCTCGCGGGCTGCCGTCTTTGATATAGCTGGCGAGGCACCGCGTTTCATGATTCAGCCGCCCGCTCCGGATCAGACGTTGTTGTACGCCGCCCCTAACATGGGGAAACAGCCGCGTACGTTCCCCCTTCCCAGTCAGCATACGACCAAAGTTTCCACCGGGGGTTGGTTACCCGATCTACGCTAAGGTTACTCGTATCCCGGTCGGCACCACGTGGAGGTTGGGATAGGAGTTGCTGGACAGAGGTGAATGACCACAATAGGATCTCTAGTGACACGTGTCCAACCATTCGCCAACCTTTTTTTCTTCTTAAATAATCAAAATATTAGTTCGATTTTGGCAACACACCAGAAATTTTTCTGTTGCAAAAATAGATCCATGTCAAAAAAGAACGGTTATATTTTCATGACTTTCTTTACTTAAGTGGCCTATAACGACCTTAACAGATGATATGGCCACCAATGAACTAGTTTTAGTTCCAAGTCGTTAGAGGTGTCGCTCGAATTTAGGCTCAATAATCTGGAACTTAACATTGACAGGTTCGCACGAGGTTTATGACGACCTAGATACTAGAAAAAATGAAACATGAAACTATCTTAGTGCTACGTCAACTATGCGGTAGTGTCTAGGATACCACCCTCCTACTTTTTTTCTGAATGACTTCACCACTCGGGACACCGTCGATGTTTTACGATCCATCTGTGGGATGCAGTCGAATTTTTCATGACAGTGCACATGATTTTTTGGTGGTTCTCGATAACCACTTACCAGATTGCATTGAAACTATATAAGCGTAAACATTATACAACCTAGTTTGCAGTTTCCGCATTAACACTTTGTTCTAAATCCTAAAAACACTTGATGTAGAAAATTGAACTCGAAATCTATGTATGAGCACCAAAGTTTGAAGCGGAACCTTTTCATTACGAATCAGCTCCAAGCCTTGTCTAAGTCGAGTCTTTATCGAGGACTATTTTCACCGGGCTGTCGTCCGACATACTTACGACATATCCAGCCCTCCGTAGCCTCCCGACTTTCGCTGGTTGGGTGATGAATGCGACCAGAACGATTCACTGCACCGGCCGCTGTCAAAAAATGAACACCAAGGAAAATATGCTTATTTGCAAGGCGTTCCCCGCTATCAGCAAACTAGCCACTTCAATCACAGCACTTTGAAGCACTAAAAGGTGCCAGTTGCCGATGATTCTTGTTCTCTGGTTATTCCGGCCAGAATTCCAGCCATTTTAATACTTTTGCAGTTGCCATGTACTACTAACAGCCGCCAGCATTACGGGTGAAGCCGGCACGAGATGACCGGTACTATTTTGTCTTTCCTCCTTTCAACGGCCGTACGTCACTAGTACGGTTTTAGAATGAAAATGATGGGGTGAAATGTTCGAATGTATCTTTTATATCGAGGTTTCGTCAGTTAGTTGGAAAGAGGAAGGAGTTAAGAAGAGAAGAGAATGGCAAGGGAAGTAAAAAAGCATCGGAAACAGAAAGTGACAACAACAACAATAACAAATCGTTTACGAAGTCAGATCGGTTGTATCCGTTATTGTCGGCTGTGCTTGGGAAGAGAAGTAGTGATTGGCTGCTCGGTATGATTTAGACAATCGATGTCATTTACCAATTTTACAATAGTGTATCCTAAACAATAGGTTGTTTTTGTTACATGAATTTAACCGTAAAAAATTTCTGATCGATTGATGCCAGAACCTCGATAACCTGATTATAAATGACTGAAATAAAAGCTTAAAGTCTGACCACTTTCCCTGGTTTTCCCTAGTTGAATTACTAAATTTTCAAATTCAGGTACCTAACTTCCAGATAGACGTAGTCCTACGTCAAAGAATTAAAGTTTATATTATTACCATCGGTCTTACCTCTGTCCGAAGTAATTCCAGCTCTGTGGTGAAAATCTACCCGAAACATTGGAGTTTCGGTATTCCATGCACATCGAGTTCGAGTACAGCACTGCACTCGAACCACGTTCGGCCTAAATTGCACTGGTGCGGTAGCGTAGCACGACAGCGAGAAATTAGAACAATCACTGAAGGCGGCAAAAAAAAACTCTGCGAAGAAAAAATGGTAAACGAAACGAAAATATGCTAATGATGCGGCCAGCCAATTGCGGCAAACGGATTTTCTCCGGTAATTTTAGAATTCATCCAACTACGAAAGGATGTAATTCGTCCCGTGGATGAGTGTGTGTGTTTAAGGCATTTATTACGTTTTGATGGTGGCTGGAAGAAGCCCAGAGAGGGAAAACCGTGTCACGAGGTTATAGGGAGTGAATGAAAGCACAGTAAAAATTAGAATTCGGTCACGTTGATTATTGCTTTAGGTCAGGATAGCTATTCTGTAGGACCAGCGCCACGTAGTGTGGAACATTTGCATATTTTTGGGGTAAAACTTTTGCGTCTTATTCGACGTATTTTGAAGCGCCCAACGCTGTGGGTTTCGAAGGCTGGCGCTAGTTATCGGCGGCTTTGGGCGAAGGGTCTATTGCGGTTTTAATCAAGGCAGTTTCGACAGCCAACAGGGTAGAATTCATTCGGTGTTAATCCATCGTGTTTCCGTGAACAATTGTAATTATTTTAGGGAATAACTATTAATCGACATATTATTTTTGCAAAGTACGCTTTGATTTTTTTTTTTTAAATTTTGTTGTACATAGACACCCATTCATTCTGTGCCGAACACGCATCAGTATAGGTCGTGTTTGGTGATCGCTCCGATAGAATATAAAACAAAAGACGCGCGAGCAAGTGTTGGCATTGTTTGCCTGGTCGAGTGAAGGTTCAAGGTCGCCCGCCTTTGTGCAACTGTTTCGCATCGTGGCTGTTTGCTGGTGCGTAAGCCGATTTGGCTGCAAAGTGATTTGTGCTACAGCAGTGGACGAGAATCTCAACACAAAGGAGGAAAAAGAAGAAGCCAACAGTTGACAGCGAGTTGTGTCGCTGTGCTGAGTGATCACACACCCGGCTCGCTGCTGGTGGCTGTTTGGAGCTGCTGTATTGGTGCTGCTGGCTGTAATGGCTGCAGCTTCGACCGTTCGGACAACCAACCCTGCTGAAAGGAGAAGTAAAGAGGTACGTGTTCTGTCGGCGCTAGTGCGCTAGATTTAGCGCGATGGATGTAGATCCCTCGCCTCCCGTGCCACCATCCCCGAACCCCTCCGACCCTGTCCCTCCTGCCAACCCTTCCTCTGTTAATTCTCCAGTCCCCCCTTGCCCCAGGCTTTACCCGGACGGATCTCAGGGCAGCTTTACTGTTTTCTTTCGGCCAAAAGCAGGACCGAAATCGAAACCGTTAAACATACTGCAGATTCCGAAAGACCTGACGGAGGGGTACAAGGCCGTGACCGAAATCTCCAAGGTCAGACCCAACAAGCTCCGTGTCGTGGTCAGCGACCTGGAACAGGCCAACGCTCCGAGCTTTTCACACGCGAGTATCGCGTTTACATACCCGCACGAGACGTGGAGATCGACGGTGTCATAACCGATTCGAGTATGTCGGTCGAGTGTATCTTGGCAAGCGGTTTTGGCTGCTTCAAAAATGCTTTGTGTCACGACGTAAAAGTAAAGATCATAGATTGCAAGCAATTGCGGTCTGTGTCTCTTGTCAACGGCACAAAAGTGTACACTCCGTCAGACTCGTTTCGTGTTACGTTTGCCGGATCTGCTCTCCCTAGCCACGTCTCGATCGATCGGGTTCGTCTGCCTGTGCGATTGTATGTACCCCGTGTTATGAATTGCACCAATTGCAAGCAGCTAGGCCACACAGCCGCCTACTGCTGCAATAAGGCACGATGTAGCAAGTGTGGAGAAACTCATGCGGACGATTCTTGCAGTGTAAATGCTGAAAAATGTATTCACTGTGGGGAAAATCAGCATGAGCTCTCCACATGCCCGGTGTACATGCAGCGCAGAGATTAAATCAAGCGGTCACTTAAGGAGCGTTCAAGGCGATCTTACGCTGAGATGCTGAAGAAGACCGTGACCACTTCTACCATAACATCGAACCCCTTTGATCTGTTGTCCTCTGATGAAACCGATTCTGACGATTCACCAGCGGGAACAACTTATGCCAATCCTGGGGCGTCTAGAAAGAGGAAAAATATTTCCTCTCCTAAACTTCCCCGAAAAGGTCCTTAGATTTCCCAAAGTGAAATGAAAGTTACAAACAAACCAAACAGTGCTGCGGAAAAACCGAAGCAAACTCCTCCTGGGCTTGCAAATTTAAAGTCCCAGAAGGAGTTCCCAGCACTGCCAGGAACATCTAAAACCCCAGTTGTTCCTTTTGCACATCCAGTTGATGAAACAAACTCTGGATTAGTGAAATTTTCTGACATTGTGGACTGGATTTTTGAAACTTTCAATGTACCCGATCCAATTAAAATTTTTCTTACAGCATTCCTCCCAACAGTTAGATCATTTTTAAAGCAGTTGACTGCCCAATGGCCCCTCCTTGCAGCGATTGTATCCTTCGATGCCTAATTCATCTGCGTATACGAAGGATTCTATCCCTGTCTTACAGTGGAATTGTAGAAGTATTTTACCAAAAATGGATTCATTTAAAGTTTCAATAAATAGAAACAAATGCGATGCATTTTCCCTTTGTGAAACTTGGCTTACTTCAAATATTGATCTCAACTTCCATGATTTTAATATTATTCGCCTTGATCGAGACACCCCATATGGAGGAGTACTTTAAGGGATTAAAAAGTGCTATTTATTTCTATCGTATTAACCTCCCCTCGATTCCAGGCATCGAAGTTGTCGCATGTCAAATGACAATACAAGGTAAAGAGCTTTGTATTGCCTCAATATATATTCCTCCCAGAGCACAGGTTGGGCAACGGTTGCTCTTTGATTTAATAGAACTTCTTCCCTCGCCACGTTTGATTTTGGGAGACTTCAACTCTCATGGTGTGGCTTGGGGTTCCCCCTACAATGATAACCGCTCCTCTTTAATCTATAACCTTTGCGATGTCGACATGACTATTTTGAACAACGGTGAAATGACACGTATCCCGAAACCTCCAGCGCACCCGAGCGCTTTGGATCTATCCTTATGTTCGACGTCGCTACGGTTGGATTGCACATGGAAGGTAATCCTCGATCCTCACGGTAGCGACCATCTGCCTATTCCTAATTCAATTACTAACGGTTCAACTCGCATGCGACCAATTGACATTCCGTATGACCTCACACGGAATGTCGATTGGAAGTTATACGAGGAAATGATTTCAAAAGCGGTCGAGTCGATTCAACATCACCCATCACTTGAAGAATACAACCTCCTCGCGGGCTTAATCCTCGACGCCGCGTTGCAAGCCCAAACGAAGAAATATCCCGGCGTAACGATCAAAGAGCGGCCTCCAACTCCGTGGTGGGACAAAGAGTGCTCCGATGTCTACACGCAAAGATCCGACGGGTTTTTGGCCTTCCAGAAGGGAGGTATACCCGACGACTATATACGGTATTCGGAGCTTAATACCAAGCTTAAAAGCCTGGCTAAAGCAAAGAAACGCGGATATTGGCGTCGGTTCGTGAACGAGACGTCGAGGGAGACATCGATGAGCACTCTTTGGAACACAGCCCGAAGAATGCGGAATCGCGTAACGGTCAACGAAAGCGAGGAGTCTTCAAGTCGGTGGATATTTGATTTTGCCAGGAAAGTATGTCCGGACTCTGTTCCTGAGCAAAACATTGTTCGCGATGCGTCTCCGGGCCACGACGCGGTAGTCACCTTTTACGATGGCAGAATTTTCAGTTGCCCTCCTGTCCTGTAACGATAACGCGCCTGGGTTAGATAGAATCAAATTCAACTTGTTGAAGAATCTACCCGGCAATGCCAAGAGGTGCTTGTTGAACTTGTTCAATAAGTTCCTGGAGCAAAACATTGTACCGCAGGATTGGAGGCAAGTGAAGGTGATCGCCATCCAAAAACCGCGAAAACCAGCTTCTGATCACAACTCTTATAGGCCGATTGCAATGCTATCCTGTATCCGGAAAATGATGGAAAAAATGATACACCGTCGCTTAGACCATTGGGTCGAATCAAATGGTCTACTATCAGATACTTAATTTGGCTTCCGCCGTGCCAAAGGGACGAATGATTGTCTTGCGTTGCTTTCAACAGATATTCAGCTGGCTTATGCTCGCAAAGAACAAATGGCGTCTGCGTTCTTGGACATTAAGGGGGCTTTTGATTCCGTTTCTATTGACATTCTTTCGGGTAAACTTCACCGACAAGGATTTTCTCCAATTTTGAACAATTTTTTGCACAATTTGCTGTCCGAAAAGCACATGCATTTTACGCACGGCGATTTGGCAACTTTTCGCATTAGCTACATGGGTCTTCCCCAGGGCTCATGTTTAAGCCCCCTTCTTTACAACTTTTATGTAAATGACATCGACGAATGTCTGGCAAATTCATGCACGATAAGACAACTTGCAGACGACAGTGTAATCTCTGTTACAGGAGCCAAAGCTGCCGATTTGCAAGGACCATTGCAAGATACTTCGGACAATTTGTCTGCTTGGGCTTTACAGCTAGGTATCGAATTCTCTCCGGAGAAGACTGAGATAGTAGTTTTTTCTAGGAAGCATGACCCTGCTCAGCTTCAAACACAATTAATGGGTAAAACGATTTCTCAGGTTTTGGTACACAAATATCTTGGTGTCTGGTTCGACTCTAAAGGCACCTGGGGTTGTCACGTTAGGTATCTGATGAAAAAATGCCAACAAAGAGTGAATTTTCTTCGTACAATAACCGGACAATGGTGGGGAGCCCACCCAGGAGACCTTAAAAGGCTTTACCAAACAACGATATTGTCTGTCATTGAGTACGGGTGTTTCTGCTTCCGCTCCGCAGCAAACACACATTTGATCAAACTGGAGCGAATACAATATCGTTGTTTGCGTATCGCCTTGGGTTGCATGCAGTCGACCCATACGATGAGTTTGGAGGTCTTAGCTGGAGTACTACCATTGAAAAACCGCGCCTGGAGCCTGTCTTCTTATCAAATGTGAGGTCTTGAACCGTCCTGTGATTGAAAATTTTGAAAGGTTAATCGAACTTAATTCTCAAACCCGTTTTATGACATTGTGTTTCAATCAAATGTCCCAAAATATTAACCCTTCTTCGAATATTCCAAATCGTGTCGACTTATCAAATATTTCTGATTCTACTATGTTTTTCGATACATCCATGATAGAAGAAACTCGTGGAATCCCGGATCAACCCGTGGTTCAAGGGGTTGGATGTAGGTCGGGATTTCATTTGCGTGATGTCCCGGCTTATGTACAATCACTATAGATTTGACGCGCATCTCCGTCGTGTTGGGCTCGGGGAAAGTGGTATCTGTGCCTGTGGTGAAGGTTATCACGACATAGAGCACGTTGTTTGGTCATGCCCTGTACACCGTGACGCCAGGTCTAAATTAATAGCTTCCCTGCAGGCCGAAAGTAGGCAGCCGGCTGTTCCTGTTCGTGATGTATTGGCGAGCCGTGACCTATCCTACATGTCCCTTATATACGTTTTCCTGAAATCCATCCACGCCCCAGTTTAATCCTATTCCCTTCCGCCTACATCCAACCAAACGACAAGAACACGTTAAGACCCCGGATCCGGAAACAGCAACTAGACCCGCACGATACTCTCAGGTCCCGAGGGAGACAACCCAATATGCCAGTCCGTAATATCTTGGGCCAGCAGCGGAACATGTGCTTACCTATGGCAATGAAAACCATCATACAGTAAACCAGTGCTTTTAATGCAAAATATTATAGCTTTAAGTTACATTTAGTTTCAGCTCGTAGTCGGCAGCGAGGATAAAAAATTTACTTTTAGTTATTAAGATACTTTAGAAAGTAAGCTACCAGATATAATTGGCGCCGTTAAACATTAAATTGTATTTGTGCCGTGTCAAATAAATTATAGATAAACAAAACAAAAAAATAGACACCCATTCTGTGATACACAAAGTCGTAATTATTTTTTATTTATTGATATGTCGATCGCTGATAATATAATACATACAATAAATATATGATGGTATGGATTTATTTTCCATATCATCAATTCAAAATAAAACGATCTACTGCGCGATTAGATCCCAAAGCAAAAAAAAAAAAAAAATAAATAACTGGGTGATGATCACTGTTGACGTAGCGTTAATTTATCGACAGTTGAGTATCGCGCGTGAAGGTAAACCGGCGGGTCAGCTAGTGTCGTTGCTGTTGTTGTTATTGTTGTTTTCAAGTCAGCCGATCGCATACAATTAGGTTCACTCGACGGTGGCGTCAGATATTCATGCAATTGGAATTCATGTCGGACGGTTTGTTTGAATACGTTCGTTTTGTGTAATTGATTGTCATTGGTTGGTAAGGAGCAGCGTAAAAGGGATGCCGCCCTAGATCCACGCTGGTGGGAAACTTGTTGGAAGGTTAAACAAGGTTGCAATCGTTCGCACGCAAATCTGCTTTACTGATGTGAGCAGTTGTCGTAGTGACAAGCAAAACGACTGACAGCTTTGTGAATGCGATGATTCTGTTTGATAGCTGTAGGCTGTCGCAGCTGCTGGATATTTTACATTCATGAAGCACGGCATCTTGTTAACGTACACTTGTATGCTTCGATGCACTTTTCAGGCCAGGGCAGTGACGGTCATGATAATTGGGGTTGACTAGCATACGGTGGTCTATCGTAGAATAAATCGGGCGGTTTCCGGATTTACGCGATCGTTAGCTTCACTCTCCGGGAGAAGGTATGTATTTGCTTTCATTTTATCGTCAAATTACCTATAAACGTGTATTTATTTCCTTCATGAAACATTTAGCCTAAGATTAGTAGTATGTACTAGTGGCTTGAGACTATATTCAACCCATGAAAGTGGTTCTTCTGTTTTGATAGACGTAGCGATGAAGTACAATTGCCTTACTAATTTTGCGAGCTTGACGACATTTCAACAGAAATCAAATTTTTAATGGAGGGTAATTCACACTTTTATTTCAATAACTACGTTTTTTATTTTTTTTTTTCGTTTGATGCATGAAACTTTCAAGCAATAATTTACTCTCATAATAATCAGTGAATTTACCGTGCGCTTTTATAATTGTGTCTGGATTATCAATGAAAGCGTTTACATAAAAAAAAATTATTTTTAATTAGGCACCTTTTAACTTCTCGATCATTCAGGTGCTTACTTGCACATTTAATTAATACGCGTTTCATAATAATTTTGGGCTGTTGGCGCCCTTGTATTTTTTCTAAATGTTCCAATTCTCAGTATATTTTGTGATGAAAGCTATGAATAGATCTATGAAAAGCCCCACAAGCACACAAGCGATTGCTTTGAAATGTTCAGCGACAGCCTTGTGGATTATTAGGAAGTTCAATATTTCACGAAAATATTTCTTTGGCAATTATTTACTATGTCTGTTTAAACAGAACGTCCGTGTTTTTCTTTAGCTCATGCATTCCAATGAAGTCCCACGTATATACATTGACGATAAAGTGAGGGACAAATGTATACATTCGGTTTGTACATGCGTTTATTAAATCACAAGAGATCAAAAAAAAATTATCACTATTTTACAGCAACCACAGTCCCTGCGTATTATCATCCTCAACAGAAAAAAATAGCAATCCAGCGAGAGAGAGAGAGAGGTGAGAGAAAAAACAGGTGTCAGTAGCACTCAAAAAATGTGTATTAATGCAGTTTCACCGACCGCAGCAGAAAAACAGTAATCTGCCCTCGTCTGAGCGTCAACCGTGAAAAGAAGTCACCAAAATGAGAAAATAAATTTAAATTTTAATCGATGTTTTTCGAAGGCCGGTGGAGCGACCATAAGCCAGAGGAACGAGAGGAAAATGTGTTGCTAAAAAATTTCCACCCTTTACGGCCCTTTTTCGTCGTCGTCGTCGTTGTTGTGTGTGCTTATGCTAATAATAAATGAGTGTGTAATAAAAAAAAATAGGCGAAAGCAGTCGACAGCTGAATAAAACAAGCAATCCACCAGCGGTTTATAGTAAGGGGGACACAAGTGAAACGCGTGTATTTCGAGTGTTTTATTAGTGTCGATGTTCGCGCATACATAATAGCGCAGGTGAATCAATCCAGCCCGTGTGCAGGGTGCGTAGTAATAGTTAGGTGTGAAATCTACAAGCAATTACCGTAGAGTTTGTTATTGTTGTTCGTCCTTCGGATCTGCGTGCATCCGGAATAGATCAATCGATGTCGTCAACGTTTCTCGAGCTCTTAGTGTTTAAGCGTTCTTCTTCCTCCTTCATTTGCGATCGAAAAATGTATTAGTGTGTGTCTAAGTTTTAAACAAAGAGAGAAAAAAAATCTCATCTTGGTGGGTGCCCGTTGACATAAAAAAATCTTCCAAAGTGGCCGCGTCGAAGAAATCCCGAGGCGCCTTGTCGGAAGGTCGCCTGACCACTGTGACCGCGACGGGTACGGAGACCGGCACCAGTTTCACCAACTCCCGCCAGGGCTCCGTGGATGGGGTGATGCAACGATGCGGTCTCTGCTCGATCATATCCAGCTTGTTGCGGCGGGCCATGTGCGTCGGATCCAGGCGTGGTAGTGGAGAATCGTACTACCAGGAGTTGCCGGAAACAAATGTAAGTACCAGTTGGATGGTTGTTAAAAAAATGTTTCGACATTCATACTTCAGCGACATTTAATTTAGGTTATCGGAGGTTTTTATAACCCGTAATAATTTGAAAACGATAACCGATTATATGTTGGAGAAAGCATAGGAATCGAGCCAGAGTCTCAAAAGCCATCGACGGCGAAATTGCGTGAATGTCACCAATAACAGCTACACGGTGGCGGAAATATTATAATTACGCACGGTCAGCCCGAAGCGAAGGTGTGGTTCAGTGGGGACCGTACACTAATTTACCGTTTTAATGTTACGCTGGTGTTACCTTGAATATAAATTCCACTGGTTTATGTGTCTTCTTTATTTTTATATATGTTTGAGCTTCTATATAGTATTGAGAATTATTTAAATTTCAGTTGTTAATTATGCCGTAACAATTTTATTACTAATTACAGGAAAACGTGAAAAAATTGTTTTGTTAAAGGAAAAATAAAAACTAAGTAAAACATTGGTTTTTGCGTTGGATCATGAAAACCTAATTATTCCGGGTCCGACAGTTTAATTGTAGTTAATTAATTGTGATCTCCTCATATAGACAATTCTTCTCAAAACCATACCCACGATCAAAATGATATCCATTCACTATTCCCTTTTCTATTCTCTCAACAACCACCTCTTCAATGGTACGAGAATAACGATAGGTTAAGGTTGTATACTCACCCTCCTCTCCACTCATCCTGTCAGCTACTTATCGCATATTGCCAACGCGAAGTCACCACGCGGTGGAAACGTCTGTATCAGGCACACCGTATCGCACTTTTAAATGGCTTCCTCCATCTTCGTTATAACCATCAGGAGTAGGAGTAAGCTTGTCAAATATTGTTCAACCCGAAGTAGTTAGCTGCGGCAGTCGGCTACTATGCTTTGTCATATCAACACCACAGCTACTACTATAGGTACTACTTCCAGCCCCATAATCATCAACGAATCGCAATGAGCGCCTTGCAGCAGTCTGCTTCACAGCTCTATTTATTCACGAGACATAAATATGCATCAGGTGTTTACGTTCGTTGAAGGGGACTCACATAAACATCTAACTTCACGGTTATGCTACCGTTGGAAGCCGTTTCAGAACTCTTCGTGAATCTGGGAACTCGATTATAGGTTTTCTTTGGTGCTTGAAATTCAGTTTTCTTGGAAACCATTTCTAAAGTTATGTGATATGTGGGTCTAACCTATTTTCAGAGGATTTTATTTGTAGAGCAATTGAAGAAAATTTCGTTTTTTGCTCAAAAGTTTTTTCATCCAGGAAACAATTTCTGAATTCAGATTTTTAACAATCTTCTAATCATTCAAAAAAAAAACACATTGTGAAATATTGAAACTTTATCCTCACTTCCAGTCCAACAGCAATGAAATTTTATTCAGTATTCAGTGCAGTTGATTTGTCATATCGGCAATTGATTTGCTCATCGAATACGTTTACAGCAGATGTTTTGAAATAACCACTCCCTTAGTTGACTTCACCAGCTTCAAATGCTTTTCGAAGGTGTCACAGGCGGTACGCACGAAATCCATGGTTATTTCTGGATAAGCCAATTCGCGAGAGCCGCAACCACCTTTCTAAGGAACATTGTTTTGATGCTCTCCAATTGAGATGAAATTTTCAGCGTTTGTTTGTCTATTCAAGGTAGGAAGTTTTGCAAAATATGATATGTCCAAAAACGTCCAAATACTAAAAAGTGCAATAACTCCTGCTAGACTTGATGGATTTTTCTAAAAATTTGTGGTATTATTCTACACTAAGAGTACTTCAAAACGCATGGTCACAATATATGACAAAAAGGTGACATGACGGAACAAATGCATTTTTCTTTTAAAAGTTGTCAATTTTCAGGGTCATCTTACTTTTCTCAACATCGCTAGAAAAAATATCTGAATATAGCGTTTTGTAGAGCAACTTTAGAGCTTTAATGACATGTATACGCCAAATGCGTATTGTTGCTTCAATATGAGGAGGCTGTCAGTGGTTAATGCAATTATAGCACTGCAAAATTAACTTCGGCGCTATAAAAATAATAAAATTTGTCACAACGTAGGGTACATAGCGGCTAAAAATAACAAATTACATCCGAAATGCGAAACGGTTTGGATCATCAATAAACGTTATTCTCATCATTATTTAGTTTAATTTAAATCCTGTTTGGTGCTTAACGAGAACAAAGCCGAAAACCCCGATTCTGCTCTGAACACGGCCCGAGAAGGTTTTTTTTCAAACCGTCAAAATCAGTTAAAATCATTATATTTCCTGATAGACTTGATAGATTTTACTGAAAATTTGGATAATCAATCTACCTTACCAGAACTACCTTCTTTACAAGGAGATACGCTATTTGGGGTAAAACGTTTCTTGAATAGTTTTTTTTCGAAAAATGCCGTTAAAATCACCAAAACTGCACGAACTCGGGTCATACTTGACAGAATTACTGAAAATATAGATTATTACTCTAGTTAAATACGACGTGACAATCAAATTTACATGATGAAAAAAAAAATATTTTCTTGGAAAATACTTGGCGATTTTCGAGGTGCTATTTTCTCTACAGAAAAGATACAGAACCCAAAGTTAGCATTTTATGGAACAACTAAAGAGCTTTTATTTGATCTCAAATCCAGAGGCAACGGAGAGGAAACGGACTAAAAAGGACTAAAGTTTTTCTTGATTTTTTCACGAAGTTCAAGAAAAGCATCAAACAAGGTAAAAGATATTATCGATATGACGGTCGCGAAAATGAATAATTCCAACCGAGATCCTACTTATCCGTGGAGCAAATGAAATCATTATTTGCACGATTTCCTGCAATATTTATATAGGTAAAACATAAAAGAGATGGTGCTTTAATGAACATCATGAGTATAAATTGTTAAGCATTAGTGTTCGAAGTCGTTCGAGTTCGGACAGCAACCAGAGTAACATGATTTTTTGGCCAACACTCGGATAAAAAGCAAAGAATGAGATCGCTGACAATAAATTTAAAATTAAATCAAATTAAAGAGATGAACATGAAAATTACAAACAATAACTTACTTAATTTGCTTCAACAAAACTCGAAATATTGGAGTCTTTCAGCAACCGTCTTATCGATAATGTCATTTACCAGTTTTGATGCTTTTCTTGAAACCTAGGGGCCGTTCAATAATTACGTAAGCAAATAGGGGGGGAGGGGGAGTGTGCAATTTTCTTACGCTATCTTAAAGGGGAGGGAGGGGGTGAATTGATAACCTTACGTAAGAAAAACATTGTTAATGTAGCTAGTCAAAAAATCATGTTCATGAAAATGTGGACGGTAAAATTCATACAAAGAAAATTACGGGAGGACGATTAACTCGAATTAGGGACAGAAGAGGAAACGAAGTATTATGCTTGCTTCAAGATGATAAAACTATAATAAAAATCTATAGATAGTATATATAGTAAGATCTTACTAGGGGGGAGGGGGAGTATCAAAAAATCTTACGATGTCTTACAAGGGGGGGAGGGGGAATTGAAAAAGTGGAAAAATATGCTTACGTAATTATTGAACTGCCCCCTAGTCATAAAGTCAAGAAAAACTTCAGTCCTTTTCAGTCAGTTTCCAAATGAAGCATCTGGATTTGATATCAAATAAAAGCTCTTTAGTTGTTTCATAAAACGCTAACTTCGGGTTCTGGAATGAGAAAAGTGCACCCTGAAAATCGCCAAGTATTTTCCAAGAAAAATATTTTATTTTCGTCATGTAAATCTGTTTGTCACTTTTGTCATCTTGCCTTTAAGTTCTTATTTAACTAGAGTGAAGATCTAAATTTTTAGTAAATCCCTTAAGTCTAACCCGAGTTTTTGCAGTTTTGGTGGCTTTGACGGTATTTTTCGAAAATTTTTTTCAAGGAACGTTTTATTCCAAATGGTGTATCTTCTGGTGAAGAAGGTAGTTCTGGTAAGGTAAAGTGATTATTCAAATTTACAGCAAAATCTAGTCTATCAGGAAATATAGTGATTTTAGTGATTTTGACGGTTTAAAAAAAATACCTTTAAGAGCCGATTTACCCCATTTGGCACACTTGGATTATACATGACATTAAAGCTCTAAAGTTGTTCTACAAAACGCTTTATTCAGATATTTTTTCCCAACACGATTTCAAATGTTTGAATATCATACAAGGACGGTCACCAGCCAAAAGCCCCTTCACTACGACATCCCGAAATTGCTTCATCGCGTATTCAAAAACAAATCCCAACTGACATACAACTAACACCATGCGCATTTGTTAGTGCATACATAAAATAAGAACTTTCACTAATTCTTTCATATAATATAATATATAATATATAATATTCTTTCATATAATATTCTTTCATATAATATAAGGAACTGGGAAGACAAACATTCTAAAAATAGTATTCGAATATATTGAACATGGTGTAGGGAAATCACTCCTATATTCATCTCAATACCTATATTCATCTCATCGCTCTTATTTTTTGTCCAATTTACCGTCAAATTTTACTATCTTCCTTCAATGGAAAACTTCCGACCACTCGACTATATCGAGAGGTTAATTGGATAAATAAGAGCGATGAGATGAATATAGGTGTTGAGATGAACCACGGCTGAATTTCTGAGTTCAATAACACGACCTTCATGTTTTAGTTTAAACACTAATAAGGTTAGAAATTATCACCAACAACTCACTTTTTGATTTCTCGGATTTTAATGTTATTTCCAGTATGTCATTGCTCTTTCCATTAATCGTGCTATGTTGCACTATTCAAAATTCGAGCTCAATCGTACTTCGGAGAGAAGTCGAAGTTTCACTTTTTGGCGCATAAGAAAATCGATTTTTCTTATGTCAAACGTCTCAGAAATGCATAAAATTTTTTAGCTTAGCTTAATACTGACTGTACATATCACGCCACGTTCTTACAGTCAGGTGGGGATATCGTCGGTTTCGTGCAACGTTGGCACAACTCAAATTTTTCCTAATTTGAAATTTTGGTGTCAAACGATATTAAATACGGTTAAGTTAAGATTTGTTTCAAAATTCACAAAAAACCTTAGTTATAAGCTGATGTGTCTTTGGAATTCAAATCGAAAACATGTTCCAAAAAAGGTGTAAAAGAGATTTTACCTTTAAAATGATTTAAAAAATACAATAAGAAGTATTAGTGTATGCAAAGAAGGTCTCGGTTGGCTTCCTTCCAGAGTTGAAACGTTCGAATTATTAACGTAGAAAACAAAAAAATAATAAAAATAGATTCGAAAAACATATGGAAAGTGTCCGTTATACTGTGCTCCCAAGAAAAGTGATGAACATTTATCCCAAGTAACACGGTTAGTCTTTAATAAGTTTAGGTAATTGATATATAACAAATCTCGTCACTATAACAATAACGTATAAACTTATATACAACTTGTTAACAACTCAAAAAGCGCAAGGGGCGGAGCCAATATAAAACATATATTCAACTTCAAATGAATTGTTCACACGACTTATATAAAACAACTTTATAACGACTATAACCACCACTCTTACATTTCCAGTACCAACAAATGGTGGCCTGTTATTAATAGGTCATAAACAAATTGCACAAATGAGTTGAAATTTCACTCGCTGATGATTGTTTCTAATACATACAAAACAGATGACCCACGAAAATAATCATGGCTCTTCATTTGAGAAATTATCAAGACAATTCATTGATAGAATAGACTGTTGGTATAGTGTTTACATACAATAAATCTACGTGCGATTTCAGATTTGTCGTGAATATTTGCCTTGTACTTCGTTAAAATTTACACGCTTCGAAAATACCACAATATGATAGTAATCAATATCAATTTTTTTTTATAATTTGAAATAAAGAAAAAAGTAACAGATGAATTTAGAGGAATGAGCCCCAGCTATATATTTTCGATAAGATTATATTATGAAACGTGCCTTTAGCACAAAAAAAATGGTGTTGAATATTATTTTAGCACGCCGCTTGCGCTAACGAGGCAGTCATGTTGATTATTAGCATTCGTTGAATGGGTACACCGATTGCCCAAAGATTTTGTCCGTTATATGACCACTATCTATAAAGTTTATTTCGGTAAAAATATTGCAAAATAATTGAAAAAATGTACATTGAAACATCAAGGTGAACTAAGATGTCATGCACTATGTACTAATTATTTGAACTTTCTTACTCTTTTAGCAAACCAAGCGTGGAGTAATTTCTGCCACAATTTGGAGATGGAATCGTGAAACCAATTAAGCAAGGCTATATAAAGCTACTTCAATCTATAAAAATCATCGCCGTCACCATCTTGATTATTGTAGTAGAGAAAATAATATAAAATTCTCCTAACTAAACCACGCATTAAGTAATATATTTTGAAATTTAAGTAAAACAGAAATATTCAAACCCTGATCTGAGGCTATTAACGATGATCAAAATAATAATAATAAAACCGAAGATCGTTGAGCAAGACAAAAAAGAGAATTGAAACAAATCATGGCCGATCAAATCAAACGATTTTCTTGTTTTAAGAAAATTGAATGATAAATTTATTGATTATAATTTACTGTCGAATTTATTATTTATGTTTAATCAAACATAAATTCCCTGGGTGTTTAAATATTTTATATAATTTTGAATATTATAACAGTATTTTTGATCTGCACTGTATTTGATGAAGAAGAAATAATTCACACCATAAAATCACATTTACAACTGATTTAAAACTGAACTACAACTTTTGCGGCCATTTTTCAATTTTGTATCCACTATACGTTTTGCTGTCAAACACATATTCACCACTGTTGTCTCTCTTGCATTCTCAAGAAAAAAAACTAGTTATAAACATGTTATAAATCAGTTTTTACAGCAATTCGTAATGTATTTACAACTTCAACTTGTTATTTCGATTTAAAACATCATTCCGATTTAAAACATCAATGCGAGTGAATTAAAACCCAATGTTTTCCCTGTAACTTATTTATGACTTATTTATAACTTTTTCCTTTCATTTTTTTCGTAAAAGATGTTGCATGTGTTACTTGGGATGGGACTAATCTATGGCATATCAACAGTTGTTGTTGTGCTCCTTTTTGCGGATGAAAACATGAATTGAAATAAGTTATTACAACAACATTACAGCGCTTGCACAGACGTGTCGCTCCTTTCTGCAACCATTCACCGCATAAAGTCATCAAAACCGATCATCCGCTCGTTCACGCATCTACCAGAATCACGGAAGGTTATCAACAGAAAATGGAAAATTGGAGCACCGAGATACGACGGTTCACAGGTTGAGCGAAACAGAAACGACCCTACACGGCTTTAGACCATTTTACGAGACGTTTCAGAACTCAAATAATGAATAAAATTCCACCAGAAAACATGGAACTGCTCGTAAAAGTAACATCAACATTAGCGAATACCGTGTATCCTATCCTAATGTTGCTTACCTTCATAACAAACGAATGTATGATGAAAATCACAAAAAATAAAACAGGAAAAGAACCCGATCTTGCAACCCACGCACGCGACATTTTCCTGCACCTTCAGTGCGGCGTAAGATAGGACGTCGAGTATTTTTCACTGGGTATGAGCTCAAATATCAACACATAACAAAATCGAAACAATAATTTGTACTTATCTTACTGAATCCATTGAAAATGTTGCATATTCGAGCGTCTCTATAGCTTGCAGCAACCACTTACTCCTAAAATAAAAGTTCCAGTAAAAAAACTGATGAAAAAACACTTGAAATGTAAACTTTTACTAAGCAGACAATTCACACGTGCTGACGATAGCCGTGCAGCCAGAGCCCCCTCTCGTGGAAAAGCATAAAATTTTGTAAGAAAAAAAGAACAAAAATATAATTATAAATTCAAAAACCCATGTAAAACCCCGAATTACTGATTACTGATTGAATTTGGATAAATAAAAAATAAAAAATAAATAAATTTGTCGAAAAAATTTTTTTTTAAATTGTTCTACAGTGTGTATTTTTTTAAAATGGCAAAACTATTATCTACAACCTTGCCAAGGACATTGTACCTTTTGAACTAACCGTTTTGGCTCTAGAAATATAAAGAGATTACTTCTGGGAAATTGTCTAATACCTATTTCAATTAAAACTGAAAAATACTTGTTTCAAAAACATTAAGTGATAATAAGAAAAATCGGTGGCCTCGAATATTTATCAAAATAAGATAAATTATTTGAAAAAATGTTTTCAATTATCTGTCATCCCAGATTTTTTTCAAAATAAGTTTTATAGATGGATATTTCAATCGCCCGAAACTCTTCTGAATAAACCAAAGTCTTTTTTTAATAAGTTTTTCCAGTGTAAGATCTCAAATTAAATTTGGTCAATATTTTTTTATAAAGGTTCAGACACTTTTCTAAATGGCATCCCTTGAAAACCTTTCTCTATCTCTTGTCATTACTCGGATATATCGATTCATTAAAAATGGTATTTTTAGCCCATAGGTCAGTGTAAAGTTCCAGAAGTTTTAAAAATGACAATAAAAGTATTAAAATTGAGACATTTTTCATGGAATTTGTTCTATTTCTTTTTTAATGGAAAATTAGTATCAGTGTACTTTTCTTTTACAAGCATTTGAATAGGGTATCGAACGTCTTCGGCAGCGGTTTTCTGAGGCTAGTTTTCTGGTGCCGAAGTCAACCACTGCCGAAGACATTTGATACCCTTAGTACAAATTTGTCTAGGGCATCATTTCGAACGGATTTGTAGCGTTCAAGTTATGCTGTTTGCAGTAGTTCATTAGTCTTTTTTTAAATATTTAATGTTCACCATAACCACCATGCGTCTCCATTGGCAATACCTACTGCCAGTAATTTTTAACTGATAACAATGTTCAACACAGGTGTGATCCCAACGCTAAAACTAAACAAAAATGAAAGATTATAGGTTTTTAGCCATTCCTATGAATTTTTTCAAAGACTTAAATGGGTTTCCTCGTACACATAACGTTGAAGCGAGGAACCTGGTCAGCAATTACTATGGGAACTCTCACGTAAGTTGACTCGTTTCAGTGATTGCTAGGTGCCCCACAGGAATGGCTAAAAAGCTTGAATCTATCTAGGGAAGCTATTTCTCGCTTTAGGACAGCATTTTTTTTTTGCTTTGTCGAACAGTGTAATTATCAGGTTATAGTGACACTGTGACCCATCGCTTTCAATTGAAAACCATTTGTTCAATTTTCAAGCACTTTGTGTGTCAAATGACATCTACTCGAACTCTCTCGCTTTGATTTTCACAGCATCACTATCACCTGACGATTCTCAATTGAAAAGAACAGTAAACGCTAATGGAGACAGGTGGCTTCTATACAGTACTTCACGCATGTTGAGGAAGAGGCAATTTCACATGACACGCTAAAGGAAAGACGACATCCATTAAGTACGTCACGCACTATTGTGCCGTGTCAAATGAATGTTGTGTGAACAAAAAAAAAGTACGTCACGCAAATTTTGATCAAACTTTACTCCCCCTTATCATGTTTTGTCACGCATTGACGACCCCCCCAGGAGAAGTACGTCACCTCACAGCAACTTCCCTCCCCAATTCAAAAATTGAACCGTGAGTGTCCTAATGCACCAAAGTGCCTACCAGTAGGTCTCGAGTTTGGATACTGACCTAACAAGTCAGTCGTTGTAGGTTCGAATCCGGATCGGGAAAAACTGGTCAGGTAAGTAGAATCGAGACGTTAGTCCCGCAATTGTCTTGTGCCCTAATAAAGTTGGCTGTGAAGTTTGTATCGAATAAACAGATGGTCGAATTACGAAACGGAGTGCTTTTCCTAATGCCACGAAAAAAGAAAATACATAACATCTTGCTTAGTGCATTCTACGAACTCTACAAATGGACTCCGCCTGCTATAATCTAAAGTTTCAGTAGTCTTAGAAATATCAAATGAAGCTTCTTTCATATCCATGTCAGTTTTATGCATCAGCTCGAGTTCGTTGGGATCAGATCCATTTGGGGAATCAGGACTTTCTGCTGATGGCTTGAACTAACCATCTTCGGAAAAATGTTTCTTGTTGTTATTGTGTTTGTCTGATTAGTTTCAGTTTGATTATTAATCAAAAGTTGTAAACAAAAACAAGGTAAACCAAACAATTTTCCCAGTCAATTTTTAATTTTTAATATTTTTCATGTGACGTTACACAACATTATACCCCCCCTCGCCCTTGCGTTACAAATCGTCACGACTTTCTTAACCCTCTCTCATCCTCTATATGCGTGACGTACTTTATGGATACCGCCAAAGGAAAGTCTCGTACCATGCGTCAATTTATCTCTCACTCAAAATGTCTAAAAAGTAAAAAAATATAATATTTTGAAAATTGAAAATTTTTAAAAATAAGCGCAATTTAACTACAGAGAGTGTCTTTCTGTGGTTTAAACGAAAATACGACTTCGAAAGCTATTCTGAGTATGATCAGAACAAAAAAAAAATTTTGGGTATGTCTTTTTGCATGGAATTTTCAGCTTTCAGCAAATTAGAAGTTTGACAATATTTTGCTGAGTCAATGCGAAAGCATTTAAGCAAAAATTAAAATTAAGCTGATAAATCATAAATCATGATTTTTCCCCTTAAGTAACTTTCAAATAATGCAAGAAACTGACACAAGCACGCTGTAATCAAAGATTAAACTGACATTTTGTTAATGTCATAGAACTGCGCCGTTTTGGTTTCATTATTTTTTCCATGACATAATTATTTCTTTATTATTTATTTCCATAACATAATTATTCCGACAATCATTTAATATCATATGAAATTTTGTCTTTTACCCTTTTCATTTGAATTGCATGTTTTCTAGAAATACATTGACTGAAAACTTTCCCCTTTTTTCTCAGAAAACTTGAATTGTGACGCATGGTTTCCAATTATAAACGAAAATTAATGACGGGTCGCAATAATATAAATTAGTATGACTACAATGCGCACACAATATCTGCCTCATCAGCTCGGAACATAATAAAATGACATAGAATTGCTTTTAACAATCTCTTATTGGGTGTATCGAAGACCGAAACCTCCGCTGTGAGTTTTCATCATCAATCATGATTGGAAATATCATGGAGTCCAATTTTTCGAAATGTCGATCAAATTAGCAATTGTTCAGCTGGTATATTCGGGGTGAAAACAGCCAATCCATTGTTTGAATTCTAATCACATACATAAAACCCGATACCGCGAATCTGAACGTTACGCTGCTGCCAATCCGGGCCCAAAATCCTGGAGACAAATCCCCCGCTGGAAACGATTTGACAAGCGGAGTTAATTGAAAGGAAAAAAATCAATATAAGTGGAGTTTCGACAAGGCTGGCAACATGATTGAACGGCGAAACGAGCCTTCGTTGAGAACGGATTGGCCACCGCTTTTTTCTGTTTTCCCGGAACAGGGTAAAACAAGCGAAAATTTGAGCATCACAGTGGCCATTAAATGCTAAGTAACCGCAAAGTGTACAAACATCTAAAAGCAACCACCGATTTTAGACAGATTTCAACTATGGCTTAGAAAATATTCGCATTTATTTGCCCATAGTAACCAAAATATCACTCAAAGCCTTTTGAAACGAACGTCAAGAATTGGTAGGACTTAGTTCGAACGGACAGAAAGGTATTAGCGACGGTTGCGTACCGTACTAACAGAGACGCGAAGGGATTGAATTTAATCCTTCAGTTGAATACGAACTGGCTGGATATATTCGTTTTTTTTCTGCGCCCACGGTACGACACTTGTGGGAGATTTGCTTTTTCAGTTAAAGGAACAAATCCTGATTTACCGGGAAAATATAGCATAGCATAGCAAAAGGCCTTAGTTGGTAGAATTTCGCATCAATTCCAAATATTGTATTGAGGGCGAACACGGTTCGCCGTAGTGGGGAAGTTTCTCCTAAGCAGCCCATCTGTATACTCGATAGATGATACTAGATTGCTATGAGCAATCGCTGGAAAAAGTGTCAATATCAAACATTCCATTTTACCTGGAAACCCTTTTTTTCAGCGTCGCATAGAAACTAGTGCCGATAGGGTCGTCCCCCGAGCACAGATGAACAATAAAAATATTGAAAATTCTACTGAGCAAACTATAATAAATTTTGTTATCAAATTAAAATACCCGTTATGAAACATCATTTTATCTTTTTTTGTTTCGTTTTACAAAAATGAAGTTGCAAAATAAGGTGTTATCAGTAATTAACATGACATTTATCAGCAGAATTTATGCCAAATAAAGTCATTAAATTTCGTCCATAATTTGCTATTTAGTTCCGCTCGGTTAAGACGCTGGCGACCGTCAAAAGCATCGCTATCGTTTGGACTCGGTCGGACTGAGTTTGCTTAGTAAGATCCAGCATGTTTGAGTGTCACCCGACAGGCTCCAGTTATGTTCCTGTAGACTGTCAATGCATGCGAGTGATGCGATGTAGGAAGCAGTTCATTTCGAGAAAACGTTTTGCATCTTTTTTGATAGGCAATTCTTTCGGAGAGAAACGTACAGCGACAGAGATTTGTCGTGCACGTGGAAAAAATGCTTATCTGAAAGGATATGACCGTACTTTTGTGGGAAGTAGGGGGAATTCGCTTAACAAGGTCACTGATTGATTGGATGTTATCCTTCGATATTGTGCCACTAGGAAGGGGGGTTCGCATTCTATTTCTGTGGGTAGACGTAAGACTTTTTCATTGATCGCATTTTCTTAGAGCGACTTCGGAATTATAGTTCTTTGCGGAAGGGATTTCCCTCGGGATGCTGATGACCTAATGGACTACAAAAATATAGATGAGACTTTCGTAATATATTTTATTCAAAAAGGTCAGGCCATTCAGTTGGTCCTTATAATAATAGGAGATACATGAATATTCAATTTAGGATTCGTACTGTGTTAAAATAATCTTCATGAAATGACATTTCACTGTATTTGAACAGCTCTTAGGGTAAAAAATAGTTTAACGTTTGGTTTTATCAATGTTTTAATGATTATTTTTTTACTTGATTCTACTCAAATCTGCAAAACTCCAACTTTCAGTAGAAAGTTTTATCGATAATTTTAATTAATTAGAATTTACATACCTGATTCAAAAACTCTGAAAAATTTGCTGAGTAACGTTCTGTTTCTATTCCACTAATATTTTTGTTCAAATTATTTAGTATATAAAAGCGTATTGTTTCTACATTAAAGTTGTAAAAACTGTGTTCTAGCGTGTCAACTTGTAATATTTTTTGTTTGAATGAATTTTAAAATTCTCTAATAAAATTCAACAGAAACCTGCTCATAAAGAGTTTTTTTTAATATTTGAGATTTGGTAATGGAAAAAACTTTAAATTTATTTTTTTTAAACATAAATTAACAATAATTTTAATAAATTTAAACATAAAAAAATCTCAGCATTTACGAAAAAAAGTCAAAAGAACATAAGTAATTCTGCGCTGCAGTTCAAGATATAACATAACATTTCTTGAAAAAATAGGGTCAGTCCTGTCATTTTATGACTTTCAACATGATTTTGATGAAGTTTTTCCGTGTATTGTTTTGATAACATTTAATTTTCTGCAACTTTTGTAATGTCTTTTTTCTCGATTCGCTGAACCAGCGCAGGTCTTTTTAAACGGAATTAATGGACTGTATCTTTAGAGTTTGTCATTAAAACTTGTACAAACAGTACGCCGTCTCAAAGAGGAGTAATAGAGCTTTCAATTGAAGTAGAGAAAAAACTGCCGCTTTCTCGGATCCCGACACCATTTTGATTTTATCAGAAAACCACCGAGTGCGCAGCCACCGATTTAAATTTCACATCACCATTGGAAAACTGGGAAAAATGTTTCAAGATAGGGTAGGGAACGGCTTAAGCAGTGGCGCCTATTTTAATCAGTCGAAGAAAGCAGGCCTTAAACTCCTGGATTTTGATCAATATCGACAATTTCAATGATGGAAACGAAAACTTTGATTCTCTAGCTGTCTTACGTATATAAGAAATACCGTTAATCACAAAGAAACCACACAGAAATTGCAATTCGAAACAAATCGACCTATATTGCAGCCATTCAGGAGCCACTTCGGGTGCTGAAAAAAAAAACGCCTGCAAAACAGATGGAAACTGCTTAAAATAGGTTCGGAGTGATTGGAATAGTGTCCCTCGATTGGTAACTTTGATTGATTATTGTTAATGTTTGCTAACTTAGTTTTACAATCTGAAAACAAGTACTGACAGAGAAAAAGATAGAGAACAGATTGATATACTTCTGTTTGATTTTCACCCAACACATTTCGAGTATTTCGTCGCAATACACAGGCGTTCCCTAAAGCTGCTTAAAATATGTTCCCTACCCTACATTCACAAATTTAGGTCAGCAACGTCAGAAACAACGGTGTGTCGGTGCACTTACTACCCGCAAACTAGGAATGACTGTACACATCACAGACCCAGCATTAGGTGCGAAAATGGACATGTCAAATTTCTAAAACCGACCATGAACATTTTGTTGATTTTCGATGGTCAGCACACCAACACTTTAAGCGCTCTGAGGCATCCCTTAACATGTCTGATTAAGCTGAACTTTGGCACAGGTTAATATTCTGGGTAAATACCTAAACAAAATGTACATGGTCGGTTCTGTAAACTCGATGATGACATTTTTCCATACATAACGTTTGCGGTAAAAAAATGGACTTTTTTGAGATGGTGAAGAAAAAAAAACTAAGACAGATAATTGAGTTGGATTAATTTCCCATTAATGGCAATTATATTTTTTTATTTGCTAAAAATTCTACGCCCTTGCGAGCGGCCTTCCGGCAGTTAACCGGAACATTCGCCATGGCGGACGAAAACATGCGTTTAGGCATATTTTTAAGCTCTTTCTTCGTTTTTTTATTAGTTTTCGTGACAAAATTGTTGGAATAGATCTTGCGATTCAAGTTTGCCCAGAAATACTCGATGGGACGCAGCTGGGGGTCGTTGGGTGGATTCGCCGACTTCGGTAGTACATCGATATTTAACCGCTCTATCTCCTCCAACGATCGCTTTGAGTAGTGGGTCGACACCAAATTTGGCCAGAACATCCTTATGGTATTTCTTGATAAACGACGCAACTTCTAGCAGGGAATTCGTACTATAAATTTCCCAGTTCACGGCCAGCCCGGAGCGAAAGAAGAGCGACTTTGACATTTCCTTCTCGCTGATTGTCAGCCACAGCAGCACCTTTTTGGGGTACTTGGTGCGTAAAATAAATTTCAATTCGGAGCTCACTTCCTTCGTGGGAGAAGTGAAATACGAAGTACCCTGCCAGTCGTTACCATCCAGGGTGAGATAGGTCTCGTCGTCCATCACCATTGCCACGTCGCGATTCGCCGGGAAAATCGACTTGACCATCTTCTTCAACCGCTGTGGCTGCGTCATTGCCTGCAGCTCCGAGGCCAGTGGACGGGATTTCCGCTTCCTGACATGTATATCCATGTTCTCCAGATACTTTTTCACTGTTTTACCGCAGTCACCAACCTTCCGGCCAAGTGGACGCACCGATTTAGCCACCTATCCCTCGGTATTCCTTTTCAGCATCCTTTGAAGCTCTTGAAGCATCCATCCTATCTTGGTGTCAAATTGTAAATCGGTGGTTGCGCACTTGCTCAAAAACACGTTTTTCCAGAGGCGTCGCGTGGCTGATTTCGTCACATGTGCACCAAACATTTATTCAAGTTGTTTTTCCTCAAATGAAATAAGAAAACCAAACCAAAGTGTTTGATGCTTTAAATTGAAGGGTTTTGCTAGTATGCTTACTTGTTTTTATAGATGTTAGGGAATAGGGTACCTGTACAGTGCACATGTTGCACAGGTGGACCCGACGCCACTGCGTTTTTATGATGAAATCCAAGATGGCGGCCAAATTTCTACTTCAAAAGAAAATTTTATTATTCTCCTTTGATGATTTGAGGATGTGCTGTTTATAGAGGATTTAATACCAACTTTTAGAGATATAGATAAAAAAAAGATCAAAGATTGCTCAAAGTACAAGTTTTGACGTAAGACTACGTCTATCTGGAAGTTAGGTGCCTGAATTCGAAAATCAAGAGATTCAACCATGGAAAAAGTGGCCAGGTTTTGAGCGCTTTTAGTTTTAAAATAGTTTATTTGACACGGCACGATACAATTTATGTTTAACTGAGCCAAGTACATTTTATTTAATTCTAAATTAGCAGGGAAAAGAGGGAGGCACATTTTTTATATCTCGCGGCCGACTACGAGCTAGTAGGGGTTTAAGGTGAGAGGAGGGGAGTTACAATTTTGATTTTAACTATATTGAGTTATACGATTTATTTATTTGTACATGGCTAAGCAGTGATGTTCTATTTGAGCAGTTTGGACTGAGGTGTCTGCGTGAACATAAAGATGCCGAGTCTTCGTTTGAGTGTCTTCAGCTTAGTGTATCATCTTCTTTCAGCGTGTAGCGGGAATGGTAATCTAACAAATAGATAGAAGAGTTTCATATTTTAATACCAGCGTGTTTCATGAACACGTATAGCTGTGTCATGTACTGAAGATCACCGCTTCCCAGAATGTCTCTAACGGGTACGTTCGGTTGTTTTCCTCGGGCCCGAAGGGAACCTATAAGCTCGGACCTGACACCACAGTATTCGGCACACGACCAAACAACATGCTCGATATCATGGTAGCCATCGCCACAAACACAGTGATTACTGTCTACAAGCCCTATACGAAAGAGATGCGTGTTAAACGTGTAGTGATTGGACATAAGTCTGGACATCACGCGAATGAAGTCCCGACCTACATCCAACCCCTTGAACCATGCTTTCGTCGATACCTTAGGAAAAATGGAATGTAGCCACCGTCCCAGTTCATCTGAGTTCCATGATAATTGCCAACTGTTGAGTGTTCTCTGACGCAAAATGCTATAAAATTTATCATAAGCAATTGGTCTTACATCAATATCGCCATCAATAGCACCCACCTGAGCTAAAGCGTCAGCCTTTTCATTGCCCGGAAGGGAACAATGAGAAGGGACCCACGCTAAGGTAAACCGGTAATTTTTATCTGTTAAAGTACTTAAAAACCGCCGTATTTTCCCCAGGAAATACGGGGTGTGCTTCATAGTCTTCATCGATCGCAGAGCCTCAATGGCACTGAGACTGTCTGTAAAGATGAAGTAGTGGTCTATGGGCAGGGTTTCGATGATCCCAAGAGAGTACTGAATAGCAGCAAGTTCTGCGACGTACACGGAAGCAGGAGCATCGAGTTTGTAGGAGGCGGTAAAATTTTCGTGGAAAACACCGAAGCCAGTGGACTCATCTAGATTAGACCCGTCAGTTATTGGAAAAAATCTTAGGGATCTCTTGGGGTCGCGGTTTTGAGCGCTTATATATTAGTCATTTTTATCAAAATTTTCGAGGTTTTGGCATCAATCGGTCAGAAATTTTATAACGATTGAGTTGTTGTCACAAAAACAACCAATTGATTGAAAAACTGTTGAAAAAATTGGTCAATGACATGGATTATCCAAATCATACTAGATGCTAATCGTGAAAAGGAAGAAAAGGTAAAACAGTACCAGTTTCATCCGTATACCTAGCGCTTGTTAAGAAGAGCTTTGTAGTTGCAAAAGTGCTAAAAATGGCAGGAAAGTAGGCCCGAAATAGCCAGAGAACTGGAATCATCGGTAACTGGCCTTTTCCTATGCAAATGAGCTTTCAATCAAATTCTAGTTTTTTACCTAGTTTTCATTTGTCGAGCATTTCCTAATTTACAACGGTCCACCCTCTTTCCAAGTAACTGACGAAACCTTAATATAAAAGGTACCATTCGAACATTTTACCATCATTTTCATTCCAAAACCGTATCGGTGACATACGGACACCAGATTCATGTATTGCTGTTTCACAGCGATAGCAGTTTGCAAAGCATTTTCGCTTAGTGAATAAACGAGTATATTGAGAATTTGTACGAAAATCTTAATCCTCGCAATGAATATGATGTATAAGCGCAATTTCCCGAAGCGTGCGAAGGATCGGCAGAAGACGTTTTCTCCGAAGCATCGAAATATGGAAAAATACCGTAGTCCGATGTCATGCGGTGGTGCCCTGGATACTCCCCTCCTACTATTTTTGAACCGTTTGGTCCCTAAGGGCCCGAGGGGTCCATCAATTTGAGCTAAACAAAAAGGTTTTCTAACTTTTTTCTCTACTTTCAATCTATATAATACACATAAATATCCCTTTTGAAAAACCTCGTGTTAGTGGTGGGCTGATTTCCCGGGAAAATCGACTTGACCATCTTATTCAACCGCTGTGGCTGCGTCATTGCCTGCAGCTCCGAGGCCAGTGGACGGGATTTCCGCTTCCTGACATGTATGTCCATGTTCTCCAGATACTTTTTCACTGTTTTACCGCAGTCACCAACCTTCCGGCCAAGTGGACGCACCGATTTAGCCACTTATCCCTCGGTTTTCCTTTTCAGCATCCTTTGAAGCTCTTGAAGCATCCATCCTATCTTGGTGTCAAATTGTAAATCGGTGGTTGCGCACTTGCTCAAAAACACGTTTTTCCAGAGGCGTCGCGTGGTTGATTTCGTCACATGTGCACCAAACATTTATTCAAGTTGTTTTTCCTCAAATGAAATAAGAAAACCAAACCAAAGTGTTTGATGCTTTAAATTGAAGGGTTTTGCTAGTATGCTTACTTGTTTTTATAGATGTTAGGGAATAGGGTACCTGTACACTGCCTGTGATCGCATAATTGTAACGTTCGACATTTTATGGATTTCGTGTTTTTTATTGGGAAATGCTTGAAATAGTATGTATTTTTTATATCTGAAAAAATATACTTATGTTTGTTTGAAAAAAGTCGTAAAAAATACCAAGTTGTTTTGTCACATAGAGTAAATAACCGCATAACTGTCACACTTCTTAACTTTTTCAATTTTTTTGTCAAAAAAGCTTCCATTCAAATCCACATCTGGATCCTTTATAACTCGGAGGTTATTCTGGTCCGGTAGTTAACCACCGGTGATCCGTTTCTTATGTTCAGCTCATGCTTATTGAAAACAAGAAAAACTTCATTTCCCTTGTGATATATTCCAAAAGTACCTTGAAAGTGACGGCATAAAAGTATCATTGCAAAAATTTCAACTAATTTGACTTCAAAAATAATGTTCAATGTATACATAGTATAAAGTAGTGCTTTCTTCATTATACTAAGTTTATTTGAAGCGTTTATTTGTAAGAATATATTGGGAACAATGCATTGAGGGTCAAAATATAAAAGTGTCATTTTCTCGAACAACCAATTTTGCAAATGTTACAATTATGCGATTATGGGCAGTACAGTGCACATGTTGCACAGGTGGACCCGACGCCACTGCGTTTTTTTGATGAAATCCAAGATGGCGGCCAAATTTCTACTTCAAAAGAAAATTATATTATTCTCCTTTGATGATTCGAGGATGTGCTGTTTATAGAGGATTTAATACCAACTTTTAGAGATATAGATTAAAAAAGATCAAAGATTGCTCAAAGTACAAGTTTTGACGTAAGACTACGTCTATCTGGAAGTTAGGTGCCTGAATTCGAAAATCAAGAGATTCAACCATGGAAAAAGTGGCCAGGTTTTGAGCGCTTTTAGTCTTAAAATAGTTTATCTGACACGGCACGATACAATTTATGTTTAACTGAGCCAAGTACATTTTTTTAATTCTAAATTAGCAGGGAAAAGAGGGAGGCACATTTTTATATCTCGCGGCCGACTACGAGCTAGTGGGGATTTAAGGTGAGAGGAGGGGAGTTACAATTTTGATTTTAACTATATTGAGTTATACGATTTATTTATTTGTACATGGCTAAGCAGTGATGTTCTATTTGAGCAGTTTGGACTGAGGTGTCTGCGTGAACATAGAGATGCCGAGTCTTCGTTTGAGTGTCTCCAGCTTAGTGTATCATCTTCTTTCAGCGTGTAGCGAGAATGGTAATCTAACAAATAGATAGAAGAGTTTTATATTTTAATACCAGCGTGTTTCATGAACACGTATAGCTGTGTCATGTACTGAAGATCACCGCTTCCCAGAATGTCTCTAACGGGTACGTTCGGTTGTTTTCCTCGGGCCCGAAGGGAACCTATAAGCTCGGACCTAACACCACAGTATTCGGCACACGACCAAACAACATGCTCGATATCATGGTAGCCATCGCCACAAACACAGTGATTACTGTCTACAAGCCCTATACGAAAGAGATGCGTGTTTAACGTGTAGTGATTGGACATAAGTCTGGACATCACGCGAATGAAGTCCCGACCTACATCCAACCCCTTGAACCATGCTTTCGTCAATACCTTAGGAAAAATGGAATGTAGCCACCGTCCCAGTTCATCTGAGTTCCATGATAATTGCCAACTGTTGAGTGTTCTCTGACGCAAAATGCTATAAAATTTATCATAAGCAATTGGTCTTACATCAATATCGCCATCAATAGCACCCACCTGAGCTAAAGCGTCAGCCTTTTCATTGCCCGGAATGGAACAATGAGAAGGGACCCACGCTAAGGTAAACCGGTAATTTTTATCTGTTAAAGTACTTAAAAACCGCCGTATTTTCCCCAGGAAATACGGGGTGTGCTTCACAGTCTTCATCGATCGCAGAGCCTCAATGGCACTGAGACTGTCTGTAAAGATGAAGTAGTGGTCTATGGGCAGGGTTTCGATGATCCCAAGAGAGTACTGAATAGCAGCAAGTTCTGCGACGTACACGGAAGCAGGAGCATCGAGTTTGTAGGAGGCGGTAAAATTTTCGTGGAAAACACCGAAGCCAGTGGACTCATCTAGATTAGACCCGTCAGTGTAAAACCTTTTATCATAACTAACATGTTTAAACTTATTGGAAAAAATCTTAGGGATCTCTTGGGGTCGCGGTTTTGAGCGCTTATATATTAGTCATTTTTATCAAAATTTTCGAGGTTTTGGCATCAATCGGTCAGAAATTTTATAACGATTGAGTTGTTGTCACAAAAACAACCAATTGATTGAAAAACTGTTGAAAAAATTGGTCAATGACATGGATTATCCAAATCATACTAGATGCTAATCGTGAAAAGGAAGAAAAGGTAAAACAGTACCAGTTTCATCCGTATACCTAGCGCTTGTTAAGAAGAGCTTTGTAGTTGCAAAAGTGCTAAAAATGGCAGGAAAGTAGGCCCGAAATAGTCAGAGAACTGGAATCATCGGTAACTGGCCTTTTCCTATGCAAATGAGCTTTCAATCAAATTCTAGTTTTTTCCTTAGTGTTCATTTGTCGAGCATTTCCTAATTTACAACGGTCCACCCTCTTTCCAAGTAACTGACGAAACCTTAATATAAAAGGTACCATTCGAACATTTTACCATCATTTTCATTCCAAAACCGTATCGGTGACATACGGACACCAGATTCATGTATTGCTGTTTCACAGCGATAGCAGTTTGCAAAGCATTTTCGCTTAGTGAATAAACGAGTATATTGAGAATTTGTACGAAAATCTTAATCCTCGCAATGAATATGATGTATAAGCGCAATTTCTCGAAGCGTGCGAAGGATCGGCAGAAGACGTTTTCTCCGAAGCATCGAAATATGGAAAAATACCGTAGTCCGATGTCATGCGGTGGTGCCCTGGATACTCCCCTCCTACTATTTTTGAACCGTTTGGTCCCTAAGGGCCCGAGGGGTCCATCAATTTAAGCTAAACAAAAAGGTTCTCTAACTTTTTTCTCTACTTTCAATCTATATAATACACATAAATATCCTTTTTGAAAAACCTCGTGTTAGTGGTGGGCTGATTTCCGCGATAATTGCTCACATGATACACATATGAAAGTACATGCACGATTACGAACATACTATATTTCTCTACTTATATTGGTGGGCATTCAGCCTTTTTTTAGACTGTTTTCCAGACGCCGAGAGTCGCCAATTTGGATTTGTAAATGGCGACTGGCTCCGTTACTTGCTCTATAGAAGCTTCTCGTGTCATGCCTGGTGAAGTAAATCTCTGCCTCCGCGAGAACGCGATCATAGGTTGTATTCCACAAACCAGAGGTTGCCATCTTGGAGTTAAATATAGCGTCTAGTACCAATTTTTATACTGCCGGTCAAACACACCTCAGAAATAAAGGAAACAATAAAACGGAAGTTTGAAATTTCATTTCGCCATTTTTTTTAATTTTTAGCTTACTTACTTTACTTTACTTTTAGGGCGACGGATCATAGTGATCCTAAGCCAAATCCAGAACACTCATCCAAAGAATTCGGCCTTGGGTTACTCCTCTCCAGTCGCCCCTTACATCCACTGCTCGGGTTTCCTCGTCGACAACACACATCCAACGCGTGCGCGGTTTGCCTTGAAGTCGTGGGCCTCTATACGGGTCTCTGCTAATTATTATCTCTGCTGGTCGCTCATCCGTCATATGTCCTACGTGACCGCCCACTGTAATCTGGCGTGTTTCGTCAGCTTGACAATATCATAGTGCTTGTATACTTCGTACGGCGCGCTTACACCACACTCCATTTTTTTGCTTGCCATTGAATATTGATCGCAGGATTCTACGCTCGAAGACTCCAAGCATAAGCCGGTCGGTCCACAATTCATGTCCATTAAGTGTCACCGGGAGAATCAGTGTCCTGTAGAGCACAAATTTTGTGCCGATCTGTGAGACGCGGGACGCTATCCGTAATAAGCCCTATTTGCTACCATAATCCGTCTCTTCACCTCGCGGCTCACATCGTTATCTTATGTTACGAGTATACCAAGAAAAAAAATCATCAAGCACTTCTCAAGTATACCCATCTGTCATCACCGCAGCTCCAACACCTGTAGAACTACCACGCTCTCTTCCAGGCACCATGTACTTTGTTTTGGCACTATCTGCGATGAGTCTAATTTTGGCAGTTTCACTACTAAAAATCGTAAAGTCCTCCTTCACCATTATCACCGTTGATATGAACAGTGATGAACTCGTCTAGAGCCGCAAGCATCAGCTTAATCAGTTTTGTTGGAAAACCAAGTTCAAGTATAATCTGCCACATGCGTTTCACAGAATCTTACGTCGCTTACGCTTACGTCGTTTTGCTCTCGTAACTTGTCGAGGACCTCAAGGTCAACATCTGGGCCCTTGTAAATCGTTCTGCTCGAAAATCGTATTTATATTCGACAACACAGGCTTCCTGTGATGGCCTCATTCTATGAGAAAATTTTATATGTGGAATTGAGGAGGGTTATGTCTTGATAGTTGCTACAGTCAGTCTATGTCTCTTCTTATAGATAGGGCATATGAGTTATTCCAAACTCTGGTCAATCTGGTGAATTGTGAATATAGCCGCTCGCTCCAGATTTTTTCTCCTGTTCTCCTCGATGATTCTCTCATCTTACTCATCGTTCAACACAACTTCAAAGTGCAGTTTCCAACGCCTAGTTACCAGCGACTGATCGATTATCAGGTTCCTCTCTTTGTCATTACACATGTCAGGAACTGGCACGTTCCGGTTCCTTACTCCTTTGATCGCTCTATGAAAGCTCCTCGTGTCTTACCTTGTAAAGCAATTCTCCGTCTACGCGAAGTTGCAATCGTAGTGTTTAGGTAGCTCAAGCTTACCGTTATTTTCCCGCTGCTGACTGACACCTCACACGATTTACTACTCTTGGTGTTTGATAAAAAATGTGAACTTTGAGAATATTGAAGAGAGAGTAACCTAAATCTATGACTATATCATGAAGCAAAAGCAAAGCAAAGCCTTGGTGCTACATTCCGATACGGAACTCGACCTACTGTTTGTTATAAACAGACTTCGCAGCCAACTGTTTTAGTGTACAAGAAAATTGCGGGGCTAGCGCCAATATCCTAAAGATCATGAAGCAAAACCGGATTATAAAAACAGTGGTTTGGCGCGATCTTATCACTCACTCTCAATACGAGTTGCGTTGTAGTAGAGATATTAAATGAAATGTTTTCTTGCTATCTCTAGCGATGCCGCTTACCGTGCAACGCGCATGCTGATTGAATATAATGTTTCGTAGTTCAGCCAACAGTCAATTCAAGAACAACATTCGAATAGTTGTTTATCGCATGATGTAAACAGTAGGGTGCCAATTGAAATCTAATTTTCGAATTTTGTTTAGCGGTAGATATCAAAAGTTGTGTCTTTTCGAAAAAAAAGCCCATGAGAATTCTAACTCAATCGTGCAGCCACCTCCTCCCCCAGAACCAGGTATAATTACAAAACTTCATTCCCGCAGACGGACAGCCATTTTGAACAGCTTTCTGTTGTGTAATCTGAAATAGTATATTTTCTCGGTATTTTTTGCCGGAATAAACTGCTGATACTAGACATAGGCTTTGTTTGGAAGTCGTGTCTCAAAGCCTTCAATGTTTCATATTTTTGACCGATGAAAAGAAAGCATGAAATTTTCGATATCGAATTTTTTATGCCAAACGTCTTAAAAATGCATTGATCGTCGAGATCTGGGAATGTCTTCAAAAGTTTTTGACGTGGGACTACGTCTTAGTTTACTATACTGGGATGCATTCTGTAAAAATTGAAATGAAACTGACAAATGTTGCGTCAGATTTCAAACGTCAATAACAGCATAACCACATGATGGATAACAATAACCAATATGTTGTTGGATAGATAAAATGTATAACAATTTTGTAATATGCTAGTTATCACTCTAATTTCATTGTTAAGCGGTAAAATTGATAAAAAGTTTCAATGACAAATTTACGCGAATAATGAACCAATTACATGCGATTACATACGACGTGAATGGACACCATCCGTTCCCTGTGATATTCTCTGTATCAATATCTAAATAAAAATTGACAGAGTCTCCCCGTCCCAATAGGTCAGTTTATTTTTGCTTCCATGAGCTTAGACTAATATGATGTCTCGAAGGTAAAAGGTTTCCTAAAAGCTTGAAACAATCCCGATTCTTGAACATTTTCTATACCTGCTTTCAGAAGCAAATAAAAACTGATGTCTTGAAAGAAAAAATGCCGGTAAAAGCAACAGTACCAGTGGAGAGTTTCAGCGGTACACTTCTATTCGTACTGCAGCGCTATTATTCGTACTGCAGCGGTACTATTCGTATTGCAGTGGTTCACTTTTGTTCGTACATTTCTATTCGTGTGCAATCGAGGAAAAACTGCAATGCTGCTGTTGATGGTGATTGAAAGTTTATCTCATAAACATGATTACCATAAATTACTCAACAAGAATTGTAAGACTTTGCAACGGATCTTCATTTAATTTTATCGTTGATATTCACTAAATAATCGTGACCGGATAGTATCGAAAGAGTAAATTCCCAAATATACACATTTATAGAAGAGTAAGAGCTTACGAATGCTTGTGAATTTTTGGATTATGTACTAAGATTCATTCAGGATCTCTTTTTACATTCCAAAATTGTTAGATGATATATTATTATTCTAAGATTTACCATAATAAACGTATATTAGCTGTCTTCGTAATACAACAAATTTAGTTGTAGGCAAATGAAAAACATTGTCAAGCAAAAAACAAAAATGGAATTGTTGATTGCTACGATTTTTTGCTGGAACTTGTTAATAATTGTGTTTAACATATCTTCTTAGGGGCTTTCATGTTATTTTGAAAATAAGATCCATCTTATAGATTTGATTAAATCAGAGTTAAACTGCCCATAATCGCATAAGAGTCACACTGCCAAAAATGTTCAATTGAGTAAAACGCAGTAGACGCAGGAAAATTTTTTTTTCTTCCTATTGATTCAAACAAAAAACAAAATTTTAAAACATGCATTCATCCGATGTAACTATATGACAGAATACGTTTATTTGCAATGATGTTATTGATGTTCCAATTAGTACACTTCAACTGGTCTTTTAATGGAAGTTACTATGATTTTCTACTAATTATTTTCAGCTCTGAGCCTGTTTGTGTTTATTTGTAACATGGGACTGACCAAAATTAATATTTTTTTCATCATTTTACTAATAAATATAACGTTTTCTTGGCATTTTTCGAGAGCTCACGTAATGTAAAGAAGTTTCTGAGGTTTATCTCGAAAGTGATGAAAATTCACATGGGACTGTTATGCATTTATGGGCAGTAAATAAGACAAAACCATTCATTATGATAACGTAAGTATTATGGGATTTGGTTATAGAAGATATAGAGTTAATTCTGACTTTGACGCATTACGAGAAATTCTTGGATCTTCTTCAACAAGCACGATACGCTTGTGCCTTGTCAAATACATGTTGTTTGTACAAAAAAATACTACAGGCATAATAACGCCATATATAAACGATATTCTTTCGAGTGTTGTTGAATATATTTCAAAAAGTGATTTCCAGGGGAGGCTGAAAATAAAAATACGTACAGTCGCTGAGCAAACACGTTGATTCTGTCTGCAGACTCTGTATATTTTGTAACAAAAAATCCCCTAATTACAGTGTTTAGTCCCACGTCACCATTTCATACAACCCTAGGGCTGTATACCTTGTAGTATTGTTAAAAAATCGACTTTTTTAAAGTCAGAAGTTTTTCGAGTTGGAAGCCTTTCCCAGAAAGGTATTTTAGAATTTTTTTTGAGAAAAAAAAGTTCAACAATTTCATATTGACAATTTCTGTGCAATTTGTTATCGGTCAAAATCTTTGGTCGCTTTGAGGCTCCACAGCCTAAAGTCCGATGGAGCTGAAATTTTGCATGAGGACTTTTGTCGAGAAGACGAATCTTTTGAACAACCCTGCTACCAACCAAAATTCGAAGGTAAATTTTTTCCCATCCATTCCATTGGTACCCTAATAAACAGTAATGAAGAAACCTAATATTAGAAAAAATAAGATCCAGTGCTCTGGGGAAGGGTTTAACCTGGAGAGATTGCTGCACAAATTTTGTCCCAGGCTGTCTTAGATTAGATGACCGGATTTAGCTTCATCATCACTTAGGTTGTGGACGTCATCTAAAATGGTCACCTACCTTTTGAACTTGCCACTTCGAAACGCAAATCAAACGCTATCGTAACTAAACAAACAATCGTAGATATTCATCGTCGATTGTGTTGACTCGTGCTGCAGACGCCGGTTGTTGTCCGAGCGCGAGAGTCCAGCTGACCGGCGTTGTTGATTTCTATCGATAGCAAACGCAGTTACCTTTCGTTATCGTCTGTGGCCACTCGGTGCCGCTTGTCGCTACATAAAAAATCTACCACGATTATATAATACAAGAAAAAAAAGAGTCTCGCGTGCCGCAAGGTCAGGTACTGTTTTATCATGTTCTTGTACTCATCTCAGTTGCAATGTGTTTTAATATCTGATCAAATCCTGCGAATATTTTTTGAAATAATACAAAGCCCCTCTCACTCGAAGGCTGCTTGTATTTTTCAAAAGTTTAAAGTCCACTGATATGCATTTACATGCAATAATCATTATGAAGGTATAAATCAAACTATTTTCAAGGTTTTCAAGAAATCCTAAATCTATGGAAAATTTTGAATTGGACAAATGTTTGGCAGTGAAACCCAAAAAGTGTGGCATGTCTTAGAACTAAAATTGATAGCGATTTGACACAATTATGTAACACTGTCTAGAAAGTAGCGTCTAGCGTCTGGAGGCATACATTGTTGTTATCGGTCGGAGCTTCAGGAAACATGTGCATCAGCTGTTGCTTTCCTCTGCAAGAACCTGTCATAATCAATCACAATCACATACGCGGAGAGCAGTCAATTCAATTGAAAAAAGTGGTTAATGAAGACACTGGGTTATACCATGGCATATGCGAATAGAGCAATTCCACACTACCTCGCGCACCGATTTGAATCGATCATTCCGACTTAGCTGCAATTTTGCATAGTATTAAGGTTTCAATAGAGCCTTCAAAGCTAGTAGCATACAAAAAAATAATGTTTTGGAACTACATTCCGCAAGCAACTTGACTGTTTATAATACAGTTTTCGCGGCCAACTGTTGATGTATAGAAAAACTGCGGGGCTGACACTCACAGTACCCCCGAGCCAGGATTCGAACATACGACCAGTGTCTTGTTAGACCAGCGTCGTACCTCGAGACCAACTGGAAGGCTAAGTATACTAAATTGTGATAAAATAACTTATATAATTTATTAAAAGTTTCAAATGTTCCGCTTTTCTCGTACCTATGTCTGCATACAGGTCAAAAGATACTGTAAAAAAATTCACGACCACAAATGGTCGGCGTGCGACCAGACCAAACTAAGCGCAAAAATCATTATTTCGAGTAATCGGTGATCAAAGTTTTACCACTCCGTTTGTTTCCTGCAAGCTACTGCAGGGAAATTTTGTTGTAATACTCTTATAAACTGTTCCAATGTTTTCTGTTTTCTATGAAAGATAGATTATCAATTTTAACATTCACTACTGGTAAAAATCCAATTTTTTGAAAAATGGCGCTTGGTTCGGTCTGGTCGCACGCCGACCAAATATATCATTGATTGCACATGACAATGGAGACAATTAATATCCTAATCTATCCTGCGGCTCTTTTCCTTTACGTAAAAACATGAAACGAATTGCGTACATCCAATAGGCGAAAAAGTGAACTGCTGCCGGCGGTAAAGTCATCATTGATTGGCACGAAAACCGTTCCGTAACCCAATTTCACTGTAGTCACTACTGTTGGTCCCCTCCCTGTCATCTGTCGCCTATGACAAATGAAGTTTTAGTTCGGGTCAAATAATAGAATTGTGCCACACAACTGCAGGAGGCAGCAAGTGCCGATGTCTTTCTCAATCATGAAATGCGGACAATTGGTGGATGTCAGTCAGATGAGTTGACTGAAGGGTGACAGGACAGGGCGAACGAATAATACCATCTTTCAGAGCTTGTAATGATCCATAAAGAAGTTCATTTTTATTGATCGGTTTACCGCTCGGTTCGGCAGTTCTCTCGTAGTGTGTAGAGGCGCTTCGGTGGGCATGTTGCCTTTCCTCTTCCAGTCCGACACGGTGCGCGCCTAGAATGTTCTGCACGACAAATCCCACTACTATCTCTACGTTGCAGCTAAAGTGGTGCATTTATTCATATTGTGGCCCGGTTTGTGTCTTCAAATACGTGCCAGAACGTTGTACGTTGCTCGTACATGACTAGAAAAAGATTTCATTTATGATTGTCAGTCAGTGGAGGAGAACCGACCGAGCCAACAACGGTTTTAGCTGGTATGGTAAGGGAAATGACGGGGTAGAGTGATGAAAAATAGGTTTATGAAGGTGTGATATATTTTATATGCACATGCGGTGAGCCCGCTCGTAGTGTGTTTCTTGTGAGTTAATAATCATGATTGAATTCAAGATTCTCATAAGTTGTCATTTATGTAAATTTTATTTAATATCAAAGCATAAAAAATGGTAAGTCTTATTTAATGCAGAACGGGAAGTGTGAAAGTCTAAGAACGAACAAACGTAGCATGGCTTAAAAAAGTTTCAACGTGATACTGTCATGAAAATGAGAAAATAGGTAGGTATAGTACACTGCAACGCACAGCATGCGCTGCACCGATATGCACTAGAGATGGTCGGGTACGGGTATTTTTACCCGAAACCCGTACCCGACGGGTTCGGGTCGGGTTTCGGGTAGCGTAAAAAAATATTTTACGGGTTCGGGTCGGGTACGGGTAATTTAAAAACCAAGGCTTCGGGTTCGGGTCGGGTACGGGCTTGAAAAATTCTCAATTGGTCGGGTACGGGTCGGGTACGGGTAATTTGATTTTCGTGCATTATGAGAAATTAATTTTTAACATTTCAAACCTAGGTGTTTTCTTAGTGTCGATAATCGGAAAGATCGAACAAGAAATTGCCCATTCTCACTCAACGAGAGATCGGCCAATACCTATTCTGACAGTTGTCGGCAGTGTTTGCACCAAGGGAATGACATCATGCTATCTCTTTCTAATGTGAAAGTCAATAGTTCTTCCTGCAACCATTTTGAGTAAATGGAATTTTTGCCAGGCTTTTTTCATATTTGCGAGGAAAACCGCGGAGCATTGCACAGTAAGGCAACTAAATACAAGGGCTGGTTAAGTAAAAAAAGTGTGGATAAATGCGACAAAATATGGTATTTACTTAATTTTGGGGTGCTGAACACCAATCTCCATTCCATTTTTTATTTGGGGCCGTCCATAAAGCAGGTGACCTAATTATTAATGATTTTGGCACTTTTCCCCTTAGCCACAGGGCGTTCTCCTCACAGAAACAAGTTACGTAGCTTTTGCACAACACCAAATCAACCAAATTTTGCGAAAAAAAATTTTTTTTTTTAAATTAAAACAAAATAGATAATACATACAAACTAACTACGAATCAACTTTTTCTTTGACACCGAAAAAATCCAAGCTATCATTGAAGCTGTTTCAAAGTAATGAATTTTTTTTAAACACATGCCAAAAAACGTCAGTATTCCAAACTTCGAAAAGTTATAAAAAAACAGATCTCATGATATTGCACCCACATTTTGGATTTAGGCACTAGAATATTATAAAAGGAAAAATATTATGAAACAGCTGACGTAAAAAAAATTCAGGCGGATGGCCATCGATTCTCTTCTGTGTTTGGTACGAAGCAAATATGTATATGAGATTTGACAGCGATAGCATAGTCTTTGTTTGCACTGTGACCAGGAATGTACAGAAATATCTGTGTTATACCGATTTTTAGATTGAATCGATGACACCGAATCTGTGCTAAAAAATTACAGGTTTTTGGCAAATGCAAATTAATTATTAAATTTTTCTCAAGTTATAAACAATATTAACTTTGACTATATTATAATATTAAGATTTCAGGTTGCTGCGATGTTCACATAAAACCAGACATGCACTTTTCATAGTGGACCTCTTCCTTATAGTGGACCATCCGCCTGGAACTCTGGGTTCATTAACATGCGTTCACATTCACACTCGGTTTTTGTCTAACTCCGGCCATCATCTCGAGAAACCACATATGACAATTAGTGCATATAACGTGCGAGGTACCCAGGTATTTTGAAAAAAAAAAATCCAGGACGGGTCGGGTTCAAGCAATTTCGGCGTTGTTTTCTTTCGGGTACGGGTCGGGTACGGGTATTTTAAACAAACCAGACTACGGGTTCGAGTCGGGTACGGGTTTGAAAATTTTCGATTAGTCGGGTACGGGTCGGGTACGGGTAACAAATTCCCCATACCCGACCATCTCTAATATGCACCGCACAGTGAACGCACATCGTCTAGTGTGCGTGGAGTTTTAGATGGACCACTTACGTCAGTGCACTACCCTGACGAAAATCTAGCTATTCTCTTGATATAGGGTAAATTAACTTTAAGTGGGCCACTTCCTTTAGTGGACCACCCGTCAGATAAACTCAATTCATGCGAAAATTCGAGGGATTTCCAAAAAACTTTTATCGGGAAACATTTTATCCAGCTAGTCTGCATCAGAATCACAAGAAACATTTAGAAATTCCAAATTTTTTGAAGAGAATAAACAGTTTTTGATGTGGAATTAAGAAGTACTACGTTTTATGAAAATACGGATGTATTCACTTTTTTGTGTATCAGTCACAATAACAACAGGATTTACTAACACTCAGTCGATTGTATTACTGAAAACGCAATAGAAGAAGGGTCATAAAATCAATGTAAATAGATAGCACATCTTTTAAGTGGTCCATAATAGAACAATATACCCCAAAGTGGTATAATTAAAATCATGAAAACATAGGGTAAAACTACCCTGGATGGACTACGTCCTGTAGTAAACCACCAGTCAGAATAACTCAATTTATGCGGAAACATGTGGGATTCGAGAAAACTTTCATTGGGGAAACATCTCATCTAGCTAATCTGCATCCGAATCACGAGAAACCTTAGTAAATTTCAATCTATATTAAGAGAATAAACAGTTGTTTGTTAAAGTGGTCCAATTTAGGAAGTGGTCCATACAAGGTAGTTCTACCCACTCTCAATTAGGGCAGAACGGTCTTGGATAAGGCCACCTCTTTTAGTAGACCACCCGTCAGATTAACTCAATATAGGATAAAATTATCTTGGATGGAACAGCGCACAATGGCGCCAAAATTATTTTTTTTGGTGACAAAATTGTTGGCCTACTTTATGAGGTAACTTTGGAGGTGTTTTTTAACAAAAACCGTTTTATGTATCAATCTTTCTATGAAAAAAAGTTAAAATGTAGATCAAAAGCTACCAAATTTCGTACTCAAAACATCCTAAATATGAAATTCGTTTTCGGTAATTTCCGCCCCTCTCTATATGGGGACTGCCTCATATGTAGCGGTAAGTTCGAGTCAATTTGTATAATAATTCGAGGAATTTCCAGAAAACTTCCATTTGGAAAAATCCTATGGAAAATTCCAATTTATATCAAGACAATGAACAATTTTTCGCCAGGTTGGTCCAGTGAAGAATGTGATCCATCCAAAGTAGTTCTAGCCTGTGCGAAAACTCCCATCGGGAAACATCTTATTTATCTAATCTGCATCAGAACCACGACACATTTGTAAATTCCAATTTAGGGTTGAACAACTTTGGATGGACCACTCCTTTCAGTGGACCACCCTGACGAAATAATTTTAATTCTCTTGATATAAATTGGAGTTAACAAATGTTTTGCATGATTCTGATGCAGATGAGCTGGATGAAATGTTTTCCGATGGAAGATTCCTGAGAATCCCCCGAGATTTCGCAAAAGTTGACGTGAGTAATCTGACCGGTGGTACACTAAAAGTAGTGCTCTATCCAAGGTCGTTTAATTCCATATCAAAAAAAGTTTTTCGTCAGGGTGGTTTACTAAGGGAAGCGATACATTCAAGATAGTTCTACCCTATCTCAAGGGAAATTTGAGTTATTCCATTCAAGATAGTTTTACCATATATCAAGAGAAAATTGAGTCTATTCCCTATAACATCTCCGAAGACATTTGACATAATATTGAAAACAAAATAGCACGTTTTTTGTCTAATTTTGTAGAATTTTACTCAATTTCTCACAGAGAAAAAGCTCCAAGGAGTTCCGGGCTGAATTTTTGTCTACTTACACCTAGTTTAATATTCCTTCAGCCCTAAGGGTTTCAGGCTGCACTTTTGTGAGCTAATTGAGATATGACATTTAAAAAAAATAATCAAAATTTTCATTTCTTTTAAACATCTCGAAAACCACTGGCCATAGCCATCCTATCTCTGCGACAAAGTTCAAAGTTTAAAAAATTTATAATTACAATCGCATAAAGTTTGTTAGTACAGTTAGAAAAATAAAAATAAAATAGAAAAATAAAAGTTGTTGAATTTTGTCCAAAAATATCAATATCTCATATACTGTGGCTTCTTAAATAGTTGTGACTTTGGAAGAGTTTCATATTATTGGCTAATAAACATATTTGTAGAAGAAATCATCCTTTTGAATTAAAAAAATACAGTACTAGTTTAGTACACATTTAGTACAAATATTTTCATACAAAAATATTCCTTGATTATTCTCATGAACGTTTCCGAAAGAACTATCTCTGGACCACGGCGCATTGTGGGCTTTGTAGTTTTTGACCAATTTAAGAGACCAGTTCAAAGACTTATAACAGAACCTCTTCCTACCATGAGTCACCGGTTTAATTACTTTATCGCCGTGATTTTTTCACATTATTAGTTAGATTATTTTGTTCGTAACCCAACGTATTTTGTCTCAGTCAAGTAAACTTTCGTTTAAAATAAACGTCAAAATCATTGTAAGGAAAATAACCTATAGTGGATCCCTTTCCTATAGTAGATCACCCGCCATGAGTTGATATCTTTTCACAGTGTTAGGTTAAGTAGGGTAAGTTAAAATATAGTGGACCCGTATCCTATAGTGGACCACTCCTCAGATTAACCCTTAAATGCGCAATGTTGTTTTAAAACAACATTACTAAAAACGATTTAAAATATACATATTTTAGTATTTTTTAGAAATATAATTCATTAGAACAGCTCTCTAGACTCTAATGAAGAAAACTTAACAGCTGGATGTACTGTATTTAAATGTTTTGTTTTTATTTTTGCTGTCAAAATCTCGGAAACGAAAAAAAACATGGCGAGATTCCCGACTGGTGCTGACTGTCTTTGAAAATAAATTTTAAAATAAGGTTACTAGTTAGTGAAAACGTCATGATAATTCATTATCAGTAATTATACTAAAAAAAGGTCTATTTTAAAGTTACTGTTAACAAAAGTAATTGTTTCGACTTTATTCAGCTATAAAGTCACAGTGTTGTTTAAAAACAACATGGCAATATTTGCACATTAATAAGTAAATCTTTCAATTTTTTTATGCATATTGATTAGTTTTAGAGCAGTAAACCTGTTAAACAAAGATTTTATGTTTTTAGATGTTTTTTTAACGTCGTGCGCATTTAAAGGTTAACTCAATTTCTCTTAACAAAAATTGGAATTTATAAATGTTTCTCGTGATTCTGATGCAGATTGGCTGGATAAGATGTTTCCCGATAGAAGTTTTCTCACGAGTTTTCGCATAAGCTAAATTAATCTGACAGGTGATCCACTATAAAAAGTGGTCCACCCTACTTCATCGCCGTATTTTTCTACATTATTAGTTTTATTCATTTTTGTTCGTAACGCAACAAATTTCCACTCAGTCTGTTAAACTTCCATCCAAAATGGACGTTAAAATCCTTGTACCTACCTAACCTAGTGCAGTAAGAAGATATGAGCAATTTTCGCTAGAACTAGGCTTCTAGGTGCACAAGGTCTTTCGAATTCGATATCAATGCATATAATTGTAAAATAGTGAAATTGTGAAATAGTTTCTAGAGAAGTGGAAATTAAAGCAATTCTTGATATTTTATTTGAGCTATATCTCTGAAATTCTTGCATGTTGTATCTTTTCTTCTCAGCTTTCCAATGCTGGCTTCAGATCAAAAATCGAAAGGTGCGAACACGGCCAAAATTGCATTTTTCTGATAGAATTCAAATATGGCGGCCAAAATTTTGATTATCCCAAACTATGTTAATTCATATCAAATTCTAAAGACCTTGTGCACCTAGTGGCCAGGTTTAGCGAGAATTGCTCATATCCACTCAAAGCTCGCACACACACATATCAACAACATAGCCACACAATAGAATATGTAGGTACTCCGCGCATGTTCAACGGACACAGAGAACGTTCAGTGTGCGGTGTGAGGCGAGCAGATTGGCTCGATGCGCATTTTTTAACGCAACACACTTAATTTCATGAATGTATCTTGTAGGATTTTTGCAGCTTTTTAGTGCAAAATTAGTGGTAGCCAACTTGTTTAAAAACGTGTTTTACTGTTGAAATTCAAAATGGCGGCAAATTCAAGATTTCGGCAATAATTGTAAACACTTTGTTTAAAAGCCCTAGATGCTCCCTGAATAAAGGCGTGCTGTTTGAAGGAGGTTTAGAAGTTTTGTGATATGGCTCGATAGAAATATTAAATTCCCCCGTTTTAACCAACTTGTTGACCTAATGGCGAACGAAGGGTCCATCAATTAGAATTAGAAAGCTGGAAGTACGAAGTCAGTAGAACAAATAGTTTGAGGCATACAAATTTAGTACTCATTTGGTGCTTATTAAATGCCTTAATGGAGAATAAGTGACGAGCCCTGATGAGGATCAACCGGATCGAAACGTTGGCGATGATCCCATAGAGATCTGCTAAGCCGAAACAAAATCAAAATTAATGTCACAGTCGAATCCCCGTATTAATGCAACATCATTTCTTTGAAAAATGCTTTGTTCTGCTAGCTTAAGAAAACAGTCACCAGAACAATATACGAAAATAGTATTTTTAGCTAACGAACAGTTCTATAACGGTTAAAATAATTTAATGCTCATTAAATACATGATAATTTTAGTGTTTTTTTTTCATTTTTTGATAGCATAATTAAACATACGCAGCTCCGATTTTTTAAATATTGCACTTCGAAACCATATGAAACCTTTCTATACAATTGAATGCTAAATAAAAGCAATTAAATGCTTTTTTTCCTGTATGGACTTCCTCATTGCGACCAGAATCGTAGATCGTAGAATCGTAGATCTATTGTGAGATATGCCCGGGTGTCTGCTGTATCCCGCACTTCTATTATTAGCAATACCAATATTGAGAAGTGGCATGCTTATTATTATTGTTTATCAGTGCTTGTGTTTAATGTGATACTCTTCCTTTTACACGCTTACTGTTGATGCTCGTTCCTCTTGCCAAATGTCACCAATTATAATTCCCTGGAGAAGTTTCGTCATGCGTCCTTCTGGCATTAATAAGAGGGACTTATGTTTTTGTTAAGAGGAAGTCATGCAAAGGTGTTATAGTCCAGTTTTGACATAGGATGGCCTGATTCTACTAATATTCAAACCCACTATCATTTGCTTGACAAAGCGGACTCAGTAATCTGTAATCTCTGTAATCTCATACGCATGTATTTTTGAAAATTAGGTGCATTTTGCATAAAATATATTTGTTACAAAAATATTGTTTGATAACTTAAGAAAAAATTAGCGGAACATTAGTCAAAAATAGCATTTTTGACTACTGTAGAATAGTAAAAACAACTTAATGCTCAATTAATGCTCTCGGAAAAACCTGGCTTTCATGATAATGACCAGTAGCAAGCAGACTTGCCGCAGCGCAGCAGGCGACAATTTTATATTTGCATGGTTTTCAACACACGCTCATTTTATTGCAGCATTCCGTAGGGGAGCAAAATTACTCTCGCTTTTCTTTTTTGTGTTCATTTTTCTGACCGCCAATAAAAGCAATGATTGAAAATGCTTTAATTTCTTCGCCATTTCCTTGTCTTTATTTTTATACTGTGTTTATGATGTGACACACCAATTGCAATCTTTTAATTTATTTATCAAACGATTTTCCTAGTTGTTTAGTTGCTTCAAACTAGCAGTTTAATTTGTATCACATATACTAAACGACTAAATAACAACAGCAAACAAATTTCTCACATAATTCAAACTAGCGTGATGGTTAGAATGCGATCGCATTTAGTGTAAAACAATTTTAGTGTCATTTTTCAATCACTTGAACTTTTTGAAACATTTGTGTACAAATATAGTACTAGTCATCAGTTTTTAAGTGTTCATTTAGACTGTTTGTCCGATAAATGTAAACAAATAAATAAATTAACAGTTAAATAAATGTAAAACTGCATATTTCCTAATTTGCAAGGTAAGAAAATTCAGCATTGCTTCAAGAACGTGTTTGTGACCTTCAGCATTGCTTCTAGAACGTGTTTGTGGCCAATTTTAATTTGTACCTCACAGGAGGAACAGACAATTCACTATGAGCTAGTGCATTTCGTAATAGCTTTAGCTCCGGACCCAGCGTACTCGGCTAGCTCTCCTGGTAGCAGCCGAGTACGGAAGTCTGAACTTGGCTGCTTAACCACTTGTCCGTAGGCGGCTTATGTCCTTGATACCATCTTCACGATTTGCTAGCTGGCGGTTGAACAGTTGACGAAAAACTAATGTACTTTTTGCGCAACGTTAGTCTTTATATCTAAAAACAATGCGCAGTGTAGTCCAAACTTTTTCTACATGAGAAATGATGCGTATCGCGCCGCATCGCCTTCTGTATAACATCGGCATAAGGCTGCTAACGTCACGGCCAATACCCGTTAATTATACAGGCTGGTACAGGAGTACCTATCGATCTGGCGGCTGAAATGTCCCTCGCTGCGGAAGTGTTGGAATTGGCGGGGAACGCTGCTAGCGATAATAGAACGAGAATCATCCTGCAAATGGCAATTCGCAATGATGAGAAACTGAACGAGCTTCTATCCGGGGTCATTGCCCAAGGAGATGATCTTCCGAATATCCAAGCTATTCTGTCTTAGAAGAAAACAGGAAACAGGTATAATTCGATTGATTCCTCTCTAGATAATTAACGGAACCGTCCTTTTAGGGACGATCACTTGCTTTCAATTGAAGCAGTTAATGATTTTTCACATCTCAATACTATAAAATACACTATAAATAGCAAAAATCAACGCAATTCTTGAATTAGCCATACTTCAAAAGTCAATTAATAGCATCATAAATACCTACCTAAAAGACACAATAATAAATATGCAGCCTGTGATGATATTTTGAATGCATACTCTACGTCAGTTATGAGATCGTGTTTTGGATACAACCTCCTACTATTTTTAAACTAGCAGAGCAGGGCAATTTTCAAAGAAATAATAGAACATTAATTTCGTCGTTATAACTTTTAATAAGCATCGAATGAGCACTAAATTTTCATGATATAAACTATTTGATCTATGACTTTGTACTTCCAGCTTTAATGACATGTTTTTCTACGGCGTTTAATCAAACTAACAAAAAACTGTTTTTTGAAGACCTCGTATCATTAGAGGCCTGGTTTCAGCGAAAATAGCCCAAGGATGGTACTACTTATTTTCTTCGAGAAAAATGAAAATTAAAAAATTAAAAATGAGATTAAAATGAAAAGTTATAGGGGAACTGCTCCATTATTCATCTCAGCCCGTATATTCATCTCATTCAACATGTAAACATAATTGAACAGGAAAGGAAAACAATTCAACAGGAAAAACGCATATTTTTTTTTAAACCAATCTGCTAATCCATGGAATGGATTCTTCTTAGCTCACTTTAAATTCCTCATAAAGTATAATCCTCAAAAACTCAATTAAAAGCACTAAATTTGATATTATAGTCGGGCATCTGCACTCGAAAACTCATTTAATTCAATCACCTACCTCAGAAAACAAAATCCGCGCATTGTTCTATATGGCTACAACGAGGCTCGTTCAGCAGCCAACCAAAGTTTTTTTCATCACTAGCGGATCACTTTTCATTTTAATCACTAAACAAAATCACTCACTACACTAAGAATACTTTAGTCTTTGAAATGTTCACCTCAAATTTCCTAAAACAAGCTTGAATTAGCAGAAATATATGAGATGAATTTCCACAATTCCTAAATTTCAACTGTATGTATTTCCATCTGTTTTCACTGCGTTGAAGAAAATCAAAAGTTGCCAAATCAGTTTCTGTTGATAAGAAAAATATCATACTGAAAATGTATAATTATTCCGACATAATTGACATAAATCTACAGCACTGTAGTGGTTACCTAGGTTACCAGTTTTGCACGTAAACAACTGCAGCGGATATCTAGGTAACTACTACGACGGGCTGCGGCTACGTTCATTCATTTTAATGTGATTGATTTATGATTAACAGTGTGATGAATATGGGGGCATCGTGAGATGAATAATTGAGCAGTGATTCAAGTTTTGAGATGGATATGGAAGCGTTGTGAAAAATGGTTTGTTTTACAAAATTCAGGATAAACCTAGCTAATTTTACTAAATATACAATGCCAAACGATTTCATAAGAGTACGTAAGCATATTTACCTTATTTGTTCAATGATTTCGTGAAAATTTGGTGTTTAATCCGTGCATTCTTCGTGAATATCGGCCTAATGAGATGCATAATGGAGCAGTTCCCCTACATTTTTGAACGAGAAACATTCCAGGAAACCAAATGATGTTAAATTTTTTTTTGTTATTAACCTACCTACAAAAATTAGATTTATATTAAGAGTAAGGCGATCAATAATGAAATCACAAAAAAAAACGTTTCACGTAATTCATGCCTACAGCGTCGGTGCTTCTAGCACAGAGGAAAGTTGAGATACATTTTGCGCATTCTAGCGTACAGAAAAGCATGATAGTGAAAGTTTTTTTTTTTTGGTTTCAGACCCAGGCAATACGTCATAAATTCGAAACAATTAGTGAGCTTACAGAATCTGTTTCATACTTGTATACCCCAAACAACCGGTAGTAATTATTCACACTGTACGACAAAAAATTCAGCGAAAAAATACTTCAAATGCAAATTTCGATTGAACAGTTTGTGAATAATGGCCACCTATACCTCGAGGATATATAATAATGACGTATAATTTTTTTCATAGTTCAATTTGATGAATTCCTTTCGGTAATAGGAACTTTGATCATTACAATGCCTCATTGAACAGAAATTATGCATGGAGGGTTTTGCGATCAAACAATCATCCTGCATTCGAAATTTGTTTTTTTTTTTCATACGCAAGGCTAAAATGCAAATCATTCACAGCTCGCAGCGGTGTTCGGTGAACATATTTAACTAAATCGTGCTTCCCTTACCAGTGTACAAATCAGTTGGCAGCAAAACCGGATAATCCAATAATACGGGCAAACATTGGGCTTTACATTGACAAGCTTTCGGCCGAAGTATCGCGTGCCAGCTAGTCCAATGCGTGGTATCATCGTGGATTTTAAATGAAATTTATAGGCTATCAAACATGCACCGACCATGATTTGCACTGATACTCAAAATAAATAAGCTCAAATTATGTACTTGGTATACAATCGTAGGATTAAATACTACTGATCGGAAATTGTGCGACCATTGCTTTGGGAAGTTTGATTCCGCCCGTACAAAAAAAAAACACCATAAATTATAGATTTGTTTGCTTCAATATCTGAAATTTGAATGAATTCTGCTTTGAATCTAGCGGTGTTTTGACCAATTGGTAATTCGGTTCCTTGATGGCAATTTTGGTCACGGGTTACTTTTTAAACACGTTCATTATTTGCATTGGCCAACGTTTCCAACATCTTTCGTCAAGTGGTGGGGGATAAATTTTGTCAAAATTATATACTGGACTACAAAAATGTCTTCCAACACACATCACACACGATTAATTGTTTTTGCCCTGATGACGAGGTAATATATCTTCGAAACATTGGCCTAGACAAAAAAATAAACGTGTTTGAAAGCAACCCGTGACCAGAATTGCTAATACTGCTTTGGCCATGTTCCTTCAGCACCAATTGCTTCAATCAAATCACGCCACTACCTGAGTGAATTACGGGGGGAAAGAGAGCAATCATTTTATTGTTTTCCCAACAGCCAGTATTGATATGTCCAAAAAAATACCACAGCTTTGCGCTTTTGCGAATTCGATTCGTGCATTTCCGCGGTGGTATGCATTGTAAAGCCCTCGGCCGTATGTGAGTCTGAGATAAAAGTTCGCATGTACTGTCCGTTCACAATTTTCTACTCACAGCGGCGACGTACAGGACGGGGTGTAATCAGTCGCGATAATAATCAGAATCCACAGAGGCACACGGTGTGATAGCGGTGACAAAATTTAGGATGGAATAAATCCACTATAACATAGTTGTCGTTCAATTATAGTGATACGAGTATCATAATATCATCAGAGTTTACGTACTTTATTAAAACGAAATACTGATAGTTGAAATTATTGATGAAATCAAATAAAAACAGAAGAGCGGGGGCCTAGTGTGGTTGGTAACGTCTCCGCCAACCACGCTCGACGCCTGGGTTCGAATCCCACCGCCGACATAGGTGTCGATGGTTGTGAGGTGGCGTGATCCACTCACAACCAACCAAACTGGTCTAGATTCAATCCTAGCCGACACCGGGAGATTTTCTGAGGCGAAAAATCTCTGGGATCACGCCTTCCATCGCATGAGGAAGTAAAGCCGTTGGCGCCGGTCCGTTAATAAACGGGTCGTGAGTTAGGGTCCTGGGTGTGGAGTCGCCTCCCTGGGCGTCGGTGATTGGCCACAACAGTGACGGAACAAGACCGACGGAAAATAAGCGAGAATAAAAAATAAATAAAAACAGAAAATGAGGATGAAAAATTTATTTTCAAACATTATATGTATCGTGCCGTGTCAAATAAACATTTTGTTAAAAAAAACATAAAACATTAGCCGCCCCCATTATACGTGGACTAATGGAGTTGCAAGGTTATTTGTTTGTATTACCAAGCTTTAAAATTTTCAAACTTAGAAATTTCAACGTTGTTTCTTCCTAAAAATCAATCTTATTTTTGTCGAGTGTTATCATGAAATAGAACTCTACTGATAACATTTGCTTCACACCAGGTTTCAACCGATGCTTTCATTATCGAAGAATATTCTAGGAACGATTGAGCGCTATGAAGCTGTTTTCGTTTAATCAACCTGACATTTTCACTGTTTTTCCAACAAATATGCGCATGCAATTTGCATGATATCTACGAAGAGACGTATAACGCTCTGAAGGCGGTAACCGATTGCGTTTGAGAATAAGTGCTCTCAAACAGAATAGGTACCAATTGTACTCGATTCATTTCTTTGTAAATGTAACGGAACGCAACATATGATTTCAAGCGTTATGAAGTAAATTAAGTTTTCTTGGCGATGGATCCTTTTAATCGAGTGAATGGAATTGAACAATTAGTGATATTATTCTTTAGCCTCTCTCTGGTGGACCTTGGCGGTATCCAGAAATTTTGATATTTGCATCATCCGTATTTCTCTGACAACTTAACTGCTACGATTTTGATACTAAAAATCACACCAATCACGCAAAAGTAAAAAGAATCAAATTAGTAAAGTCACATTTGAAAAAACAATTTTGATGATCCGTTAGCAAAGTGAAGGGCATGCCAAATGTAAACAGGATAATCTATCATCCAAACACAAGCACTTCCCATATCGATTGTAATTCTGATTCCGCAAGCTCGATAATGAGCCATTTCGACCCACTGTGAACTAATTAAACTTATCAGTTGAATGGTATCTAATGTCGGTTCACGGAGAGTAAACGCCATTTACCTGCATGTCCATCGTCAAGCTTTTTACGGTTTTACGGTGTGTTTATACCGCCCGACTGCGTTAGCAGTGTATATTTTCCGTGGGCCTTTGGTCAAAAAGGTACGTAAACTCTAAACAATCTGACGCACGACCGCACAATTTCGTTTGGAGTCTGTTATCAGACAAAATAACGGCGGAATCGAGAAACCTTTGCGTAGGTGCTCTCACCCGTATGTCGTTATGAAGTAGTTCTCTAGGGGCAGATGTTCTCAGCATTGCAATATACTCAAGAGCTAGCTGGCTACCGTTTGTAATTGGGGCACTTGGGCACACGTTGTTGGTCATTCGCAGTAGATCGTTATCAGCACTGTTTTATAGACTTTTATCGCTTTCAATCGTGGTTATTTTATTGAGATTCGTAGAGGTAAATAACTTTTGCGACGCAAGCAAGCGTACTATTCGCGAACAAGCCAATTAAAAGCAGTCAGCACTTGAGAGGAAATCAAACAGCTATGAGTAAAATTGTTTGTGTTTGATGCAAAGTAATCATTCTATGTTCCTAACTTCACGGTTGGTAAATGTCAGCTTCGACAATTAATTAATTGATTGCAAATGATTCTGCTTTTGTTAAATAAAAAGCAAATCCAACAGCAAAGCCTTGGTGCTACATTCCGATTCGGAACTCGACCTTCTGTTTTTTATACACAGACTTCGCAGCCAACTGTTAAGTGTACAGGACAATTGCAGGGCTATCGCTACGATCCTACTGACACTAAGGCCATACTGGCGCTTTCTGCGTTGCGGAGACGGTTCGCCTTGCCGTGGGTTAATGTACAGCGCTAAAAGCAGCTAATGCATGACGAATCGAATATTGGATACGTTCAATCTCGAAAGACAAATCGCTTAGAATCCCGTTTTTGGATGGTATTTGGTCATTTTCGGTTCATAAAAATGACATGTGGAATCATCTGGTCTCTGGACTCTCTGGACATTATTGCGGTTCCGAAAATACCGATACTGAGTGGTATTCGGTCATGCTTGGTGTTCTAGAAACCGGTAGTCGCCATCTTAGAATTCAAAATGGTGTCTGGGGTCAGTATTTGGCTTCGGTGCGTTATCCCGATTTCGGGAATCTCCTTGTTGGGTGATATTTGTTCATTTTTGGCTGTTCGAAGTCAAGTTCGGCCTCTAGACATAATTCTGGTTCCGAAAATATCGATATTCGGTGGTATTTGGTAAATTTTGGCTGTTTTGAAAAATCGGAAGTCGCCACTTCTTCGTTTTACTCAGTTGTTGTGTAAGTAGCAAGTTTGTTTATTTATTGATTTTTTTTCTTGAGTTCATCCGATACAGGGTCTTAATGAATTGGTGGCTGGGAAAAGCCGCCTTGAAAATCTCATAGGTTTTTTTTTAATCAACGTTTATTAGACACGGCACAATAATCGTAGCGGTTTTCAAAGTGGCATTAAAACCCAGCATCTTGATAACGGAAACATTACAAACATATAACAATACTTTTCAATACGGTAACCTAATACAAGTAAACAATAAAAACTTGTCAAGAGCTAAAATTTCAAATTTTGTTCATTCAAGTTGTACTTCTCTGCAAGATGACGGATGGGTTCATGCACGTTTTCACAATTAGTATACTGCGGAGGTACAGGGGGTAGACAAAATGATTGAGACAGGCAAAATTTTGTCAACTTTCAAAAGGTCCGGATTTTAGTAGTGTGTGTCAATATGTTCATTTTTGCAATGCTTAGAACTTTTTATGACAGCTAGTTTCTTGTAGGTTTATATGTTGCCAATAAACTAGAATTCATTCCGAGTTCATTGGTTCTAAAAGGTTGAAAATCCGTCAAGGGACCATTGAGATGTAACCATTTTTGTGGAAGAAGGCTTTTCGGAAATAATAAACACCACTCTGTACAAGTAGTAGGCCATAAAAACCCCTTCTGAAAAGAGGAATGGATGTGTTTAGGATTTCGGATATACAAATGAGCAATCTCAAATTACTGTACTTTATTCATTAGTACGGAGTAGGTCCACCATTAGCTGCAAGGACCGCTTGAATCCTCCTAGGGATCGATTCGTATAGTCTTCGAATTTCCTCCAACGGTATGTTTTCCCTTTCATAAATTCTCGCATAATTCTACAAACCGTAGCTTTCGACACTCTGCCAATTTACAGGTCTCGGCATTCGTAGCACCCGCTTCATGAGCGCCAACTATGCGGCCACGTTGAAATTCCATTAGCACGAACGACATTGCTAAACATAAACAATGATGCAATGGAACAGTATTTGTTCCCTTTTCATTGAAATATTTAAATATGAGTAGAAATTTGTGAAATCCCTTGAGTCACTCATACAAGTAAACATCCATGGTATTACAGTTAACTCTCCCTAACTTGATTTCAAAGGGACAGGGATCATCGAGCTAGCGAGGGTATAGAGTTATAGAGGTAAATTTTAGAAAAAAATATGAGTACAGTGGCCCAAATGCTCTGGATATTCATCGAGATAAGGAGATTATCGAGACACATAACATCGAATGAAGCAGAGTTGAGTGTATACTGATTGTTGGAAATCCGCTTACCACACCAAGCTTAGTCAGACATCAATTCCTTCCCAAGCAACAATTGAAACATAACAAAAAAATAAATTATGATCATTTGTTGCTCTAATGAAATTCCGACGTTTTAAGAAACATTTTTGTTACTACGATGGAAATGTAAAGATACAAGCAACAACTAAAGTTGCATCGCTGCTTCAAAAATCTGCACACCAACAACGTAATTCACAAGGTTGGATTTATGGTGAAACGTGTAAACGGCATTTGAAAACCTAACCTTCATTGAATAGATCTAGTGAGTGGAGCATATAAGTTGCCAACGTGTTACACGAAACAAACACACAACAATACTTCTAAAAATTGCTGTCATGTTCTCAAGCTATGTAACAGCAACTTTTGTTCGATCGTTTGCCTTATATTTGTTTTTGAGATGAGGTTATTTACTGTGTTGTAACTTTTAGATACTTGGATTAGAAATCTCCAAACAGTGCGGGTCTTTAAAATGAAATGAAATAAATTGCTTTGAATTTAATTATCACGCTGAGGTGCTGATGAATTAAAGAAGCAAAATTAAAAACTGAGGATGAGCATGATAAGGGAAGCAAAATAAAAAACTGAGCCATAAACTTGCAAGTATTTCTACAGCAAATGACGTAAATAGTAAAAACGAGTAATTTCAATAGAAACTGATAACTGGAGTTGAATCCTCATCAAATTTCTGGAAATAATTAAAGATAAATCGCTATACAGACATTTTTTCCATTCTGACCATTTGCCATTTTACAATCCTTTTACAACGTCGTGTAGTTGCTATTTCACCCTAGTTGCTGCTACGATACATCTTCAACTATCACCCAGTCGGGTGCCTCGTACACTGTATATATGAAACTACACTACCACTCATTACACTGTGCTACAAATGAAAAAAAAAAATGCAAGAACTTCTGAAGTGACCTAGTGTAGGTTGTAGGTCTTGTTGAGTGTAACATTCGCTCATACTAGAAATTTTCCAAACACCCCCAAAATCTGAAGTTATGGTCAAAATACGGTTTTGGACCTCAGCGTATATAATATTTTTTTAACACAGTCATTTGTCAACCGATTTTCAATATTGAAGCAGTTTTAGAAAGAAGACAAATAGAGCTTTCAAAATATACACAGGTTTGTTCTAATATCAATAAAACATGTTAAGTTATTTGAGTTTATATCTAACTTTATAGACCTTTTCACGCAATTTTTCAATTTAATTTTAAATTTGCCGTCTATTTTTGTAAGAAATATACCACAAATACTATTCATCACAGATAGGTAAACTCTTTAGACATATTTATATGTTTCAAGAGTTCTATTTTTCACCTTTCCAAAACAGCCAAAATATAAAAGATTTGTTGAAAAATAACTGAATTAAACATAAAAATGTGAGCTAAGGTAAAAAACAGGGTTTTGACCATAACCAATAATTTTTGGAGTATTTCAAAAACTTCAAGTAAACGCGCAAGTAACATTTGACTAAAGCTATAACCCACACTAAGTCACATCAAATGTTCTTGCATTTTTTCATCATTTGGAGCTCCGTGAAATAATTGCGCGATAGAAGCCAAAAATTCTGGTTTTCTTAAAAAATATATAACTTAGCCAAATATCAACCGATTTTTACAAAACTACTTTCAATTGATTCGGAACTGAATAAACTTTCAAAATTATAGTATATGTGTGGTATGTTTCTCACAGAAATAGACGGAAAATTGACAATTAAATTGAAAAATTGCGTGAAAAAGTCTAAAAAATTAGATTTAAGCTCAAATAACTCAACATGTTTTATTGATATTAGAACAAACCTGTATATAATTTAAAAGCTCTATTTGTCTTCTTTCTAAGACTGCTTCAATATTGAAAATCGGTTGATAAATGACTGAGTTAAAAAATATTATATGCGCTGAAGTCCAAAAAATCGTATTTTGACCATAACTTCAGATTTTGGGGATGTTTGGAAAATTTCTAGTATGAGCGAACGTTACACTCAACAAGACCTACAACCTACACTAGGTCACTTCAGAAGTTCTAAACCGCTGTAGCACAGTGTTATGTTTGGCGCTCTCACCAGTACAATTACAATATTCAGAGCCTCAGATACTGCACAAAGTTACTAACTGGCCCCAATGAAATACATATGTATGCACCCAACAGGAAAAAAACCTACCAAAAACAACACTAAAAATAATTCGTATCTCGATGGTTCCTTGACGGATTTTCAACCTTTGGGTATCAATGAACTAGGAATTAATTCTAGTTTATTGGCAACATAGAAATCTACAAGAAACTAGCTGTCAGAAAAAGTTCTAAACGTTGCAAAAATGAACATATTGACACACACTCCTAAAATCCGGAACATTTCCGGTGTCCATTGGCCGCATCAAGTCCTCACATAATATTTGGAAAGTAGGATAGTTTTCCAGTAAAATGAGACCCGTTTCGTCAAAATTGAATCATTTTTCGTGAAGTTCTGATCGTTTGAATTTTGACAAAATTTGCCCGTCTCAATCATTTTGTCTACCCCCTGTAGCTGTAGGAGTCGTTGATTTCGCTGAGGGTGAGAGGGGCAGTGCAGTTGAAGTGACGATGAATGTTTGGGCAAACATAGATCCGTCATGGAACGCCCCCGTCGAAAACCAGCCTGGTATTCGCCAACAAAGGATTCCGTTAACGGTCTCAATTTGAAGAACAGTATACGGGAGAGCACTTTATATGTGGAGTTGAGCAACGTAATGCCTCAATAGTTTCAACAATCCAACCGAGGACCCTTATTATAGATAGGATGGTTCAAATCTTCACTCTGCGACAGATCCTCGATAAGTTCCGGGAGTATAACCTGCAGATCTAGCATCTGTTTGTGGATTTCCAGGCGGCATACGACTCAGTGAAAAGAAACGAGCTGTGGCAGATCATGCTGGAACACGGTTTCCCGACGAAACTAATTAAGCTGAGTCGTATGACGCTGGAGGGATCGAAATCATGCGTGCGGATAGCTGGCGAGACATCAGCCGCGTTCGTAACGTTGGAATGACTGAAGCAAGGGGATGCGCTCTCAAACTTACTGTTCAACTTCGCTCTTGAAGGTGCAGTACGAAGAACAAACGTGCAAAGAAACGGTACGATCATTACGAAATCTCACATGCTTCTTGGTTTTGCGGACCACATTGATATCATCGGTATCGGTATAGGGTCGTGGAGAAAGCCTTCGTGCCCTTCAAGAGGGTAGCAGCGAGATTGTCAATAACTCTGTCAAAACGAAGTACATGGTAGCTGGCAGGGAGCGTGGGAGTTCCCGTGATGTTGGTGCTGAAGTGGAGATAGATGGGGAACGATTTGAAGTGGTTGACGAATTCGTTTATCTTGGTACGCTTGTGACATGTGACAACTATATGAGCCGTGAAGTGAAACGACGAGTTGCAGCTGCGAGCAGGGCCTTCTACGGACTACGTAACCAGCTAAGGTCCCGAGGTTTGCAAACAAACTTAGTGCTGTATAGGACGCTGATACTTCTGGTGGCTCTTTACGGACATAAAGCATGGACGCTGAAGAAAGCTGATCGACGAGTGCTCGGAGTTTTTCAGCGTAAAGTTCTGCGATCGATACTTGGCGGTAAACTAGAAGATGGAATGTGACGCAGACGCATGAACCACGAGTTGTACCAGGTAACAAACATGCTGATATAGGGAAGGTAATACAGCGGGGCAGGCTCCAGTGGGCTGGACGTGTAGCCTGAATGCCTGAAGAGAGAGCCGCCATAACTATCTTCAGTAGAGATCCAGGAAGAGGCCTTCGACTCCGTGGTAGGCCTCGCACGCGGTGGAAGAAGATGTACGATCTGCTGGTGTACGAGGAGACATGAGAACGACTGCCCAAGACAGAAGAAGCTGGTTGAGGTGGTATACTAGTTCGTGTACATAAGATCACTGGTGACCACTGACAACAACACCAGAAAGCAGATCCGGAGACGCATCAAGCGAAAAATCGTGCCTATTTTGCACTTCTTAAGATGCTGAGACCCAATCGAGTTCGCTGCCGTACGAAGAGCTGTACAAAACACTAACGGGTGACAACTAAAAATTTGGAACTTTTTCTACTGCTGCAAAAAAAAAAAAGGTGGATGAATTTGAAGAAAACCTTATTTATTTCTCATGAAGATACATTTATTATGAACTAACAAAAAAAATGAATATTTGAGAAATCTCCAATCTTCGATTGGACAACACTAAGGTGATTCGTTGGGTTGCGTATTTGGGGTACAAATGGAGTCGAGTGGTTGTTCAGCAACGTTTGTGTTTTTTTGACGGAATGTGATGATATTTTTTTTGGCCAAAACACATTCTTCTCATCGGTATTGTGTTTTGAAAGAAATGGAATCATAATGTTGTTCAAACATTCGTTCTGGTATACATTTTGATTGATAACTAAACCACCAGGTTTCATAGGTTTCATAGCGAACTGTACTCCTTGTTTCGACGCCATTTTTAACAGACCTGGCATGTATGAAGAAAACAAAAAATACTTGCATAAAGAAGAGAAAGAGAGCTTTTATATGCATACTCTCATTTCTCTCTGAGCGTGTTTGTGGTGTAGTAAGAGAGCCTCAAAGAAATTCCAAATTTTTAGTTGTCACCCGTTAGTTAAACCGGTGGTCCTTTATGCAGTACAGACTGAAGACGGAGAATGGCGTAGACGCATGCATCATGAGCTGCACACGCTGCTACATCGGAGAGACCCCCATTGCACATCTGGTTTAAGTTAACAGATTGCGGTGGGCCGGACACGTGGCAAGGATGCCGGACGACAACCCGATTAAAACGGTTCTTTTCAGTAGCCCCACCAGCACCAGAAACATAGGAGCACAGCGTGCACAATGGCTTCATCGGATTGAAAGTGACCTACGAGTGATAAGACGCCTGGGAGCATGGTGCCATACAGCCCAGAATCGGGTGGAATGGAGACGACTTCTTGATACAGCACGAGCCACCCCGGCTCTTGTCTGCTAGGTGAGATAAGGTATGCTAAACAATCCCTGAGATTTTCTTCTCGGATAGTCTAACCTCAGATAATTTACGTTTGAAGTAGTAGCTATGAGCAAGCGCACCGGTAAGTTGCCATTTGAGTTGCTATTTTCACAACGCTGGCCGTTGCTATTTTGGATAGCAACCGATGTTCGCACCGGTCGTTGCTATTGGGGATTACCAATTCATCTATTTCTTTTTAACGCCGGCAGTTGCTGATTCCTAAAGACCGTCACTAGCTAGCATTAGCAAGATGTTTGTGTGTGTCGTATTTCGTAATAATCAATTTATCTGTCCGTCAATGGTTTCCGGAATGATCTGCGTTCTTTCTGCTTCATAAAATATCCCCTTTATTTCAAGAAACTCTGTTTTAACTTTGTTTCCGTTCTCCCAAATTATCGATAACACAATTCTGTTGCAGGTTTCTTCGTTTGTGCGTTCATGGATTTTTTTATCCTTGTATGTTTAATTAAAGTAATTGCGTTAGACCGTGGAACGTTTCGCAACGTTGCCTTCAATAACTATTAAACTCAAAATTGGCGAACTGTCATTAATTGTATTTTGTACTTTGTGTTGTTTCGATTTCTACAATTTGCTATTAATATTTGCAAATTTGCAGCCAAACAAAATTTGAATGTAGAACGCGGAAATTGTTCTCGAGTATTTGGTTGATTCTAGTGACGAAGAAAATGATTTCGCGAAACAAATCTTTTATACGCGAGTATGAAAAAGATTTTTGGAAAGATTCGGGGTGGCTCTCAGCCTGGAACACGGTAAAATATTGACCGCTATGCTGAGGAAGTTTGCCATCCAGCGTTTCAACAATGTTTTTTTTTTCGGAAATACCGGTCTATACCGATGGCCATTTCCGACGCCGCTTTCGAATTCGTCTTACGTTGTTTTCGAAGCTTAAAACAGCTGTAGATGCGAATAATGGTTTTTTATTCAACAACCGGACGCAACGGGAAACTGAGAACATGCCTTCCAAAAATCCGCAGTAATAGTCGGTAATACTCAACCCGGTGGCATCACTGACGTTTACGTTCAACATGAGTGAAGCCAGCATTAGCTGGATCACTGGATCAGTTTTACATGTAATTTGACAGCTGATTCATCGAAACACGAAAAAAAGCAGTGTTCATACGTGCATACAGTATCGGTGTTCAGTGGCAGTGTGCTTTTGTATTGTTTTCGGGTGTTGTATTTATTGAACGAAACGTCGAGTGCTTTGCTTGATGAAAAAAAAAAAAATGCGTTGCATTATTTTAGAATGTACACAACGTTTATTCTTGCCGATTGCGAACGGCGGTGTTTCTTGCAGGCAGCTGACATCGCGCGATGATTTAAGGAATAACATTTCAACGTACGTGTAAATGAGATAGCATATCAGCGCCACTTTTAAACATTTACAAAGCTAAGCTAAGCTAAGCTTTTTTTAAATAATTAATTTGATTCAAGCGCATAACTCTGTGCAACATATATTATGCTTCGCTCGTTGCGCTCACACTGCTGTGTGAACAAAGCTTCAAAAACATAAATGAGACTAGCGCCACTGTCTTTCACGGCAGCTTCAGGAAACAAGGCCGATGCCACCGGGTTAGTAATACTCCCGAGCAATTCGCTCAAACCTTCCAGGCATAGGCGTAGCCAGAGGGAGGCAGGGGGGGCATTGCCCCCCCCCCCCTAAATGTTGACATTGGTGCAGAATTTTGTTTTCAATAATTCTAATAGTACAAAACGACATCTTTAGCCCATAGAAACATCTGTGTAAAGTAACAGCCAGATCAAAAATAATTGATTGAAATGCTTTTGCTATTGTTGCGTGGAATTGCACAGGTTTTTCAGTTGATCCACCAAGGATATTGCAGCGGCAAAAGTACCGGGCAAATCCGCCTGCATCAACTAGCTTGGAATATCGGAACCGAGCTGTGACAATTCCTTACCTCGATTCTCTTGTAACATCACTGGAAACACGGTTCGATGAAGATAGTGCACCTGCCTACGCGTTGTCCCTGCTGCATCCCGCTAACGTAATACGCATGTCGTTGGAAGAGTTCAAGCGCAAAACCGAAAATTTCGTAATTTTTTATGAAGTTGACAATTTTGTTGGAGAGGTGGAAGTTTTGTATTAACATTGCAGCAGTATGAGAGCAGACCGTAAGAACTTGGAAGATCTTATAGACCTGCTAGCTATAGACTTGATGCCCGAAGATTTTATTGAGAATCTTGACTGTGTCTTCAATCTTCACGTCCTTAGGAAGCTTTGACAGGATGTAGTTGAGGTAGCGGCTGTGCGAATGGGTGTACAGCTTCCGGAGAAGTAAACGTACCTCCGCCGCATCATTCAGCAGGCCTGCATCGTTCTCGAAGAGGTCCTAGTAGCGGTTAAACAACAACGTCCGAACGTAACTCCGTTCTCTTCGTCGAAGACAAACTCGATGGGGTTTGATACTGACGCTGCTGGACCGCTATCCACTGTAAAATTTGGGCCATCTTGTGAATCATATCTTGAACTCCCGGTCGCGGCTGCTGATCAACTCTATCTTCTCCCATGTTCGTGGATTCTTGAGATCCTCGTCGCCAAAATAATATGTCCAAAGGTGTAAATGAACTTAAGAGTTTTTAGTAAAGAACATCTATTTATATTCGAGATTGGACAAAGAATAATCAAATTTTTCACTCGGATGTCAAGGACAACTTTTCACTGGTTGCCTTGATGTAACAATCACTAAAGACTAGTATTATTTATTTCTATTTTTCAAAACACACTTAAGTCGCTTTTTACGCGGGGGATACGTGCCGCGTAAAAAAACGCGTAAATTCCGGAATCCACGTAAAAAAAGCCGCGTAATAAAAAAACTCGCGTAAAAACAACCGCGTAGAAAGCGACCTTAGTGTACCATTTTTTTACTTCTAAAATTTTAAAGAGCTTCCCCCCCTATTTGAAATTTTGGCTTCGCCCATGCTTCCAGGTTTATTGAAATAATGATATGGTTGACCAATCTTGTGAGGACTTGAGCTTTTTACTTCGTGTAGATTAGAGTGCTAATCAAAATGGTTATATCGAATTTCAAAAAAAAATATAAATGTTTAGCCGCCCGAAAAAAACACCCTGTGCAAAATTTCAGCTCAATCGAAATTAAAACAGACTGGTTCACGCCGATACTTGCGTCCTACGACGTGTTTAACCAAAGCAAAGCGTTTCGTCTTCCGGGGCCGACCAATTTTGTTCGAAACACTCATTATTTTCATAATATTGTTACTAACATTTACTATCGAGCACAACAAAACAAACAGCAGTTTGACATTATTCATCAAATAGCAACGATGCGGCACGTTGCTATCGCGTTGCCAAATTTAATAACTCGCTACTACCCGAGGTGGGGATTGCTATTTCCCAAACCAACATAGCAACGCCCGGTGCGGTTGCCGCGTTATGGTGGGAGTTGCGAAACTAGCTTTAGAAACTTCAATTTAGCCACTGGTGGGCTTGCTCTAAGTAGTGTTAAAGTAGCTTATATTATTGAGTAGCTAAACTTGAAGGACTCTGGTCAACTAGTTACTAACTTGGCTTGAGCTTGAGCTTGAGCTTGAACGACCGCACATTTCGTAGTTGCTCCTCCGTGATCGATCTGAGCTAGTGAAGTTGCACAAGGAACCACGTATATGGCTACTTGGGATTAGTTTGCCATCTTCAGTGTACAACAATTCAGTAACTACCGCTTTGTATGGATCGATAACGGCGCCGGCCACGTCCTTACGATCGTTAGGGTAAGGAAGGATGTTGTAAGGAAAGAGGTGTAACAGCCGTTGTTGTCGGAGACAGAGTTTACCTCTGCATCTCCACGACTGTGACGGAAAGGTAAGGATGTATCACCGTGGTAAGTGACGAAATTGACGAACAATGTCGCGCGCGAAGTTAACTCATTACGAACGAGCCGAACGCGAACCATCCACACCCCGAAGAATCCAAATGTTCGAACATTCGTTTATGTCCAATCCCGATTACTCTCGAGAAAGCAAACGCACTTCGGAAGACGCGATTCTTCGAGGTATACATTCCGAACTCGATTTGCGACACGCTTGTATAAAAGCAACGAGTAGGCACTTTTCGGCTAAACGGTCATACCAAGGTTGACCTTATCCCTGCATCTCTATTCTGCGACGGAGAGAGAGGTTTGAGTTATTATGTCTCCGTGGCATGTGATGGAATCGAATAATAACGCGGGCGAGGTTCGCGTATTACGAATACGAACGGTGTGTATCTTTCTCATCAACCCCGCGATCTTAAGCGAATGACGCGATACGAAGTATCTACGTATTTAAGTAAATGTCTTTCACTAAACCCGAATACTTGTAAGAAAGCAAACGCACTGAGTAGAAGCGGTTCTTAAAGTTATTCATCGCGTATAATCCTAACATTTTTTTGCGAGTAGTTACGAATGTTGTCACGAATAATTAATTAATTACGATATTTATCGAAAAAACGAACAGCGGGCAGGCTTCGAATAAATGATTTCGTTCACCTCGGAAGTCGCAACACACCGATTCTTAAATAAGCATTGCTTACCCGAACCGAAGACACGTTTTCCCCGGAGCATTATGTACGATCGCCCTATTCTCTTTTACCGACGCATACGTGAAGGACACGGTTTTTCGCGCCGATTATCTCTTACTTCTCGAATTATCAAGCTAAAATACCTACTAATTATAAAGAAAACTGGCAAAGTTTCATGCATTCATAGCTCGAAAATTTATAAAAAAAGCAAATATGCATATTGGACAAATCACAATTCTAACTTGATTTACAAAATGCCAAACCATCGCAATCAAAATTTAGTTGCCATGCCGACCGACAAGATTTTAACATAATTAAATAAAAATTGTCTAGGTATGTGTTTCAATATTTGTCAAAAGCTAGAAAAATCATAAAACAAGGGCATTAAACTGGGCAAAATGTCCGTAACCGTCCGGTCAAAACGCGAACGATAATTTTTTAAATTAAATCGTAATTCTACCAAAACTATAGAAAACTATAAGAAAGTAGGAACTTACGCGGTTATATCACCAGTATTGAGAATAGTGATTGGGCTGACGAGTCAGATGACACGTGTCTTATTTCGGAATTACTTAACGAGCCATTGACTGAATCTCTGCCGGATCCACCAACCGAAGCGAATGTTACACAGATTATCTTAGGCTTGAAGAATGGGCGAACAACGTGACTGGTTGGGATATATGTTGAATATTTCACGTACGCTGATTCCTAAATCATTCAGGAGTTGCATTATTTGTTGTTTCGAGTTTGGAGTGAGAACATTCACCCAGCTGAATGGAAACATATAATTGTTGTACTGACTCAGAAAATTAAATAGCATTCGAAGCATGTGAAGGATTACAAACGAATAGACAGATGACGAAACTAATCACAAGGAGGCACGGAATGAAACAGGGCTATCCTCTATATTTTAAATATCATCATGAAGGTCGTACTAGAGTCGATAGAGGGTGAGGTTCCAAAGTTTAAATTGCATTAAAAAAAACGGATTTCATTCCCCCTGATATTATCTTTTGTCAATGATATTTTCATTATAGCAGAGACTCGTGAAGATCTCGAGTTAGTAGTTGAAAAATTAACTGAATATTTGGGTTATGTTGGCCTAAGATTTAATAGAGACAAGTGTGAGGTGTTGGTGAGACAACCCATTGGGGAGCCTGTTGAATTTATTGATGGTTTACGTGACGACCGATCCGTTAAGATATTTGGGAATTTTCCTAACTGCTAAGTTAGAACGACCCATGACAATGCGAACATGATGTCGTACTACAATGCGGGTATTAAAATAAGCCCTGGGACTTTTTGTGTGAATACAGACCTACCTCTTACCAAATATTATCACCGCTCTATACGGGGATATGAAAGCCAGATTCGGCATTCAATGGCCGAGTTACGACACTATAGAATCCTTCCGAACAACTACAGTAAGGTCGCTTTTTACGCGGTTTTTTTACGCGGGTTGCTTTCCTCCATTACTCAAAAACGGTACAAGATATCGACCTCATTTCAATCACGTTTTCCGTTTTACACCACGAGTGATCATATTTCAAAAAAATTCAAAGTTTTCAAAAAAATTCACAATTTTTGGTGTGAATACTCAAAATTTAAAATATTGCATTTTGGTCTCTAGATTGGCCACTATCATATTCAAACGAGGTTTGAACGTTTTTGGACGGTTTCCTTTGTTATATTTGCACTTCAAAAAAGTCGTTTTTACGCGGGCCCATACAAAATTCGGAACGCATCTCCCGCGTAAAAAGCGACCTTAGTGTACTTCTCTGTTATGCCGACTAAAAGCATCTCGTTTGGGACGCTGCCGACCGAGTCATATGTGCCATATGATATGGTGAAGCAGAATACTGCCAGGTATAGCGATCTCTCATATACGAATTGGCTCACAATTCACTAAACAAAACGGCCTTCTTCCATGGCACTCATTCGCAATACCCTAAGTTAAAATAGAGTAAACACCAGATGTTTCAATTTTTCCTTTGTCTACTACCAGATGAAACTTTGCATTATTTGCAATAGCCCAGAATTTGAGCGTCTCGCCATTCACTACTTCTCATAATTTTATTATTGTCAGAAATGCAAAACAACATTGCATCCCATTGCACAATGGTTCAGAAACCGAATTTAGGGGGAAATTTGGGTCTAGAGCTCTATAGCAACATTTTAGAGTAAAACTTTCTTCTACAAAGTTGTTACATATGATAAAGCGCTCATTGAAAAATTATCGAAAATTAGGGTGACCAACATTTTCGATGCAATCAAGTATCTAACTTTTTTATCTTTATAGATAGAAGAAAAATTTGTTCTACAATGTTATAGCTCCATTAATCTTAAGTAACTTTGTAATAAAAAAGATTTTCTCTATCTTTGAAAACAACCGATTTATATTGAAAAAACATATTTTACGCTCTAACTTTTTTATTACAAGTTTCATCTCAAAACTGCCTTTGAACGACTTTTAGAGCTTTTCAAGAGAAACAATTTGCAATGCTGACATCGTAAATATCTCAATTTTACACAAAGTTATTAATATTTTTCATCAAAAAATATGCGTTTTTCATTTGTATGTCATTCATTTTGGGGCAAACATAAAAAATATCTCTTGGTCTCATTTTGAAGGGCCTATTCGACTCTATAAATGAAGGAACTTTCAGAGATATGTAATTTTTTAAATTTGAGTAAATTCAATTTAAAAACAAGACGAAAATTTCAATAATTTTATACATTATGCATATAAAAGCACCCAGATATATTTTTTGTTATTTTTTCTTATAACTAGACGTAATCACATTCAATTTGACTCGAAAAGATCGAAAATCGATCAACTGGTTCGAAAGTTATGAATTTTTTTAAATAAAATACATCGAATATAGCAGTTTTTTATGGTCACCCTATTTCAGTTTTGAGATGAAACTTGAAATAAAAAAGTTAAAGCGTAAAATATGTTTTTTCAATATAAATCGGTTGTTTTCAAAGATAGAGAAAATCTTTTTTATTACAAAGTTACTTAAAATTAATGGAGCTATAACATTGTAGAACAAATTTTTCTTCTATCTATAAAGATAAGAAAGTTAGATACTTGATTGCATCGAAAATGTTGGTCACCCTAATTTTTGATAATTTTTCAATGAGCGCTTTATCATATGTAACAACTTTGTAGAAGAAAGTTTTTCTCTAAAATGTTTCTATAGAGCTCTAGACATAAATTTCCCCCTAAATTCGGTTTCTGGACCATTGTGCATTGGTGGTGCCAGATATTTCCGAAAAAAAAAATCCACTTTCGCTTCGAAGCCGAGGACAATCAAAACCGTAGTCCGTTTGATAACATCACCCTAATTCTAGTGTCCTCAAATTTCGCACACCACCTGAGAAACCTGTGCGAACACAGAAACACATAAACGAACGTACTAAAAAAAACTGCAAACATACACCGCCAATCTTTCGTCAACTTTTCCGAAAAACTGCGTTTCACAGGCAAGTCCAAATTTGGTGACTCTGCTTCTTAATTAGATGGACAGGATTATAGGAGTCAATTCGATTGCTGACATCAAACAGTTCAGAATCCACTTCATAGTCGATTAATCGAGATCATTGAATTTCATATAAACAGCTTTGCACGCCGTGCGATGGACTTTCCCTGTTAATCTAATTATCTAATAATAATTACCGTGTTCGTGGGGGAAGAAATTCTCCATCAGCGGCCCGCACGAATTTTCAGTTGCATCAAACGTACGTTTACATTTATCAATCGATCAAGCAGAGATGCCAGATATTTCCGAAAAATTTCCACAACTGCCCGAAAAACCGGAAAAATCCGTTCGAAAACCGAAAAAAAAATCTATCCGTGGTTCGAACAAATTTGGCTCGCGCAAGCAAGTCTGCAAAAATCTGCACACAATCTGAGTAAGACTCCGACAAAAATCCGCAGAAACCACGAAAAATCCGCAAACATCCGCGAATCAATAAAAATCTGCACACGGACTAAATTAAAAAAAAAAATCGAGACAGAGTTTTGCAGACAAATCCAATATGGGTATAATTAACTCACATTTTGGTATTGTGAGTTCTTTATGTAGCTCGAAAAGATTTTGCCCGCCAAGCCCGCCAAATCAGAGATGCCAAAACTGCAGCTGTATCGTTTTATTCCCCACCCCACATGCAAAACATCACATCACCAATACTTAGGCAGGTATTAGACGAAGCAAACACTTGCCACTCGCGGCACGGATTTTATTTTTTGCAAAGAAAATTCGTACCAAAAACAGCAAATATCTGCTTCGTGTAATGTCCGCTTTATACTAATACTTATCCTCATTCTCCTCGTCAGGAGAGCCATGGTGTTGTTGCGAGCAGTGTCGTACGCGGGAGGTTTTTACCATCGACACCAACACTAACACTAACACTACGCCATCATGACGCCGCTAAGCGAACTTTTTTCTTATATTCAAATATTCAAATGAAGTTTCCATTTGCACTTATAGGCATGCCTTCACTTTCACCAAAAGACTGCATTAAAATAACTAAGTCGCACTCAACTCCAACCACTTTACTTCTCGAAAACAACGCAATTTATATATTTTTCACGAGCCGAAAATTTCCAAACCTGTGCAAAAAGCAGTGTTGCCAGATCTCCCCTCTGGTCAACTAGTTACTAACTTGGAAACGAAAACTATACCGTAAGGACGTTTCCAGAGAATGTTTGATAATGTTTTGTTGAAACAGAACCAAATTTTTGCGTCGATTTATGTTGATGGCCAGCGAAGTAGTTTCATTTAATGGTAAGGTCATGGCATCGGTTTTCATGAATGCGCGTGTGATAATTTCTCTGGACAATATTCAAAAAAGAAAATCAATGCCAGTATTACGCGAACAAATAGCTATGAGTATTTTGCGAAACTGTTTTTATGGTTCGCAGAATTCAGCTATCTAGTAAATTATTTTTCACAGATTTGAGCATGGTCACTCCGCTTATCAAATCTTATATTTCCGAGGCATACGTTCAATTCAAAACAAAACAGAAGTAGAACAAAAACTACTTATTTTTACATAATTGTAACGTTACTATCAACATCAACATACAACACCCCAATAAATGTTCCGATCAGTAGAGCTGTACTGTCGTCGCTTCATAGGGATCAATGTCTGCCCTAAATGCGAGCGAGTATTTGCTAGTTGGCAGAGTACCAGCGCAGAATCTGGTACAACATTTGCGTGCTTATGTATGAGTACGGTGCACCGTATCGACAAAGTGGAATGCTGCTGATATGCAGTTTGCGTTCCCCGGATTAGGTTCTACGACGTGGCAATTTCTTTGGCACAAAACTGCATCAGAAAGCGCAAAGGAGGTCGAAGAAAAATAAACTTTCAGTGGGACAATGACACCGGCCACAGTTGCCTTGCGTCGCCGAGAACATAGTCTGCGATAAGGCACAAGCTTGGCTATCGGCCAAAAGTTATATTCGAAACCGGCGAACCGAACGTGATTTCTATAACCCACATAAACTAAGATTTCCGGTGAACTGCGACAAGGAGAGGAAAGGAATGCAATACTAGGATTCGAATCGTACTTGCTCATTTTTGAATCATTTATCATCTATTTTTTCGAATATGGGAAAGCAAACATCAGTTTCCATACTACATTAAACACTTTCCTGTACAGTCTAATACAATCAGGATCTTGTTAGATTTGTCGTGAGATGTAAATTAAGCATGTTATTTATGTATGTGAGAGAATAAAAGCTTAAGTTAAACTATCAATATTGTCGCTATCATCGACAACAAGTAAACAAAATAAATGGGAGTTCAGCAAACTTTCTCTAGATTCTTCTCAGGTCTCAACTGGTTGGTATAGAGGGTGACGTTGAATTCCGGGTGGGAAGCATTCAAATACAATAATTCCATTAGCTCATAAAGTATGTTGAGAACGCCCTTGCCGCAGAACCATGAGCAAACAAAAAATAGATTTTCTTCTTGTTGATACAATTTATTTGCCACTCACGGATCTGGCAAGGGTGTAGAGGAGGAGTACTCACCTGACACAATGCTCATGACCGATACATGAGCTCCGACGGCAGGCCGACAACAATGTTACGGATAGAAATTTTTTAATTAAATTCTTCGCTATTTGCTTCCTTTCAATCTTGAGTACGTTTCGAAGGACTGGAGGAATGGTTCAACCGAGGCGACAACACCAGATACGATTCTTTCTCTGATTACTGGTTCTAGTGTTCGGATTCGAAAGCAGAGTACACACAACAATATGTATCATTAATCGAGTACCACTTCGAGATGTAGCCTTAAAGTGTGAATCAAGGGCATAGTACAGAGCAAAAAGATAGCGGATCGATTTGATTGGATATAAAGATCCGGACAGATACGTGCCAGGATGTTGGCTCACAGTCTCTATTGTTGAATAACCTGGCACCCTGTGATTTTGATTTGATTCCAGAAAATCGTTGATGTTGATATTGCATTTGAAACACAGTTTGTGCCGGTTGTGTCTGTCGTTGGGGTAGAATGAGAATTGGAAAGTTATTTTCGAAGGAAGAAACTAACCGATTCAATGTCAATCTGTGTAGCCACAATCTTTTCTGAGCTGGTATTATGGTTTGCTTCAAGTGCGATACTTATTAGTTGTAGACTAAAGTGATAATAGATTTATTTGCTTTTGCCACTTGAGAACCTTGTTAAATATAGCTGAAAAGTATTCGCTACTGGTTCGGAAAACTTTTAGGACAAAACTAGATGAAAGTATTTATTCCAACCATTGTGATTGCAAGACAGTTATTAACAGTGTAAACAACTTGTATACGCAAATCTTTTTAGGTTCACGTTTTTAAAATAATGGAAAAGTATAGGGATCTGTATCTAAGCACATGGATGTAGGACAATGGTTAGAAACTATGGTGAAACAGATAAATTGGTCAATCGAAGTATAAAATTAGTTTCACGCTTTTTTCTCATTAGTGATGCTGCACGGCCGCAATTATTTCTTCTACCATCGATACAGTTTCGAATCTAGCTTTAGCCGAAATTCGCGAAAAAATCTACCTCTGGGAAGATAACATTGTGTTGCTGTGTCCAGTAACAAATTTTTGCTTCGCTAACTTTGTCTATCAAATCTGCCAATTTCTTACCAGTATCATTTGGTTAGGCCAGTTTAGCTGCAAACTTTTACCAACAACAGTTGAAGATTGGATTTTCCGATTTTTTCGGATTTTCTCGAATAACGCTTCGTTTGAATAAACAAATTCTGCCATTGCGAACAAAACTTTTGTCGTTGTCTTCTACTTTGTTCTTGAGGCATTTCCTTCCCAAGATTTTCCACTAGCTCAGAGCTATTTAGATGACACGAATTGTTTAGGTCATCTGAATCATTTTACTCATTCATGGAAATCATAACCTGATTATAGTTTCATAAGTCAACAACTAATTTTCCCAAAAAATGTAAAGGTTAGACAATTCTATACATTTTGAATTCCTGGTAACATTGCCTTGCTGGAGGAATAGTCACCTCTTTTTTTCTTGCGTGTGGAATTGTTGTACTAAAATTTAATATTTATCCTAAGAAGCGAACTTTTTTGTCCGATTAACGTGTGTAGCGATAATTTTTATCCACGCTCGACTGTTGGCTCACCATAGAAAACATTATTCAGAGCGCCCATAAAGCGCATATCTTTTATAGCACAGTTAAAAATAGCAACCTTAAACAGCACTTTCAATTGAAAATGTGTCAGCTTTAAAAGTCGACTTCAAACAACAAACAGCGGCCAATTTGGCGCGCATCGTGTCGTCTCCGACATTCGCGCGTTCTGAAATTGCAGGTCACCCGTAGGAGTACAGTACTACTACGCATTGTGCCTACTCTGCATCAACGATGTTCAGGAATATTCGCACAAACAGATCTAAGTAGTAATGATCCGAAATTTTGACCATCTCTACCATCTAAAAACTTACGGACCGGACCAGGCCAAAGGTAGGTTCTAGTACTGTGTGTCTGAAGCAACTGCCGTCACCGCGTCGGTATATGCGTTTTATTTGCTTGTTTGCCAAAATAGGACTGCCAAGTGCTGCATTCAAAAATATAACAACATGACGGTGACGACCGTTATCGAAAGGATACGTTAACGGTGATGACCGTTTCGTTTCGTTGCGTGCATATACGGTCGCCATCGCTTTCTGTTTTCGCTCATAGTGCTTCTCCTGGAACTTGTTATGCTGTTGCTATGCTCATTATATTGCGAAATTACTCATTCGATAGTGTACGTAGTAGCGAACCTATACATTAGAGAAATGACAAGACACTCACCGTTAAGGCAACTGTCAACATCAAAACGGATAACGGCAATGCAAAATGATACAACTCGCCCGTTTTGATGTTGACAGTTGCCTTAACGGTGAGTGTCTCGGCGTCTCTCTGGTGTATAGGCTGACTAGTACGTAGCGAAAAGGTACTCACTAATGACGATAATTTAAATGTAATCGCTACGACTGTGTCTGTTTGTTAGTTGAAAGATTGCTTTGCTTTTAGTTGAAAGATTGCTTTGCGAGTTCTTTATTCCAATTTGCTTATTGGAGGACAAAAGCTGAAGAGTATTTTACTGAAAAACTCCCAAAGTGGAAGTTTTCTACATGACATGGTTGCATGGCTGAGGCCTTTTTCAATTGTTTCGTGACTGAAGTAATCTGTAGCAAATCAATCATTTTTGACATAGGACTACCATTTTGTTTTTCATAATGAAGAGCAGTTTTTATTAAGATGTATAATAAATACCGGTTGGTGCCAAATTGGCCGTCAATTCTACTCGGTTTTCAAGTTGAAACTTTTTGTTTGAACAAAGCCAGCTAAATTGAATTAAAACTGGTTCATCACATAATGAAGGATTTTATTAGTTTTAACTTGTGTAAAGCAAACATACGCCGAAATTATATTATCACATTTTTTTTGGTCATATGCCTGTCATCAATGAATTCGATATGCAATTCCAGGCAGCGATGAAAAAATTCACCTCTAGCGATTTTGAATACATATAAAGCAAGCCTGAGCAAGCTTTCGTTTTTACGATATGTTTCTTTTCATTAGTGTACACCACAACACGTGGTTCTCACTGTGCACAACAGACGAAGTTATTCGTCTCTGTTACACATAGCAATCAGATCTTGTTATATTCTTACTCATTTGACTCATGAAAATGATTTTTTGTCAGAAAAAGAAAGAAAATGACAGTGTAATAGCGAATTTCTTTATTCAGCTGCGTCAGGGCAAATCTGCCGAGCAATAAAAAAACGGCATCGCCATTTACGAAGCAAGTAAAAAAGAGATGCCAAATAGTTGTTCACGAACTAAGCACGTGCGGTGCTGGGTTGAAGCTGACAAATTTTACAGTGCGCTTCGGGCAGCACGCCAGGTCAAAACTGGGTCATAATCGAGCGATTAAAGAAGGGTTTTGACAGCAGTTAGTGCGCTCCCAGGTCAAAACGAGGTGAGCTGGTGGAATAAAGAAATTCGCTATAAGTTCCCTAACTCTCGCTCAACTCGACCGCTGCCGAAGTAGTTCCTTCCCCCACACTTTCCCTTTCACAGCACCACACCTCTGCTGCTGCTCAGGCGACATGATATTCTTCGGTTGCTATTTTTTCTTCCCCTAACGACCGGCGTATGGAGAGACAAACGCAACGGACCAATCGCTTCTCAGAGCTGATGTAGTCTAGTCATGTACCTATCTTTTTTCTCTCAGAAACCTATGCACCATATCATTGTTTCATTATGGGTTGAGAGGATTCAAGTTTAGTCGCGGTCTGTACACTTCATGATGTGTACATGTAGAGATTAAACGATGATTGCATCATATTAGTTTCGTTGCCATCACTGATTTCAGGTACGGTGCATTTCGTGTTGCAAACTGAAACCAAGCGAAAACAGCTTGTGCTCTGTTTTGGAAAACCATTTAACTGAAACTATGAACGATTTGTTAACGTTATCTCTATTTCATCTTCATTTTTATGAATGTTTTAGTGCATACTCTTAATGCTGAGTTATCTAATAAGAATTATAATGCACACTAATGCATCGACAAATGCCTCCTAGCTGACGAAAATTTCGACGTACTTTGGGGCGAATGCAAACCGCAAAAATTCAAACTTCAATCATCCAATGTGTCCTTCCAACTCATACAGAATGTAACGGCCCCGACGCGTCCCGTAGATGCCAACAGGGCTCCGTCACATTAGGTGACATATTTAGAACCCCGAAGAGAGGTCGGTTTTCTACCGCATTCTTTTCGACGTTGGCACGGCCAACGAACTTTTCGAAAGTAGGTCAGAGCTTGCTTACTGTTGAAGCCAAGTCCACCGCTTGGCTTGGGTGACGAAAACCGAAACCCGTAAGCAAATTATATTAAAACAAAACAAAGTCCGAGGTTAGATACTTGATGGGTCGGTAACTCATCGACGCGCGAGAAGTGAGTTACCGAAAATGTTTGTAAACAAGGTAGAGTGACGAGCGCACGGCGCCCCACTCTCAGTAGATTTTGATTAAGTGTTCTAAAATAGAGACAGGCCGAGTAAAGGCCATTAGGGTAATAAGGATAGGTGGTGATTTCGCGAGGGGAAATTCTCTCTCGCAAAATACACTCTAGGGTTAGCCGTAAGTTCACATGTAAGCCAAAAACCAATCGTTAAGTATAAGAGATTCCGTACGGTCCGCTCCGCACGTACAGGAATTGCGCGTCGGTTTTATCTTTTAACTTCCGAAGATATCACAATTCCTGGTAGGGTAACCCGGGGTTGCCCTACAAGAATTTGCTCTGACTTCGCACAACCAATGTGTAAAAAACACATAACGCGAAAGTTGTACAAGGAATACATTGACAGAGATCAAAATCAGAATATGTATCCTATACCTACACAAGAACCATAATGTCTCGGTAAACTTCGACTTTGTGCGAACGATCAGTTTCAAGGCGCTCAAAAAACGGTTCTTTACTTTCGCGAGCCGGTGCGTATCAATGGCCCGTGTATCCCTAAAAATCGTCAGCAACCGAAACAGCCAATAGCGAGCCTTGTTGCCACAGAAAAATGGTCAATTCACCCCACACACTGTCCACCTTACCCCACCTGAGGGACTAGTTGGCTAATTTGACATCCACTCGAAAAACATAAAATATCCGCAAAATTGCAAACTCTTTTAGGTATTTAATATTTTTTATAGAAATTTTGGAGTAAACACAACATTTTCATGTAATGAGTTTTTGACATAATATTCCCTACAAAAAGTTACAGAACGTTTTGACCAAAAATGACCAACTAGCCCCGCTCTACCCTAAATTGTGTAAAAGGGAAAATCAGACTGGCAAAATGTTAGGTTAGATTTGAAACGATGTTAACTGTATAACCATCTGAGACAAAAACGCTTCTGATGGATAACAATAATATATATATATATATATATATATATATATATATATATATATATATATATATATATATATATATATATATATATATATATATATATATATATATATATGTCGTCTAATCCATAAACTGTGGAAGAATTTTTTTTTTCAGCTGTGAAAATTAGTGTACTTTTTATTGAAAATTTAGTTACACTTAAAGTTTTCATGAAAAGAGTTAAAGAGGTCCACAACCGCAAAGTTAACATATAACTACGACATCCTGTATCTATTGCAATAGATTAGGAGATACACTTGATTGAGTTTAATCAATTTGATGATTTGCAGTTCCATGTCCCAAGTTTCCAATCGTAGTCCTTATTTCGTTGCCTAGGTCTAGGGTTTGCAATTCCGGGAGCGATTTCCCGGGAAATAGCTTTTCCCGGGATTCCCGGATCCCGGGAACAGAAATATTGATTCCCGGGATCCCGGGATTCCCGAGTTCCGCGAAAAATTCTGTGAGTTTCACTTTAGTTTCTTATGCAGTATTGCAATAAAATTAAACACGTCAAACTGGTGCGACCTGAATCATTTAATAAAACTCAAAGTCAGAATAGTATTTCAACGTAAAAATCATCTTTGCATTCAAATGCTCTAAGACTGACTTATTTTGAACTGATTATTTAATATTGAACTGATTATTTAATATTCTATCTTTTCCTTCCGGTGTCTCGGTCACAGAAAACCACCGAACGGCGAAATAACGAAAAAACGTAGTTAATTAACCAAAATTCTTCCTCGGAATGTTGATGTTAACTTGAATATGTTTTGTATTTCATTTGTTTTTTAGTTTCGCATGCGAATTGAGAATGAAATTTTAAACAATTTTTTGTTACCTTTTACTGATGAACTTAATTTAAAAAAAAAATTGTCCGTTCCCGGCTCCCGGGAATTCCCGGGAAATGCGATTTTTCATTCCCGTTTCCCGGGAAATCGATTCCCGGGAATATTGCAAACACTACCTAGGTCCATGCCGATTGTTCCGAGCTGTATTATCTCTTACGTTGTTTCTAACATGTTTTTTTCGGGGGCGGCCCGTTGGGGCTTCCTTAACCCCCTGTCTCGCCGGGGGACCATCGTGTCAGCTCTGTTTAGAGTCCCACGCTGCCACCAGGACGTTGATATGCCGCTCCTAACATGAAGATCAGACGCTGTTTAGAGCCGCACCATCTTGGTGAACAGACGCTACAGTTGGCGAAGCATTTCCTCTACCGCCGGAAAATGGTTTACGCCCCAATGATCGCGTCGCACCTTCTCACTTAGCTATTGTCGGATGACAACATTGCCCAGGCAACACCAACCAGTTGTATCCATGTTTCAACCGGCAATCTAGTGTAATCATATGACTCGTGGAGGTGTGAGATAGGAAGGAGCTTGTGATGGCCGAAGCAAAGTTGTTCAGAAAGTTTAATACAGAATTTTACAACTATTCGGCGCTAGTGTGCATGGAATTCTTCGTAATTTAACCTTGATTTACCTATAGTAGTATATCATCCTGATACAAAGCTGTAGTTTTCAGTAAAGTTTTTCACATCACCTTCTGAACATGTTTCCTGAAGACCGCAACCTTTGAAACAGTTGGATGTAAGAGAACGCGAACTAACGTCAAGTTGAAGTTCTCATCACACTGAGAAACTTTGCTGAAGACCGCAAATAGGTTGGATAGAGTATCAGAGTACTGAGCCGTGTATTCCATGCAATAAATACATAGCAATTGTATTTTTTATAATATCAAAAGAACACAAAAAATAACACATCTTTAAAAATCTCAGAAAATAAAGATTTTTGAGCTGTTTTTAGAAAAAATCATGGATTGCTAATACCTACTTGCTAACCTATGAGATATCTATATATTCTCACAAAATCATGTTTTTTTTTCAAATTTCGTTTAATATTTTCACTTAAGCACTTTAAAAACTTCTGTACTCGAAAGAAAACGACGTAATTATTTAATTTCTAACGAGAAAAAATTTGTAAGAAATTAATTCGAGTGAACTCATAAAATTATCACAATAAAACGTGAAATTCAGACACATTTAAAAAAAAACTCATAGACTCTGAAACTTAAAGAATTAATAATTTTGTATATTCTGTAAAGTTTCATAGAATTTAGAGATCTACAACTTTGTCGAAAACCTCTAGCTCTAGCATGTAAGGGAAACAAGTTGGCATCGCAACGGCACCTTCGCGGCTAAATTCCGAACTGATTCAAACATCCAAAATGAAGCCCTAACTATACCAAGAAACTTTGTAGAAGACCGGAAACCGATTGGTCAAACCCTGAGAGCGCTAATAATTTCGTTCCGCTAGATTCCATTCCTGGCCCCAGTGTGCAATGATTTAAAAAAAGTTTTATATGCCTAAATTTGTACGCCGATTTAAAAATACTCAGTTTGCTAGGCTAACTGCGTGTGCAAAATTCAATTCGATCATTCGAATGTTTGACTCTTTGACTTCTGTTTTGACGTAGAACTACGTCTCTCAGGACATCGTCTGCATAGTGGTGTAAAATGAAAATCTAAAAACGGAGAGAGGAAAAAATATGCCCAATTTCAAATACTAATAAGTTAGCCTTAGTTTTCAATGGTTTCCCTTCATTTTTAAAGCAAACGCTTGGAAAATCATCTGTAATTTGTAATTAGATTAGGGAGCATGCATAAATGACGTAGCTGTTTTGGGTTTTGCTGACCCCCCTTTCCTATAGCATTTCGTTACAAATTTGCAGTCTAGATTTGCAGATCTAGATAATAACGTAGCTTTATAACAAAAATGGCCTTTGTTTGTTAGTCTCATACTTGCTACGTAGTTTGGCTTCAAACCCCCCGCGGGGGGAGCCACGGCCATCGTTACATTTCGTTACAAAAATATTCGAACTATTAAACTATTGAAAATTGTCAAGCCTTGTTGAAATGCAAATGCCTGTCTCTGATCAAACCAATCATTTTGTTAGATTTTACTAGATGGCGACTAGCAGCGGTTCGTAGCAGTAGCGGCAGCGGATAGCAGAAGCGGTAAGTGCAGCGGAACTTCCTCTATTAAAAAGTTGCCTATGTGCGTTAGCGGCAGCTGTAATGGCAGCATTAGCTGCAGCGATACTGGTAGCAGCGTCAGCGGTAGGTGCAGCAGCACTACTTCTCCCTCTAGTAAATAGCTGCCGTTGTGCGGTAGCGGCAGCATCAGCAGTAGGTACATCGGCAGTCACTTCCTCCAGTAACAGCTCTGTCGTTTTTTGGGTTTGGAATACTGGCGATCATAACACTGTGCTACAGCGATTTTGAACTTCTGAAGTGACCTAGTGTAGGTTGTAGGTCTTGTTGAGTGTACCATTCGCTCATAGTCAGCGCACAAAACTTTTTTAACTCGACCATTTTTCAACCGATTTTTAATGTTTGCAGTTTTGAAAAGGAATAAGGTAGAGTTTTCAAAATACACTAAGGTCGCTTTTTACGCGGGTTTTTTTTACGCGGATTCCGGAATTTACGCGGTTGTTTTTACGTGGAATCCGGAATTTACGCGGTTTTTTTACGTGGATTCCGGAATTTACGCGGTTTTTTTCTGCTCGGATTTCGGTTTATATTCACTCGGATAGCAAAATTAACGCAGGTTTTTTTTACGCGGATTCCGGAATTTACGCGGTTTTTTTTACGCGGCGCGTATCCCCCGCGTAAAAAGCGACTTTAGTGTATATAAGTTTTTACTAGTGTTACCATAACATGTTGAGATATTTGAATTTGAATCTAATTGTTTATTTTTTTCACGTAATTTGTCCACTTTGAAAGTATATTCAATAACAAACCAAACAGAAGTGGTTTTGTTCAAATCGGTTGATATTTGGCTGAGTTATACATTTGTAAAACAGTAACGTAAAACAGAATTTTTGGCATCTATCGCACGTTTATTTCGCGGTGCCACAAATGAAAAAAAAAATGCCCGAAATACTGATGTGAATTAGTGAAGGTTGTAGCTCTAGTTTAGTGTTACTTGCACCCATACTTTAAGTTCTGACGTAGAACTACGTCTTTCAGGAAGTTCGATTACATAGGGATGTAAAATGAAAATTTATAAGAGGAAAAAGTGAAAAATATGTCAAATTTCAAATGCTAATAAATCGGTTAGTTTTCGATGAATTACCTTCATTCTTGCAGCAATCGATTGGAAAATCTTATAAAATTGCTCCCAAATGAAGAAAAATGTAATTTTATTATTCGAACTATTGTACTTTTGAAAATTGCCAAGCCTTGTCAAAATGCAAAATTCGACCTCTGATTGGTCGTTATATGATTGCTTTCCCAAGCACAGTCGACAGAATTATAGACCTAGTAATTCAAGATGTACTATTTGGCCTATAAAAGAGCATTTGGCCTATATAAGAGCACGGATAGCAGCAGCAGTTCCAGCAGGAATAGTAGCAGGGCCAGCTGGTGCAGCGGCACTTTCTCTAGTAAAAAACTGCCTTTGTGCAGACTGCAGTAGGGAAGCATTAGTTGTGGCTACATGAGCCAGCACTTTCTCTAATGAATAGTTGCTGTATTTTGACAATAAGCTGCAATGCTGGCATTCAAAATATATGAGCCGTCAAATTTTCAATATGAAAACAGCTTTCAACTGTGTTATCAAAAAAATTCCTTAACAACCCTCTATCGGGGTAGCACACAGACGCGATCGACATTATATGCGATATGAAATTGAACAACAATTGTCTTTATAAGGACAACAAACAAATTATTAAAGATTTGATATTTTCTCGTTTTGCGCTAGAATCAAAAGTAAAATGTTATTTTAATCCACATGCACTCTGACTGCTGAAACTAGTTTGCGTTGTATAGTGTTTGTTCCATTCCTGTTTAGTGCTGTATGTGCAAACTAAAATTCGGTAGCACTTCAATTTCTCTTTTGCACTAAATTTTAAACAGATTCGATACAAGTAACGTAACAAACAACCTTATGTAGTTCTACGTCAACCTTGCGGTCGAGGTTTTGCATACTAGCCTTGTGATTTTTCAAATACTCCTGAAATTTGACGTTATGGTCAAAACCCCGTGCTTGGACCTCAACTAAAATTTTTTCAACTCGGTTATTTTTCAACCTGTTCTTTATATTCTGGTCGTTTTGGAAAGGTGAAAAATAGAGCTTTCAAAATATATGGATATGTATATGGATAGATTTTACCTATATGTAATGAGCAGTTTTATTGATTGGATAAAATCTACGATTATGGTGAAAATCTACGATTTCATCAAAACAGATCTGAGCCAAGTTATAACATATTTTCATAACGAACGCGACTAAATGTATGTCGTAAAAATAAGATTTAAACTCATATAACTCGATGGTTTTTGATGAAGTTTTATCTATCAATCTTTTCCCTTTCCAAAACTGCTAAAACCCTGAGAATCGGTTGAGAAATAACCGAGTTTACAAAAAGTTGTATGCGCTAAGGTCCTGAAAACGGTATTTCGACCATAACTTCAAATTTTGGGAGTGTTTGGAAAATTTCTAGTATGAGCGAATGTTACACTTAACGAGACCTATAACCTACAATTGGTCACTCCAGCAGCTCATGCATTTTTTTTTTCATTTGTAGCACAGAATCAGCCAGTTTTAAGTTTGAGAACAGCCTTTCACTTTGTTATCAGAGTGCCTATCTGAAATTTGATAATATTATTTGAATCAAATCGAAGATTTCAAAATATTTTGCTTTCTCCTATCCTGTTAACAAATTCTTCGATGTCATACCGAAAATCACCGTTATTTTTAGCTTTCGGGGGGTAGCACAAAGTTGCAACCAGCATCATGTCCGGTTTCACATTAAACAACAAACTATCCAACTAAAGACTTAATATTTTCTCATTTTTTTAAATAGTGGAATGTTATTTTGACCTACATGCATTCAGACTGTTGAAACTTGTCCGCGCAGTATAGTGTATGTTTTATTCCTGTTCAGTGTTGTTGTATTAATATGTGCAAATTGAACTCGGTAGTATTTTAATTGCTCTTTGCTTTTAACCAACATGGGGAGCTTGGAGCCGCAAGGTTACAGAGTCCGCTTTGATAAGCGAGTGGTCGTGGGTTTGAATCTTAGTAGAATCAGGCCATTTGGTTGTCGAAGGACTTTAACATGGGTTTATTCTCAGGCTCTCCATTACATACCCTTTCTTCAAGCTTCAATTCTATAGTACCCCTGCTGATTTTCATCCTAACAAAATAGTTCCTCTTGGAATAAAACGGTTCTGAGTAACGTATAATAGTTCTTTTCAGGGAATTGTAATTATAGCGCGGTCTTGGCTGGAGGATCGAGGTTTCGATAAGACTCCTTCTTCTTGACAAAATATAAGTCCTACTTATAATAAAACTGACCAGAGGTGAAGCATTGAGTGCCTTTTCAGGGAATTGTGATTGTGACGCGGTGTTGGTAGGAAGAACGAGGTTTCGACAAGACTCTTTCCACTTGACAAAATTAGTCCTTTTTATAAGAAAACTGATCTCAGGAATATATATCCTGTACAGGGAATTGTAATTGGCAATATTGGCACGGGGAACGAGGTTTAGATAAGACTTTTTCCTCTTGACATAATAAGTCCCTCTTAGAATTAGCCTGGCCAGAGAGGAACGTTAGGTGTAGCCTCAGTTCAGGGAATTGTAATTTTGTGATATTGGTAGGATCGAAGGAGGCTTGAGACGAAAGGGTAAACTCTCACACACAAGCACGGATATAAATGAAAAGCGTATCATTCACTTTAATAGTGATACTGCCAACAATATGAAGTGCGGAGTACAGAAAACACCTGGGCAATAGATAAAACAATAGATCAAATGTCTCTGGTAGCAGTGATGGGTCCACACAGAGAAAAAAAATGTAACCAACATCCTTATGTAATTCTACGTCAACCTTGCGGTCGTGGCTTTGCATACAACCATTCGTTTATTATTATTAACCCTCTAGTACCCAGTGCTACTTTTAGACGGTCTTCAGTGACTCCTCCAAAAAGCTTCAATCATTACATAAAAAATGTTTATAAAGTTTCAAAGTGATTTTTTCGTAGTTTAGAATTCTTGCTGATAGGAGTATTTATTCATTTATTCGTGATAACGTAAGTGTTGGTGAATTTGAAAAATAAAGTTCTTGGCTATTTTTAGCAATGGGAAGATACATTTACTCCTTGAACCAAAAAATGTAATTATTTATATTTTCCCAGTTTGAACTTTAGAGTAAAACCTGTGTTGATCAGTGTAATAATTTTGTTTTCAACAAAAAATATATTAAAAAAAAGGAAGCTTATAATCAGTCATTCATTTTGATTTTAATTATTCAACAGAATCCTTAAAAGCTATTAAAAACCTCGTTAGTAACATTTTTGATCACCCAGGTTTTTAGTCAAATTTTCCCAAGTAATTAGTATTCATGGACCACTGACTGTCATATAAATATTTTCGTCCTAATGAATAAACAGCGCGGTATATTTCCACGTATTCTAATTACGCCAACGAATTTTATTTCCTCCGAACCGAGCTGTGACAATGGATTCACACAGAAAGGAATTTCATCCTCTCTGCTGAACCATGATAAAGCATTATGATTATCTTCCCGAACATTGACTATGACATTGGATTTTTGTCTGCCCGAAGGATTCAATTAGAACAATTTCCAGTGTAGCTCGATGTGTACCGAGTGTGCAGTACGGTCTTAACGAGAACGGTGAACATTTTGCTGCCTTGTTTGCTGAACGACTTGACGATACAGGATACCGGCCAGTACGATGAACATTAGACGCTACCGGCATTCGAGAGACGTTTCGATGATGTGGTTTTCTTCTCGTTGATAGCAGTTTCTATATTTCGTTACGTAGGTGTATGATGCTGCGGGAGAACGTTTCGAAGTTTGGTAAATTATCAGTATCATGGTCTCATAAATCGATTCGAGCTCTTGCTCCGGTATCTCCGGCCTTTTAGTGTACTTGTTCGTGGGTCGTGATGAGACATGTAGAGAAGAAAACATAATTCTTCCATCATCATGCATGTTACCGGTATCGGACTTTCCACTATAGCAGGGAACATTTCAATCGCTCTCTTTGTCGGTAGGATTGCAACCCGATGCTATGATGATCGAAATTCTAGAATGTGGAAATGTTTGATATTTCCATCAAGTGTTGTACATTCGTTTTGATGTGGAGTGTTTCCATTTTGAGAGTTTCTGAGTTTCCATTTTGAGACATGTTATACCAAAAATCAATCTTTGCTATTATCGATTGAAGAGAACAGGAGTATGCGATTTTGGTACATCGAGTGGGTGGACTGCATTTCGGTTCAGAAAACGCAATAGTTGTAGATTTTGGTAACCGCTACTGGTCATATATCAGCAGATAGCTTAGACTTAGAGGTCAATGATAACATCTCACTCTTTACTTTCTATCGGACGAACATCGCTTCTAAAATCACGAATTCATGTGTAAAAGATTTGCTTTACTGAATCGTACGCTGCTTTGGTATCTGTAAACAGATAGAGGATTTACAAGTTAAATATACATGACGATTATAAACAAAATTATGAAAAGCAAGTTATAATGAAATAAAGCTCAAATAAGAAAAACGTTTCACTTTACATTGTTATTCGATTTTCAACCAAGGCAGCTGAAAAGAGTGCAATAAATCTTTAATACTTCTTCTACACATGTACCTCTAAGGTAGTATTGGAGTGCATGCTTTCACTGAAGCAACTGGCAGAAATGAATCAAGTATGGTATGGTCAAGTATACTGGGTTTCTGGTCACTGCGGAGTGGAAGGCAATGAAAAAGCCGATACGTTAGCTAGACAGGAGTCATGTATCGATTTCATTGGCCCATTGGAACCGTTCTGTGGGTTGTCATCAAGCGCCTTGAAAACCTGGGAACATCGGACAATACAGAAGAACTGGATATGGTCAGTAGGGCTACGCCAGTCGAAACGGTTTATGAAACCGAGCGTGGAGGAAAGCCAGCAAATGCTTAGTTCAAATAAAAAGAAACTAAGAACAATTACCGGACTGTTTACAGAACACTGTCCAAGACAAATTGGTCAGTCAAATGACACAATTTGTCGTCTCTGCAGTGCACTAATACAGCGCAGAATAAGAGCCTTTGGTAAAGGAACTTTGGAGCCTTTCGAGGTCTGGTCTGCGAATCCTAATGAGGTAATTAATTTCATACGAAATTCAGTGCCAAATTTTAAGAAAGAGTGCAACATGACAACGACGATCACTTCCATCAATAGTGATATGTCTGTTACAAGTACCTAGACTAAAGAAAAGGTATATCACAAAAGATCAAAATAATGGTCGCATTGGTCCAAATCTTACAAAAAATACTTCTTTGATTATTTCTGCATTTAACTGGAAACTAAACTGAAAAGTAACAATCCAAACAAGCATTTTTTTAGTTGAAACTTGGTCTAGTTTAACTCGCCAATCGATTGGTGTTAATGAAGTAACCTTACCGGTGCCAGAAGCAGATGCATTATAGTTTATCAGCTGTGTGTATTGATATCATTTCGACTATGCTTCCATTGCATGAATCAAAAACAAAAAAATTTGAAGCGCTTCGTTCATTCGATTCATTCCCACTGAGGCTAAATAGAATAGTAAAATTTATTAATTCCTTAATAATTCAGCACGTATCTGTATCCCAAACGAGTGCACTTCCATTGCGCTACACTGGAACGTAGAATGACAAATTCGTTTTTCTGTTATTTGCGCCCGTTCAGAGTGGGGAGACCTGGCATCCAGTGCAAAATGTAAGGTACACGTATGATTTATGTTATGCCGCATCCTGCAGCTTTTGTCGTTTCATCCCTGCGGTTTGTGTTTGTGATACGGAGTTGAAATTGCATCCTTGTGGGTTCTTGCTTTACGGTGCACGTGAAATCATCAAAACCTAGGATGCTATCCGAAGTGGAGCAGCCTGAAGGAAAGTTTTTCGTAATGATGGAAACGATTTAGCAAATATTGCTCAATTCCTAGATTACATAACGATGTAAGGCGGTTTTTTTTTGCAGATAGATTCAGTTTACCCAAAAGTTTTGGCTCATAGAATATTCAAGCTGGTACCTGCAGTGATCAATCGAACATATTCGCGGAAGTCTGAGTGTCAATATTGCAGCCGTGGAATAGCTCGAAGATAAATGGTTTCAATCTCTTAACATAGTCTGTGAGATATTTTCGAACCAAGCGGCATTCGGGTGCACACAGCCAAGAAAACAGAGTGCGTGTAAATCATAGCCAAACTGTAGGTGAAAACAAAATATTGCCATATTTCTTCATCAAATTACGCCAGGTGGAACAGCCATGGCGTCTTGGCTCCATTTCCTAACGAGCGATAGTTTAGTAAATTGAGATGAATGTGTGATATTATCCTTACTTTGTCACATTATACCCGTGTCTTTCCCCGAGGCGTTGAAGCGTTGACATACGCAAGCGCTAACCTATGGTTGTACCCAGAGCCGGATTTACGATTGTGGGGGCCCCAGAATAAAACAAACCCGTTTTTTATCGTACGAGTTAAAAACACTTATTTCTCATTGGAAAGTTACCAAAAATTTGCTAGAATTTTTTCTTACGAGTTTTTTTTTTGCAGAGAACTTATTGATTGAATAATCAACATTCAGCTCCTTCAGAATATTGTACTCTCAACTTGACAATGCTAAGTTTGACAGCCTTTCACTCTTCATAGTCGTACGCAACCTATTTTCAATCAGTTTCATCTTCGATAAAGACCTTTCTCCAGTTGCGTTCGAGATCATTAGGCTCAAATAAATAAATGTATGCAACTGCTCGAAATCCGGGATTTTTTTCTTGATATCTGAAAAATAAAAACCTACCGCAATTCGAAAAAAATGCGATCCGCGAGCAAAAATTTGCACACAATTTGAGAAAGACTGCGCAAATATAAGGCTACGCTGGCAATAATCTACAGAACCTAGGAAAAAACTAGGGGTAAGCGGGGTAAGACCGCCCCCTTAAGCAATTCTGTTTATAGAAAAAAAAGTTGCGGCTGCAATTTCATTTTTTCTTCGCTAAGAGGTTCTTCTATTCAATACCCGCATTTAAAAAATAAGAACTGAAATATTTTTGTTTATTTTCCAGTTTTTTTTTTCAATTTTGAAAAATTCATTGAAAATGTGCAGATCTTTTTCATGCGGGGTAAGCCCGCCCACCAGCGGGGTAAGATCGCCCACCATTTTTTGAGGATAAACAATATTTTTAGGGCCGAAACGGTTGATTTTATCGGTATAGTGTCTCTGACAAAGTTGTGGATGGTATTTTTTTTTCTTTTTAAATAAAATATACACTGTGAAAAATCTGAACAAAAAAAATTTCTAAGTTCAACTTACTTTGTTTTCTGATTATTCAAGTTCAGATCAATGTTTAGGTAACTTTTTTGGTTTTCAAAATAAATAGATTTTTCAGAATTGGGGGTTTTCAAGATATTTAATTCATAATATACCTATCTTTAAGCTAAAAATTAAAACTCATTAAACCTGTCTGTATGATTCTTTTGAAGACTTATTATGTATAGAAAAATACTAATAATTATTCTTTCGTTTATTTATATTTTCAATTTTCTATGTTTTTTTTTGAAGAACAAAATTATCAACGACTCTATACACCAAACAAACCGTCCAAAAAAAAAATTCTTCACAAAAATTTAGCTATTAATATTTCTATTACTCCATGATCCAACAACCATAAAATTTTAGCTTACCTTTTGTAGATTTTACAGGCAAAAACATATTTTTTCAAATAAATTTTAAAAAAAATATATTTTTAATTCTATTCTTATATCTTTTCTTTAAATTTTTTTAGAGTGTGTATTTTTTTCGGAAGTAAAAAACTACTATTTTCAATTCTGCCGGAGACGTCATACAAATCAAACAAACCGTCATGGCTCTAAAATCATTTTGGTTCATTAACACCATTTTCACACAGGTTTACTTTTTTCAAAAATAAGTCGTGTTAAAATATATTACTAGAAAAGCTTCAACCAAATCGAAAATGGTCGATTAACATCGATGTCTTATGTGGCTTGAAGTTGCTTTACTGATCCTGTAAATATTCCTTTGTAGTGTCGAGGCATTTGGGTCTTGAAGTAAAACAACAAGCAGTTGGATACGTGGCGGTTTTACCCCTTGTATAGTGGGCGACTTTACCCCCAGTGGAACATTTTCATATTTGACCGAAAAAGTAGTCAAAATTACAAGATTACTCATGGCCTTCGATATTCCCGAAAGAAGATAGATTCAGGCAAGCGATTAAACGTATATTCACGAACAAAACAATAGATTTTTAGACTGAAAAACCTTAAGTCCCGTTGCCGCAAAACAATAGCGCATTGACTGGTTGCCAGCTGAAAGGTTGTTTTTGATTATTTCTGCGACCGTTCGCGCACTATCAAAACAGAAAAACGCGCAAAATGTTATGTAATTATACTGTGACAGACACGTTAAAGAAATTTTTCAATTATTTTATAACTTGGTAGTAAAACTACAGTGGGCGGTCTTACCCCGCAGGGCGGTCTTACCCTGTTTACCCCTACACACTTCTGCAGGTCAATAAAATCTGCACACGGACTCTGAAAATCTGCATTTTGCAACGCAAATCTAGTATCCCTGATTCGGACAGGTAAATTTATTTTCGGAATCAACAGCAATGTATTAAAAAAAACTTGTGGATTATCTTCTTTCCTGCTTGATTTCCCATGCGCGCTGGTTCGATTCAAATGGTGTGTTAATGTGTGTCATTCCAAGAGAATCGAAGGTGAAATCTTATGGATGTGGTTGTGATATTGGCGCTCGCGAAAAAATAACACTGAAGGAAAGTTTCAGATTGAAATGGTCTGTTCAAATTTTCTTACTGTAAATTGAACTTTTGATTGAATCTCATTTTTGATAGAGAAAAGAACTTTTTCTCGTTTTGTGGGGGCCCCAAAAATGGGGGGGGCCGGGGCCCGGGCCCCCTGGGCCCCCCCTTAAATCCGGCTCTGGTTGTACCTAACAAACAAGCAATAATCTCTTTTCCTTTTTCTTCTTTGCTAAGCTAGTATGAGACAGTAGCTTGATTAGAATTGGGGATCACCATAGTCTATTAATTTTACTATAAAAATGCTACACATGTCGAATATTGGGGGTTAATTAAAAAAAAAAACAAAACATAAGTTTACATTCTCATATGATTTCTCTGAAAATGAAGTTGTTACAAATAATTATACTCTAGAGTAAATTTATGACATACAAATATCGACAATTGAAAGATAATGCGCGTCATCCTAATGTAATAGGGTATCGAACGTCTTCGTCAGTGGTTTTCTTCGGCAGGTTTTTGCATAAGATTGCTGCAGAAAACCTGCCGAAGAAAACCACTGACGAAGACGTTCGATACCCTATGTAATTTGAAAGTTCAAAAATTAAATTTTGGAAATAAGCTCGAAAGTTAGAAAGTGGCAGAAAAGGAGCTTTAAATTTCCAAATTTCATAACACAGTCATAAAAATAATTGAATTGTTTTTAATGGAAAGCGAAGGTTAACTGCGTCATTACTCCTGGCGATTGTCATCTGAATATGACTTTGAGCACTGACGAAGACAAGGGGCTTCCATGCAATAAGGTATATACGAAGGAGCGGCAGATAAGCGTGGTTGCAAGTGTTAGATAGCAACATTTTTCGCGTGCTGAGATCGTGACGTCACAACAACCAATTAAACACAGTTTGGCGTAGGAAAATAAATGGATTTTGTTTAAAATCGTATAGAATTGTTGTATTATGATAATATCAGAAACAACGTGTGTCTTCCAGGTATTGTCATAGATTACGTTACTTTTTTGGTTAGGGTTTAAATATGGAAAAGTTTCCAAAAACTTTCATCATCACTTATTCCCGATTTTCTCATTTTGGCCTTCCCCATATCCCTCATATAACCTTGCAGGAGGTTGTTCTGAACCTCCTGCAAGGTTATGTGTGTGACACAATCAATAGATGGATCCTAAAAAATGGTGGATCGTGGATCTTCAAGTTTTCTAGTTTTTTTACAACTTATCTGTGGATAAATGTCGTCGTAAGTAGAGCACTTAGTCATTGGTTGACTCGCTTCATTCACCATGCCACCGCCGACCCTAATGAAAAAAGCGCTCTGAACCTGTTTGGTCGAAGAGTGCATCCTTCAGTTGGTGCATCTGCCTTGTGCTGGTTTAACAGCTCTGCTAAATACCAGCGCGGACCTAGCCGTTCTCTCGGCTCGCTCCGTCTGTAATAATGGATTCACCGGTGGAAATGTGAAAATTGCTGAACGGCTAAAACGTAAACAATTACTTTAGGACAGCTACGAATGGTAGATTGAAACATTTCCTTCCGATTCTGAAATGCGTCGGGAATCGTCCTGGAACCTATACTCGGAATCTTCCGCGCGAAAATATTGTGAACAAATACAAAATTTTGTGGGAAGATCTGGAACCCGAAAGAACAAAACGCCAGCGTTTCTCAACATCGAGATTTTTGGGAGAAGCCTGAACTTTACAAGCTCTAAAAAGAATAATTTGTTGAAAATCCGCACTAAATGCCAAATGTAAACTATTTTTGTGATGTCACAACTTTTTACTCGCCACCTCCAAAATCTAGATTTTTGGCGTTACGTAATTAGTGTACGACGCCTTGCTAATTCTTCGACCTATTCAGTCGTCTTTTATTTTATCAGGTTATGGTCCAAGATATTGTTATATAGCAAAAGATATTGTTACATAGCAAAATTGTTATATAGCAAAAAAAGCAAAGCCTTGGTGCTACATTCCGATTCGTTACCTTCTGTTTGTTATACACAGACTTCGCAGCCAACTGTTTAGTGTACAGGACAATTGCGAGGCTAGCGTTACGATCCTACTGACACTTACAGTCTCTCTCGAGCCCAGACTCGAACCTACGACGACTGGCTTGTTAGGCCAGCATCGTACCTCGAGATCGTCTGGGTGCTAATTGTTATATAGCAACAACAAGCTAATAAACGAAAAATTGTTATTTTTTGCACGAAAATTCCAAGTAGTTTGATCAAGATATTCGTAGGACAAATGGGAGTTGTATTATTACTAGCTTATCGGCCAATACCGAGTCAGCATCGAGTGTTTCTGAGTAAGTCAACTGTTTTGCTGAATCAGCAAACATGGGCTCCGGACGGGATCAGCCAGCAAGGGTGCTTGAGCAGAGGATTCCGAGTAGCGTGCCCCATCAACCGTTAGACAAGCTCCGAGGCCGTGAGGACTACGCGGTGTTGGCCTTCGGTATGCGTATGGGAACCTGGAAAGTTTTGACGTAGAACTACGTCTAACCGCACTATATCGAGATACATTCTGCGGAAACTAAAACCAAGGTGTAACGTCGGAATGAAAGATTTCAAACGGTTATACTGATGGAACCACATGATGGATCACAATAATCAATATGTCGTTGGATTGATAAAATGATGGACAATTTTGTGATTCTTCAGTAATCATTATCATTTCATTGTCAAACAGTGAAAATTTCATAAAAGTTTCAAGGTCGAATTTTCACGAACAATATACCAATCACATGCGAGCACGCCAGGCACAGACTTCATGAGTAGACACCAACTGCCTGCTGTGATATCCTGTATAGAAGTGGCAAAAAAAATTGACAGAACCTCCCCGTCCCAATAGGTCAACTAACGTTTGCTTCTATGAGCCTAGATTATTTTGATGTCTTGAAGGTGAAGCTTTTTCGGAAAGTTTGTAACCACTTCCGCTATCAGACAGTTTCACGTTCTGCTGTTAGAATGTTATCAAAACTGATGTCTCGAAAGAAAACATGCTGGCACAGACTACAGTACTGCACCGAGCAATGTATGAATAAAGCGCTGGTCATTAGTCGTCTATCTGTACAGTAGAACTCGATATTCATTTGTGTGCAGCCAAGTCAAGTGAAGATTTCATTGTCGCTATCGACGCACAGTGGGGCGTGTTGGGTTAACGCATAAGTACCTATCGTGTTGCGACCGCTGGAACACAATCGAATTGCCTAAACGGCAATTGTCTTCTTTTTCTTCTTGTTTCGTATAGTCGCAGTAATATCATTCAATATGATTATTCGGGTTTTAGGGACAGTACGGGACGTCTCGAAATTTTCCGTTGTTCCAGATTTATTGGGGGGAACCGTGGGGTTCCCTTCCAGAGACACAGGCTAGATTGAAGACGGTAGCGGAACATTGCTTGCGACATATCAAACTTTAAGTTTTTGTAAACAATTCTCCGATTCCGGTCATCCGCATCAGCAACAAAACGAACCAAAATACCTTTTTTTTGGAGCCTTAATTGGTTAAAAAAAAATTTAAAAAAAATCTAAAAATATGATTGAACATAATAGCTCGTTTTTGGTAATGTGTGTCGCAATCTAACCGTGCCAAAGGTAAAACGGGCTCAAATCAAACAGAGCCTCAAAAGAAAATATAAAACTATTGTAGTCCTACGTCAACTTTGCGGTCGTGTCTTGGATACCACCCTCCTACTTTTTTTTCAAATTCAAATTCAAATCAGCGATGAATTGTCGGAGCGTGCTCTAGCGGCGATTTGCTTGGGATGGGAATGGATGCATCAGGAGTCAAGTGGACAGCAGCTTGGGTCGAATCAAAAATTCATCAGGATGTAACGATCGAGTCTAGTTTTAGTGCCGGCGGATCAAGTGTGAAGAAGCAGCCGACCAAGATGAAGGACAACTCCAACATGAGATGTTTCAAATGTGAGGCTTGGTATCGGAATGTCCACAGAAATCGCAGTCATCCAGAAACGAGAAAAATTCTCGGGACGTTCGAAGGAAGCCATTATTGGTATGTTAGAAACAGAACCGATCAGCAGATGAATGGATGTTGGATTCCGGAGCTGGAGACCGTATATACAGGGACAAGCATATTTTTGTAGAAGCAAACAGGTCATCACAGACCATCTATGTTGAAGATGCAACTGAAATACCGGTTAGAAAATTATCATCAAATAACGCGATGCGGTGCTAATTTAAATTGACACGCTGAAAAACGGAAGGAGTCATAATTTGCGTTGGTCTCTCAGTCAATTAAAACAGTCATCAGTAGCCAAAAAACAAATCAAAACGAAACCGTTCGAATTGAAATTCCTGGGTGAAATATTCTGTTACTTTTCATTATTTTGAAAATAAGGAGCCCTGGTTCCTACATTGTCATATTATGACTCATAAGTCAATGACAAAAATTTGAAAAAAGTAAAAAAAGATATGATTCAAACAGACGGAGTAGAGTAGAGTAGAGTAGAGGTCGAGTAGAGTAGAGTAGAGTAGAGTAGAGTAGAGTTCGAGTAGAGTTCGAGTGAAGTTCGAGTAGAGTTCGAGTAGAGTTCGAGTAGAGTTCGAGTAGAGCTCGAGTAGAGTTCGAGTAGAGTTCGAGTAGAGTTCGAGTAGAGCTCGAGCAGAGTTCGAGAAGAGATCGGGTAGAGTTCGAGTAGAGTTCGAGTAGAGTTCGAGTAGAGTACGAGTAGAGTTCGAGTAGAGCTCGAGTAGAGCTCGAGTAGAGCTCGAGTAGAGTTCGAGTAGAGTTCGAGTAGAGTTCGCGTGGAGTTCAAGTAGAGTTCGAGTAGAGTTAGAGTAGAGTTCAAGTAGAGTTAGAGTAGAGTTAGAGTAGAGTTAGAGTAGAGTTCGAGTAGAGTTCGAGTAGAGTTAGAGTAGAGTTAGAATAGAGTTAGAGTAGAGTTAGAGTAGAGTTAAAGTAGATTTAGAGTAGAGTTTGAGTAGAGTTAGAGTAGAGTTAGAGTAAAGTTAGAGTAGAGTTAGAGTTCGAGTAGAGTTCAAGTAGAGTTAGAGTATAGTTCGAGTAGAGTTAGAGTAGAGTTAGATCAGAGTTAGAGTAGAGTTAGAGTAGAGTTAGAGTAGAGTTCGAGTAGAGTTCGAGTAGAATTCGAGTAAAGTTTGAGTAGATTTCTAATAAAGTTCGAGTAGAGTTAGAGTAGAGTAGAGTTAGAGTTCGAGTAGAGTTCAAGTAGAGTTCGAGTAGAGTTAGAGTATAGTTCGAGTAGAGTTAGAGTAGAGTTAGAGTAGAGATAGAGTAGAGTTAGAATAGAGTTAGAGTAGAGTTAGAGTAGATTTAGAGTAGAGTTATAGTATAGTTAGAGTAGAGTTCGAGTAGAGTTAGAGTTCGAGTTCGAGTAGAGTTCAAGTAGAGTTAGAGTACAGTTCGAGTAGAGTTAGAGTAGAGTTAGAGTAGAGTTAGAGTAGAGTTTGAGTAAAATTAGAGTAGAGTTAGAGTAGAGTTAGAGTAGAGTTAGAGTAGAGTTAAAGTAGAGTAAGAGTAGAGCTACAGTAGAGTTAGACTAGAGTTAGAGTATAGTTCGAGTGGAGTTCGAGTGGAGTTCGAGTAGAGTTAGAGTAGAGATAGAGTAGAGTTAGAGTAGAGTTAGAATAGAGTTAGAGTAGAGTTAGAGTAGAGTTAGAGTAGAGTTAGAGTAGAGTTAGAGTAGAGTTAGAGTTCACGCAAAAGTTGAAGTCTTGTACAATCATTGTGTCTTCCCGATTCGCACAAATGTTTCACAGAAATCGCACTATAAATGTGTGAATACATTGACATAGAATGAAATCAGAATATGTATCATATACCGACACTTTATTTCTCACGTCGAGTGTATTAGTGACTGCACGCGCTTTTTTCTCAAGCGACGAGAGAAATTTCTCTCTCGCTCGTAGAATTTCCATGTATGTGCGACAAGAAGACACGTTACATATAATTTGCCGGTTGCTCTTTCGGTTCGGATTGCGACGCGCAAGGCGATATCTCGTTGCTTCACGAAATGAGCGAGACACCCCTGCTGTACATACTTGATACCAGTGTCTCTCACTCTTACTGTCGGTGCGTGCTTGCTGCTATTCAGAGGAATGCATGAAGAAGAAAAAGTATCTCGAAAGCGTGTGTGCAAAAGACTTGATAAGCGTAGCATATGTCTCGTCCTCAAGCAGAAAGGAGGAGAATGGTTTTGCTTCTCGCTCGCTTTGCAATGCTGCTTGATACCGTTGATACCAGTTGAAACTGTTTAGGTGTAGTAGTTTGGAGCTGCCAAATACATTGGAGAAACGCTAGAGCATTAATTGCGTTATGCCCAACACGCAATCATTGTACTGGTTCCGAATTACATCAACAATTGCGCTAAAAACGCACAATTTTGTACTGGTTTCGCACCATCCAACTATTGCGTGTAGAGTTAGAGTAGAGTTCGAGTAGAGTTCGAGTAGAGTTAGAGTAGAGTTAGAGTTCGAGAAGAGTTCAAGTAGAGTTAGAGTATAGTTCGAGTAGAGTTAGAGTAGAGTTAGAGTAGAGTTAGAGTAGAGTTAGAGTAGAGTTACAGTAGAGTTAGAGTAGAGTTAGAGTAGAGTTAGAGTAGAGTTAGAATAGAGTTAGAGTAGAGTTAGAGTTGAGTTAGAGTAGAGTTAGAGTATAGTTAGAGTAGAGTTCGAGTAGAGTTAGAGTTCGAGTAGAGTTCAAGTAGAGTTAGAGTATAATTCGAGTATAGTTCGAGTAGAGTTAGAGTATAGTTCGAGTAGAGTTAGAGTAGAGTTAGAGTAGAGTTAGAGTAGAGTTAGAGTAGAGTTAGAGTAGAGTTACAGTAGAGTTAGTCTAGAGTTAGAGAAGAGTTAGAGCGTGTAGTAGTAACGAGGGACAACTAAAAAATTGGATTTTTTGGAGTCCTGAAAGACCTAAAAAGATGGATAAACTCCAAGAATTGATTAGTTTCTCTTGAAGATACATTCATTATGAACAAAAAAAGTAACTTGAGAAAGGTCCGTAACCGGCCTTCCGACGAAGCTTTCTTATGATGCCGGAGAAAAACGCATCTCTGGATTCTATCAATCAACTGTTTGCAGTTCGTTGGTCTCCAGTTATTTTTGCACCGAAGGAACATAAAATCCCAAAGAAATCTTCGATTGGACGACACCGAGGTAGATTCTTTGGGTTACGTGTTTGTGGTACACTTGGAGGCGAGTGGATATTCAGGAACGTTTGTGTTTTTTGTCGTGATGTGATGATATTTTCTCTGGCCAAAACACATACCTTTCATCGGTATAGTTTTTTTGGGAGAAATGGGAGAAATTTTGTTCAAATATTCGTTCTGGCATACATCTTAAATGGTAGTCAAACCACTAGTCTTGAACCATCATGTAGACAAGAAAAATGTCTTTTTCTGTCCACTGTTCTCGCTGGTTTTCCACTGCCTTTCTAGCGGATTATTGTTGTGGTTTGCAGGAAATTATACACAGTCGTAACCGGAAGATTTTCTCTATCAAAATGGTTTACTGTGAACTTTTTGTAAGAGAGCCACGAAAAGTTCCAAATTTTTCTTTGTCACCCGTTGGTTTGTTATCAATGATTCAGCTAGTAGCTATGTTGCGGAAAACATAGTTTGGAAAAACATCAATCGCGTTTTCTGAACCAGCACCCAATTCGTCAACTCGGATTCAGCAAACAATCCTAATTGACTCTTTTAGTTTACACTAAAAACACTCTATCAAACATCCTCAAAGTACATTTGGATTCCACCGAACGAGCCGGCGAAAAAAAAACTGTAAGTTTATAGCCCGAAAGCTATCCGTTATCGTGATGCAGACCTTTGTTCTCGCAGAGCTATCGCACTCCTAAGCAATTCTCACCCCTTCTCACGGGCTCAAGCTGCCAAATAGGAACATTTACATCCCACCAGCTTTCCACTCCGATCGTTTGGGAAATAATTTTATTAACGATGGTACGGAAAACTGCGTGCCCCCATACCCATGTCACGGAAAGGGGAGCACCTTGCCCAACTGCAACTAGCTGAGATGGGAGTTGGGGTTCCATCAAACGGTCGAAAACTGTGTATTTGCGAGAAATCATTCCAAATATTTATAACTGCCGCCGCCCGGAGCTAGTCAGTGATAGAAACGAAAACGAGGAGTCTGGGGCTCTGATAAGATAAATCAATAAATATTTGTGAGGTGGAAAATTCAAGCATTTCTCGGCGCGCTTTGCTGATCATTTCATCATCCTTCGGAGGTTGATTTTTATGTAATTTGGCGAAGTAATAATTTAACAGGTCAATATTCGTTTAGTTTTAGCCGAGTGACAGCGATCGGAGTTTCGGTGGTTTTGAGTTCAGAACAAATAAGGAAAGTTTTTGGTTAGGAATTTGACCATCATTACTGGAATGTTATTCTTTCGATGGAATTTCATGCTACCTCCGTCATTGCAGGGCAATCGTAAATATTGAAAGGCGAATGACAAATTAGGTTTTCTATTCACAAAACGACTTGCGTCATATTTTTGAAAAATAATTCTCGAAACTTCTCTTCTAGCAAAGTTTGCTGAAATCTACAATTTCGCTAACCATTGTTTCCACGAAATTCGTACACATGTACGGTGGCGTGTCGTGTTGAAATAACAAATTGTGTTTTGTCCAATTCTGAGAACCACGGATCGATAACCTCATAAAAAAATCAAAAGCGGTACACGTTATATAAGTAAGTACAATTTCGGAACAGAAAAAAAAATCCTTCTCATCCTAGAGGCTGGATTTGTTTCAAGTGCTCTAACTAGTAAGTTGTAAACCCGTTGTTGGTGTGTGCGTGTTTTAGTATCGTCAAGCATAAGAAAAGATAATTTAACTTACGAAATTTTTTTATTATTTGCAATAAACAACTAACACTAATTACAGTCATAATTACCAGTTCACAATTGAAACTTGGCAACTCTATCCTTCGTATGGTCACGTTCAACATAACAGGATCGAAAATTAAATCTTCGATTCAATTGCACGTTCGATTCAGCGATTACAGCGAGAGGTCACCACCAGTCACTATTTGCAACCGGTTTGAGAGTGCACCTGGTGTCAACCTCTCCGTGTGTCAGCAAAGATGTGGGAAAACTTGCTAACGCAATTAGGTGCCAAGCTGCAATTGTGTTTTCAATCATTGCTCAGCTCAAGGCTGCAATTTATACCGAGGCGACAAGAGGGTGCCCCCAACTGACTGGCTAGAATACGGGGCCATGGGTGTTATTGGTGAGCTTGGATACAGAAATATTGACTTTGCATCGATCACATAAGATTACAACTGTGAATTTTATATTTTGTATTTAGACCAACAAAACAGCACGTTCAACTATTTCTTCATGTTTCAGTCTTTCCGAATTAACATAAATATATTTAATCTTAGGCACTTCTACGAAAAATTGAAACAGAGTTGAAATGTTTTCTGCAGAATTCCTTGCGCACTCCAATCCAAACTCCACTCCAAATTACTATGAACAACTCTCTTAAAATATTTTGAACTAATCGAACGTACCTGGGGGAACGTACCCGTTGTAGGGGATAAAAGGTTTCCAAATTTCGAATCATTCTTTGTAATTCACTTTTATTTTAGCCATTTTGGATTTTTAAATGGCACCTGGAGTCAATTTCCGGTTCCTGAACATCATCCTGATTCCAAAAATACTCAGATCGGATGATACATTTTGTGCTGTTCTGCAAAACTGAAAGTCGCCATCTTGGATTTCAAAATGGTTTTCGGTTTCTGGGCTTCGTCCCGCTGTCGGAAATATTGCTATTATGTCCATTGTATTTTTCTCTAAAAAAACATTTTTTTTTCGTATATGTAAGAAAATTTCAACTAATAATATTTCCTGTGTCTTAAGTTGGCAATTCAACTGAACTCAAAACTCTCTGGGCCTAGCGCCACCAGCTCTTCTTCCCCATGCGATGATAGAAAGCGTAATTTTTAAAATTGCTCGCTTGCAGTGAGACTGCCAATGGTATCGATTGGGACCACTTAACTCGAACCAAGTATGTGGCTGGGTGGCTAATCTTGAAGATTTATTTCTCAGTTCTGTTATATTTTAAAATTCAAATTGACCAAATAAATGGTGATTTAAGGTTTAATTTCCTGTTGTTCACTGTATACATTTTACTGTTACTCTCAGACGCAGAAATAAGTTGCAATTTTACAAAGCCAAATTTACCTTAGCTTTTCTTGCCATCTACCGGAGTAACTGAAACAACGTTAAATGGTAAAGGTTTGTTCCCAGTGCACTCGCCGCCAGCTGTTGCCCGCATAGTTATGATGATGCTTCTGTGTTGTCTTTCTCGCGGCAGCTTACACCGGAGAAGTTGATTTTACCAAGAACAACTATTACAAGACGTCGATTTAGCATCAACATTTGCTAGCGTTGAAACCACTTACTTTTGATTAGATCCTCCAATCAAAGTGAAAGCAGCTCTTTGCTTTTGTGGTAGTTGTGGTGTTCTTCAGTTTGATTTTTCTTTAGTTTTATTCATACTGTCATAATCAAGTGAAATAGGAAGTACTAAAAGGCTCACCAAAGACTTTTTTCGATTTAAATTTTGTTTGTGACGTTTTGAATACTAAAGTATAATCTTAAAAATTGGAAAACAAATCTTCAACGAGTGTGCGAAACTCTTCTCAGTCGGAGAAAAACGCGAATTTGCGTGAAACCAACATCAACCCAAAGTGAATGCGACATTCACAACGCTAAGACCTAGCTGTAGGCCAATAAGGAACATGTTGTGTTTGGGTAAATATTGATAATACTAAAGCTGTGTTTTTTTTTGTCTGCTGACCGACGGCACTCTTCATAGCAGGTTGCCTATACTTGCATTACGGTTTATTTCCTTTTTGTTTGTTTAGAAGGCTTATGTCAACAGTGGAAGGCACGCACAATAATAATCGTCGGCTCGGACTAATTAGTCGATAACGAATAAAGTGACATCAATGAATGACTATCTAATGTGTTGTTTTTTTTCTACCTCTATCTTTCAGGTAAGGATGAAATCGAGCGTAAAAACCAGAAGTAGCTCTCATATCAAGGTGATTTTATTGTGTTTTCCCTATCTCTATTTTTCGCTCGGGAGAGGACAAAATCGAGCGTAATAATCATAAGCAGCTCTTACGTTAAGGTGATTTTATTATACTCTGGCCGAATATTGAATGAAAATTCAACTAATCTATCACTAACGAGGGTGAAAACGATGTGAAACGTAAACAAAATTATCATAATTTTAATTGATTACTCTACTTTATTATTTCCGTCAATGATTTTCTGATCTTCTTGTTGTTTAACCCCGTCATTGTTTAATGCGGGGATTAAAAACTTCCCGCTCTTCGCATAAAACTTTCCGTGTCAAAACCTCCGTTTAACCTTTACGAAGCACATTCAGTTGAGGTGCATTTTTTTTTCTTTGCCTCCATTTGAGAATAGTTACCTCCATAAAACAGGGGAAAATTGAAACAGCAGGGCCAAATAAAAAACAGTCCATTCTGCACAACCTATATTTAAACAGCTTGTTTCCACTCGTATTTTCGAGTTAATTTTTTTTTTCGACATGTTTATGCCGCATTTAGTAGCCCAGTAATCCTCATTCAGTAAAGTACCAAGTTAATGAAATTATTGTTGGGTTATTCTGTCATGTACAAAATACACATGGCTCTGAAGTGGTTTAAAACGGTTGTTTCGAGTTTAACGTTTTTACTTATTACAGTGTTATCACAGTGCTATAAACATTACAGTGTTAAAAACATTGCTTCGAATTTTACACATTTTCCTTATCCGGTTAAAGTTTTTTCTCTCACTACCGAGCCTGACTTCCCATATACGGCGCATGAAAATTTAGAACTTTGTAACGGAAGCAGGCCGTCACTGGCATCCTCACTCACTATCATCAGCATCGAACGGCAGAGGCTATATAGTGAGTCAATTATGCAATTGCAGGAGTCGTCGTCGGTATCATAGTTTGTTGTGCTTTGATAGGCTACTACTTCCCATGAACAAACATGCATTGAAGGCTCCCATCCGATATAGCGTCCCCAGCAAGTAGTGGTAGGCGATTACATATGGGCGGTAAAGTATCCGCAGTGCCTGTTCTACACACAACAATGGATGGAATGAATGGATTTCCAGTTCTACTTGCAGGATTCCATGGAGGGTCATTATTTGCACTGAGCGCCATGTCACGACAATACGCTATGTGTTATTGATGTAAAATAGATGCAGTTCGCGTGGTGCTTCAGGCGCTACATTCAGGGCACGGACGGAGTGCAGTAGATTAGCAAATTATGTCTAATGAAAACTGAATAGTATAAGTTGGAACAGCGAACGAACTACGTTGGTGAAATGTGCTAACGCGATGCTCTGTAAGTAATTATCGAAGTTCAGCGCGTGGGAAGGCATGTACCTAATTATTCAGCTTTAAATAGGGATTTTTTTTTATTATTTTTATTTTTTTTTATAAAAACTGCAAAATATTACCTAAATAATGCAACCGAAACGATCATGGAGAAATCAGAAAACAAGCTGATTTTTTGAAAAAATACTACAAGGTATACAGCCCTAGGGTTGTATGAAATGGTGACGTAGGACTTAACACTGTAATTAGGGGATTTTTTGTTACAAAAAATACAGAGCCTGCAGACAGAATCAAGGTGTTTGCTCAGCGACTGTACGTATTTTTATTTTCAGCCTTCCCTGGAAATCAATTTTTTTAAATATATTCAACAACACTCGAAAGAATATCGTATATATTTGGCGATATTAGTATTAGCCTGTAGTATTTTTTGTGCAAACAACATGTATTTGACAGGGCACAAGCGTATCATTCTTGTTGAAAAAGCACCAAGAATTTCTCGTAATGCGTCAAAGTCAGAATTAACTCTATATCCTCTAAAACCAAAGCCAATAATACTTAAATCCAATAATACTTACTCTGATTAAATCAAATCTATAATATGGTTCTTACTTTCAAAATAATATAGAAGCCCTTACAAAGGTTCATTATTCGGCAAACATAAGAAGATATGTCTAACAAAATTATTAACAAGTTCCAGCAAAAAACCGTAACAATCAACAACTCCATTTTTGTTTTTTGCTTGACTATTTTGTTTATTTACCTACAACTACATTCGCTGTGTTACGAAGACTGCAAATATACATACGTTTATTATGGTAAAGCTTTGAGTAATAATATATCATCTAACAATTTTGAAATGTTAACAGAGATTCTAATGTATCTTAGTAAATAAACCAAAAATTCACAAGCATTCGCAGGCTCTTACTCTTCTATAAATGTGTATTTGTGAATTTACTCTTTCGATACTATCCGGTCACGATTAATTAGTGAATATCGAAGATGAAATTGAATAAATATCCGTTGCAAAGATTTACAATTCTTGTTAAATAGTTTATGGTAATCATATTTATGAGATAAACTTACAATCACCATCAACAGCAGCATTGCAGTTTTTCCTCGGTTGCACACGAATAGAAATGTACGAACAAAAGTGTACCACTGCAATACGAATAGTACCGCTGCAGTATGAATAGAAGTGTACCGCTGAAATGTACGAATAGAAGAGTACCGCTGCAATCACGAGAGAGACCTGCGGTTCTTTACTCCACTGGTACTGGTACTGCTTTTACCGGCATGTTTTCTTTCAAGACATCAGTTTTTATTAGATTTTGAAAGCAGGTTTAGAAATTGTTCAAGAACGGGGATTGTTTCAAACTTTTCGGAAAACTTTTACCTTCGAGACATCATTTTAGTCTAAGCTCATGGAAGCAAAAATAAATTGACCTATTGGGACGGGGAGACTCTGTCAATTTTTGTATCGATATCGATACAGAGAATAACACGGGGAACGGATGGTGTCCATTCACGTCGTCTGTGCTAGGAATGCTCGCATGTAATTGGTTCATTGTTCGCGTAAGTTTCCCTGTAACTTTTTATCAATTTTCACCGTTAAGCAGTGAAATAAAAACTATAACTAGCGTGTTATAAATTTGTTACACATTTTATCTATCCAACAACATATTGGTCATTGTTATCCATCATGTGGTTATGCTGTTATTAACGTTTGAAATCTGACGCAACATTTGCCAGTTTCATTTACAATTTTACAGAATGCATCCCAGTATTGTAAACAAAGACGTAGTCCCACGTCAAAAATTAATTATTTTTTCACAGGGTGATTTTTTTATGAAACAACCACCGCTTCTTCCGGTTTTGGCGATATCTCAATCTGCAATTTTCGAAAATGAGGGAATAAAATAATACAGCTGCAACCAGAACCCTTACCGGCTTACAATCACACAGTTTTCCTTCATGCTAAGCAAAAACAAACCGGCACTAAAGAACAAAAATAGAGAAAACGAACGCTTGTGTTAAATGGGAATACATTATATCCACTGTTCTCTTGGATTCACTCTTGCTTGGATCAGTTTTGACGTTTTGTCTTGATAACGCTTGCTGTTTGTTTTTCGTTTTCACTTTGACGAAGGAATAGTGAAGATCATTTGGTTGGATTCGAACGATGCGCGCGAAATATTTAAACTGAGTATAACAGCCCGTTACTAGGACGAAAATCTAGTGTATCTGAGAGAGTGCTGCGATAGTTGGAAGTGAAAATTGAAAATGATTGGCTGTAATTTTAGTAGAATTTTGCTGGGGAAAATGACTTTTATCAGCACTCCCTACACGTTGCCCCACTGTCGGCTGTTGGTGCATGAAGCAAAACCGGGAAGAAAGCATTTTCGTTTTCGAGCACAGTTTTTGAAGCACTTCTCCTAGTCGAACAATTTCAGTACTACTACTCACTATCAGGAACTCGCGTACTCTTTCACGGTAGCTGAGTAGCAATACGAAAGAGTTTGTTCGTGTCGGTGTGTGCTTGCTGCTACTCAGGGGAATGCATGAAGAAGAAAGAGTATCTCCAAAGCGTGTGTGCAAATGCTTGAGAAGCGTAGCATATGTCTCGTTCTCAAGCAGAAAGAAGAAGAAAGGTTTTTCTTCTCGCTCGATTTGCAACGCTGCTCCCACGTGACTACGCCATTGAAATACAAGAAAATTCATGTCATAGAAACATACTTGACAACCCACGTACTCGAGCGGGGGCCTAGTGTGGTTGGTAACGTCTCCGCCAACCACGCTCGACGCCTGGGTTCGAATCCCATCGCCGACATAGGTGTCGATGGTTGTGAGGTGGCGTGATCCACTCACAACCAACCTAACTGGTCTAGATACAATCCTAGCCGGCACCGGGAGATTTTCTGAGGCAAAAAATCTCTGGGATCACGCCTGGGCGTCGGTGATTGCCACAACAACAGTGGCGGAACTAGACCGACGGAAAATAAGCGAGAATAAAAAAAAAACCCACGTACTCAATTTATCTCGGAAAACAAGTTAGATGTTTAAGAGTTGACAAATAACCAATTTGCCTCCCGTTACCCGGACGAACACATATGATTCGCATAGATTCTCTAGGATTCCTCACATTGGATTCGTGAGCGTCCTTGAAAAGGATTCCTGAAAAAAAATCCTCAGGAATGCCTTGTATATGGCTCTAGGATCCTTGAATAAGAATCGTGAGTGGGAATCCTCCGGATCGTGTTTGCGATTCCTTTCACGATTTCGTCACCGTGTTAATCGGTATCCTGGGGATTAATGATTTTAGAGTAATATTAAAATTGTTATTAAATTTGTGTTTTGTTTGTATGGGAATCTCCCCATCTTTCCAGAAAAGTGAGGTATGTCAAACCTCCATAGAAACATTTCTCGAACCTATGAACTCTGACATACCGAATATGGCTACATTTGCTTGATTACTTCTCGAGTTATGCAGAAGTTTTGCTTCATTTGTGTGGCTGCACCTTCCTTTTTGAGAGAGAGAGAGAGAGAGAGAGAGAGAAAGGAGTGTTGAGGTACCATAGAAACCTTTCTTTCCCCCAAAAAACTTACAAGCGAAATTTGGTTCCATTTGCTTGATTAGTTCTCGAGTTATGCAGGAATTTATGTTGTATGGGAGCCCTCCATTCCAGAGAGAGGAGGGGTCTCGAATTACAACCTTCCCCGGTCCCACAAACCCTTGCATAAGAACTTTCTACACTAATCGGTTAAGTAATTTGCAAGTCAATAAGGATCAGACAGACAGACAGAAATCCACTTTTGTGTACAAAGACAACGGGTGACAACTGAAAATTTGGATTTTTTTTTCTTATGCTGTCAAAAATTAAATAAACTAGAACAAATACCTATTTACTGCACTCGAAGAAACATTCATTATAAACAAAAAGATAGTTAAATATTTGAGAAAGGCCCAGAATCGGCTGTAGCTTTGTCAGGATGCCGGAACTGGAGCGTTGCACGATATTCGCATCGACTTTTCGGATGCACCTCTTGATTCTACCATTCAACTGTTTGCAGTTCCTTGCTCCCAAGTTGTTTTTGTACACCTAGGAACGCAAAATTCCGAAGAAATCTTCGGTTAGGCGATACTGAAGAATCTTCTTAGATTGCGTATTTGGGGTACAAATGGAGTCGAGTGGTTGTTCAGAAACGTTTGTGTTTTTTGGCGTAATGTGATGTTGTTTTATCTGGCCAAAATGCATACCTTTCATCGGTATGGTGTTTTTAAAGAAATGGCATCCATATTTTGTTAAAACATTCGTTCTAGTACATATACTTCTAGATTGACGCCATTTTGAACAGAACTGTGCATGCATAAACAAAACAAAAAATACTGGCCTGAAGAGGAGAGAGAAAGAGTTGTCATATCAACATTATTTCTCTCCGAGCGTGTTTGTTGTTGAATATGAGTACTACACTGGGACACGGTTATATGGGAAAAAAGCGATGCACAGTGGCCCAATAAGGCAAAAAGTGAAATTTAATCCCGTAGCGCCTTTCACCTTCATGCTAGCCTAATAGTGTCTTCGGAACGATTGTTTGTATGAATGACCCGCATAATTGCAAACTGGCAAAAATTATGAAAAGTCTACTACACTTAAGTCGCTTCTTACGCGGGGGATACGTGCCGCGTAAAAAAAGCCGCGTAAAAAAACCGCGTAAATTCCGGAATCCGCGTAAAAAAAACCGTGTAAATTCCGGAATCCGCGTAAAAACAAACCGCATAAATTCCGGAATCCGCGTAAAAAAAAAACGCGTAAATTCCGGAATCCGCGTAAATTCCGGAATCCGCGTAAAAAAACCATCGTTAATTTTGCATTCCGAGTGAAGGGAAACCGAAATCCGGGCAAAAAAAAAAAATACCGCGTAAATTCCGGAATCCGCGTAAAAAAAAAAACCGCGTAAATTCCGGAATCCTATCTTCATTAGGTACAAAGTTATGAAGTATATTGTAAGAAACTTACTTAAAATTTAGTTTGCTGTACTTTACTTTTGTTAATTGCATTTTACACGAAAGTGTTGTTCGAAGGAATTGTTTGAGCACACAAAACACATATTTTTGTCAATGATTATACACTTCCAGAACTTTTCCTTATAAAGTTGTATCACATTTTAGCTTATTTTTTCGATAACTTCAACAACGTATAGGTTAAAAATGGACAAGTGGAATCATGATGTCAATGCTTGTCCTTGAAGTTAAGCTTAAGTACTATAAAATCTTGTAGGTTCTATTTGTCCTAATCTACCCATATTACAGTACGGCGAGCATATGTTACAGTAGGTTTCCATATATAAAAAATACTAATTTTTTTTGTGTTAAGAGATAGAGGAATGGTTTATTTGACAAAGTTTCAGAACTTGCAAAAATATGAAACTTTGCTGAACAAACAAAATTCCTATCTTCATTTAGTACAGAATTGGAGAGTATTTTAAATGAAAGTTACTTAAAAGTTAGTTTCTTGTTCTTAACTTTTGTTAGTTACACTTTACAAGAAAACCTTGTTCTAAAGAAGCATTTTTGCATATAAAACAAACGTTTTTGTTGACGACCACACAACTACAGGACTTTTCAAAGATATAACAACGTCCGATTTTTTAAATTTCTATACGATTTGATATGGGAAAATCCCTTTTCTAAAAAAAACTTTTTCAAAACTTATTCTCCAGAGATGTTGCTCCTAGAAATATATCAATACATGATTTTCGTAGGAAATTTGCCTGGAAAAAACTCTTCTGGAGACCGTAAAGCGCTACGATATTTGTTGAAAAAGTTATTCTCCCTAACTGATTGAATATATGACGAACAGCTCAACATTGAATTTTTCTAGCAATACTGCTGCTGTTGCATATTCAACCTCGTGATGGAAGTAATATCGCATGCAAGCCGTCTTGGAAGTTTCTCCGAAGATCTTCTGGGCAAAAATCACACTCTCAAGCCTAATTTCACGCGAAATTATTTCTTATCCGTAAGCAAGATTGGATGCTGCAGCAGTGTTGCTGGAAAAATTCAATGTTGAGTTACAGTCAGGTTTTTTTACGCGGTTTTTTTATACGCGTTTTTTTACGAGGTTTTTTTTACGCGGATTTTTAATTAACGCGGATTTTTGAATTAACGCGGTTTTTTACGCGGATTTTTGAATTAACGCGGTTTTTTTTACGCGATACCGCGCTAATTCAAAAAAATTGTCACGAGTTTCCGAATCAACGTCGGTTTGGAACCAGAAACGTTTACATGTTTTTCTAATAAAAGACTTAGTTCAAAAAATATTCTCCGCCCACCGAAAGATCCGGAATGACCGTCACAGAGGACAATTTGAAATACTGGTTCTAGAGCGTCTCGGGCTTTTTCTAAAGCCCTTCTTGCTGGACTACTTTACGCGGATTTAAAAAAAAACGTGGTTTTTTTACGCGGATTTTTGAATTAACGCGGTTTTTTTACGCGGATTTTTGAATTAGCGCGGTTTTTTACGCGGATTTTAGAATTAGCGCGGTTTTTTACGCGGTTTTTTTTACGAGGTACGTATCCCCCGCGTAAAAAAAACTGACATTCGTCAGATATTCAATCAGTTTGGGGTGAACAACTTTTTCTACAAACATTGTCGCGATTTACAGTCTTTAGAAGAGTTTTTTCCAGTCAAATTTCCTATAAATGATATATTGATATATTTTCAGGAGCCAATTAAACATCTCTGAGAAAAAGTTTTGGAATCGTGTGCAAAAATATAGTTGCCCATAAGGAACACGAGAGCCATTTTTTGTCCCACCCTAATGAGTACCTCAAAAAAATTCCATTTTTAGTTGCTACCCGATACTCGTGAAATTTTTGAGACCAGTATCAAGTGAAAAAATATCAATTTTGAGAGTATTGCAGAGAGAGGTAGATTGAGAGGCAGGGAGTAACCTAAATCCATAACTCTCATGTTATAAAACGGTATAAGAAGAATAATGGTTCAGCGCGCTCATACCACTCACTTTCAATACGGGTTGCGGTGCAGTAGAAAAATGAGTGAGAGAGAATATTGAAGAGAGAGAATAAGAGAAAACAACTTGGAAAAGAAATGTTTTTCTGCTATTCTGCTATCCATTAGCGAAGCCGTTTACCGTCCAACGCACGTGCTGCTTAAATTAACCATTGCGTAGTTCAATCGACTCAATCGTGCAGCAGCCTCTTGTCCAGAGGTACAGTGACAAAATTCCATTCCCATTCCATTCCTACAGACATTTGATGCAACCTTCTGTTGCATAGTCGCACGTACGCAGAATTCTGTATTACAATGCCCTGGCAAAGGTCTAAAAAAAAAAATCCTTTGCATTCGGACTTCTGGAAATCGTGCCTCAAAGCGGTTAATACTTTTCTTTTTTGGTCGATTAGAAAGCATCTGACTTTGGTTATCGAAAAAGTTGTTTGTGCCAAATGTCTTAGAAATGGATAAATCGTCGAGTCAGTATGTTTTCGAACTGGAAAAAAGAAAGTTGATTTTCCTGATTTTTTTTGTAACTACACTAGTCTCGAAGTTGCATTCATTGCTAAGACATTCGGTTTCAAAAATAAAGTTTGGTTTTGATAATTTCATATCGGCATTTTTTCATAAGTGAAACTATGACCACTTTAAGGCTACACATCCCGAAGTTCTATTAAACCGAAATTTCGCATGAGGACTTTTTCCGAGGAGACGAAGCATTTCAGCCATACTGCTAGCCTAGCGTGGTTGGTAACGTCTCCGCCAACCACGCTTGACGCCTGGGTTCGAATCCCAACGCCGACATAGGTGTCGATGGTTGTGGGTGGCGTGATCCACTCACAACCAATCCAACTGGCCTAAATTCAATTCTAGCCGACACCGGGAGATTTTCTGAGGCGAGCAATCTCTGGGATCACGCTTTTCATCGCATAAGGAAGTAAAGCCGTTGGCGCCGGTTCGTTAATCAACGGGTCGTAAGTTAGGGTCCTGGGTGGAGTCGCCTCCCCGGGCGTCGGTGATTGGCACAAACAACAGTGGCGGAACTAGACCGACGGAAAATAAGCGAGAAAAAAAAGAATGCAGAACCCCAAACTTCGAACTTTTTTTACGTCCAAGGTTATCAAAGTTAGCCAAGGCGAGGGTGAAAAATAAATAACACCGAGACGAAAAAAACGAATATCTTTGATAAAAGTTTTTATACAAGTTACGACGTTTGTAACTTGCACTCAAATAAATGTTGAAAAAGTACCCTTTATTATTGTTATTGATCATTTTGCTTGCCTTTGGACAACCCTCTCGCTGACATTAGACTTGTTTGTTGCTAAATATAGCATATCCCCTATCGAAAAACCAACGATATAAAAAAACGGTTTGAACTATTTTTTTCTTACCTTTCCAATTTTCAAGATTTTTGAAGGGGAATGGGGGTGATATAAAATGAAAATAAAATTTGTAACGGCCCTATCCATATAAATAAATAAATATGAAAAAGTCGCAATGCGTATTTATTCCACGATTAATTTAGAACGGATCAATGTATCAATGTATGTGCGGATTTGCTTGGGGCCGGGGAATGTTATTATGCTTGTTGGGAACCCCTTCCTCTTCTGAAAAAGAGGGTTGCTACGAATGAAGCACAAATTTCTGCATAACTTAAGAGCTAACTAGGCAAATGGAACCAAATTTGGCATGTGGAAATTTTCTGAAGCAATGAAATATTCCTATAATGGTTCGACACCCCTCCCTTTTTTCATAACTCTAAAAAAATGAGCAAATGGAACCAAAAAAACGTGTGGAGGCTCTAGGAGCAAAAACTATTTTTTGTGGTAGTCAGGGACTCCTCCTTCATGTGAAAGGGGATGGCTCTTATACAAATGAAACACAATTTTTTATATAAAACGAGGACTAATCTATCAAATGAAATCAAATTTGACATGCGGAGGTTTTAGGTAGGGATACCATCCGTCCTGAATTAGAAGGACATGTCCTGATTTTGAAGTGCAAATCTCAAATTACGTGTTTTATTCATTGATACCTCAAACAATAACAATAGCTTAGATCAAATTTTTGCTGAAAAAAAATGTCCTGATTTTTAACTCCGACGATATAGTAACCCTAGTTTTATGAGGCAAGTCATGTTTTGTGGTGTTTAATAGGCTGAGTTCCCATACACATGAAACATTAATTTCTACATAACTCTAGAAATAATCAAGGAAATGGAACCAAATTTGGAATGTGAGGATTTCCGAGTACGACAAATGTTTTTAAGATGATTTGACAACCCTTCTTACTCTGAAAATGGGGAGTCCCGATCAAATGGAACACATATTTCTACCAATATTTCTGGAAAACAGCTCGAAAGGATCAATATGATGCACAGAAGCCAAAAATTTACAATTCCACGCTTTAGCGAAACATCTGATGTCAATATCTTGAATTTCAAAATGGCACTTGAGTTGATTTGCGGGCTCTAGAAGTCCGGAATACCCGTATTGAAAAGTATTCGTTTATTTAAGATTATTACTAAGAAACTAGAAGCATCATAGATTGCAAAATGACGCCTAATGTTAATTTCCAATCCCTGGGCATCGTCCTGGTTCTGGAAATACATGCTGTTCTAGGTTGTACTTGATAAACCCGAAAACGCCATCTCGCATTCCAAAATGGTGTCCGGTTCGGGATTCGGAACTCTGACATTATTTCATTTCTGAAAATAGCCATAATACTGTATATTCAGTCGAATACACATCAGAAATGAAAGAAACAATATCAATGTTACTCACACTACCAAAGTTTAACGCGTTCAAAATATCAATTGAATTTAACTTTCATTAAAAAAAATGGTGAGTAACGATAGATTTTTTTCCAGTTGGAAGCGCTTTATAATAGTAAGCAATCTATGTGTTTCTGTAGGGCATTGATAATTGATTAGTCCGGATTATCATTGGTTAATAATAAACTTCAATTATGTAAAATTATCATTCTAATAAGGTCAAAAACTATTCATATAACTGTAGTCCAGACAATTGGAGTCGAATTTAACCCATTCCCGGCGGAGAGAAATCAGTTTTTACCTCTAAAAATTATCTTCAAACTCGTGTTATTCAGCAACTACATGCACAATTGACACAAACTGTATTGCATATTGTAGATCGATCTGTTCTCTAACAGTATTGAATAGTTTCGTCATTCAAAACTGCAAGTAATATTGTTGAGCTTCAATCAAAGTTTAGATGGCAGGTGATGCCATACGGCATGTGATCATAAAGTTGTTAAAGCAAAAATGTTTTTTGCCTTTCTCCTAGAAAGGTATAGCAGTCACTTGCAAAACCGAGAGTATAAAAGTGCTCCAAAAGGCCGAATGGCATATATCACTCGACTCAGCTCGACGAGCTGAGCATTTTCTGTATGTGTGTGTATGTGTGTGTGTGTGTGTGTGTGTGTGTGTGTGTGTGTGTGTGTGTGTATGTGCAGATTTTTATTCTCACTCACTTTTCTCAGAGATGGCTGGACTGATTTTCATGAAATTAATTGCAAATGAACGGTATCGTTGTCCCATAAGACACTATTAAATTTCATTGTAATCGGATTTTTAGTTTAGAGGTTATGTATCAAAATGTAAAAATCATGAAACATCAATATCTCGAAAACTACACAACCGATTTGAACAAAATTAATTTCAGATGAACGGGCTACACAAAATACCCTTAATTTTTGAATTTCATAAAGATTGAACTTGTGGTTCAAAAGTTATGACAACAAACGTATTTTGAAGACTACTTAATCTCACTTATGTTTCTCAGAGATGGCTGAACCGATTTTCATAAAATCAGTGTCAAATGGAAGGTGTAGTTGCCTTTCAAGACCCTATTGATTGTTTTGCAATCAGACTATTACTTTGCCTGTTATGTTTAAAAATGTGAAATCCAGCTTTGAAAAGGAACATATTTCGAAGACTACTTGAACTCACGCACTTTTCTCAGAGGTGGCTGACCCGATTTCCTCAAAATTAGTGTCAACTAATAAGTCTAGCTGCCTCGTAACACCCTATTGAACGACGCACGACGAATCGGCCATAGGATATGATCAAAGTCAAAAGACAAATCGTTTGAAATGATTGGTTTTATCGAAATGACAACATCCTCGACTTTTGGCTTCTGGACATCGCCCTAATTCTGAATATATTCATATTGGGCGGTATTCGGTCATTTTCAGAAAATTTTCTGGCATCAATCTGACACCGGAAATACTCATATTGGGAGGTATTTAGTTATGTTGGTTGTTTTCCAGAAACTAACACTGGTCGTCTTTAAATTCAAAATGATGTCAAGGGTCAATGTTTGGTTTCTATGCATCATCTCGATTACGGAAACATCCATGTTGAGTATTATTCGGTCATTTTCGACTGTTTCCTATATGTTGCCATTTAGCGATTCAAAATGGTGCCTGAGGTCAATTGTTAGCTCATTGCATCATTCTGGTTCCAGAGATACTCATATTGGATGGTATTTGGTTATTTTAGGCTGTTTTTCACAAACCGGAAGTCGCCATCTTGGATTTCGAAATGGTATTTAAGATAATTTCTGGCCTCTGAGCGTAATTCTGGTTGAAGAAACACCCACATTGGGTGTAATTCGATCATTTTCCGCTGTTTCTCAGGAACCGGAAGTCGCCAACCTAAAGTCCAAAATGGGGTCTTTGGTCGATTTCAGCTGCTGTGTATCATTCTAGATCCGGAGATACTCATGTTAGACGGAATTCGGCCATTTCTGGCTGTTTTCCAGAAACCACAAGTTGCCATCCTACAATTTATAATAGTGTATGAAGTCGATTTGTGGCTCCAGGGCATCATTACGATTCCGAAAATACCCATATTTGGCGGTATTTGGTCGTTTGCCGCTGTTTTTACGAAGCCGGAAGTCGCCATCTTATAATTCAAAATGGTATCTGTGGTCGAATTTAGCTCCTGTGTATCTTTCTTCATCCGTATATTATTATATTGGGTGGAAATCGTCAATTTTTGGCTGTTTCCCATAAACCGGAAGCTGCTATCTTACAATCCAAAATGTTGTCTGAGGTCGATTATGGAACATATTTGTTACCACTAAACACATTTACCTGCCAAATATGGTTCCATTTAGTTGATTAGTTCGCGAGATGTGCAGAAATTTGTGCAGAAACATGTGCTTCCATAAGAAGGAGGGGCGTCGATCCATTATGGACATATTTATTACCCTTTAAAACATCCACATGCCAAATTCGGTTTCATTTGCTTGGTTTGTTCTTGAGTTGTGCAGAAATGTATGTTTCATTTGTGTTGGACCCCTCCTTTCCAGAAGAACTATCATAGAAACCTTTATCGAGACCAATAACCCCTACATACAAATTTCACGTCGATCGGTTCGGTAGTTTTCGAGCCTATATGGATCAAACAGACAGACAGACTGGACTGCACTGGATTACAACATCAATATTTTAGAACCTAAAGAGTGAATATACGTTCATTGGATTGAAGCGTTCTTGTAAATCTATTTTTATAAATAATAGTTTGAATGAGAAAGGCTGGGTCTGACCGCTAGGTGGATTAATTTAGGTTTTTGACGTAGGACCACGTCTTTGTTTTCTATACTAGATTACATTTTGTGAAATAGAAAATGAAACTTGCAAATGTTGCGTCAGATTTCAAACGATTATAGCAAGCGAACGACTTGATGCATTTTAGTCTTTTGTATGTCGGTAGATAGATAAAATGTGTGACAATTATTTGATATAATGTTTAATATTGTTGCTTCACTGCTCAATGGTGAAAAGAGGTGAAATGTTCCTAGGTCAAGCTTTCCCATACATTTTACTTGCTATTCCCTTGCTTCCCGAGCACGGATAGCAAATAACATGGACGGAATAAATTCCACTGCTTACATATTCTGACTCAACAAAGTGTTTTGTTCCGTTTGTCTTTCTCGAAACTGCGTGACCACGCCCTCATGGCAAAAATCTACGCTGAACTCGATACAAAAGAATGCGTGTAGAAAATTCAGCTTCAGTCTAGTTTGTCACACAATAGCCAATGGAGGTACGCGACATTAGGAAACGAGAGCTGCATACGAGTCAACTTCCAGGCACTGCGGAACACCTTACATTTATTTTGCATACGGCAGCGGGGGTGCGATCATGAGCGTTCTGCAGCACACATTTCGAGCTAAAGATTATGGGATCGGTTCGGTTTTATTTTGCATACGGCAGCAACAGGCACCATAGTACGCTGCAGAATATTTTGCTGGCACAGTAACTGGAGGGCACAGCGGAGAGCAAATTTTATTATGCGCGGTAAAGCGAAATATTCAATGCTACCGGTGGTGGTGCGATCATCAGCGTACTGTAGCACACATTTCGAGCTGAATATTATGGAATCGGTTTTTTTTTTTTCAAAACTATAAATGCTTGAAGATAAGATTTATGAGAATTTAAACAACTATTACTAGTGTGAAATGTTCATCTATTTCTCAATAATCATTTTTACAATAACGACCAGGGCACCAAAGATAAACGGTAGTGTTGCCTATGAACACTTTCTCTAAGCTGCGTGGCCACGCCCTCATAGCAAAAATCTACGCTGAACTCGGTACAAAAGACTGCGTGTAGAAAATTCAGCTTCAGTCTAGTTTGTCACACAATAGCGAGTGGAGTATAGCTGTAAGACGTACGCGACATTAGGAAACGAGAACTGCATACGAGTCAACTTTCAGGCACTGCGGAACACCTTACCTTTATTTTGCATACAGCAGCACCAGTTACCATCATACGCTGCAGGATATTTTGCTGGCACAGCTACTGAAGAACACAGCGGAGAGCAAATTTTATGCGCGGCCAAGCAAAATATTCAATGCTACCGAGGGTGCGATCATGAGCGTTCTGTAGTACGCATTTCGAGCTAAAGATTATGGAATCGGTTCTTTTCGGAACTATAAATGCTTGAAGATATGAGTTATCAGAATTTTCCTAACTACTACTAGTGTGAAATTTTCATGTACTCATGCATCGTTATTTTTACAATAACGACTATCAAATATAAACGGTAGTGTTGCTTATGAACAGTTTATCGCACCATATAATACATATATTTAGTGCTATGTCATCATTTCATACAACCCCTAGGGCTGTATACCTTGTAGTATTTCAAATTCGGTACAAGTTATCGAAAAAAAAAAAAATTCTGCTCTCTTATTGATGAATCGAGAAGCTTTCATCATAGTGGGTAGTTTCAGTTACTTTAGGTCGGTACCGTGTCTACAGCATACAGCCCGTAATACAGGAAATATATTTGAAGTCCCATTTCAAAAGTTCATTAATTAACAACCTAATTAGAAATTGACAGCGATCGCGACCGCGCATCAGCACAACTACAAGCCTCGTGTTGGATCATAAGTACCCCATCACGTGATATGACATTTCCAACTTTGCTGTAATGTCAATGGTAATTTCTCGTTGACTGTCCCGTTCTAGCGGAAGCAAACAGGATCTAGTGATGAGAAAGTTTGCCCGCTAAATAGAGATATACATGTACACCTATATGATGATATTATGCACACAGTAATAGAAAAGCTGTACCTACTAAACGTTTTCTAGATGCGAAAGTAAAGAAACGAGCGAAATTCCAGCCTACACGGGAATGCTGGGGTTACATTTTTCGAACAAATCCCTTGTTCCCTACATGGCACCCGAAGGCATCGGGTGTCCGAGTTATAGTGATATATATACACATTTCGCCGCACATAAATGCTATGAAAACAGAGCAGTCGATACAGTGCCATATAACAAAATCCACGGCGAATGGCGACGATGGAAGTCGTACACGGAAGGTTGGAAGAGCGATAAGTTTTCTCTGCCCTTTCGAGCGTTATTTACAGCATACAAGTAGGGAACCTCGTAGGCTAACTTAGGGGTTGCATACTGAGTTGACATGTGGCACGCGAATGGCATTCCAGGATTCTATGGCTGTTTGCTTCTAAATGACTATATATTCTGAAAGACGGATGCGGTGACATTTCAGTCAAAAGGCCTGAACTGTAATACCACTGGGAAGGTACTTGGTCGCTGTAATAAACTGAGCACGCTGATTGGTGGTAATGTTCCACCGGAATGGATGTTAAATGTGGTAAAATATGTCGTTTTTTGTGCAAATCGCATCCATTCGATGCATTTTCGATTAATGGCGCTTTGCTTGTCGAAGACGTCCCCAGTCCAGGGTGATAGATGATACTAAAACCTGAATGGTGCCCGACTGTGCATTTTACGTTGCGCAACACCGTAAAGTACTTCGATCAGCGATACAACATATACATGAGCAGCACACAGCGTCACTGGTCCACGGCAGCTAGCCACCATTAATCTTAATCAATGGTGGCTAGCTGCCGTGGCACAGCCATTAGTGTTAGTCCCATTAGTGCTCGAAACATTTCAGTGCAATCGGTGATGCGGCTTTGGGCAGCGTATTGGTTCGGTGGTTGGCATAAATAACAGCATGCTGTTCTCTATAGGCTTAGGTTCAGATGTGATATTATTCATTGAGCTCAATGGGATGCCCGGAATTATGCAACTGGGATTTCAAATACGAAAAGATAGCGTATTTTTTTCATTCTGCAAAATGAAACTTGCAGTCAACATATTTCCCCATATGAACACAAAAAAAATACCACGCGCCTCCATAAAAGCAAGTAGCTTTCTTCACCAAACGATTTTCGTTATGACACACCATGCTCCTCCCTACCGAAGAAGGGAGTAAAGAAAATACGTCCAAACTGGCTTACCGGAAGCCAATCAACGGCAGCACTGCGGTTTCGAAAGGGTCAATAACCTACTTTTGCTCGTACGACGTTCCATACGTATCGCTTTTTGCACTCAGACAGACGGCACGAGGGGGCTGGACTTTCTAGCCGTCATGACTCATGATGACCATCAGCGACGGCCGGCGTAATCAAATGTTTCAGCTTTCGTCATCATTGCCGGCGTTCGATTGTCTTTATAGCTAGGGATTTCGTCATTGTGCTGGAGTTTGTTGCTTGAATGCTTTGTATTGTAGCAGAATAATACACACAGCTTTAGGCCCCTACTGCACTGGCTGTCGTGGCTCTAATACCTACTCAAACTGTGATTATAAACTGACAGTTTTATGATTTATAACTCCGTCGAACAAATATCATAGGCATCATTTTAATTGCTGATAGTTGGTTGCGGTGAGCAGATATTATGTTTAGTGGCACGTTCGCAGAGTGTTTAAATTAACTGGTGTTTCCGAACGTTTCTCAATATGTTCAACATTTGTACCGCAAGCTTTGATATCACAAATTCAATGGGCATTTCATCAGCTTTATGAGGTTTAATTGCATGATTGTATGATTGCATAATTCATTGTATGATTTTCCTAGTGCACAGGCCTAGAATTTGGACCAGGCTACAGAATCAGAAGTTCAAAAGTTTAAATAGAAAATCTCGTGAAACCCAGGATCGCTGATAAAAACTAGAACAGTGCGCCAGGGCCATGCAAAAATCACTGGAGTAAGCGTGTAAAGTATCACGCAGTTCTTTCCAACAAGGAGTGTCGAAAATGTTACTAGAAGAAATGTGAAGTATAAACAGGGAACTGAAGAGTCAATGCGAAAGGAAAGGATCAGAAATCATCTCTTCATCTCAGAAGACCAAGAATATGGAGTGAGGGCGGAGATTAAAAATTAGTCAGGAATGGAAGGACGGAAGAACATGAAAGAGAGAAAGATGATGAATTTAAAGGTGAATAAATCGTTGCCTAAAAATGCAGATGCACAACGGGAGGAGTTTTTTCGTAAAGAAGATATTCGAGGAATGGGGGATTGTATTGTGAGTGTTGGTAGGGAAAGAATCTCGATTGTTCTGAGTTTAGTTTTAAGTGTTTTTGGTATTGCGGTGTAACGCTGACCGAGAAAGGGTGTTTTGCGGTTAGTTGAATTGATTTAAGCTTAGTTTGCGATGAAAAATTGATTCAGACCGATCTTGTAGGTAGAGTTTATTATTTTTAGTGTGCAGATGAACAAGAAGAAGCAATAATTGTCGACTCGTGTATAAAAGTCGAATATTTTTATCTGTTTGGTGTTCGTAGACTTCATTAAGTGACTATAAGTAGAAATATTACCTCTGTATCGGTACATGACACATGAGGATATTTCAGATCCTAAATTTAGTTCAGAATGTTTTTAAACTATGTATTAAATTTTCACTGGAAGCACGGTTAAACTAAATTGATTACTAAATGTACCCTAAATGGTACGCGTTATAGGAATCAGTTTCCCTTTCGTTGTAAAAAAACAATCACGAGGTAAAAATGCGAATGCTCCAAAATGAAAAGTTGATGAAATTGAGCTAAAAATAATGATTCGCTTATGTTGTGGGCAGGGTTTATTAACAGCAGAACATAGGAATGCTTTTTCCTTCAACAAATAAAATTAAGATGAATCCATTTACGGACCCGAATCTCTTTTTATTTTTTAAATCAATATCCATTTACTAAATTTAAGTCTATCCCGCGATGACAAATGCCAAGGTCAAAGGTCGTGGTACAAACATTTCACCAACGGTAGGAAGACCATTCGCATCACTCCGACGCGAGACAGAAGGCATTACGTAATTAATTGTGTTTCCATTTTAATATCCACCCGGCAGCTGGTTGCAGATTTTAGCCGTGACAATCTGAATTAAAAGAAAAACTGCCACTCTAGCGGAGAACACCAACGTCCCTCCTGTGGCTTTGAGTGGTTGGTCGGCTGGCTGGCGGCTACGAGGGCATTAAATCAAACTGACCGGCTGGCAGATTCATCCATTCGCTTTCCGCCACATTTTTATTTCGTCTCCACGTGATTTCCTACCATGACCCGCGATGTGTTTGTGTGAAACATCTAATGGAGCCGCTTATTAACGCATTTTCCGTTGGTTTTCCATCCCGTTTCAGGTGAGTGACTCGTGCAGTGTAATGGCCTTTTTATCATCTTCATCATCATCAACGTCAGTGTCAACGGAGCACGGAGCTCGTGGATTGCCAATGCGGTAAACTCAGGCAGTGTCGAATCGGTCTCTAGTCGTTCTAGGAGAGCAGTGATGCACACATTTTTTTTTATTACTTGTGATTCATCCGCTCAAACTCGCAGGGATAATATCTTAATATCATTTATTAACGATTCAATGACAGAACTTTCGCGTTCAACGCTCCCTGAGTTCATTCCTGAATTTGACCTCCAATGAGTAATACCTTCGAGTGCGTGTGGTCAGTTTTCCATCATGACCAATTGAAAATATATCGCCGCTTCTAGCAGGAGTGTTTTATGGCCGTCCCAAGTGTATGCACACCGGTCATAGACAACCTTCATCTCCGATGGGTACACGAACGCGACGAGATGAAACACATATTGTTGTGAATATGATGGTGATTAAGTGAATGCACTGAACTTATTGGATTTTCCCCGCAGGTTGACGTCCTGCAATGAGTTGGTTTTTGTGAAGAATTTTATTGCACTATTCCACCGAATAGAGTCGACATTTTTATTTAGTGAATGATTGACAAAGTCGTGTTTTTTTTTTATTGATTATTACTATATATTTGGGAAGGTACCCGATCACCTAAGTGTATCAGAAATATAACATATCGTGATATTTCGTTACGAACTGTTTTTTGTAACAATTTTTTTCTGAAGTGGAAAATTTGGAAAGAAATATATTGCTGAATTTTCGACAAAATAAACCACCCTCATGTAATATCTCGTGTAACATGCTAGCAGTAGATAACGATAGTAAATTTTATGTTTCAACACTGTTGGCACGTATATCTCCGCAGTTGCATTTAAATTTGTTATTCCAAATTCAATTATCTCTTCAAGCTTTAAAATTTACTTTGTCGAAAAGCTCGATTTTTTTTCAAAAAAGTAAGGGTGGTATCCAAGACACGACCGCATGACGTTATCAAAACAAGTAACAGGCAAAAAGCAGATAGCTGATTTTGTTGATCACACATCGCAAGCGAGAGTCATGTGAAAGTTTTACACGCCCTTACTGAATGCAAAGCCGCGCGCGAAACTGCAATAGAACTCTCAGCAACCAGCTGCCACCGGCTGTCTGCTCTGCAATGCATAACCATCCATCAGCCGCGCGAGCAAGCAAAAATTAACTTAATTAGTTAACAGCTGCACAAGGGTGACAAACGTTGAGTACGCACACGGATGAATAGTAAAAATGCACGTAAAAGAGCGAATGAACTGGTTCACTGATCCTCTGAGTCTATATAAATGCAGACAATTCGCAAAAGAGTTCCCAGTAAGAATTGTCGGGCCGATGTCGGACCAATTCGCGTCCGATTCTCCGATAGATCGGTCCGACAACGGGTGGACATTTGGCTCAACATCGGTCCGATATCGTGCTCAAATGCAACAATGCACGTATCCTCCGCGTAAAAAGCGACTTTAGTGTATATATATATATATATATATATATATATATATATATATATATATATATATATATATATATATATATATATATATATATATATATATATATATATATATATATATATATATATATATATATATAAATTTATATATATATATATATATATATATATATATATATATATATATATATATATATATATATATATATATAAATTTATATATATATATATATATATATATATATATATATATATATATATATATATATATATATATGTATATATATATATATATATATATATATATATATATATATATATATATATATATATATATATATATATATATATATATATATATATATATATATATATATATATATATACATATATATATTGTCAGCTTCCTATTATATGCAAAATCGAACTTCCCAATAATTTTTATGAAATGTTCCAAAATAAAATTAAACAACGACAATCAGTGGCTAGAAAACGTGTCACAGTAAAATTCACAACAAAACTTGAATGCAAAGTTTTAATTTGATCAATCTGTTTCCAGCATGCATATGAGAGCAGTCGGGAAAAAGAAATCAACTCAAAAAACCAATTCAAATTACATTTAAATTATTGTTGAGGTTTGAATTTTAATTTTGGTTAAAACACTAACCTGGCGAGTGCAATTGCACTTGTTGCAGAAGAGTTAACACCCAAACAACACACTTGCTGGTTACCAACCAGCATTTTTTATCTAGCTCGTATCACTTTTTTTTTTAATCCGCTAGATTTTCAACTGCACTGCACTGACCGATGATATTCACCGCACTTCACCTTTTACCACCTAAGTTTTACGGTTTTATTCACAAAAAACAAATATTTTCACATTGCTGCCTTTCAGCAAATTAATCACCGAAAAAACCTCGCACTATTGGCCAGCAGCCGGACAAACACTTTAAACACTTTTGAAACCGCCGCGACAGTCTTGTTGTTTTTTACACACGCGAAACTATTTTTTTTGCCGAGCGCGAAATAATCGAACTTTTATTACCAACTCGATTGAAAATAAAAACTGCGCTACGTTTGCTATCGATGAGAATAAAGAAAGTTCAACACACACACCAATACAATAAACCGTGCATCTGTTTGCGCGACGTTGCTATCGGTGAGAATAAGGTCTGCGCCAATGCGAGAAAGACAGAAAAAAAAAACGAAAGAATATGCCCGGCGCCAAAAGAGAAAGACGAAAAAACAGAAAAAGAGCGTCCAGCGCACACACCAATGCGGGAGATCGTGTATTTCGAGCGAATTTCGTTCAACCCGCATGAATTTTGAGAGAAGCGGGTCCGATGGTCCGAATCGCGTTCCATGAAATTCTGACTGGTTTAGTTCTTTAAAAGAACGAAATCTTATGATCGCTCTTCCGATGAACTATTGTTTTGTATTGCCATGACTCGGGATGATTCTAGCTCTCTTGTCCAGTAGGGTGGCAAGGCGTCGTACACAAATAACGTAACGAATTTTTTTGTAAGGTCAAATGTCTTAGAAGTCCATAAAACGTCAAGATCTAGTGTTATCTCTAAGAGTAATTCTTAGAAAAAAATCGACTTTCTGGGACTTCCAAAAAGTCGATTTTTTCGAGATCACACCAAATCTCTACGTTTCATACTTTTCTGAGTCATTTGGCATAGAAAAAAAAATTCTTCAATAAACGAAAACATGAAACTTTAACTGCTAGGAGGCAACTGTTCCCAAGGTCCGATTGAGCTAAAACTTTGCATGGAAGCTTTTTTCGAGGTGACGAAACTTTTGAGCACTACTTCTAAGCGAAGTTCGAAGGTAAATTTCTTTTCATGCAAGTCCAGACATGTTCAGCAATGCTGTGCAGTCCGCTAGTTGATCCGTCTTCTGTGGAATGCTGCGATCGAATGTGTCGCCTGCTCAGCCTTGCTGCGCTAAAATGCATTGCTGCTCTGCCGACTGCGGGACGAGTCAGTTTTTAATAAGAGTCAACCGTTCTCTTGCTTCAGTAATCAGCTATACAATGAAGATTGAATTTTAGCAAGCTGGAGCTTTCAGACGTTACTAATGAGAGTTAAATATTTGGTAGGCGTGGCGTATGCTCTGTTAGACTTCGTTAAATAGCCCATACTTCGAGATGACTAATTTTTTGAGCACTACGGCTTTTAGAAAAAATAATTCTCATTGAAACTTTAATCTTTAGATATTGAATCGTTATAAAAGTTAGAAGTTTGTTTCTTATTTTATAAACTTGAATTAGAAATACATATTTTGACAACATGCACTTGCGTTTAGTAAGTTTATCATCAAAAGCTTTTTGACAGTAAATGACTACTAAAATCATTTACCATTTTTGAAATACATTTTTTTCTAACACCATTCAAATAATAAAAATGCTCTGAAACTTAACCTTCAAAAATTTGCTTCACATTTATCCATGCTGGAAGTTTCGTTACATCTTAAGTTTTTAGTTTGCTTAGTTTGGCAAGAACAAGCTTTTTCATATTGTTAGAAATTTTCTTTGTTTCTTTATTTAAGCTTTCCTTTTTAATAAATATTTTGCGTGCCTGTGAGGCTGATTCCTCTAACATTTACCCATGCTCTTTTGTGTGATACTTCAGCGCTCGTATAGCCAAATCACTTCCAAATTCTATAATACAGTGCTCTGGTTGTATAGCAGGGTGTCAATGGGAATCGACTTTTCGAATTTCGTTCAGCGGTAAGGCTCAAAAGTTTCGTTTGCTCAAAAAAAGTCTCCATGTCAAATTTCAGCTCAATCGGACTTTGGAAAATCGTGCCTCAAAGTGGTCAAAGTTCATTTTTTTTATCGATAAAAAAGCACAGCTAATATGAAATTGATTAAATATTCAATATCGGTTTCTTGAGATTTTTTTCGACATAACACCAGATCTCGACGTTTCATGTATTTTTAGGAGCTTTGGCATAAAAAAATAAATTTCGATAATTTTATGAACTGTGCTTATCTCACTGGTTAAAAAAGTGATGCTTTCACCGCTTTTAGATACAACTTCTCGAAGTCCGATTAAGCTATAGATCGTTCCGATAATTATAAATACACTTACGATCAACCGTCATATCAAATAACGTGCAGTATTCAACCAAACGTTGGCTGCGTCCTGTTGTTTACATCCAAAAGTAACAGATGCTGTCATTTTTTCTAACATTTAGTGTGAAATTTTGAAAATGCGTGGCCTTTCTCCCGAGCAAAGAAAGCGAATTTTGCACAAACGGGGCACCGTGACACATTTACTGATGCCCCAAGACGTGGTAGAAAACCCGGGCCTGTTGATCCCTCAATGGACAAAAAGGTTAAGGAATACTACAAGCGGCATCCTTTAGTATCAGTACGAGATGTGGCGAGAAAGCTTGGAACCTCGGCGAGTAACGTTATGCGTGCCAAGGGAAGAATGGGTCTGCAGACTCGTCGGAAGCAGAAGCAGCCAAAACGAAATCCAAAACAAGCTGAATCTGTGAAACCGAGAGCTTGGAAGTTTTACGACAAACTTCTGACCAAAAAAATGGGGTGTGTTATCATGGATGACGAAACCTACATAAAACTGGACTATAAGACTCTGCCAGGACCGCAATTTTATACATCACCGAAGAATAAGGATGTCCCTAAACCAGTGAAAGCCATTTAAACCAAAAAATTCGGCAAGAAGGTAATGGTTTGGCAGGCCATTTGTGAATGTGGGAAAATATCTAGTCCATTCATTACGCATGACACAATGAATGGTACAATTTACGTGAAAGAGTGTTTGCAGAAAAGGTTGTTACCCATGGTTAAGCAGCATAACAATCCTCCAATCTTTTGGCCCTATCTTGCTTCCTGCCATTACTCTAAGGATGCACTAGGGTGGTATAAAACAAATAATGTCACATGTGTCCCAAAGGAGATGGATCCTCCAAACTGCCCTGAAATTCGCCCTATTGAAACTTTTTGGGCTTTGACCAAGGCAAAGCTGAGGAAATATGTCAAAGTAGAAGACAATGTTGAAAAATTTAAAAAAGATTGGCTTAAAGTGGTAAAAATGGTCGGAAAACACACTGTGTAAAAGCTTATGATTAGTGTTAAGAGGAAAGTTAGAGAACTCGCGTATCCTACGAAAAATAATTCCAACTTGAATTGAAACTGGAAAGAAAACATTTATTATCTATATTCCAGAATAAAATGACCCGAAAAATCCTGTATTTTTTGTTTTATTCAAGAAGGAAGATGTATTTATGATTTTCGGAACAGTCTATAAAGTTTTGCATGAGGACTTTTTTTTGAGAAGATGAAACCTATCAGCTTTGTCGCTAAATGAAATTCTCATGTATTCCATTGGCACCCCAGTGTATAGTAATTGAATATCAAGGTACAAGAAGACGTCAAAAATGTGCAGAACAGCACCAAGTTCAAGAGAGGTTGTTCATAAGACACGACAGCCAGAGTAACAAAGAATTACGGCAGCCCGTCTAATGTCAAATTTTTTTGCAATAGATTTGGGAGTACACTCGATTGGGGTTAATCAATTTAATGGTGTTACGCGGCAAATTTCAGTTATGATTCTCCTTCAACTCTTGTTTTATTAACTGATTGATAATCTTGAAGAGACCATTTACCAATGACACAAGATGATTCTAGTTCTCTTGTTATTCTCCGCTTTGCACGCATTGCAAGTAAGTAAACTAGATATAATAATAATAACACACGCTAGTGGACGTAATGGCTGAAAGTAAACGCGACACAACAAATCCGGACAAAATTACCAACATGTCCGGACATGTTCAGCAATGCTTTACAGTGCTGAAATTCCCCGGTTGGTTCATGTGGATCACTGCGATCGGAGAGTTGCCTGCTCACTCTTACTTTTCCAAGTAGTAGCAACACGATACAATGTGTAATTTTGTTGCCAACACGACACGAGATTAATTTTTTTGTACAATGAAACGCAAAATCTCTTTTAGTTTAAAGAATCTGGTAGAATGCGCTAAAATAAAAAAAGGATAGAGCCTTCAAACCACAAGCTCGCTTTCAGTTCGTGATTGTTTGTAAGGCTACACCCTTTTTATGTTAGCTCATTCTATCAGATTCCTAAAACTAGAATAGATTTTACATCGTACGAAAATTACACATTGTATCGTGTTGCTGCTTGGAAAAAGTACCATTAAATTCCCGTGTCGGCTACTAGCAGATAGCAGAAGTGCAGCACTCTCAGTCCCGCAACAGTATTTACCGCTGTTGCGCTAGATGCAAACGAGGTGCCGATAAAAGTGCAAGACATCTGAATCAGAAACAAAGATAGTATAAGGAAAATTTGATTTTGTTCTAATAACGAACGCGACAGTGAAATGTAAATATGTTTTAGTTGGGTGGGTGTTATTCGGTTATTTTAGGTTACTTCCAGAAACCGGAAGTTGCCACCTTTGATTTGAAAATGGCGGCTGATGTCGATCTTTGGCTTCTGTGCATTTCTTCTATTCTCCTTAGTTCCCAAATTTCGTTCCATTTGTTTAATTAGTTCTCGAATTGTGCAGAAATTTGTGTTTTATTTGGCAGCCCACTTCCATCCAGAGGAAGGAAGGTTGTCGAGTCTCAATAGAAATATTTCTTGCTCTCAAAAACCTCGATATGCCTAACTTGGTTCCATCTGCTAATTAGTTCTCGAGTTGTGCAGAAATTCATGTTTCGTTTATACGAGAGCCTTCCCTCACAGAAGGAAGGAACATACAATCTTTTTTTACGTACAAATTTTCCCACTAACCAGTTCAGTAATTTCCAAGTCTATGTGGATCAGATAGACGGAACACTATTTTTATATAGATTATTACTAGCTGTCTCGGCAAACTTCGTTCCGCCCATTTTTTTTTTTATTTAAATGATTTCAAACAACTGAAATTCAAAATTCACCTACATCCAAAGATTTAACTTCCAATTTGTTTATAGTCTGCAAATGCATAACTAATCAGACATTGGATACGCTCAAACTCAATAGAAATGATTGGTTTCATCGGACTCGTTTGGAATGATTGGTTTCATCGGAATGAAAACCTCCTTGCCTTTCAGCTTCAGTACGTCACCTCGATTCTAAAAATACCCTTATTGGATGACATTCGATCATATCCAGCTGATTTTCAGAAAAAAAGAAGTCGTCAACATGGATTTCAAAATGGCGTGTGGAGTCCATTTCAGACCTTCAGTTCTGGTATCAGACTGAAGTACTGATATTAGTATATTGGTTATTTTTGGATATTTTCCAGAAACCGGAAGTCGCCATCTTAGAGTTGAAAATGATGTCCGGGGTCGATTTTTTGCTTCTGCGCATCATTCTGGTTCCGGAAATATCCTTATTGCGTGGTAATTGGTAATTTTTGATTGTTGTCAGAACCGATAGTTGCCGTCTTAGAAATCAAAATAGTGTCTGAGGTCGATATTTAACTTTTATGCATCGTCGCAATTACGGGAATAACCATATTGTGTAGTATTTGGTCGCTTTAAAATTGTGTCTGTAATCGATTTTTAGCTTCTGTGCATTACCATGAATAAGGAAGTACGGTATTTGGTCACTTTCGGCTGTTTTTCAGAAACCGGATGTCGTCATCTTAGAATTCAAAATAGCGTCTGAGGTTAAATTTTGGCTTCTGTGCAACATCACGATTACGGAAACATTGATTTTGGATGGTGTTTGGTCTCTCTCGGCTGTTTCCCAGCCCCCCTCCGTCCACAGTAAGGGGTGGGGTATCAAACCATCATAGAAACATTTCTAACCCCCAAAAACAACCACATGCCAAATTAGGTTCTATTTACTTGGTTACTTTTTGAATTATGCAGAAATTTGTGTTTCATTTGTATTGGAGACCCCCCTTTTAGAAAAGGGAGGGGTGTCGATCTACCACAGAAAAATTTCTTGCTCTTGTGAACAACCATACATCAAATTTGATTCCATTACTTGATTGAATCTCGAGTTATACAAATAGTTGTGTTTCGCTCTACTAGAGCAGGGAGGCGTATCAAACTACCACAGAAATTGCTTCTTAATACATTAACGTGCCAAATTTGGTTTCATTTGCATGATTATGATACGTTCTCGAGTTATGCAAATATTGTATTGCTTCATTTATATGGGGGCCCTCTGTTCCAAAGGAGGGAGAGGTTTCTAACTATCATAAGAACCTTCCTCGGCCCCAGAAACCACTACATACAAATTTTCATGTCGATCGGTTCAGTAGTTTCCAAATTTATATGGATCAGACAGACAGACAAACAGAATTCCTTTTTTATATGTATAGAATAATAAATTAATTCACACATTTTTTCCGCAAACTGTTTGATATATTATTTACCGAACTTCTTTTGTGACAAATAATTGTTGAATTATTCCGTGGAGTTTCCAATGATTTCTGTGTAACCTTACGTATATTATGCAAATATTTATTTCACAAAACCATTTTATTATTAGGCGTGCAAATAATCTATTCCAAAATCATTTTTGGCTGATAACCTGAGATGTAAACATTTACTGTCATATTTTTATCACAAGAGCTGATTGATGAATTTCTTTTCCGCTGCTCGAAATCAAGTCAAACCACAAAGTATATCCAATGAATCGCGTACAACTTTTCTAATCTATCCATCACATCGATTTTCTCTGCAATCGACCTCACACGGGAAAGGTGATTCGAGCAAAACACACTCTTGAGTCAGCAGCAATAATCTCGTTTACAGAATGCGCTCCGATGCCATTGCTACCGTTGATAAATGTCCCGGCGGCGGCGGCGACGATAGGTGCTCATATTATCCATAATTTAGTTGAGACGAAATGGTGTGGTGCTGCGTACGCGAATACTTCCTTAATGTGTGCTACGCAGCTGCCGTCGGCAATTGAGCTAAATTGAATCCAATTGTCACTACGGATGAGGACCTAGTATCGGCTAGGAATGGTCCAAAATGATTTTTTTTTTCGAGCAAAATCCTTAAGTGAGTTTGGATCAATCAGGAATGACTAAAGTTTTTATTTGTGGCCATTGTTTCGATCGTAGCGTGTAGCGATTAGTCGAAAGTTGCTTCCGAAAGTGTGGAGGTTCATAACACTGCCAACGACCCTGGCTTGGTAGTGTGTCATATAGCACCAGCAGCGTCGCGAGCAAGCAAAACTGTGCTGTTCTAATGGCATTAAAGGCGCGAATTAGCTCTGACAGTGGAGAAGATTATTTGTACGCTCGTAGTGTGCATCAACGAGAAGTGATATATCCGACTGATTCAAGCATGATTATTTTGTTTGTACACAACAAGCTGCTGGATGATTTCGAAATATTATAGGCATTCTAAATAGAAGCGACATTTGTAGCTCAACTCGTCAAACGATACGAAGATTTTTATTGCACTATTTTGCACAGACTCCAACAAAAAACTATTTGTATTCATACGTGCACAGTTGTCTTCGGTAGGTATTGGATAAATACAGTAATTGCTCCGTATTTTTACGCTCCGTTCCAACATAGCTTTTTCATGCATATACTCATTCAATTGTATAAATATAAAATAGCAAACATCGGTAGGGAAATGGAAAACTATAAACCGTTCGAAACAAACAACTTTTCATGTAGGACTCAATTTGTATGCAAATCTACCTTCTTCCAGTACTACCGACCTTTTCTTTCAACAGCCCCCACTGCAAAACCTATAGTAGCTCCACGAGCAAATGGAATTGCATCCTGCTGTTTGCCTGGCCAGATTAGATACATCTCAAACTTCATCCCACAATAGTTTTTAATTCGAAATGAAAGACATTCCTCTTTCTGGGTTGGCTTGCGGAGCGTTTTATAGGCGAAATCCTTCGTTCGTCGACCAGAAAAGGTTCATTAAGTGGTATAATTTCGTACGATTCAATTGGTTGTCAAGATTTTATTCGCAGGCCAAAGGAGTAAAGACTGTCCCAGAAAATAATTACGCCCCACGAAAATTTCAATTAGAAAGTCGATATCCATTGGTGGTAATTCCGAGATTAATTACCACGGATGGATTTTTTTATATTGCTTATTGACATTTGAATAAATAAATTGATAATCGATTTTAGTTGAATCCATGTTATCAATCTAATATTTTAGATACTTCAATCAAATTTTCGGCCACGAATCGCTCAAATGGTGGAAACATGTCGGTAATTTGAAGGGTCCAATGACCATGACGGTTTTCCACAAGAGAAAATTGCCTGCAAAACTATTTCCTTCATACAAAATTTTCAAGCAAAAGTTCGCATCCGCTTTGACGCTTTTTTTGCAAGCAACGAAATTAGTGACAAATAAAAGCTATGCAAACGAGAGCAAGTCTAAGGTGCGCTACTACTTTCTGACACGGTCAAAGGCTGGTTAGGATAAACCCACATCAAACTTTCGCAGGCAGAAACCAAAGAGTTCAAATAACTCGACTTGTAAAATACAGTAGAAACGGTTGACGATTTACATTTGTCGGTCCCACCGCTGTTTCTGTTCCGAAAGTACCGTTAAAGCTTATCACACCTTTCTACGAAACAATAATACAGATTGAAATACAGAGAGGCCACTGCCTTCCATTGAATTTTGCGGGTAACGACAACAAAGACAATAGCTTCCACTCTGGGCGGACCAAGTGATACTCGAAAGGACTAAGATTAGAATGAATTTTAATTGATTAAATGTTAATTGCGGGCTGCTTTCGAGTGTCTATCTCGGTTTGTTCGACTGGTTCTGTCGTTTCTTGAGAACTCAATTTGAGGTGGAAGAGAATTTCACCTCACGGAACTGTGGATGAACACAGTGGGCGATGTTGTTTCCAGCAAGTGAGGCACTTTGCTTTAATTTTGCTGTTTGAAATCTGTTCAGGTGGGGTATTTCCACCCATTAGCAGCCTCAAAAACACCGAACATTTGTAAACATTTAAATGCAGATAAAGTTTTTGTTACGCGTCTATTTGAAGGCATTGAAAAAATCATGTTCAGAAGTGGTATCAGCTTATTAGTTGGTTTTTTTTACAAGCTCTGATTAACGGTACAATTTCAAAGAAAGATAAATTAAACTCACGTAAAGTTACTTTCAAATATGAAAATGTGGTGATTCACAGAATTGTTGTAATATTCTAAACCTGCTCTAGAGGTAGAAAAACTTTCTGTCGTAATCCAGTCCCATTTAAATTCTGCGGTTTGTTTCATTTTACGTTGGATTACGCCATACGGTTTGTACAATCAAGAGCGAAGGTTCATAAATCCGGGATCTAATTAGCAAGTCACTTCTAACCATAATTACCAAACGAAATTAGGTGGTGCTTTAATGTGCACCATGTGTACCGGGAGCTGAGGTCAACCTTGTTTAAGTCAGACCGCGCTATAATTAACTAGAAACACCGTTTGGCTATTGTTGCAAAACGATTTCGACAACTTGCTTTTATTTCGAATAATGAGCTCAATGGAAGCAGTGATAAAATTATTTTTTGTCAACTGCAGCTTTGTTACCGGAATAGTGGAGTCGTGGCAAAAAAAAATTATTTTATTAACAATAGCGCATAAGGAATTAAAAAATGTATTCTGACAATGAACATGCCTTCAATTGTGTGCTTGAAACATAATCAACATGTCTTCAATTGTGTGCTTAAAATTGACTAGTGGGTTATTAATTACTCTTGTGAATTGCAGAATATTTCCATTTAGCTTTTTATCTCCCACTGTGTTCACCAAATTTAATTTTCAAATACTCTTATAACCTCCTAGCTTACTACCTGGAGACTGGCAATTTAGTACCATTGCCATTGGCGTGTTGGTGGTTAACCCGCCACAAACTTTGCAGCTCCTGGACAATCTAACAACGGCTGCTCCAGCTGCGCTCCAGTTCTCCGGGTCGTCTCAAACTCCCCTGGACTAAGTTGACTTCGCACGTACAAAACGTGGGCATACGAAGAGAGCGTGCTCAGCAGTCTCTTTCGCATTCACGCACTCGGCACACATGGGGGACCCAGCATGTCTGAACCTATACAGATATTGCCTGAAGCAATCATATCCTGTGTCAGGTGAAAGTTCACAACCGGGACCTCCATCTTATGATGCGCTAGCTCCAGTTTCCTGAAGCGCATCCAGTCTTCGACCTTGCGTGTACAGTAAGCGGCTGTTAACTCGACCTTCTCGATCGACTCGCCGTAGACCTTTAGCGTTATGTCGTCTGCAAAGCCGACGATCACAACTTGAGTTTCAACACACCGTCATATATGACATTCCACAACACTGGGCCCAGGAGAGAAAATTGCGGAACTCTTGCGGTGGTTGGGACCCCAGGGCTGAGTTTAGGTGCTGGGAAGCCCAGGGCAGATATTCTCGGTGAGCCCTCTTTTCTCAAAAATTAGAAATTTCTGATTTTGAAATGATTTAATGCTTCGCAGGAAGGTGATGAGCAAAAAAAGGTCTCTGTCGTCACGTCTGGCCCAGGACTAGGGGAGCTCTCGTGCCGGAAGGCTCAGGGCATTTGCCTCCTTTGCCCCTTCACGTTAAGCGTGACGATTGTTCAATAACGTATGCCTCTTCTCTTGCGCTGGAGTGCTACCTCTGCCATCTTGGTGACGGAGCGGACAGCATCCAGTGTGGACTTACCCTTCCGGAAACCGAATTGGTTACTTACAAGACCGTTTACACCCTCCGTATACTTCACAAATCTGTTGAAGATAATCTTCTCAAGCACCTTGGCCGCAGTGTCCAGCAGGCAGGTAGGTCTATATGCCGATGGATCCCTTGGCGGTTTCCCAGCTTTCGGCAGTAGAACCAATCTCTGCCGCTTCCACGTTTCCGGGAAGAGACAGTCATCCAGGCACCTTTGCATGACTGCCCGGAACAGCCCAGGGCCGTTTTCATTGCCAGCCTGATTGCCAGGTTAGGGATTCCATCCGGTCCTGTCACGGTCGCCATTTGGTTAATCTCCTTAACATTTAAATCGAATACTTATCCGGCGGAACGAGGGTTTTCTTTTCTTAGCGGTGACGGAGTTGACGAAAGTCAAAACCGTTCGCAATGATGAAACCTCTTATGCTTCAAGCTATTCCGGTGAGACGAACTGGAGTAGACCAGTCTCTGCGGAATACTCATTGATTAATTCTGTCGCTTTATTGAAAATCATTTGCTTTTATAGGCAAATGCAATTGCCAAAATATTTAATTCTATGTGTTACATGTGTGGCCAGCTTGGGCCCCTACTGGAAAACAGCTGGAGAGACGAGCATTAAAATTGCAACGCTGCATTTTGCGTGCTGTATGAATCAGGCACCAAACGTTGCGGTACACTCGGCATGGCATGGTAGCGAGTGTGCTGTAACGCTTAGGCTTTTAGTAAGTAACGGAACTTACTTGCGCGGGTCAGTGGTTTGAATCGAAATTTGTTTGTTTATGGTTTACGGTGCCGTACAAAAGAGTTGGTATACGACACGGTGCCTTGCCCACCTTTAGGGAGCTGGCGATCTCTTTAAGTTCCTCATTCGTAACCCTTACCTCTCCTTCGACCTAGACACGGCCGTCGTCGCTCACGGATTAGATGTTCGGCAGGTTGGCCGACCATTCCTGGTCTGTGTTCGAGAGACTGGAACATCGGACGTGAGACTCGACTTCCTCCAGCATCACTGGCGATCGCTCTACAGGCGCCAGCGCGTCTTTGGTCTTGGCTATTACTATCCTGTAGGCGCTACCACACGGATTCGTATTGGCACTTACGCATAGCCTATCGAAGTAGACCCTCTTACTTACCTTAATCGTACTCTTTGCACTCTTGCAGAAACGAATGCTGCGCGGCGCTCAATCCACTGTTCGTCCGTTCGCGCACGCTGTATTCTCCGTCTTGCATGGAGGCACGCACTGCGAAGGTCTGTTGTCGCGTCAGTCCACCAGTGAACCGGTGACTTCCCATTCCAAGGTTGGCGAGTCCTAAGCATGGTGGTGTCGCACGCCCGCGATAGTATGGCAAATAGTTGGCCAGCAGTCGGGCAGAGCCAACTGCTCCCATCGTTCTATCTTCTCTTTACCTCTTCGAATACCTCGGTGTCGAATTGCGATGTCTTCCATCCGCGGACGAGCGGGGTGGTGGCTCTACCTGTCGCTTGCCGCCTCGCGTTGTTGTCTACACTATATCAAACCGGCTGGTGCTCGTTATTGGTGTAGCCATCGTTAACCCTCCAGATCGTGATCAGTACTGAGCTGAAGAACGTCACGTCGATTTTCGACTTCGCACCATTTCTACTGTATGCACATTTAGTCTCAACGTTGACCAGATCTAGGTTGAGCTTTGCCAAAAACCTCCAACAGGATCTAACCCTTCTGGTTCGTAGAGCGACTTCCCCACTCAACAGCCCAAGCGTTGAATTCGCCCGCCACGGCGTTGTGCCCGTTTGCTCCATGGATAACAGGTCGACCATCTGTGAAAATTTTTCCGTAGACCAACGTAGACCGCGTAGCAGTGGTTCAAGTTTAGTTGCGTTACCCTTACGCCCATGGTTTCGCAGTCGGCTTACTGGCTGGGCACTTCGGATCTCCTATAAAGTATTTACCAGAACATACATGCAGTTGTGAGACTTTCCGCAATCCTTCGCTTTATGGCCTGCACAACCGCAACGCCTGCATAACTGGCTCCTATCGGGTTCCTTGCTGGTCCAGGACTTATGTCCCCACTCAAAGCACCTGAAGCAAACGTCTGATTGCTGGAATATACTCAGAGGGCATACTGACCAGCCGACATTGAGCTTGACTTCCTTTAATATCAGGTTTGCATCCGCCGACGTCAGTCGGATGGTGGCCACCTGGGTCCCCGCTGGACCTTTGCCGAGGCGGATTGGCTCAGTGACCACTTGGAGGGCTTGCGAACAATGTCCAGGATTTTAAGCTTGCGCGTTAGCTCCGAGGTGAGTGCCCGAGCTTGCACCTCTATTTCTAGGACCTGCTCGGCTACCGTCTTGTAGGTAGCGCCTTTCGGAGCTCAAAAATCATCTCGCCGCCCAAGTAACAATTCTATGGCTACTTGGTTTTCTAACGGTTTTATCACAGCAATGAATATTACCAACGGTTTTATGGCGGTTAAACCCGTTGCCAAAAATAGCAAGTCGTAATGAACACTGATAGCTGTCAATAAAACTCTAATAAAACTTCCAATGAAACCGGCAAGAGTCAATGCGATTTTGCTTTATTATTGGTTTTATTATTACTATCTATTGCCCCATAAAACCACTCCAGCTTGCTGTCATATAACATAGAAACCAGTTTTATTGCGGTCATTCAAATGCCCAGTTTCAACCTGTCAAACTTGTAAACAAATATATGCAGTCAATGATATACATACAGGTGAGACAAAAGCGGCTGAGTTGGTTTAGTGTGATGCAGAATTCCGGCAAGAGTCAATGCGATTTTGCTTTATTATTGGTTTTATTATTACTATCTATTGCCCCATAAAACCACTCCAGCTTGCTGTCATATAACATAGAAACCAGTTTTATTGCGGTCATTCAAATGCCCAGTTTTAACCTGTCAAACTTGTAAACAAATATATGCAGTCAATGATATACATACAGGTGAGACAAAAGCGGCTGAGTTGGTTTAGTGTGATGCAGAATTCTGTCGCAGTCTCCGTAAGATGTGTGTAAAATGCTTTAGAGCATCTTGCAGCGCATTTGTGAACATTGATGACGTAGAATTCCAAAAATCTAATAAAGTAACACAGCAAACTAAGTACTTTTCGGTAGTTTTTTTTTTAAATTTTATCGCCAGTTTGTCTTGTTTTGGTTGAAAATAATTTCCTATGTCGTTAAATTATGCTTCCTAAAAAATAAGGTAGAGGGAAGACACTATTGATATATTTCGAAATTTATTCAATATCCAATTAAACTAAGTATGTATCGCTGCATTTTCCGTGCACCTCTCTATTTATATCAAAATTTGTTGATTCCTCATTATCGTCCGTGTGTTGTCAGATTTTTCATAAAATAAAGTTGTCTAGGCCCTAGGGATTTACTAATTTTTCTCTAATAATGCAGGCATCCAACCTTTGCCGCACCTTACAACATATATATCATTGAGCTAGGCTTATTGCGGCTACGATTAATGCCAACTAATTACCAACCGCGCCATATTGATATTTTTGAAACTTTTTATAATATTGAAATAAAAATCGAGTCGTCGTCTAACTAACAAATAAATTGAATATCCAAAGTTGATTTTGATCTATCTCTGTATTGAAGAACACGGCTAGATTTTTTTTCTGAAAAACTGAGCTGAAACAATCCAATTCATTTTTGCTAACAATGAGATCATTTTTGTAAGCCCGTACTATTTTGATGGCGCATAAATTTTATGCGCCTATGATCTGAAAATGCACGACAAAATTTCATGCGCATATGCTTGAGAGCTACGAAACCTACCAAAACCCCTCCTTATTCCTTATCTTTCTACAATATCACCATCAAATAAAATCGATTGCACGATGATAACCAACACAGGTGAAACATTTCTCCCGCGACGAGAGATTTCCTTATTAAAAAAAGTGGCGTGATGTTCTGGTGTGTGTGCAGGAACGGCACAACAAATCAACTTATTACGGTGGCTGTCAAGCAATGAAAAGTTGATTTGGACTTATTGTGGCAAGTAGCAGAGCGCAATAATGCAACCAAACTTATTGCGCTCTTAAAGAGGTAATGCCAGTTGCTTATAGTATGCGGTACTCTTTCCATGTGGTTTTAAAGCAGTTTAATTTTTATTTTTTATAATTGATTCAATAAGCTTGGCAAGGGTGGGCCACCTGGCTGTAAAGCTAACTCATAGCGGTTATCATTAGGTTCTGATAGTATTTTTAGTTTTAACAGCAATTTTGCGAAATTGGTCATGAAAACCGCTAAAAGAATGCAATACGACTTAAATTGTTACTTGGGCGGTGCGAGATTGACGGATGATTCGCACATGCGCCCCTAAATCCTTGAGCTGGGTATCGCTCCTCATTTTCTTCAAGACATCATAGTATTTATACCCGTCCCTTCTTTCTCTACTAAATGATGCGAAGAATGAAAATGGGTTGACGGGAATGGTGCTGGAAAGTGAATTTTAACATTTAAATTTAGAAGCTCTGTTCGACTTTTCATAACTTTTCTTAATGAAACTAAAAAGATTGAGAGTATGCCACAAAAGATCAAAACAATGGTCGCAGTGATCCAACTCTTACAAAAAAATTAGAGTATTAAATATGATGAAAATTATTAGATAAAATTCGACCACTTACTACAGCAGTAAAGTAATTTAAAAAACAACAACCACCAAAGACTACTGAGAATTTATAAAATACCCACATCTTCGAAAATCTAAAATAAAAATAATAAATGGTCTGGCAAGTTTTAGTTCTAGTTCCTGTTTAATTCTTCCTCTTTTAATGATTAGTAACCCTGAAGAGAAGCGTTGTTCAATCAACATGAAGTCATTCGAAATTAACGTTGAAGGTTATTGGAACTTTTGTTGTATTTTAGGAACCATGGGTCATGGATTTAAAAATGGCGATTTGAAATGTCTGGACACTATCCCGATCCCGGAAGTACTCATATTAGGTTGTATATGATCGTTTTTAGCTGTTTTCGAGAAACCAGAAATCATCGAATTAAACTTCAAAATGGCAAAATGGCCGGAATTCAGAAATCTACAAAGCAAGTACCCCAGAGGATCAGGAAATCAGCGCGATGTGGAGCTGAGTTTTTCCTATGAGGTAATAATAATAACAGCAACCAGAGTAACATGATATTAGCCAACACTCAGGAGAAAAGCGAAGAATGAGACCGATGACAATAAATTTAAAAGCAAATCAAACTAAAAAGATGAACCTGAAACTTAAACAATAACTTACTTCATTTGCTTCAACAAAACTCGAAATATTGCAGTCTTTCAGCCACCGTCATATCGATAATGTCTTTTACCTTGTTTGAAGCTTTCCTTGAAACTTAGTGAAAAGGTCAAGAAAAAAATTAGTCTTTTTGAGTCAGTTTCCGCATGATGCATCTGGATTTGATATCAAATAAAAGCTCTTTAGTTATTTTATAAAATGCTAACTTCGGGTTCTGGAGTGTTTTCTGTAGAGAAAATAGCACCCCGAAAATCGCAAAATATTTTCCAAGAAAATTTTTTTTTCGTCATTTCGTCATCTATTTGTCACTTTTGTCATCTTGCCCTTAAGTTCGTATTCAACTAGAGTGATAATCTGAATTTTTAGTGAATCTGTTAAGTCCAATCCGAGTTTTTGCAGTTTTGGTGATTTCGATGGCATTTTTTGAAAAAAAAGTCTTTAAGGAACGTTTTACCCCAAATGGCGTATCTTCTGGTAAAGTAGGTTGTCCTGGTAAGGTAGAGAGATTATCCAAATTTTCAGCAAAATCTATTAAGTCTAGCAGGGAATATAGTGATTTTAGTGATTTTGAAGTGAAATACATGACATTAAAGCTCTTGAATTGGTCTACAAAACGCTATATTCAGATATTTTTTCTAGCGATGTTGAGAAGAGTAGGATGACCCTGAAAATTGACCATTTTTAAAAGAAAAATGCATATTTTTCGTCATGTTACCTTTTTGCCATATATTTTGCCCATCCGTTTTTAAGTACTCTTAGTGTAGAATAATACCACAAATTTTTAGAAAAATCCAGCAAGTCTAGCAGGAGTTATTGCACTTTTTAGTATTTGGATGTTTTTGGACAAATCATTTCCAAGGGCCGTTTTACCCAACTTAAACTCGATGGAAAAAATTAAAATTTTGCAAAGTTTCCTACCTTGAATAGACAAACAAACGCTGAAAATTTCAGTTCAATTGGAGAACATCAAAATAACATGCGGTTGCGTCTCTCGCGAACTGACTCTTAATCTAATTTCAACCGCAAATTATGACATGAATTTAGAAAGGAAATTGGCTCAAATGTCGCAATCGCAAGTATCACCACATTCATATCTGTATTTTTTAACGTAAACATCTATCAGTTTGCTAAGAAAAATAATTTTAAATAAAATATAGATATCAGTAATTGTTGGCTGTTGTAAAAACTTCATAAACACCTCTGAGCTTATCAAAGAAGCTGGTTTTAGAACTGGCTCGATGCCGGAGTCAAATCTCTTAATTAATTGTTTGATTAGCTCTGTATAGAATCCACGACAGATGGTTTGGAATTTTTCTTCCAGTTCGTCTGTAATTTCGCCTCAGCGCATGTTCCGCGTCAGTGCCAACACAAATCAGTTTGGGCTTCATCATCAAGTTTTCAAAATGATTTGTTACCTTTCGCAGTACGATTCATAGATTCTTCCGTGCAGAAATTTCTCAAAATTATAAGCAGCAGTGTTTCAGTTTCTGAATAGAATTCACAGAACTGGGAGCTTTCCGTTTGACAGTTTCTATTTATCCTATTAATGAGCGGGAGCACGTAGTTAAGGAAATAAAGGAAATAGGAGTGGAGTCATTGGGTTACTCAAATGATTGTTAATGGGTTACGCTGTTAGGTTTCGTTCATGGTTTGATAGCCATCGTGTGGCAGATGGATGAACAATTTCCATGAAATGTTTCACACTATCAAAAATTTATTTGCACATGTTACGCATTAGATGTTCGACAGACACATTTTTTTTGCACGCATTACAGAGTGGTGTCATTCTGTCCTTTCAGTAGTTTTTATCATATTCAATATTATGTATTTGTTTTGAATACTGCCACAATCACTTAAGTTAACAAACGTGAAAAACTTGAAAACGTGACCTCAGATTTTGTTGAGCTTTTGATGCCTCATCATCCGAATAATAGCGATAAATAGAATGTATTGTACCATTAAAAACAATACACTACGCAAGGATCGTTTTGTATGATAGCCGCCCTGCAGTTATCTTACAGTAGCAGTCACCTAATTCGACCCAAGGTACTTGACAATTAACAGTAAGTTATTTAAAATTTATCAAGCCCTTTTCAACCTCTTTTAAGGACTGGATATGCCTTTTCTAATTGTAATAATGCTTGCAGAAGCTTCACAATTTATCAATGCCGAATCGTTTTATATTTAGACCTTGGTAAAAACAGTTCATTTCTGGAGCGAATCCGTAGCCATCGCTCAGTAAGGATTGCGAAATACCTCGAACACTTATCTGCCTTCTTTGTTGACAAGCACTATTATGTTCTCCACTTTTTCTTTGCCTTCACTACCAGTAGTCGCTAGTAGTTTCTGCTCTACTATCGAACAGCACAAGACACGGAAAAATAAACATATATCACCTTTTGTGGCATGTGCATGAATGAATGACGGTAGGACATACGTCGTGTCGCCACAACCGCACCAACCGAGATGGAGATAAGGCTAGAGATAGAGAGATTGGACAAGAAAAAACTATTTTTAGCATTCACTCAAATTGTGACTATTTTTAGTCAAGATTTTTGTCTCCACGTTCAGCCAGTTTGCCGTGAAAGTACATATTTACGCTGTCACGTAATCCTATCGTGCATCAAACGGTAGAAGATCCCGAGTAAAAGTTTGTGGAAGGCAGCACTCCCTGAGTCATCGAATGAAATTTTATGAACTCAAGCATCAAACCTTTTGAGTTTGCTTTTTTTACTTGTTCGGCACTGCAGGAACAGACGTTAATTTGGTCGCAGCGCAGAGCACGATTGATTTGCATTGTGCATGAAATCGTTGCTATACATAGAAGAATAAAAAAAACGAGACCAATAGAGCGATGTATGAGTAGAGTAGACCCAGAATTCTCGGACTCCGCGCGTGTATGCTTTTCTTCCCACTCAATGCACATCGGTAGATGACAAATTTTAGCGTGCGTTGTTTTATGGATTTTTTTTTTTTTCGATTCCCAAAATTATCTGCCGTGAACACTTCCAACCGGCACGGAACGAGTTGAACTGCACAGTGGTAAAACTGCAGACAAAATCGTTAAATCGAAGAATGTTAATTCTAATTACTCTCATGAAACAGAACGCAGCCGGAGAGTGGTGAAAGTGGAATGCAGCCAATGAATGGCTGCGTCGTAATGCAGCAGCAGAAAATAGCTTGTCAATAAGAGTTCAATTAGCATATTTTTGTATCTTGCAGTTGTACTTTAACTAGTTCATACTCAACAAGTTCTTACCTGATTAAAGTAAAGTTATTTGCCCGTTGATCAATTCAACATTATTTCCCATATGAATATATTCGTCACGAATTTCTTTAATTTTGGAACATAGAACTAAATATAACAGATTGTTTAAAGTATGAAACATTGTTTCTCCACGTTGATCAATAATGTTAATTAATTATTGGCATGTGGGTAAGCGGCGTAAAAGAAATCGAAAGTATTTTCAACTATTTTAGCAAAGATTCAGGAATGAAGTTTTAATTATAAAATCGCTTCTAACCTATATATTTTTCATTTCTTGCTGTTTACTCTATATTGCACAGATAAGTTATGAGATACATCATTTTCCGATCATTGTTTTGTCCTGCATATCGGTTTTAAAATTGAGCCTGTAAGACCAATTCATTGATCAGATTAAATTCAAATTATTCTGGTTCACATTGATAATGTTTCTGACAGTTTCACAAAGACTCCAAGAGAATGAATATACCTATATCAAAATGCCGTTAAAATATAACTTTACTTTTTAGGTTTGTCCGACTGTTATTCGGAGAGCCGCCACTGTGCGGTGCTGCGGCTGCCGGCACTAACGGGCGCATCGATTTTTCACCCGGTCTCCGTTTTTTCCGCCGTTTCTTGGCATGCATGACCCGGTTTGTTCTCGTGTATGTGAAGTAGATGGAATCTTATGCCAACTATAGCATAGCGAAGACGATGATGTTGATGTTGATGCTTGATGACGATGCAAGAATTTTCAACACTTTTTTGTGATTCGTGTCTATATAGTAGTGGTCTTCATTTTTCTTATGCGGTTTGTGTTTACTACTAAAAAATGACTGTTAATATGTAAATCACTTCTAATAGGTGTATCATTTTTTTCATGTCTTTTTGAATAAATAATATTTCATACCATCTTGGAAAAAACACAACACGTAACAACCAGAAACTCCCAGTAAAAAGCGGATAGTACTGGGTATCTCGGTTTCTTCTTCTCCTGTATTCTTTTCACCGTTCGAAGACTGCAGATCAGCTGTTAGCAAACGGTTCACCAGCAAAACTTCTACTTTTCACCCGTAGTACCGCTTGAAGACAGATGGATGAAGACGGCGGACAAAAAAACAGAAAGTACATACAATATTTCGTCATTTAAGTGACTGGTAAATTACCGATCATCACCAAGCGCTGTCAGCAGCTGAGCTAAAGAATCGGCAACCTTGAGGGAGGCAGGGTATTCTGTGCTCAGCAAGGTCGCTCTGCTAACGTGACGTCCAACCGGAACCGGCGCTGACACTTGATTTCATATAACATTTGCTGTCTGTCAGTCAAGTGACGAAATATGAACTGCGAGAGTGTTTCACGCTGCGTGTGAAAGTGATTCATTATGTAATAGTGATGAACACCAGCGTGGAAGTAAAGTATTCTGTGTAGAAGGGTTAGATGATATTCTGGCATCTTTGACAAGTATTTGCTCTATATTTGGTACTCACGAACTTATTAAAAAAATCGTTTGAGCTTTGTGTTGGTAGTTCCCTATTTTTTTTTTGTCTGGATTGTCAACTATATATTGTTATGACATGCTATGTTATACATAAATAGTAGTGCCAATTCACGTGACAAGTGCAATGTGCAAGTAACAAATTCATGCACTTGAATGAATACTGCACTTACTCAACAATGGCAATCAAAACAAATGAGAAGAAAATCATAGATTACTGAAATAACAACAGGTTAGGAGAGCTTATATTAGTTTTGCTTCTATAAGCCCTATTTATGACGGGATTTCATCACCGGTAACAAACGATAGCATTTACTTTTTCGAGCAGATACAAAAAGAAAAAAAGGAATCAGGAGCCGGAGCTTGCCAACTTTTGTAATGAAAAAAAAAAAAAAAAAACCGGAAATATCATGATCACAGAAGAAACAGAGCAATCTTATGATGTGCTATTGAATAATCGATGGGTCGTTGTAGGCAAGGATGGAAAAAATCGTATCGCATAACAATAAATCGAGTATCATTTCTGAACGTGCTATTCATAAGTTTTCAATCCCAGCAAACCATCGCTATTAAAAATTACACATTCTCACGCATGCAAGAGACAACTTAGAGCAAAAAAATATTTGGTGGCTTTCTTTGATGGTTTTGTTTCAGTATTGTCTGCTTTATGCGGAGCGAGCCACATAAAGTAAGTGTTTCACGAAAGAATCGTAAACGATTGCACTCAAGTGATCGCAACGATTTTTTTAAATGTTGGTGGCTTGTAGGCGGCATTCGGCTATTCCACGTCGTGCCTTCACCGTGATATACCTCGATGGTTCTTGGTGATTACAAATATCTCATGCTAGTGCACCATGCTACAATTTTCGTAAGCATTGATGATACTTGTTTACTCTGATAAGCAAACAGTTGAACGCAATCTAACGTTCATTTGGATTCATAATTTTGTATCACTGGCGATAATCTTTCAATAATTCTCGCGATACTGTTGAATGCAAGTGAACTTGGATACAATAAATATTATCGTGTTTAAATCATTCAGTCTCCTTCTATAGTATTCGGAACACTTAGAAGCGAAAAACAATCAGCAGCGTTTCTGTGGAAAACTTGTACGCGAGTGAAAATAATTGGACGATACCTGATGATACAAAGAACACATTTGCATGGAATATTGCTAGTGAGTAAAAATTTCCATGCTTGGTTGTAGGCAATAGAACAGAGATTGAACATAACGGACTGGCCCTATCGAAGAACTTATATCTTTTACTAATATTTGTCGGACATCGACATAACAGGTGTTCTGAGTCTTCTTTTCCATGCCACATAAGCGACATGTATCATCTTGGAGTTTTTTCATAACCTTCAAGTGATAAAGGCTCGGACAATGCCCGGGTATTAGACCAGTATATGTGCTTAGGTCTTTCTTTGAAAGCTCCAGTATTTTGCGAGTCATACTACCGTTCGGTGTGATAAACCTCTTTGACTGCCTACCAATGGAACTGTTCATCCAGTTGGACTCCACCTTCAGAATTTCCCATGCTTTCAGCTCCACTCTGAGTAAAGCAGCGGATAAGCCACTGAAAGGTTCCTATGAACTGATGAGACGATTCAACTCTTGCAAGGTCCATCGATTCCACAGTGACAGGAACCCAATATAAATTTACTCGATTATTACAACCAAGTGTTTGAACTGATTGAAAACACTCCCAAACAAGTTTTGATGTGCATGTTGTAGACTTCAGAGCATTTAAAGCTGCTTGACTGTCGGATATGATGCAAATTTTTAGTGTCTGCATTTCCTGCGTAGGTATATAACAGAACATTCTGGTATATAGTCCCCATTGTTTACCAAAAGTTGCAGCTTAATACATTTTATCTTGTACTACATGATCTATCATTTTTCTAAATTTTCCATAGTCTATCTCCCATAAGATACAACGGGTTAAACCAAAATGACTTGTTCAATATCTCTGATACTATCTACATTACTAATTCACCCCGAAATTACCTTTCTTTATTGTCAACAACCCCCCCAATGTTCTGATTGATATTTTTGGTGGTTTTCATCGATGCAATTGTAACAGAATCTAGGCACATGGTAATGTAACATGTGTTCCGATGAAAGTAGAGACGAAGTACACTTTGATTTTTTGCAGCTCGCTGGTTTTATACCAGTCGAGAGGGTAATGTGGAGGACTGAACGCAGATATACCTTGTCGTCAGAACAACAGTGTTTGTGTTGCTACGCAGAAATGGGAGACTTAATTGCTATCATATTTTCTGGAAAAAAATTAAAATTGATACTTTTTTATGAAAAAACATGGAAAAAATACCAAGTTGTTTTTGTCCCATATTGGAAGTACCCGCATTACAGTCCCACTGCATAGTGGTACAAACTGCAAACATATGATTTTGCTCCAGATTAGTGTATATCGGATTATTTAAGGCATATAGAAGCATGTCATTTAATTAACTAGACTAATGTTGTTTTTCTGTAGTTCAATCTACGTTGCCAATGATACTGCCGGTTGCTGGTTGAATTTATATGTGTTGGGGCCAAATTTGCGAGTACTTTTGAAATGTACCCGCATATTTTGTCCCATTTTGTCTTTTTTCAAGTTATATAACGTAAAACCAATTCCATCTATGGTTTTTGTGGTGCCAAGAAACTGTTATGGTCATTGGTTCTGGATGTAATTGCTGGAAATCCGAATATTCACGGATAATATAAAATCGCCGTTTTCTCAACATGTTGTTTTTCATTATGGGACAGTTATCCGGGTACCGGCAGTAAACCGCGAGTTCAGAGTTTGTTTGGAAAGACTGCCGAAAACAACGACTGTTACTCCTCCTTCCTTACCCTAAAGACCGTGAGAACGCAGCCGGCGCCGTTATAAATCTATATAAAGCAAAAGCAACTGAATTGTTGTACATTGAAGATGGTAAATTGATCCCAAATAACCATCTACGTGGTTCTTTGTGCAACTTCCATAGCTCAGATTCATCACGGAAGGGCAACGGATCGTTTCTACACACCAAATATCGACTCCGAGCAATTATTGCGTTCCTACAATTCTCACAAGTGTTGATTTGTCTTTGCCCAAACATTGTGCGAAAGGCATAACGCAATGGTTATCCAGTGAAAACAGTAAACCAGCTCAAATCAGATTGGAGAATTTGTTTCCCCACATCTTTCATCAATACATGTACAAACTAGTAATATGATACTATGACTAGTAAACATTTTGTTTTTTAAGTCCACACAAAAGATGGGCCATTGCTGCGACATATTCGTTATTTTGGTTTCAATTTTAATCAAAAGTTGCACTAATTTCGTACATTTTTGAGATTGCTTCGCACCGTTCAACTTTTGCGTTTACGGACTTCCATCATTCGATTTTTTTTATGCTATACATAACGATAGTCAAAAAACTAAGGAGATAAAAATAAATAAGTGAATTGTATAAAATCATTGGAATATACGATCCAGGAAATGAAAAATAGTAGGAGGGTGGTATCCAAGACACGACCGCATGCTAGACGTAGGACTACGTAAATCATTATTCATCAAACTCTTCAGTTTTATCATTATGTCAGTTCGAATATCGTACGCGGTCTAACCACGATGAATTTATCCAATAACTAAATGAAATTTGCAATTGGCTTCACTCGGCTTTTTTCGAGGCTATTATATGTATTTGGAAAAACTTAGTTAATGAATTTTATCGAAAGTTCGACACGTTCTGTAAACAATGCTGAATTCCTTCAGAACATTCATAACGGCTCATCAAAAAGGATGTAACGTCCTAACAAAGACGGTTATAGATTGACATCACGAATTTCGAACTTCACACTCATGTCTGCTACCAGTTAACGCCAGTATGAAGAAAATTTTCCCCGAGTCGCACACCGGCAATATGCAACACGCATCGGTTACACTCGAGCGTTTCTATGCTATATAACCTATAGTCGAAAATCGACAATTTTGATTCGAATTAAACTTTGCACACGTATTTGACTTAGCAAACTGAGTATTTTTCGCGGGTGAGGTATTTTTCAGGGTCAAGGCTGATTTCCTAAAAGGGCGTATGCATTTGGCCTAGGTTTTGTTCAAAGCTTTGTGGTTCAGATTTATTGCACGTACAGAAAAACTGTTTGAGAACAAACTGCTCCACAAAAAAGAAAAAAAAAACACAACCAAAAAATGATTTTTTTTTCACCAAAAATGATTTTAAAAATTTTTCCAAAAAACTTGAAATTATAACAAAATTTTTGAAAAAAAGGCCAGGATGGAGAAACGAATAACCAATTTTTATTCATCGAGTTTTATAAAAAATCTCAATTTCACCATTTTTTAAAATATGTATTTATATTCCGATGATTTTAAACAATTGAAAAAGTCGTTTTAAATATAAAACTGAATAATACTTAACATCGTGAATGCATTCGTTTTCAAGTTATTTTGAATTTAAATTGAAAAAATTAGAAAATCAACACTAAATTAAACATTAAATCAAAAAAAGAATAAATTTTCCCCTCAAATTAACTTTTCATTGAAACTTGACATGTTTTAAAATTTTGGATAAGAAGTCCCGGATAGAGAAATTTGAGACAAATTTTCGCTTGAAAAATAAATTTCAAAAAATAACTTCAATTTTAATATTTTGATAATAATCAAATTCCACTGATGCAATATGATACAAATCATAAAGCTTTTGGTGACTAACTTTCTAAATGCATCTGATTTTGTAGATATTTCAATAGTATTTAAAAAAAAACAATTGTTTAGGAAAATACGCTTTTTGTGAGTTATTTGTGGTTCTCCAGCAACAATGATGCAGTGGATTCCTCGGTCTCTAGTAGCAACAAGTATTGAATTAACACTCCCGATATCCCTTCCTCTATAGACGTTATTGACCAGTGAAAAGAAAGATCACCAGGAGTTGTACACTGAAAATGGCTTGCTACTCCTAGGCACCACTTTGATGGTTCTTTGTGCAATTTCAACTGATTCTGGTCAATCGCGAGCAACACACGGGCGATCAAATATGCTATGCTATTCCATGCTATTTGTGGTTCTCATCGCTTTTATTTTTTTAAAGCTCTATTTCCGTACAATACGCGCTCCGAACAAGTACGCTTTTTTATAAAATTAGTCTGAATCTGAGAAATGCCTCCATCCGTGAAAATTATTCAGTTTGCTTAGCCAAACACGTGTGCAAAGGTTCGTTGGTGGTAAAAAAAATTTAAGACAGATAATTGATTTTGATAGATTTCCCATGGAAGGTAATTATGTTAGCTTACTTGCAAAAAAAAATCTACGCCCTTGCGAGCGGCCTTCCGGAAGTTAATCGGATCATTCGCTATGGCTGACAAAAATATTTGAGTTTTCGCGACAAAATTGTTAAAGTAGATCTTATCCTTCAGGTTCGCCCAGAAATTCTCCTTGGGATGCAACTTGGGGACGTTGGGCGGGTTCGCCAATTTATTTATTTCGCCAATCAAACTGTTTTTGAACTGATTCTATTCTTGCTACATGTGTGGGTAGATATGGGCTCCAAACTACACTACAATATTCGAGAACAGATCTTACATACGATACATAAAGTGTCTTAATGGTATAGGGCTCTTTAAAATTGTAACTGAACCTTTTGATGATTCCTAACATACTGAGGGCTTTATTGATCATTGTATTATACTCCTAGGTCTCAAACCTTGTAACTCCTTTGAATCAATTGATTTCCTAAAGTGAAACTGAAATCCTGATTGGTGTGTTTTTTCGAGTAGGATATAATGTTGCATTTTTTAATATTAAGATCCAGTAGACTTTTGGCACACCAATTGAATAAAACGTTAATTTCATCCTGAGAATGTTGCAGATCTACGTTGTTACGTATCTCCATGTACAATTTCATGTCGTCTGCATGGATGAGTACTTTGGCGCGTTTCAGTACAAGATTGACATCGTTGACAAACATAATAAATGACAATGGACCCAAGTGGGAACCCTGTGGAACACCAGAAGTTTAAATTTTAATTGCTGTCGAGGTTTTACCTTTAACACGAACGTTTTGGGTTCCACATCGATATTCAGCCGCTCCGTCTCCTCCAACGATCGCTTCGAGTAAAGGGCCGACGCCAAATCCGACCAAAACACTGCGTCTTCGGTCTTATGGTATTTCTTGATGAACGACGCAACTTCCGGCAGGCACTTCGTATTATAAATTTCCCCATAAACGAGCAGTCCGGAGCGAAGAAGAGCGGTTTTGACATCCCCTTCTCGCTGATTGTCAGCCACAGCAGCACCTTCTTGGGAACTTTATGTGTGAAATGAACTTCACCTCGGTGCTTACTTCCTTCGTGAGGGAAAGTGAAATATGAAGTGCCCTGCCAGTCGTTGCCATCAAGGGCGGGACAGGTCTTGTCGTCCATCACCACCGCCGCGTCGCAATTTGCTGGGAATATCGATTTGGCAATCTTATTCAGGCGCGGCCGCTGCGTCATTGCCTGCAGCTCCGAGACTAGTGGACGGGGCTGCCGCTTGATGACATGTACAACAATATCGCACGCTTATCCTTGGGGCTAATAGCGGTCTCGATCAACTAGATTAGTTGAGAGAATTCGTTATCGAGATTGTTTTTGGCACATTTTGTATGTGTAGGATAAGTGCAACGATACACCGTGCCCCAGTGCTGAGTCGAGAAAATTTCCAGCTCGAAAAGATCCTCGTCTCGATCGGGGTTCGAACCCGTTATCACAACTGTGTGGGAGAGCTAGCCGACCGACATCGCTAACCACAGAGCCACGGGGACCACTTGATGACATGTGTGTTATTAGTTATAGTTATTTAGTTATAGTGGCTTTAACTTTTGAGTCATTCGTAACTCATGTATGTCCATGTTCACCAGGTACTTTTTCACTGTTTGGCCGGTTGCACCGACTTCCCGGTGCAGCGATGTAGCCATTTTTCCATCGGTCTTTCTCCTCAGTATCCTTCGGAGCTCCTTGGGGCTTAGGGTCGTCGTCTGTTTGGAACCGGGCTTTTTTCGATGCTCTGATTGTAGTCCAATAGTGCCAAGATGTTGTAGATGCCGGAACGGGCGTATCCGTTGTCCACGAACTGCCGAATGATGTCCGTTTCCGTAGTGGCAGGGTACCGTTCTTTCAACGGTCACCCTTTTGAACGGAGTAGCTTCACTGTTTTCGCCATCACATTTAGAGTTCGTTTGATAGAGCTGTCAAATTCTCTCTGCTGACTCATGGATTGCTATGATTGATGCTGCATGGGTAGTTTCGTTAGTGCGTTTGAAGGTAAACCTATGAATAATCGACAATTTTTGTCATTTTTTAACGCAAACGTTAGGTCTTTCGGCATGCAAACCGTCATTTGCGAGTGTTAAAACTGCTCCATATTCCATAAAATTCCATAACACTCGCATCATGCCAACTCAATATCGAATGCGACTCGTCAAATAGGATTTATTGTAAAACTTGAAGTCCTCATTGCCAAAAAACCAAATTTAGGGGAAAATTCGGATTTAGAGCTCGATAGCAATATTCTAAAAAAAAATTTTTTTATTCACGATATCAGCATTGCAAATTGCTCGTCTTGAAAATCCCAAAAAGTATTTTAAAGACAGTTGAAAATTGAAATAAAAGAATTAGAACAAAAAATCTACATCTGTTATTTTTTAAAATAACGGAAAACTTTAAATTTTAAGGTACTTAAAATTAGTGGGGCTATAACATTGCAGAATTTTTTTTCCTCTATTTACAAAGATAGAAAAGTTAGATACTTGATTTCATCGAAAATTTGGATCACCTCAACGTTCGATATTTTTTGAATAAGCGCTTTGTACAAGTAAGTTTTTCTCCAGAATATTGCTATCGGGATCTGAATCCAAATTTACCCATAAATTCGGTTTCCGTACGACTGTGCATTACCTGAAAGCTCTGTATTGTTCTCTAGTTCGATCATTTAAATTACAGTTTGATTTCCTTTTCTCATCAGTTCTCTTGGGTTTTGCAAATCGAACGTATTCAGAAGAGAGTCTCCCGATTTGTATTACGTGTCCTACTCTAAAGTGATCCAAAAGTTCTTCCACCATATACCCACTGTCGATTACTTGGCCTTGATACTCTAAAACGTCCTCGAAAAATTTAGCAAGCGATATTAAGGCTGATACAAATTTCGAATTCTTTTTATGTCCAAGGTTACCAAACTTAGCAAAGGGGGTGGCAAAAAATAATAACACCGAGACGAAAAAAAAAAGAAATATCTTTGATAAAAGTTTGTGTGCAAGTTATGACGTTTGTAACTTGCACTCGAATAAATGTTGAAAAATAACACTTTATTATTATTATTATCTATTTCGCTTGCCTTTCGACGACACTCTCTCTGTCACTTGACTTGTTCATTGCTAAATTAAGCATTAATGCTGTCGGGAAACAAACAAAATGAATAAAATGGTATGAGCTTTTTTTTCTTCCCTTTCCAATATTCAAGATTTTTCAAGGGAGGGGTGACATAAAATGAAAATAAAATTTGTAACGGCCTAACCGCGAAAATAATAAATGGCTGAACAGATTCATCGACCCTCCTGTTCCGGTTGAACTTCTGTAGTTCTCCTTCTACCTTACGCTACTCTAACTTGCCTACTACAGACTGTATACTATCACACATCGTTTACAATTAACGAGCCTGTCACCGCTGTAATTAGGAATTTTCAAGCGTTGAATAATTGCTCAAGTTTTGTGAATCATCTCGCAAGTTAGTGCAATAAATATTTCCGAGAAAACAATAACAATATTTTTACCACTGAGCGCCAGACTTATCCGGGTCTTAAGGACCAATCGCGCTAAAATCCAACAATACCCAGCAAAGAACAGTAGAAATTGTCTGAAATGTCCACGGTCCGTACAAAATGTTTAGAATTTATGTGGTTATTCACGGAGGGAGGGGGTCAAAGTGTTCAAAAATCTATCCACGTGGAATGTGAATGGTCCTTAATTTTTTTAACTAAAAAAACAAACATTGGAAAAAATGCATTTTTAATCTTTTTACATTATCTTTCTGTCGTATTTTTTTACTGCTGGGAAACACCCCACATCACGTTACTGCACAATGAATCACTCAGAAGTACACACGCACCCAAACATACCCCTTTCTCTGGTTTTATATATGATAAAAATAGACACGTAAATCCCATTTATGCAATAGTGACTGCAAAAGAGACTTGTTTACACCAGCGTTAAGTCATATGATGATAATTATCCGACAGCTGATAACGGACAATGCCTCCAGTTGTACACGGAATGGTACGATAAATGAACTCCCGCGGGGAATAAAGAATGACATTTTTATCCACCAACACTTTTTTGACAACAGACGTGATGGCAGGGGAAACATTGGAGGATTACCCACTATACTCCTCCTGGGGGTTCAATTTATGGACCACTTTTAGTTGCATCGAGCGATATGTATGAAGCTTCTCCGATTGTCACTTCGACTGCTGGGTCAGCTGGTTGAAACTGCGGGGAAAACCCTGCTGCTGTCACTATTGTCATGCAGGGTGACAGAAGTACAGCATGTACTTGACACCACCTTAATGATCATCGTTGAGAGTAGAACACCCGTTTGAAGTGTGATTACTGCGGCGCAAATTATTTATTCGTTTCTGCTCACGAAAGTGATTTTTGTTTCGTATTTATGTAAGGTTTAGCTGATTCTAGTAATTTCTTAGAATAAGATTATTTTTGCTTCATTGTTGAGCAATGTTTTTTATCTAAAGCGCGATGAAAAGTATAGTGACTTTTGCGTGGTATAAATGTAATTTTCCAAACCCGACTTTTTGCAAACAACAGTTCAAATAGTGGAGACTTTGGGTTTTGTACACTGTCTATTTTAGCGTCATAGGGTAATCGCTCCTATATTCATCTCAGTACCTATAGTCATCTCATCACGCCATTTTGATCAGTTTATCGTCAAATTTTACCATATTTCTAAAGTAAAACTTTCAACCACTTGATAAAATCGAGTAGCAAATAGATTTATTTTCAAAAATTTGTTGAAATTCGACGGTAAATTAGACAAATGAGAGAAATATGATGAATATAGGTGCAGCTGGCTGTTGAGATGAATGATGGAGCGATTACCCTAAATAAAATAAATCGTAGTACAATTTGAGATGTATTGTCTATAGCCGAGTCTCAGATATACTTTTGATTGAAATGCAGTTACCTTTGTGCGATAATACAGCTTACCGTAAATCTCTTCTCGATGCGGTGCGGTGCGGTGTTTGTTTGGAAATTACACGGCAACCGCGGAGCTCATCTAGCAGTCTCCGGACCGACAATTCACATTTTCGTTGCACATATCAGGTGGCGGTTGATTGGCAGTATAAACCCAATTTCATCCGTTCGATGCTCGTTTAATATACATTATTCCATCCCCCCCTCCCCTTCCTGATGACGCTGTAGACCCAGCTAACCGATCTATTTCTTCAAGGCGGCTGAGTTTACACTTTATCGGAGCTCCATGTCCAAACATTGCGTTTTCCGTATTCCCCCAGCAGCTTCCAGTTGCTAATCGTAATCGTAAACAAACGGTAGAGAGGGAGAGAGTGAGCAAGTCGGGACATTGGATTAATTAACACAAATTGAATCTCGTCTTGTGAACAGCTCACCGAATCGATGCAAATAGCAGTCATATGGATGAAACTCGGCCGCCAAGCAGCTCAAATGTTTGCTGCTGGAGGCGCGGCGCAAAGACGACAATGATCTTCTCTTACGGTGTGGCCGGAAAGGGAGTAACGAAGCGCGTCGGACCATCATCATCGTCAGGGCAAACAAACGGCAATCGTGTCGGAAACGTGTTCCAGTGTAGGTCCAAAAGTTCTCCTGCTACGTGCGTGCATGTGAGGTGAGGTTGGTCACGATCTGAACACCGCAGTATGGCTTAATAGGGCAAACATACGAACGCGCAAATACAGGAGTCGAAATGACCGTTCGTCGCGGCAGGTGGTACTGGCGACGCTGGCGGCTAAGCTACAGGATTGCGGTTAGACAACAATGGCTGGCGACGTGATCTTTACAGAATCGCGTACACACCTTTGATTTGATGTTTACTAAAGTGTGTCTCTATCATTGTTTATTTTCTAGATACGGGATCACAGAATGGGAAGGAATGATCCGGAACCTATTGAGAACAACACATAATTGAAAGATTTATTTTTAGCACCCGTTGCTATACCCCCTGAAACAAATAAACCATTACAAATGTAATATCGAACATCAACAAAGCTCTGACAGTGAAATCGGAAAGTGCTTATTGTTACTATGTGTCACCATCGCCATATCAAGCTACAAGTGACACCCTTATAAAGATTGGAAGACTGTAAAGGAAGTTTAATTTTTCCATCTAAACTGGTGGGTGGTTTACTAATTGGCATTAATTGATACAATAAGGCGTGTGATAATTTGAATAATCGAGCAACTACTGGCTTGTGATATACAATCTGATACAATACCTATAATCAAGCAGCAGAAAGCACCCATTAGGCTGCATATATACTAAAAAAATGAGTAATAATGAACGTATTTGTTAACTGAACGCCCGCAAACAACTGGGAACATTCTCTGTGGACACTTAAAATATCTCAATCAGTTGGTGCATGTGGATTTGACAAAAGGAAGCATCATTAATAAAATTTGTGCCTTCGAACCTGTCCGGTTCACTCAAGCCAATCGAGATGATTGACTCTTTCCACTGAAATTGTATCGACTCGGTTGGGCCCGTGTCAAAAACATCCTCTTTCATAAATGGGTACACCATCAGTGGCATTCGTATCCTCAACTCACACCCGCTTTTAGTCAATCAGTGGTTTGTCGTCCAATCGTTAAACTAGTCATCCAAATTGCAGTGGACACAGGGTCTTGTTGCGACAGTTGCGAAAAGGTTACTTTTAAAAGTCAAGCGAAAGAGCATAGAAAAATATGAATAAGCGTTGACAAACCAATTGAATATTGAGGCTGATTTCTTACGAGTGAAAATGTCAATCCAAACCATCGGTAACATTTATTCTGCAGCATAATGGGAGTTTACGCTTGAGTTATTCTAATGATCTACGCTTAACGAAGTAAAATCGTTAAAAAGATTCGTTTCCATTCAATATAGCACTATCAAAAACCAGTCGAAAGTAAGCCTATAGAATCTAGACAATTTGTACCGAACTCCCAAAGTGGGCACCTACGAAAAGCTAATGGTATTGTCGCTAAAATATGTACCTGGAGTTCGCTAGTTCGACTTGCGCAGTGACTTTGACTAGCGAAACAAGTGGAGATGTCAAATTATGTTAACACTTCTCTCATCTGACAGCTTAGCCTTGAGATTGTTTTGGTACAAAAAAGTAGATTATAATAGTTTACTTTAAAATATAAGAAATTTATTGCTCGAAATATTTATTTTTTTCGGTTTCATACATTTCTCTCAGCCTCAGCTAAATTTTGCAAAGACGGTGATAGAAAGGATATAAACTGATTGGCTATCTCGTCGAAGAGATCCTCCACCGAATAATCTGCTTCAGTTGTGTTATTTTCGAGTAGATCGAAAGCTGGATTTTCCTCTTCCGGTTCTGCTGTTTCAGTATGTGAATATAGGTTGTATTCGAGGGGCTCCTCATAGTTGATTTGGTGAAGCTGAGTGGAGCTCGAATTCTCAATCTTTTCCGGAAGGATCTCGATGTTTTCGTACCTTGAGTAAATTTTTTTGTGAATATTCCACAAGAAAAGTATTTGAAAATACTTACTTTGTCATATCTGTACCTATTCCATCCAATAACAGTAAATAAAAAGCGTTGCCAACCAGATTTACTGACCAGCGAAACAAGAATCGAGTAAATTGTTTTTACTTAAGTTTGATTCTCATTTTGACGTTTCACTAGTGCTGTAACACTGAGAAAAAAGGTTGGGGTGCTATGATTTTTTTCTTCGCGCTCATTAGCTTGTTCTCATCTTTTTGAGTATTTTTGATTTGAACGAAACTTTGTATTTGCTTTTGATTAGAGGACACATGACTTTTTCACAGTTGTTGTTTGAACCGTTTGAACTCACACATTTCATTCCAATCATTTTTCAAAGGGTAAAATTTTTAAAAAAATCGTATTTTGTTTTGTTCGTTCATGTTCGGGCTGCATAGTTACACATAAAAAAGCAACGCCTTGGTGGTACATTCCGATTCCGAACTCGACCTTCTGTTTCTTATACTCAGACTTCGCAGCCAACTGTACAAGACAATTGCGGGGCTAGCACTACGATCCTACTGACACTAACAGTACCTCCCGAGCCGAGACTCGAACCCACGACCGAACCGTTGAAATTAAATTCGGTTCGATCGCAGTGTCTTTCGAGGTGAAAAGTAGACATGATTTCCAGGCTGGATTGTCGGGGGTCATCATATTGTTGGTTCATATTGTTCCCTTGGGCACCAAGGGATCGAGCGGTTTTTAAAATAGTTGTATTTTGAGCAATTCTTTTTAATTTATTTCTCTTTCTTAAGGAGATTTTCAGCCTTCGGCTGGTTAATCTCCGGAAGCCCCGGAAGGGAGTTTCCCTGATTGTTATACATAATTGTTACAAATAGTACATTCGAGAAAAAAGAGAGGTTTTTCGTGTTCACTGTCGGAGTTTGTTCTCTGGTGGTGTTATTTCGTTTTCGGTTGCCTGTCTAGGTACTGTCGATGAAATGCTTGACGTCTTGTTTGTCATCATGTCAGATTTGATTATATATACCGGTATCCTTCATGAAATTCAATAGTGTAGCTCCCGTTGAAGGATCGTTCGCCAGGGCATCTCTAATACTGTCCGAGATTCCATGGAAATCCCGGATGCTTTGAAAACAGGGACAGTTTATAACCATGTGTTCCACCGTCATTGTAGTATTACAAGTGTCGCATCTTTTTTTAAAGGTTGTTGCTCTACCCATATTATGGGTAAAACGCGTATGTCCTGATCGTAGGCGGGATGAAACGCGTTGGTCGCGCCAGTTCGAAACATCCACCCATTTGGTGGTTTCGCCTTTTACTTTACGGGTGAAAAGTGTCGTGTTACTTGACCATTCTGCAGACCAGGAAGAACGAAGAGCACATTTCACAAATTTTTTAGCGTCGTGTCCTGGGACAAAAACTGTATTCTGGGGGGCCCACTTTTGTACTGCTTGTATCCATGGGTGTTTTGATATCGGTGATTCCAATGCAGCGAGGGCACTAGCGGAGTCGGACAGAATACATAAAGGTTTGTTAGCTGGTGTGGTGGCCGCGTAAAATATTGCTGCTGTTTCGGCCGAGAAGATCGAACATTGATCTGGTAGACGAGAAAAAACGCTGCAAGTCTGATCGGCAATTCCGAAACCTACCCTGTTTGCAGTCTTGGAACCGTCAGTGAACCGATGGTGAAAATCTTGATATTGCTTACCCAGCGATTCCGCAACGTGTGCGTGCATGGCACGAGAATTATCTCCTGCTCGAAATTTGTTACTAATGGAACGATCGATTTTCAGAGCTGGCGCATTCCATCTCCTAGTTCCAGTCCAGTGGATGCATGCCACCGGAGGGAGCTCTAGATGGGTGAGGGAGCTGAGAACTCTATTCCCCTCTTTGGGGAGAAAGACCTCAGAGTTTCCATAGGTTTTCTCCAAATAACTGATGGTTCTGCAGTTTAATATTTCCGCGAATTGGTACTGGAAGGGCAGGATGCCGAGTTCAACGCAGGCGGATTCGGCTGGGGTAGACGGGAGAAGTCCCGCGATGATTCGTGTTGCATGATTGTATATGGGAGAAAGTTTTGTGTTAAACGAGTCGCCGGCCATGCAATATAACTCGATACCGTAAAATAATTTACTGTTTACTGTGGCTTTGGAGACTCGGAGAAAAATGTCTCTGTTGCTGTTCTTGTGTGGTTTAGAGAGCCTTTTGAGTATGTTCAAACGACTCCTACATTTTTCTCTAGTGTCGTTGAAATGATCTACAAATTTAAGGCAACGCTCCAGTCGTACACCGAGGATTTGAATAGTCTTTTAAAAGGGATTGGGGTTCCGTTCGAAGTAACGGCCTTTGGTAGTGGGCGATGGCGAGATCTGCATATGTGGGACCTCACACTCTTTTCCGCTGATAGAACGAAGCCGGCCTTGGATGCCCATTTAGTAGCAGCTGATACGGCGGCATAAATTTTCGTGTGTAGTCTTTTCAGAGTGCGACCCACTGCTAGCAGGACAATATCGTCTGCGTATACGAAGATGTACACATCCTTCACGAGGGATTTCAAAATACCGTTCATGGCGATTAAAAAGATGGTGACTGCAAGGACGGACCCTTGCGGAACACCAGTTTCCTTCGTTCGGGTTGAAGAAAGGTGATTGCCGATGGCTACTTGAAAATTTCGACCACGCAGGAAATTCTTTATGAAAAGCAATAGATTTCCACCTAGTCCCCATTCGATGAGCTGTTGAATAACGCGTGGGGTCCACGCGCGATTGTATGCTTTTGTCAAATCCAGAGATACGATGTCCACGTGCATATCTTCTTCCATTGCGTCTTGTAATACGTCTGCGAGCCCTGCGAAGTACGTACTCGTCCCGTGACCGGGGCTGAAAGCGTGTTGGCGGTGGTCTAGGAGAGCGTTGTCCTCGAGGTGTTTAATCAGGCGACGGTTGACCATCCTTTCTAATATTTTGCTGGCACAGTACGTCAACGATATAGGACGATAGTGGCTTGGAGTAGAAGCTGCTTGACCTTGTTTAGGGATAGGGACTACTAGGCTGTGGTTCCAGGCTGCAGGTAGGGTGTTGTTTGTCCAATGACTGTTTAGAAGGTTCAGGAACGCTAGTTTAGTTTCGACTGGGAGGTATTTAAACATAGGGTAACCAATATCGTCAGGGCCGGCGGAGTTCCCTTTACAGCGACTCAGGGCGAGGTCCAGTTCCTTTACGCGGAAAGGAGCGTTGATAGCTAGGGGAGGATTGTCTTCCGGGATGACCATGTCATTCAACGACAGTGTGGTTACGTTGTTCCGCCGTATAAAATCATTGTCGTATCTGTCGATGGCAGATAAGGAGGCGAAATAATCGGCAAGAGTGTCAGCGACAATTATGGGATCACGTGTGATACCACCTGGCGAACGGATAGCTATCCCTTTCGCTTTTCGTTTTCCGTTTAAGGCATTAATTTTGCTCCAAATATCGGATGCCGATTGACCAGCGTTAATGCTTTCTAAGAACTCGTTCCAACTGTTTGTTTTCGCTGATCTGATGATCTGGCGGCATTCGTTTCGCCTCATTCGATATAGCTCGATTGCCTTATCTTTATCTGGGTGGCCGACAGGGAGTCGTTTAGCGGCTCGAAGTGCCCTCCTTCTGGCTTTAACTGCAACTTTAGTTTCGGGAGACCACCAATCGATATAGCTCGATTGCCTTATCTTTATCTGGGTGGCCGACAGGGAGTCGTTTAGCGGCTCGAAGTGCCCTCCTTCTGGCTTTAACTGCAACTTTAGTTTCGGGAGACCACCAATGAAGCGATTTCCGACCGGGGTTTGAACTTGACTTAGGGATAGCCGCGTTGGCCGCTATGAGAATGCACTCCTCCAATTCCTCCGTGTTTACCAATGGACTTTCCTTTGTTGGCTGAACCATAGTTTGTGTGTACATCTCCCAATTGGCCTGGCCGTATAACCATCTAGGACGACGAGATTCTTGCTTTGGCTACTGGAACCATGATTTTGATTTATGAAATCATGAGTTGCGAGTCACGACATATAGCATTTGACTTTATTTATTTATTTATTTTTTCGTCAAGCAAATGTAGACTACAGTTATAATAATACAATGTTTTCTTATATTCTATACCTTTTTTCCAGTAGTTAGTCGTTTTTTGATTTGATTTCTGCCCATAGTGATGTCGATATTTTCGCAGTGCTGATCATAGTGACGCATCATTCGATTTATTGGGCCATTTTTTGAGTAGTTAGTTCTGTGAGAGTTTTCCGAAAATATTTTACGATTTCTTAATTGACGACTGGGTGCAAAAAAATTTAGTTGCGATAATAATTTAGAAGATTGCACGCGTTGAGAAATAATGTCATTGATAAAATAAAGCATTGAAAGTTCGCGGCGTTCTTTAAGTGCTTGTATGTCTATAAGCATGCAGCGTGCTTCATATGATGGTAAGGGAAATGCTGTCCAATTTAGTTTACGAAGCGCGTACAAAAGAAATTGTTTTTGGACAGATTCAATGCGTTCTTCATGTGTTACAATATAGGGATTCCATACAATGCTACAGTATTCCAGAATTGGTCGGACGTATGTAATATATAATAGTTTGATTGTATATGGGTCTTGAAAATTGTGGCCGAAGCGTTTTATAAAGCCCAGCATACTATTTGCTTCGTTGATAATTGTATTATAATGTTCTATGAATGTAAGTTTGGAGTCTAAGATTACGCCTAGGTCCCTAACGATTTTGCATTTTTCTACTGGTTGGTTTCCTAAGAAAATGTTTGTAGGTGGTGTTACTGTTTTTCTGCTAAATGCTATTGAATTACATTTTTTGATGTTGAGTTGCAATAGACTTTTGTTGCACCAAGTGTAGAATACATTAATTTCATTTTGGAATATTTCGAAGTCTTCTGCATTGATTATTTCTATAAAGAGCTTCATGTCGTCAGCATATATAAGCACACGTATTGATTTGAGAAGAAAGGAAATGTCATTCACGTATAATATAAAAAGAAGAGGGCCCAGGTGAGAACCTTGAGGAACCCCGGAAGTTACTTCTATTGGGTTTGAGAAGGAATTTTGAAAGCGGACTATTTGTGTTCTCTTTGTTAAGTATGACTGCAGCCATTCCAAGAATTTTGTTTCCATTCCGTATTTTTCGAGCTTGACTCATTTGACTCATGGAATCGGGCGTTCGATTTATGAGTTCTTGCTTTGGCTTTGGAACCATGATTTTGATTTATGAAATCATGAGTTGTGAGTCAGGACATGTAGCATTTGACTCCGGGAATCGGGTGTTCGATTTATGAATTCTTGCTTTGGCTACTGGAACCATAATTTTGATTTATGAAATCATGAGTTGCGGTCGGGACATATAGCATTTGACTCATGAAATCGGGTGTTCGATTTATAAAACCTTGCTTTGATTAAGGAAACCATGAATTGAACTCATGCGTGACTGGGCTCATGAAATCATGATTTGTGCGATCCGATTCACGAAATTGCCACGAATCCGCACGAGAGTCACTAATAAAATAAGACTTTTTTCTTACAATTGTCCCCCAAATGTTTTAAAAATAATATGGAAATAGTTTTTGTACGCGAGTAACCTTTACTTTTTATAGAAAAACTTGTGTTAGTTTTCTTACAAAAGACACTAGCGCTATGATTATAAAACAAATTTTTCTTTTATTTTGTCTCTGTGATAATTGAACTAAAATTTATTTATTCTTCTCTGAAGGGTCACAGGCGAAATTATTTCACTTGTGAAACGAAATTACTTTTTCCATTAAGTAGTCACGGTGATAATTTGAAGTACAAATGGTATGTTGTCTTAGAATAGTCACTAAGTCATTAAAAGGTACATTTAAATTTTTCTGATAACTTCATGGTGACCTTCATAGGAATAGTTTCCCCTGTTAGTCACTGTGACTTCTGTGAGAGAATATTTGTCAAAAGCTTTGTTCAATTGAATTTGTGACCTTTTGAAAAAAACTTATATGTTATTAACATTGTCGCAGTGATTTTGGTAATCATCTCTTCTAGTTTAAATAAATATCAGAAAAAGTGAACATCGGGCTTCAATCAACAAATGTTACTTTTTAGTCACCGTGACTTTTGTAAAGAATATGTCAAATGTTGTTATAAATATGTGATCTTTTCAAAAATTTCGCGGAATTTTAGTAACTATCCTTTTCAATCAAGTAGCTTCGAAAAGATTAGTATAAACTAATAAGGTCACATATTTCTTGAAACTAACGTTCGGTTAGTCTCAAAAGAGTCCCCGTATTAATTGATGTTTATTGAAGAATAAAGAAATGATCCATAACCGTTATTAAGAGGAATGCATCTTTTTTACGAAAGTCACCAAGAATTGGTGACGAGCACCTAAAGTTTGTTGGCTCACTAAAATGGAGGCAATGCTTGACGAAAGTAGTACATATATTATAAAATTAAACCATAATTTGATTTAGAAGTTTTCCTTGTTAATTTTCATATATTTTGTAACAAAATTACAACAAGAGTTATCCATTAACAGACAGACGCTTAAAAAAAAACAATAAATTTTATTTTTAGTGTTTCTAAAATATTTATAATTTTACGAATACTATCTAAAACCTAATTTTTGGGAAGGCGCGCGAAAATTTTAAGGGGTAGGCGACATACTTTCTCCATGAAAATGGGATTGCATTTGAAAATAGCTTTTGGCATTCATCGCAAATTCAACTTGTTCTATGTTATTGCTAATATGTTCAATCATTTCTAAATTTTATCGACGAAATAAAAAAAATTAAATAGCAATGTTCGGGAGTTGGTCACGAACAGTATATTTTATTTTAGAACTTTGTCACGAAAAATATTCATGAATGTGTTGATGAAAATACGACTCGCGATGACAACTTAAAACAAAATTAGAAACGTTTCTGGTTTCTCCTATAAATATCACACAGTTGAAAACATGTAAATGCAGAAAATTGTATAAGGCTCTAAGCCCCGCCATTTCGACGCTTTTTCAGCATTCCTGACCATTTACAGAACATATTCCTAATACGAATATTAATCTTCTCTTTAAGGTCACCAACATGTCATTTGTGTGGACTGGGTGTACATTTAATTTATGAAACTTCACTTTGGTTCATTAAATTTTATTGTCATGATTTATCGATCACGAAACTGAAAATATAATTCATGTGATCTAGCGTTGCACGAATGAAATTATATTTGAATTCGTGTTTTGGTTTATGAAGTCATTAATTTATTTCATGAAACTAAAATAAAAATTCATTAAACTTAGGATAAAGTTAGTTCATAAACTTTGAATTGGATTCATCACTCTGATAAGTTGGAATTTGATTCATGATTATGAATTATTGAAATTATAATTTTTCAACTTAAAACTAAAAATCGTAAAAGATCAGATTTTGTTCACGGTCTTAGATGCCAAACCGTTACGGGTTTGAGGATTTGCGTTTGTAGTAACAAGTTCGACAGTCAGTATTATTTATGATCTGCACGGCAAAACAAAGTAAAACATAAATAATTAAGTTTTCTTTGGCAGCTTTTCTGCAGCAGTATTATGCAGAAACCTGCCAAAGACGTTCGATACCCTAATCAATTTATAATAACATTTCAACCATTTTTGATCGTTTTTTTAACGGATTTTATTTTTTCTGAAAAAAGTACTGTAAATCTTTATTGATGACATTAGAGAACACAAAATGTTTCTCATCTATTTTTTTAATGTCATTTGCATAGCATTGCATTTGCACTTTGCATAGATGTTCTTATGGGCTGAAGATGTCATTTTGTGCTATTATTATTTTTTGTTTTTGGTCACGAATAATTTGTGAAAAGGTTTTTTTGTGAAAGTGGTATAAGGCGGCATCCATAAATTACGTAATACTTACAGGGGGGAGAGGGATATATTTTTTGGCATTACGATTTGTTATATAGGGGAGGAGGGAGGTAAGATCAGCGTTACGTAACAAAAAAACCATGGGGAGACTTTCCAAATATGAGCGTTTTTATTTGGCATATTCTTCTACAGCGTTACGTAATTTTTATGGGGAGTAGGCTTCGGCGTTACTTTTTGTTACATATGGGAGGGTGGGGGTCCAAATATTGGGTTTTTAGCGTTACCTAATTTATGGATGTTGCTAAGGCAATCGACGAGACAGCTGCGGTCATTTCAGTTAGTTTTCAACTTTTGATTTCAGTTAGTTTTCAACTTTTGACAGCCTTAGGTATGTTCGAACGGTCACAACTTGGATGCAACCCGGATCGAAAAGCACGAAAAACAAACGATCGGTTGCTCCAGTATGGTTAGTGACAATCCTTTACCCAATAATAAAATATCACTTTAGATTTTATTTTTCCGGCATTAAAAGGTTTTGTGTTTGGTTGTGTTTTGGTTTTGTAACTTGAAAAAACAATTACAAACGTACGAGCAGTGAAACGTTACCCGTGGATTGCCTTATGGATGGTTAAAAAATATTTTTAGAGACAGAACGGTTTGTTTAATCGATGTGACTTCTTCAGAAAAGTTGCAGATAACAGTTTTATCTTACCGATAAAAGTATACACAAAAAAAATTATTTTGCAACACAAAACAAGGAAAACAACATGTTCTAAAGATTTTCTTAACTACAAATGGTTTATGGTTGTATTCTCCAGTGTTGCTAAACTCGCTCTAAACAAGCATGCGATACTCCAAGTAGTGTTCTCACCGCTACCGAAATCACACACACAATGGAGTACCTCCACCATTCGAACTGTCTCTCGTTCTTTCACACTTCCTCCATTTCACACTACCGAGTGTTGACGCTTGCGAGTTTTCTTCGCTCCCGAAACCATGGACACACACTCCTTTTTACGGTCTTATTCGCGTGCAGCCCCCTACTCGCGAGCACGATCAGCCAAAAATAATTGTTTCAAGACGCATCGGAATGGCGTGGCGTGATGCAGCGGATCGATTATAGTTAGGTAAACTGTGTAAATGTAGTAAAAGCTGTTCCTATCAGATGCTTAAATTTAAATTTACAATCGTCTATATCAAGGCACACCAACATTTTGATTAAGGTGTAATGTATGAACGACAAAATTTTAACTCTTCAATTGACTATTTAGTTCATCCTTAAAAGGACTATTAGTTTTTAATTCAATTTAGGATATGATGCTGATCCCATCTCTGTGCTATTCCTGACATTAAAAGCTGTTTTTCAAAGTTTTCACTGGAGGAATTATCGCTACCGCACATAAGCAGCTTTTTACTAGAAAAGGTAATACCGTTACACTTACCGCTGACGCTGCTACTACTACCGCTACTGGTACTCGCTATCGCTGCTGCCCGCTGCTACATAGTTAGCACCCATCCTTAACTAGTAAACTGATTGCTTTTTCAAGACTTTCTAATAAATTTTGTTTTATTTCTTGTTATTTTAACATTTTTCAATAACAATTTTCAATAGTAGGGTAGCGAAAGGCTTCGGCAGGTTTTCTGCAGCAATCTTAAGCACTGCCGAAGCCGTTCGCTACCTACAATAGTTCAAATAATCAAATTACAATTGTCTGTATTTGGGGGCTTATGCGTGGATAATTTTCAATTGATTGCTACAAAAACGACGGGAATGCGTTGGAAACTAAGCGGCTTATAAGCATTAGAAAAAACACAAATTTTGTCCCCTTTTCCGTTTCTATATTTTCATTTTCACCCCAATGTAGCCGATCTTCCTGAGAAATGTAGTTCTACGTAAAAAAACAAGTCTTTATTATGCAGTTACAGTTCCAAATTTCCGCTAGCGAAATTTGTCAGAAAACCTGATTGGAGAACACACAGGTATTTCACCAATCTGCAGTTTACAGTTCATGCGAAGCGAATACAACCACCACCCAACTGATTGGGGAGCGGGGGTGATAGATGCAACCGAAAGATCATTCAAATCGATTGAGTTACTGCCGCGGCTTGCAGAATTACGTACACACACAGCTGTTTAAATTGAACAGCATTCGTTGGCACAGCCGGCACATTATTTAGTTTTTCGGCAAATAAGGGACGAATTCTTCTACGGTCTAATGTATATTTACAGGCGGGACATATAAGCATTGCCTTCCCTCGTGCGAACAAATCCTTGTGACACGACCATTAATTTCACAACATTGCTAGCCGATGTGACAAAAGGCATTGCAGAAACCGCGGGGCACTGGTTTCAAATCATTAATAAGCAGATGACACTCGCCGCACAGCTTCTTATCCATCAATTCTAGCAGCAATCGTATGTTCTCTGCCACAGTTGTTTCAGTTTCAACCGCACTTTATAATACTGTGTTGAGTAAATTTATGCAACCGGACACTCGCCTTATGTTTTATCAACACGTTCACTCGCGAAAACCTTGTTTTGCACATGAAATACGCTAGTCCACCTACGATATTAATCACGGTTTCTAAACTTGCAATCACTGAATATACCGGCGCACAGTTTGACAGATATGTGTTACGTTTTTAGCAGTCATGAGTCGTATTTATAAAAACGCTCTGAGTAGCTCATGATATTCAGAGTCCAACTCAAGGTATCATGAGTCGTGACTCATGATTCTATGAGTCCATGCGACAGCGATGTGTTACGCTTTTAATAGCCATGAGTCACATTCTTGAAAACGCTTTTCATAGCTCATGATATTCGGGGTTAACATCATGATATCATGAGTCATAGGTCATGCTTCTGTGGGAAAACAACATTCATGATTTCATGACCTGAAAGGTGTTAGAGTCACTTAGAACTAAAAGTGGTCCTGAAATATTCTCTAGTGTATGCTGAAGTTTGGGGTGAAGGTCGGCAAGTTTACCGTTGGGCAAGTAAATGCTTACAACCGTTATCGGAAAAGGGTAATCTAACTTTATACCGACGATTGGGAGATTAATGTCGAAGTGCATCGGGGAGAATTGTATGTCTTATGATATGCCAATCGCTACGGAATGGTAGATGTTAGATTGGCTGCAATTACATTACAATTACAGCGATACTTTCCGCCGAGTGTACGATTCATATGTGATGGATCGGCTCTATGTACCTCCTGTAAAGCAATTATAACGGGGGAGTAGTTTCTCACCAAGAGTTCTAAGTCGCCAAGGTTTTTGTAGTAGCCATTGATATTCCACTGTATGGAAAAAGTTGGTTGCTGCGATCTTCCCGGTTCAAAGGATCTGGTGGTTAGATTGGCCGATGCGGGGGTAGTGAAGGGTCCCGAGGCCCTATTGGGTTGAAAAACTCTGGCCGTGGGATTGAGTGATGGGGCATTTTCTTTCCAGCGATCTTGCGAGGGGAAAGTGAGGTTATCACGCGACCACGAAAGATGTTGAAGATCGGGAGTTAACATTTGTGGAATTGCGGGGCATGATCTGATGGGAGCAGTGTTTGAATGAGTCACACCGGTGGAGAATGATCGACTGTGAGGCATTGATGACGATCCTGCTACGGGTAAGGCAGTGCCTTCTGTTTCCGCATACCAACGATCGTAAACTTCCGAATTGGTACGGGCAAGTATCGGTATGGTTTTTCTGTTGGGGGGTCTAATAGATCGCAGGTGGTTGGTGACATCCTGTAGGGGGGTCGTGAAATTATCACTCGATTCAGCTTCCAGGCCTCCCTCGGTGTCCTGTTGGGATTTGTGATGTTATCAATCGACCCGGTGAATAGGCCATCTCATCTTCAGTGTTCGAACAGCTTTTGAGTCCGTTGTTGTCCTCAGGGGGATACAGGATAACCTGTTTTTTTCGTCCCTTTTGCGACCCAAACAGAAGACCTAGGGTTGTCCGCCTCTTCGTTGCTATGCGTACCGATAGGGCGCTCCTGTGATCCGGTCACATTTGTTGTTTTTGTGGTGGTGGTGGAAAAGGTGTTCGCGGTAGCGGATCCCGAGGGAGTAGATGGTTGGTTGGGGTTGTGGTGTATGATGTGGTTATAATTATGTTAATGTGATTTTTGTCCTCAGCGGTTGGTTTTTTGCTGTTACGATTTTGAATAGGTTTTGGAGCCATGGGTGTTGTAGGAAGTGTTGTTTGTCGGTTAGGTGTTAGGCCAAGCTGAGGACGAGGATGAACAGGTTTTATTGGAGTTCCAACGAATCTATTTGATTCATTGGCTCGTCGCCCGATGATATCGCTAGGTCTAGATCAGTGGTTTTCAACCTTTTTCAGTTCATGCACCCCCTTTTGATAATTTACACAAGCTTTTCCCCCCTATCGGAACCATGAAAGAAAAGCTGTAGTAATTAAAAAATATAAGGCTTTTTAAACTTTAATTTTAAACAGGTTTCAAGCAGGAGCAGGAAAACACCAATACACGGGCATTTTCAGCATCACTTGTGAAGGTGTGTGTTACGATTTATCGTCAACAAGCATATAGAGCTTTCTAAGCCAGATCTCACCAATACAGGCTTAGTCGTGTATCCTTATAAAATCGATTTGTTTTCAACCAAAAAATTAGCTGATATTAAATTTCGAAAAATATTTCACTTATGAATCCTAGTTCATTCGTGCTACATGTTTCAACAAACTGTGTTTTAGTGGAAACATAAATGAAATAAAACTAAAAATCGGCCTACAACTTGAATAAAAGTTCGGGGCATGAGGAAATTTTTTGTTATCACCAGCGTGTTGATTATTTGCGCCCAAAAATAAAACTTGTATTAGTGAAATCGACCACTAATACTAGCGCAGATAGAAAGGTCTATTTGACGTATGCCTATAGAGCAAAATAATGCGCAAAAACCGGTGCATGGGTTTTTCGCGAGCGAATTCATTGGACACTGAAAAAAAATGTCGCACCACCGTCAATCATAAAATCGCATTACATGTGAAATTTTTCCACTCGCGATTCCCCCCCTGCAACGGTCAAATTCCCCCCTAGGGAGGAATTCCCCCCCCCGGTTGAAAACCGCTGGTCTAGATTATCGGTAGTACCCGAGAGCATGTTACCATTCAGGCTCGGAGTTTCTTCGAAGTCCGAAAAAATGATTGGTGAGTCAGTTCATTTTCTTCTTTTTGGTTTAGTACTCTTCTGTAAAGTGGTTTTTTTTTTTCTTAGTTCCGGTGTTCCTTTGATGCTTGAATTTTGATTGGGAGGTATTGGTTACATTGGATATTAGATCTTCGGTTGTTTTTGTTGTGTTAGCTGACAGTAGTTCGTCTGATGTTGGTAGGGAGTTCTGGGTTTGGTTGGCACGAAGGGTAGCAATCTCGTAGTCTTTAGAAGCCACATCTTTTTTGAGTTGCTGAACTTGGGAGACCAGGTCAGAGATTGTTCCGTATTTTTTCGTTAATGTCATCCTATCTTGTCCTGAAAGGGCGTTTTCCAAGCTTTTGATTCTCTCGTCTTTACGTTGCAATTCTTCGCGGAGCTCGGTGATAGCCAGCCTGAATTCGACTAATGTTTGTACTTCAGAGTCATTAGCCACTGGGCTGGTCTTTAGTGTTTCTTCGAGAGCGTTAATTTTCCAGTCCTTATCAACAAGTTCCTTGATTACTTGTTCCAGCCTCAATTCCAGAGTTTCAATCGTCTTATCTTTACTATCTTTGGTCACACCGACAAAGGATTTGTTGCCAGTGGCCGTTTCAAAGATCCTTCTCGCTGCGGGGTACGAGATTCCCTTGTCCACCCGAATCCGTTGAATAGCGTCTTCTTCGGGCAATTGCGACTAGAGATTGAGTGAAGGTTTGTTAAGCATCTGGGGTAGAAAGCGGTTGCAGTACAAGGGGAGATTTCCACAATAGCGTGTTTCTGGGCACAGTGACCACAAGTAGAAGTTAGTTGCTGGCATCGCAGTTTTGTATGTCCGAAAGTGTAGCACTTGAAACACAACATTGGGGCAGGGTATTAAGGACGAGTTTTGCATCGGAGGTATCCGATATCAATGTGCTCAGGGATCCGTGTCCCTTCGATTGTGAGAATGATTGTTGCGGTGGGTTCTCTTTCGTTTCCGGGGCCGGTTCGTCTCGTGATCCGGCGAATACTTTCGACTTTTTGTTGTTTTAGATTTGATAAGATAACTTCATCTTTTACCTGTGCGATTTCCTGGCAACTGATCAAGTAGTGATATAGGTTGCCAGCAGTTTTTTTCCGATAGCCGCTCAGATGAATTACCACCGATACAGGGGAGCAAAGGGATTTGCTCTACGAAAAACACTCACGGTAGAGAGACGAAGACTTGTATGCAAGTGACGCGCACTGCAATGGCTGCCGAAAAGATAGCGTCTTTGTGATCTGCCTGATTAGAACAAACGAATCATTCCAAAAATATGACTCCGTTTAGATCATTGGTTATAAACACTTTCGCTTTTAGGAGGTCAGCAGTCGACCCCTAAAATGAAATTAGTGAACCGATCGCCCGATATATATGCCCGATTTCACTCGCGGCGACGTAAGAATAAAACGATATATAGAGATGACGTCCGACCGCGACGAAAACGAACTGACGACTGTAAGCAATTCTTGATCTGGATCTTTTTCTTTTAAATTTGCCAATTAACCTCCTAAAAACAGCACGTTGTTTAAAAGAAGAATTATAGCGCTTCCATTTGAAGTAGAATACATTGGCCGCCATCTTGAATCTAGCCACCGTTTCGGATTTCATCAGAATTACGTGTTTTTGAGCAAGTTCGCAACCACTGCTTTTAAATTCGCCACCGTCATTGAAAAGCTGAGAAAAAATGCTACAAGATACATTCAGAAACCCATTTTTTTAAAGGAATCTTGTAGCATTTTTTCTTAGTTTGTTAATGGTGGTGTCGTAATCAAAATCGGTGGTTGCGAACATGCCATAAAACACGCTTTTTCTGATGATATCCAATATGGTGGCGTGATCCATGATCGCGAATGTTTGTACTAGGCAGTCTGATAAATACCTGAAAAATGAAACACGGAGACGTTTTCTGACCAAAGTCGGTTTTTCATTTTTCAACATACTTTCCTTTTAGATCGATGCAACGAGTCCAACAATTTTCTAACTTTTTGATACCGTCTGAAAAGTACTTGATCAGAAGGTCTCCAAAACTTGCCTCAGTTTCAGCTGTGAGCTCCTCATTTGAGTAAAAACGCTTACCAATGAGCCATCATCTTGTCAGGTTTGGGAACAAGTAATGACCCCTGGGGACCAGGTTTGGTGAATACGGTGGCTGGGGAACCAATTCGAAGCCGATTTTATGCAGTTTTGCTTGTGCATCTAAGCATGAAAGACCAGGCGCATTGTCGTGATGATAAAGCGGTTTTTTCTTCAAATACGGTCGTTTTTCGGTGATTTCGATTTTCAATCGGCCCAAAAATGATGAATAGTATACTCCGGTTATGGTTCTACCTTTTTCAAGACAAGCCACAAATATTATGCCATGTGCATCCCATTATACGGAGACCATAACCTTTCCGGCCCATTGTTGCGTTTTTGGACGCTCCGGACGCACTTTAGACCGGTAAAACCCATTGTTTTGCCTGTTGCGATGACTCAGGAGTGTAGTAATGGATCCAGGTGTCATCCATGGTTTTCAATCGGCACTAATACTCGGTCGGCTTACGCAAAAATAGTGCCAAATTCTGCTGAGAAGTCGTCACACAAATTCATGTTGGTCCACTGTGAACAAATGCGGCACTCATCGCGCATTCCTTATGCCCAAAACTGAATGCACGATATTGCTCACGCGTTCCAATTACATGCCTACAGCATAGCTACCTTTTTCAATTTCACTTCGGGACCATTCTACATTATATCATGGATTTTTTCGACGTTTTCGGGTGTAATGATCACTTTTGGGCGCCAAGATCGTTCAGCATCAACTGTGCTCGTACGGTCACAACGAAACTCGGTAAACCCCTTATGAATCGTTCCAATCGACGGATCAGAGTCCGGGTAATACTTATCCAGCTTGGCCTTGGTCTTGGTATCGTTTTCTTGCGTAGATAGTAGTGTTTGATTAAAACTCGAAGTTTTGACAGGCGTCATTCGAAGGATCAAGCTCGGCAAAAACGGTTCACATTAGTGAATACTAATGCCATCTCTTAGAATTTTTAGGTACTTATCAGACTGCCTAGTAGAAGTTTCAATGGCAAACTAAAAAAAAAGATCCACAAGATATCAAGAATTGCTGGAAATGCAACTTTTCCAAAACTCATTTGACATTTTGGTGCCCGTGTGGTTTATCAATATAAACTAACCAAAGCGGTTTCCTAATTTTTCACTACTTTCAATCGTTTAGACACAAATATCCTTTTTGAAAGACCTCGTGACATCAGTGGGACGGTTTCAACGAGAATTGCTCATGGGTGTCTTCTCAGGCTCCCCTCACCCTCTTCCTTCACACTATCAACCATCACTGGGAACCTCTACAGACGCTGATTAGTACTTTTGAGCCGATCATTAAAGAAAACACGTCAGCAATTTGAAGAATATCACAACAAAGTGCATTTTCATTACGACAATGCTAGGCTGCGTGATGCGAAAGTCTTGGAAACATATTTAAAAACGCTGAAATGGGAAGTACTATCCCACTCGCCATGTTTTTATTGTTCCAGTCCTTCGCCAAACAAATAACAAAAAGTAGTGAAGAACGGTTGATAATACTTTGAGTAACAAAGTTTTTATAATCGTTATGAATTAGTTCCAGCTTGTTTTGCTTGTAAGCTAGATTCAAACATGACATACAAAATGCTAATTGGATTCTTAGTGAGGTAGATGTAAGCAACACTTATCACATCCCAATAATGTCGTTAAGCACGTAAATGTTGATAGTCTAAAACCGGAACGTCTGATCTCTAGGTATCGGCAAAACTACGATTGAATAATCTTGTCAATACGTAATCTAATAATAACCAATTCTATAACGAGTTTTTTTGGAGTATTTGATCTTTCAATACAACTTCGAAACGAGACAATTTACCGATCAATCATTAGCATTTCGCTACAATTTTGCACACACCAGCTAAACATCGGCTCCGTTTAATGGTTTTTTTTGGATGCGCGTGTTTGCAGTTAGCAGGTTTAAAGTGGCCATCAATTCTGTAGTCAGATTTTTGACACATTCGCAACACGTGCTACTTCTTAAAGGGTCGACTTTATAGCAAATCCCAACCGCATTCTTTCAGCTCGATCGTTTCGATTATAGAAGGTGTGGAGGAAAGTTAAGTTCGCTTTGCAAAATTTATCGAATTCAATGTTATGCGTTGAATGATAACATGTGTGCTAGAAAATTTATTTTTTCTTCTCTCTCTCTCTCTATTTTTAGGTGAGTCCAACGCGATGTTTGTCAGCAGCGATGACATTATATTGGGATTTGGTTTGTATTTTTCGATAAACATTTCTACAATAACATGACTAGAGGATTATGGAACCTTAACGAACGCCAGTAGAGATATTTTTTATCCTATACGTGCTCCGACTTACCGTCGGCGGAAAAATATTTCTTGTGAAGTTATTTTCGTTCGACCCGCTTCATACCATAACGTTCAGTTTTGGGGTTAGCGGACCAATTGTGAAAAGAAAACGGTGACGATGGTAAAGGTGATGATTGTTACTTTAATTGAGCTCGTAGGTCGCGGAAAAAGCACGTACACTGCATGGGTTCACGTGAGAAAGTTCTTCTTTTTCCCACCCATACCCAGTTTCCACCTTCCACTTTCGAGCTTGAAAACTGCCAGCGAAGCACTTGCCGCTTTGCGATGAGGCCAGGTTCGGTTGCAGCAAAGTGAAATTATTGTCGCTTGAAGAATTTTTCCTCATTTAGTAACTAGGCTACTTGCCAGATAGTGACTCTTCGCAGAAAGTTACTTATATTAAATTTAATTAATCGTTTTTCAAAGTTGGAGCTTCCGTCGTCGCCGTTTCAAATTAATTTACGCCTATTAACGTAAAAAGGAAATGTAATGTGTGATACTTGCGTTGAATTTCGTCGATGCTCCAACAGCTTTGCCCAACAATATAAGCTGCTTAAAAATCGATGTAATTAAGCTTATTAGTTGCATTCATACAGTTGTTAAATTTAGAATACGATTATTTTCTTACTTTCAAAATGGAACATGTTATAAAAGTAAATCTTTTTGGAATAAGCTCATGGCAGCTTCATAAAAACAGCAATAACTTGACAAATTTATAGCCGGGCACGTCCTACGATCACACGGTTATAGTTTACAATCTGCATATTTGCAGTAACAAAGTAGAAGCTTTTACGATCCTCCCGAAAAAAAAAACTAACGAATCGACCTTCTACGCGTTCAGTCTCTGAACGCGTCGTTCGTTATCGCTGTTGTACCATCCACTATTCTTACGTGTGTTCTACTTTCTACCGTCTGTATGTACTGTAATAAAAGTGATATATATGAAAAATTCAATGGAAGTTCACTTTTGCATCGACCTATTGGAAACCCCAGTAAAATAATTTCTAATTTGACAAACGGCCCGAAGCAAAATAGTTCGAAAACGACGCGCTCTCAGTACAGCGCAGTTAGCCGAAGACCATTTGTAACCCGCTCGTATAGCGTCGTGTGGCAGGAGAATCGTGCAACAAATGGCGCACTCCACGCCAGGCATCCATTTGCAGATTCCTAATTGCAACTGTACGTGCACGTTACACCTCCATATCTACCGTATAGGCGGTTGAACTTATTACACCAGTAGGTCCCAAAGTTGAGTACGTGCGGTGACAACAATTCTATTAATAAATCTCTATATTCCCTTCCTGCTTTTGGCGGTGTTCCTTCTGGGTGGTTGTTGCCATCCGGTAGCGAAATATTGCAGCTTTTCCACCCGTTACTTCCAGTTTCGTCCAGTTTGCAGCTTAAACTTTCGAATTAAAATTAAGTGGCTGAAAACTTTTGCCCTTGCAGAGAAGTTCGTGACATTGCTAGTGACGGGGCAGGTTTAATACCATCGGGCATTTCAATGTGCTGCACATACTCACTGCGGTAACTGAACAGTTTTAGTTCTGAAAGCTACATGAGCTACAATTATTGAATCAAGAGACCAAATATTCATCATTCATTAGATTATTTCATTAGATACCTACTACGTTATGATACGTTGTAGGAATTAGATCCTGTCTAAAGCAGGTATTACACGAAGCAAATATTTGCTATTTTTGGTACGGATTTTATTCTGTGCAAATAAAAATCGTACCAAAAATAGCAAATATTCGCTTCGTCTAATACCTGCTTAAGATCGTGTTGCCTTATCGGGTACACTTAGACATTGAGTACGCTGCTCATCTAGCACATGTTTGGCGTACCGTTATGAATTCTACATAACTAAACTTGAATTTACAGTTCTTTGAAAGCGAAATATCCTTCAGGTCACCGAAGAAGTAATCTGATGCAATGATCATGCCTTGTTTCTCGTTGGTAGTCGGGACTTCCGCTCTTACGATGACGACGTCACGCAGAATAAATTCTGTAATTGGAGTGTATTTGATTACTCTGCTCAACAGAACTGCATTCTAAGGTTCAGGTAAGTGTTAGAGTAGATTAACCTACCTTTTGAGTCCGCAAGGCCAACAACCTTCGTGTTGTTGTCCCATGGTTTCTGGACTATAAAGCAACGGTTAGTTACTCTTTGGTGGATCTTTCGCTAAGGACGCTGCAGGCCCCTTTAGCGTGATGAAGATTTACCTGGATGCAACGAAAGCTACTCATTGCGTATTGGATTGGACCTGTCAGACGGTTGTCATCAGTAGAACTGCTGGTTGACCATGACCAACACCGGAAGGTGGTTTCTGGTACCTAGGTTTGCGAGCTAGAGATGGTTGAGGCAGTGAGCTCCTTGAAGTTTTCTGTAGAACCTTCTTTTCACTCGCGGAGTTGCGGATGGGGAGTGGTTGAGACATCCAGCTGTTTCTAGCTCTCTGCTGAACCTTAATTTCCGTCGTTTTGATTTTGGATGAATCGCAGTATCTTCTCGTTTGAAGTCCACGCTGTCCGGAAAATAACCTGCGAACAGGAACGCTTTCGGCAGGTTATCCGTGTTGCATAGAAGTTGGATCGGAAGGGGGATGGTCCCTCGGCACCGAGGAACCATCCCCCTTCCGCAATGGGGAGAATTTTTGTTCGCCGGACAATCGGCGCTGGTGTTTGGTGACGGGACGTTATGCAATCATTGCCGTCTAACAGCAGCTCGATTTTGCGGGTTTGGCCGGCCGGAGGATAAGAGAGCGAGCGTTCTAGCTTCATCCCTTGAGCGGCCTTCTTTCAAGTATGCCGCGTACCCGCGCTTTTGTGCGTTAGAGAGATGCGGGGAGCAGGCAGACTAGAAGGTGCGTCTGTGTCTGTCTCCTTTGGAGAATCGAGGATCATGGAGAGGGCGGATGGGCATTCTTGTTACGAAACACTATCAAGATTTAACTTGATCTCATGATCAATAAGTGTTCTTTCGACCACTTCCTCCGTTTCCTGTTGATTGTGTTTTAACGCAGGGAAAGCTGAGGTACAGTGGAGGGTGCCATGGTGATCCACTGGCTCCGTTTGCGGCTAGCATAATTTGTGATCATTTCAGATTTGACTGTGGAAAATTGAGTTTATGTACGGAGTGGCTTCAGTGGCTTTTTGACGTTTGTGATTTTTCGATCAATTGTATATAAAGAATATTATTTCTAATTCTCAATATACCAGATTGCTTCCGTTCCGTAAGGTTTTAGAAAAATTTAGAAGAAAAAATGGCTAAACAGTGGAATCTTCTATCTGTCAAAATTAGCTTTTTGTCTATAATTCTTTCCCCTGATGCTTTATATTTGCTAAATTTGGAGAATATAGAAGATAATTCAGAAGTATCAAAGGTATTTGATATAGAGCAAAAATCTTAAAACTGAAAATTAATTGTGTGCAAAGCCACGGCCGTAAAGTTGATGTAGAACTACGTTTAGTTGTTTGTTATAATTCTTGCATTATTGAATTCGAGAGTGACCGCGAGTGATAAGTTCGAAGCATATGTGTCCGTTACAATAATTCTTTGAATGATAGACCCTAAGATTACGATAGACCCTCTTATATGATCATACAATGTTAATAATTTTAATCCAACACAAATAAAATAACTCTCTGAAAATAATGTGGTGGCCCAAGAAAGATTCGAAGTGGCAACTAGGGTCGATTTAGGGTCTATGAACATCATCCCGAATTCAGACTTGGAATATTTTCGGAAATTTGTACTCTTTAAAGGTAGTTTTGGATCCTTCGATGGGTCAAATGCTGACCACCTCAAATAATTTTCGACCACCCAGGAGTGGTTTCGAAAAAAACAGGAAAGCTACAGGACCTCTTTTGAAAGTTTACCTTTTCTACGGTAGTTCTGGATCCTCCGAAAAATCACCTAGTGGCCAAAAAAATATTTTTGTTATAGTTAAACACCCTAATAATTAATTGATTTATTTAATAATTAATAGAAAACCGGGAGTTCCAGGAAAACTTTTGAAGAAATGACAACTTTTACGGTATTTTTGGATCCGGAGGGCCACCGGTAGTCTGCCAAAAGTTAAACTTGGGTCCGTTATGTAGTTATTTATCGACCCAATAACATTCCCAAAGGAATCGGGGTGTTATCTCTTGAATTGGCCCCACTCGATCTAAAATAGTTGTAATTTCTTTTGTTACAAAATACTCTCATATGCACTAACGCTACGTAGTGACATAATTTCTTATCAAACAGATCATCATTTTAAATTACTCAATCACTTGAACAATTTTGCGGAAGATATGAATGTTCTATGTCCTAAGATTATCGAGCTATAATGCATCCGCCATGCTCAGACTGGACATGTTCCAGTTTTGATCTGGACGAAAATGGTATTCGGTCATTTGTGGCTGTTTTCCAGATCGGAAATTGTCACTTTGGATTCCAAAATGGCATCTAGGATCGGTTTCCGGTTTCTGGGCTTCACCTGGCTCCGAATATCCCATATTCAGCTGTATTCGGCCAGTTTTGGCTATTTTCCAGAAACCGAAAGTCAACATCTTGAATTTTCAAATGGCCATAAATTGACCTTAGATGCCACTTTGATGTGCACACGCCCTTCGGTTATTTATTAAAGAAAGTTCCGCGATCTCGCTGTAACTACCGTTTCTGGTATCCCGTAATATTTACTTTTCAATTAAGTATTTAATTTGCCCTCAAAAGGAAAATTTGATGTTCAATTTAATATCGGATGTGATACTGAGGCATTTCTCTACTATCTCTTAAAGTAGAAATGAGGCATTCTTCTGAAAACACACTGGAAAGCCGTTTCTACACTGAAAATTTGATGGCCCATATATTTTAGAACCAGCTTTCTAGAACGTTCATATGTTGTCAAAATAAGGCAACTTTTCATTGGAGTAGATGTCGGCTGATGTACCTACTACCCCCTTCTACCCGCTACCGCACAAAGGCAGCTTTTTACTAGAGGAAGTACTGCTTTACTAGCTAGCCCTGCCTCTACGGCTATTGCTGCCGCACAAAGGCAACATTTTAGTAGGGAAAGTGCCACTGCATCCACCGCAGCTGGCGCTACCGCTATCGCTGCTGTAGTTACTGTTACAGCTGCCACTGTTGCTATCCGCTGCCACTGCTGCTGCTAAGTGAGGACTGTCCAAGTCGCTAACCAGAACTAATGACTGTTTAGGCTGAAGCAGGCTTTTATATTGGTCAAATAGTACCTCCCCTGTTTACTAAGTACAAGTGCTTAGTATCCACCGGTGAGCAGGACGCTAAGCACGTCACGAGTGGCCTCAAGTGCCCGGCTAGCAATCCGGCTACTAAACCTCAGGCGTGAGGGGCTCAGCAACTGCTATAAGGGGTGTCCACGATGAAATTGCCACACACAAAATTGATTCGCCAAATTCGAGTTTTCATCCGATTGCCATCAAAGCTCCGGAGTGTTGGGAGAATTGAACATTTTCGGCACAAAATTGACCTTATTGTCCGCATACCACTTCAGCACGTCCTTGGAGTAGTGGCATGAGGCCAAATCCGGCCAGAAGATTGTTGGGGCATTGTGGGCCTTCAGGAGAGGAAGCAGTCGCTTCTGGAGACACTCTTTCATGTACACCTGTCCGTTCATCGTGTCCTGGGTCACGAAAGGTGCACTCTGCTTCCCGCACGTGCAGATGGCTTGCCAAACCAGGAATTTCTTCGCAAATTTGGACATCTTCTGAGTGCGGACAGGCTTTGGAACGCTGAACTTATCCTTGGCCGTGAAAAAAGGTTGCCGGGGATCTGTTTGAAGTCGGCCTTCACATATGTTTCGTCGTCCATGATGCAGCATTCAACTTTCGTCAGCATGTTGAGGTACAGCTTCCTGGCACGGGTTTTGGCGGACTTGTTCTGCTTCTCGTCGCGATTAGGGGCCTTTTGTACCTTGAACGTTCGAAGCCCAGCCTTAGTTTTGGCCTTCTGGACAAAACTTCGGCTTAGGTGCAGCTTCTTAGCCACATCCCGAACGGATGCGTTCGGGTTACGGTTGAAGGCCCCAACTACGCGGTTGTGATTTTTGGTGTTGTACGGAATACTTTTTCCTTCACTTCTGGGCTTCCGATCGGTGGTCAATCGTTCCTCGAACCGCTTAATCACTCGCGACACCGTGGAATTCGCGATTCCCAACGTTTTAGCGATGGAACGATGCGAGAGATCCTTGTTCTCGTGATGAATGTGCAAGATTTTATTACGCACGAGCTGTTCTTTCGACTCCATTTCCGCGAGTTTTGATCACAGGACTTTAAAACTTTCAGGATGTAAATAATGCACTATGAACTAAATCCACCCAAATTTTTATTAAATTCTACCCAACGGTTAAAAAGTTAGAGCATTTTCATGGTGTTGCAATTTCATCGTGGACACCCTTTACCAAGCAGCCACTGAGTCGTTGTCGGACATAGCCATCGTAACGGACCCCTAACGCATCGCTACTGGTAGCGGACAGGCGGGTTCCTAGTTCAGGAGATTGTGTCGACTTCGAATGAGGGCTACCTGGTTGCCAAGGAGGACGGGGTATTCTACTGCAGCTGGTATACGCCGCCGCGTTGGTCTACAGAAAGGTTCGTTCAGATGGTCGATCGAGTAACCATGGAACTAACGGGCCTAACGCCGTTAGTGGTGGCGGGCGCCTTCAACGCTTGGGCTGTTGAGTAACCACACTAATAGCGACCACCAGTCTGTCAGCTATGGCGTGGACACGAGGCGGCAAGTGACGGGTAGGGCCAATACCCCAACCATTCGCGGCTGGAAGACATCGCACTTTGATGCCGATGTATTTGCAGAAGTAATAAGGAGGGCCTCTCAGGGTACGAACCAACTTATTGCTACACTATCGCGGGCGTGCGACGCCACCATGCCTAGGTCTCGTCAGCCTAGGAATGGAAGGCAGCGCGTGCCTTTGTGCGAGGCGAAAGATGCAACGTGCGAAGATCGGAGCGCCACGTAGCATTTAAATCCGCTGAGGTAACGCCTTAAAGCGCGATAAATGCTAGTAAACGAGCCTGTTTCGATGGACTTTGCGAAAGTGCCAATGCAAACCCTTGGGGTGACGCTTATAGGGCCGTTACGGCCAAGACCAGAGACTCGTCAGTCCGGGGAGAGCAATCACCAGCGATGTTGGAGCGGATCAATGAGAAACTCTTCCCACACGAGCCAAACCCTTGGCATCCAGCTGCTAAGTCAGCACGAATAGCGAGTGACGGATGCCGCGCAGAGGTCGAGGAGGCGGCAAGGGTGACGAACGGTGAACTCATTGAGATCGCAAACTCCCTGAAGGTAAGCAAGGCACCGGGATCAGACGGAATCCCGAACCTGGCCTTAAGACGACCATAAAGGTAGCCCCCGGGTTGTTCAGGGCGGTCATGCATTAACTCTTAGACGACTGCTTCTTTCCGGATAAGTGGAAGCGACAGAAACTGGTCTTACTGCCGAAGGGCGGAAAACTATTAGGTGCCCCATCGGCATGTTGACCAATCTGTCTGCTAGACACAGCGGGTAAGACGCATGATTGGGTAATCCTCAACAGACTTGTGAGTTTCACCGAGAGTGAAACCGGTCTGTCAAGCAACCAGTTCGGCTTCCGCAAAGGTAAGTCCACGGTGGCTGCTATTGTTTCGTCCACAAGACGGTCGAAGTAGCGCTCCAGCATGAAAGAAGGGGCATTATTGCACAATCGTCACGCTAGACGTGAAAAACGCTTTTAATAGCGCCAGCTGGGACTCTATAACCTACGCGCTTCGGAGTCTCGGAGTGCCGATGCCACTGTACAAGATTCTGGGAAGCTACTGTCAGAATCGAGTGCTGGTCTACTAAATGCGTCCCGACTACTGCAGGAGTACCGCAAGGTAGCATCCTGGGTCCGGCACTGTGAAATGCCATGTATGACGGTGTGCTTCAGCTGAAGCTCCCACCCGGAGCGGAGATTGTGGGCTTTGCGGACGATATAACTCTAGAGGTCTACGGCGAGTCAATCAGCGAGGTAGAGCTGAAAGCCGCGCTATCCATACGCGTAGTTGAGGATTGGATGCAATCCAGGGAACTGGAGTTAGCGCATCACAAGACAGAGGTCATCGTAGTGAACAACCGCAAACCGGAACAAAAGGCGGCGATTAGTGCCGGTGGATGCACTATCACCTCGAAGCGGTTATTGAAGCTCTTGGCGGCAGGGTTGATATTTGTTGATACTCTTGAGTGAAAGTGAAAAAAAGTATCCATAAACGTTATTTTTTCACAATCCTTTCAGAGTTCTCCCTTCCCGCTTTTTGCATGGAAGTGAACTGTCAAAACACCTCATTATATTTCATGCGATGGAAGCAAGACAACAAAATCAGTTTATCAGTTAACGAAGATTCTCAAGGCATCGGTCAGAGTCAGTGAAAAAGTGTTTCGGTGAGGTTCATTTTGGTTGAATGGACTGTTTGTTTTTCTTTTTCGCTTTGAAGTGAACATTATTTGGTTGAATTTGTCGTCAAATTTTATTCCATAACCGTGAACGATGCGCGCGATCTATTTCACCTGAGTATAACAGCATGTTACTAGGACGAAAATCTAGTGTATCTGAAAGAGTGCTGCGATCATTGGAAGTGAAAATCGAAAATGATTGGCTGTAATTTTCGAAGAATTTTGCTGGGGAAAATTACTTTTATCAGCACTGCTTGGGGGTAATGGTCGACGACAAGCTCACGTTTGGGAGCCACGTCGACTATGCCTGCAAGAAAGCTTCTACGACTATAGCGGCCTTATCGCGCATGATGTCAAATAACTCGGCGTTATTTAGCAGCAGGCTGAAGCTGATAGCTAGCGTGGCAACGTCCATACTCAGGTATGGTGGACCAGTGTGGTCGAAAGCGTTGGGTACTTCCAGTTACCGTGGTAAACCTCTGAGAGTCGCATGCGTGTATCGAACCGTGTCAAACGAGGCAATATGCGTCTAATGCCTATCAGCGCATCATTGTCAAAGAGGGTGTAGAGTGCTTCGACTAACGCGAACCACCAGAAGGTCAACTTCCATGGCTAGGTGGCAGCGGGAATGATCCAATTCTACCAAAAGTAGATAGACGCACTGACTCATCCCGAAGATAGCCGGATAGATCGAGAGGCGTCATTGGGAAGTTAACTTTCACCTGACGCATATACTATCAGGTCATGGTGGTGCTTTAGACACCGCTGAGCATGTGTTACTTGTTTGTACACGTTTCGCACAGGTAAGTAACGCACTGTTGGCAGTGAACGGGCCGGATACTACTGCGGAAAACAAAGTGGAAAGGATGTGAGAAGGCGTGGGTACCTGAAGAGCAGTCATCATGGCTGCTTCCCAGATGGTTCTATACTGCAAGGCACCAATCGACGGAACAACCATCGAAATGCCAGTGAAGGCTAACCTTGCCTTTACGAAGTCAGCAAAGTTAATATATTACCGAGAGGGTGCACTTATCACACTCGCCCTTTTCCCTGAAGCAATGTCTAACGGAGGTACTAGGGAGATTCGAGTTCGAGAAAAATGGAGAAACGTAGGTATATAATTCAGTCGACCGTGCTAGGGAAAGCAAGCATTAAGCATTTTAACGAGGCTTGACGATTTTCAATAGTACAATATTTCGAATAATCAAATTTCTTTTTTGCATTTGGGCAGATACATAGATAATTTTTCAACCGATTGCTGCATGAGCGAAGAAAACCGATCGAAACTAACCGACTTATTAGCATTAGAAAATGGACACATTAACCACTTTTCCCATTTTTAAATTTTCATCACCCGAACCTGTTGAAAAACGTGGTTCTACGTCAAAACATAAAATATGAAACGGTTTTTGTATTGAATATAGAACTTCATATCTCACGAGGTGGCTCTTAAGCTACTCAATTGAACATCCAGAAAAGGTATTTAGTAGATAGAAACGCATTGCTGCCCTGTGGCTGCTGCAAACTATACCAATCAGACAAGTCGTCTTTGCTCTTAAATATTGTTATCACTAGGCTCAGTAGATTTGAATTATGTCAGTTCGAAGTTCTTTGTGCCAACGAGAAGTCTATTGCCTGAGGCCTATGAATGGTATGAATATTTTGAGTCTAGGAATAAACTGGAACAACCGTTGCAATATATCAACAAACGAAAGTCCAGCATTACATCACCCTCGCATGGTTTGAGCTCAATTCGTTGATCTGTGCACAATATACCGTTCGCAACAATATTTCACCCGAAATTGTACTACAATACTAGTTTACTGTTTTCTCGCTGACCAGCGAATGTCGTGCCTTGATTCATATGTTCCGTATAGCCCCATTGCGAATATCACAAATTCACCACAATCTACTGCCGGTCACATACGTAGAAATCCTAGTCCACCATAAAACCCACAACTTTATTTCCGTACAAATCCTCAAACTTAATGGTTTATACACAACCATTGTTCCTCAACAATCGCCGTGTCTTTTCTTTTGCCATATTGCCATTTGCTACCACATTTTTCTGTCGCGCGGACTATCCTACCACATGCTATCAATTGAAACCAAATGGGTGGAAATTGTGATCGAAAACGGGAGAATTTGGAGAGGCATCCCGTAATCAAGCGGTCTCCGACGGCATGGAACAGCAAACTTGAAAAATTATTATCAAGGATGAGGAGAACTAAATCCGATAACACGCTAATAAAGTGAGTGAGGGTGTGTGGCAGTCTCGGATCCGGATAACGCACGGCGTACGTTTATGGTACATATTCTCGTTTTATTCGTCTCTTTGGCTTTGGCGACACGCAAAGATGAGAAACTATTGCACAAAAAAAAAGATAACGTACGATGTCGGCAAGGCCAAATGATATTCTGGTCAATTTTGAGCTGAAAAAAATGTCCTTTCTTCTTTGTCCGTTTGACGTTGATTAGATCGTTTGGTTTAACGACGCTAGCAGAACAATAATGGCACTCGGAAGATGATGAACGAGATTTATGCGATGACAACTCTTCGCTGGTTGAATGCTGTCTCCTTTGTGGAACTGATTAGATTTAAAAACGTTTCCACTGGTGTTAGTGCTGGAGAAATTTACTGCGACAATTTTGAGACCCCCTAGGGAAGCGATGAAGTGAAGTGAATGGCTTTGAGTGATCGCTTGTCACGACAGCAATTTTCGTTTGAAGTTTTTAATGTCAGGAATGTCAGAAGCACTGCACCGAGTAAAAGCCCGGACATGTTATAAATCAAGACATCAAATTAACGGTATATTTCTTTTTCGTTTGAGAAGATATAGCAGCAACAGGCCAACGTAACTCCGCAGTATTCTATAGCGCAGATTTAAGAAGGCTAACATAAAATTCGACCGTTCGTAAACGGATCGTTAGGAGGGTGAGCTTCGGACTTCTAGTGTTTCTGTCTCGAGCTCCAACGGTTGTCTGCACACCGTGCTTCACTTGCTAGGAGATGTGCCGTATTTTATGGATCCGTTTACGTCTTGTAGTAGATAATTAGTGTATCTTCGACTTCAGGGTCGAATTACTTAGGATAATACGGTCACTGTTCAGATTATTACCACGTCTCCGTCGGGGGATGCGCCATAGCACATACAGGCAGCGAAACTGTTCAGTTTACTACAACGGGCGGGACAGCTTATTAGCAGTGAATGTCATAAAGGCGACTCTTTATTGCTTCCTCAGCAGCTGTCCCAAATTGTTCACTACGGTGATTATAATTAGAATTTACGAAGTGTTCTCCGGTAACATAATATTTGACTTGTTATAGCGAAGCTTGCTGTCGCTTGATGCTAGCCTCTCTTACCCATAGATTTTCGGCAGAAAAAGTCAAGCCAAAACATATTTTTTAAAACACATATCATGTCAAGACTTGCTGTATTATTTCATTCAGATAATTAAAAGCTTAAAAATACCTGACTCAATTCAAAATGACACTAAAATATTTGCTTAATTTTGAAACATAAAACAAAGTGATGTAGGAAATCTTCAATCACTAGTATTAGGCGATTTTGCTGTTGTAATGTCCAAGTAATAGTATGTGTTTTTTTCACGGTGAGCAGCCGACGTCACATTTAATCTCAAGTAACGTCGATATTTGGTGTTAATTTTGTTTGGATAATCATGTTTAACAAAAAAAAGTTGGTAAAGTCCTCGATAAAAATGATATCAACGTCGAGCACGACTGGAATTGAACGAAAAAAAATATAAGGGAGATTGAGAATAGTAAAACTTAAAAATGACTCTTCTAATAGGGAATCGAGGAGAATTAAATATTTAGATATTAAGAAAAGTTCAGTTTTTTTAAATTAAAAAAAGCTCCAAGTTTTGAGCAATGAACTTATGTAGTGTCTTAGAAATTATTCATAAAAATCATTTTCTAGAGTTTTTAAACTCATCATAGAACCCATCAACGCTTTCTTAGAGTAAAAACTTGCCCGTAACCTTTCAATTTTTCAACTCAACAATCTGAAGCCACACAGATAGAACTAACTTTGCAGCTTGTTCTCTAATATTATTATTCTTTTCTTCATTTCACCTTGATCGGTTTCCTTGCGAACTAATACTGTGTTCTTTACACAAAGAAAATATCTAAGACCAAAATCGCTTGTTTCATTAATCCTCTGCCCAATTCATTTTCGACGGCAGTTAGTGAAGCCCCATCACCAGTTGAAGAATGGTCCAACCTTAGTTGCTGTTCCAACGGCACGAGCCAATTGATGAAAACGTTAGTGATGTAAGTCACGTGAAATGTCTATGATTCAGACTCAATTCCTTGATGGAGGTCTTCCTAGCACACAAACCCAGCCACCAATTATCAGTAATTAATTTCCTAATCAGCTTTTCTGGTACAACTGAATGAATCACCGACTTACTCGTTCTCGTAGAGTAACCGAGCGAACTTGCTCCGTAAAAAAACTGTGTGCAATGCAACAATAATCGCATCTAGTTAGAAGCGTTCTGGTCAGGAAATAGGAAAGCCCTGAGAATGAATCAGCGCTTGAAGGAGAATAACAGTGTTCGCTGGGCGAAAAATCGACCGTCAAGCAGAACGTAAGAAAACGATAATTAAGCGATAATGCAATCAATATCGTTAAGGAAACGGTTTATGGAAAAACTTTTCTTCCAAATAATTTGTTTATACTGGTAGTAATAATACTATACTAAATTTTATTCATACGTCTTGCGGTGGTGTAATCGGAAACGCACCTGACCGGAGATTAGAAGTTGTGGGTTCGGGTCCCACCTGCTGGACTACATTTTGCACTACATTTAGCGCGATGGATATAGATACCTCGCCTCCCGTGCCACCATCCCCGAGCCCCCCTGACCCTGACCCTTCTGTTACCCCCTCCCCTGTTCATTCTCCAGTCCCCCCTCGCCCCAGGCTTTACCCGGGCGGATCTCAACAGGGCAGCTATACTGTTTATTTTCGTCCAAAGGCAGGAGTGAATTCAAAGCGATTAAACATACTGCAAATTTCTAAAGACCTGACGAAGGGGAACAAGGCCGTGACCGAAATTTCCAAGGTCCGACCTAACAAGCTCCGTGTCGTGGTCAGTGATCTGACACAGGCCAATGCTATCGCTTGCTCTGAGCTCTTCACACGCGAGTATCGCGTTTACATACCCGCACGAGACGTGGAGATCGACGGTGTCATAACCGATTCGAATCTGTCTGTCGAGTGTATCCTAAAAAGCGCAACCGGTTGCTTCAAAAATACCGAAACACAGGCGAAGATTTTGGATTGTAAGCAATTGCGGTCCATGTCTCTCGTCGGCGGTAAAAAAGTTTACACTCCGTCAGACTCGTTTCGCGTTACGTTTGCCGGATCTGCACTCCCTAGCCACGTCTCGATCGACCGGGTTCGTCTGCCTGTGCGATTGTATATACCCCGTGTTATGAATTGCACCAATTGCAAGCAGTTAGGCCACACAGCCGCCTTCTGCTGCAATAAGGCACGATGTAGCAAGTGTGGGGAGACTCATGCGGAAGATTCTTGCAGTGTTAATGCTGAAAAATGTATTCACTGTGAAGAAAACCAGCATGAGCTCTCCACATGCCCGGTGTACATGCAGCGCAGAGATAAAATCAAGCGGTCACTTAAGGAGCGTTCAAAGCGTTCTTATGCTGAGATGCTGAAGAAGACCGTGACCACTTCTACCATAACATCGAACCCCTTTGATCTGTTGTCCTCTGATGAAACCGATTCTGACGATTCATCAGCGGGAACATCTTATGCCAATCCTGGGGAGTCTAGGAAGAGGAAAAATGTTTCTTCTCCTAAACTTTCCCGTAAAGGTCCTAAGATTTCCCAAAGTGTAATGAAAAGTACGAACAAACCAAACAGTGCTGCGGAAAACCCGAAGCAAACTCCTCCTGGGCTTGCAAATTTAAAGTCCCAGAAGGAGTTCCCAGCACTGCCAGGAACATCTAAAACCCCAGTTGTTCCTTTTGCACATCCAGTTGATGAAACAAACTCTGGATTAGTGAAATTTTCTGACATTGTGGACTGGATTTTTGAAAATTTCAATGTACCCGATCCAATTAAAATTTTTCTTACAGCATTCCTCCCAACAGTTAGATCATTTTTGAAGCAGCAATGGCCCCTCCTTGCAGCGATTGTATCCTTCGATGCCTAATTCATCTGCGTATATGAAGGATTCTATCTCTGTCTTACAGTGGAATTGTAGAAGTATTTTACCAAAAATTGATTCGTTTAAAGTTTTGATAAATAAAAACAAATGCGATGCATTTTCCCTTTGTGAAACTTGGCTTACTTCAAATATTGATCTCAACTTCCATGATTTAAATATTATTCGCCTTGATCGAGACACCCCATATGGAGGAGTACTTTTAGGGATTAAAAAGTGCTATTCTTTCTATCGTATTAACCTCCCCTCGATTCCAGGCATCGAAGTTGTCGCATGTCAAATGACAATACAAGGTAAAGAGATTTGTTTTGCCTCAATATATATTCCTCCCAGAGCACAGGTTGGGCAACGGCTGCTCTTTGATTTAATAGAACTTCTTCCCTCGCCACGTTTGATTTTAGGAGACTTCAACTCTCATGGTGTGGCTTGGGGTTCCCCTTACAATGATAACCGCTCCTCTTTAATCTATAAACTTTGCGATGACTTCGACATGACTATTTCAAACAACGGTGAAATGACACGTATCCCGAAACCTCCAGCGCGCCCAAGCGCTTTGGATCTATCCTTATGTTCGACGTCGCTACGGTTGGATTGCACATGGAAGGTAATCCTCGATCCTCACGGTAGCGACCATCTGCCTATTCTTATTTCAATTACTAACGGTTCAACTCGCATGCGAAGTTTACGAGGAAATGATTTCAAAAGCGGTCGAGTCGATTCAACGTCATCCACCACTTGAAGAATACAACCTCCTCGCGGGCTTGATTCTCGACGCCGCGTTGCAAGCCCAAACGAAGAAATATCCCGGCGTAACGATCAAAGAACGGCCTCCCACTCTGTGGTGGGACCAAGAGTGCTCCGATGTCTACACGCAAAGATCCGACGCGTTTTTGGCCTTCCAGAAGGGAGGTATACCCGACGACTATATACGGTATTCGGAGCTTAATACCAAGCTTGAAAGCCTGGCTAAAGCCAAGAAACGCGGATATTGGAGTCGGTTCGTGAACGAGACGTCGAGGGAGACATCGATGAGCACTCTTTGGAACACAGCCCGAAGAATGCGGAATCGCGTAACGGTCAACGAAAGCGAGGAGTCTTCAAGTCGGTGGATATTTGATTTTGCCAGGAAAGTATGTCCGGACTCTGTTCCTGCGCAAAACTTTGTTCGCGATACGTCTCCGGGCCACGACGCGATAGAATCACCTTTCACGATGGCAGAATTTTCAGTTGCCCTCCTGTCCTGTAACAATAACGCGCCTGGGTTAAATAGAATCAAATTCAACTTGTTGAAGAATCTACCCGGCAATGCCAAGAGGCGCTTGTTGAACTTGTTCAATAAGTCCCTGGAGCAAAACATTGTACCGCAGGATTGGAGGCAAGTGAAGGTGATCGCCATCCAAAAACCAGGGAAACAAGCTTCTGATCACAACTCTTATAGGCCGATTGCAATGCTATCCTGTATCCGGAAATTGATGGAAAAAATTATACTCCGTCGTTTAGACCATTGAGTCGAATCAAATGGTCTGCTATCAGATACTCAATTTGGCTTCCGCCGCGCAAAGGGACGAATGATTGTCTTGCGTTGCTTTCAACAGATATTCAGCTGGCGTATGCTCGCAAAGAACAAATGGCGTCTGCGTTCTTGGACATTAAGGGGGCTTTTGAATCCGTTTCTATTGACATTCTTTCGGGTAAACTTCACCGACAAGGATTTTCTCCGATTTTGAACAATTTTTTGCACAATTTGTTGTCCGAAAAGCACATGCATTTCACGCACGGCGATTTGGCAACTTTTCGCATTAGCTACATGGGTCTTCTCCAGGGCTCATGTTTAAGCCCCCTTCTTTACAACTTTTATGTAAATGACATCGACGAATGTCTGGCAAATTCATGCACGATAAGACAACTTGACGACGACAGTGTAATCTCTGTTACAGGAGCCAAAGCTGCCGATTTTCAAGGACCATCGCAAGATACCTTGGACAATTTGTCTGCTTGGGTTTTACAGCTAGGTATCAAATTCTCTCCGGAGAAGACTGAGATAGTAGTTTTTTCTAGGAAGCATGAACCTGCTCAGCTTCAAACACAATTAATGGGTAAAACGATTTCTCAGGTTTTGGTACACAAATATTTTGGTGTCTGGTTCGACTCTAAAGGCACCTGGGGTTGTCACGTGAGGTATCTGATGAAAAAATGTCAACAAAGAGTGAATTTTCTTCGTACAATAACCGGACAATTGTGGGGAGCCCACCCAGGAGACCTTATAAGGCTTTACCAAACAACGATACTGTCTGTTATTGAGTACGGGTGTTCCTGCCTCCGCTCCGCAGCAAACACACATTTGATCAAACTGGAGCGAATACAATATCGTTGTTTGCGTATCGCCTTGGGTTGCATGCAATCGACCCATACGATGAGTTTGGAGATCTTAGCTGGAGTACTACCTTTGAAAAACCGCTTCTGGAGCCTGTCTTCTCGTATTCTAATCAAATGTGAGGTCTTGAACCGTCCCATGATTGAAAATTTTGAAAGGTTAATCGAACTTAATTCTCAAACCCGTTTTATGACATTGTATTTCATCACATGTCCCAAAATATTAACCCTTCTTCGAATATTCCAAATCGTGTCGACTTATCAAATACTTCTGATTCTACTGTGTTTTTCGATACATCCATGATAGAAGAAACTCGTGGAATCCCATATCATTTACGCGTGCAGCAGATCCCTAAAATTTTTTCCAATAAATATCGAAACATCAACTGCGACAATATGTACTACACTGACGGATCACTTCTCGATGGGTCCACTGGCTTCGGTATCTTCAATAACAATTTCCCCGTCTCCCATAAGCTCGATAATCCTGCTTCTGTTTACGTCGCAGAATTAGCTGCAATTCAGTACACCCTAGGGATTATCGAAAAAATGCCCACGGACCATTATTTCATCTTTACGGACAGTCTCAGTTCCATTGAGGCTCTCCGATCGATGAAAGATGTTAAGCACTCTCCGTATTTCCTGGGGAAAATACGGGAACATCTGAGTGCGTTATCCGAAAAATCTACTCAGATTACCTTAGCGTGGGTCCCTTCTCACTGCTCGATACCGGGTAATGAGAAAGCGGACTCTTTGGCTAAGGTGGGCGCAACAAACGGTGATATTTATGAAAGACCAATTGCCTTCAATGAATTTTTCGCATTTGTACGTCAGAATACGATCATCAGTTGGCAAAATTCTTGGACCAAGGGGGAACTGGGAAGGTGGTTACATTCCATAATCCCCAAGATGTCGACGAACCCGTGGTTCAAGGGGTTGGATGTAGCTCGGGATTTCATTTGCGTGATGTCCCGGCTTATGTCCAATCACTATAGATTTGACGCGCATCTCCGTCGTGTTGGGCTCGGGGAAAGTGGTATCTGTGCCTGTGGTGAAGGTTATCACGACATAGAGCACGTTGTTTGGTCATGCCCTGTACACCGTGACGCCAGGTCTAGATTAATAGCTTCCCTGCAGGCCGAAGGTAGGCAGCCGGCTGTTCCTGTTCGTGATGTCTTGGCGAGCAGTGACCTATCCTACATGTCCCTTATATACGTTTTCCTGAAATCCATCCACGCCCCAGTTTAGTCCTATCCCCTTCCGCGTACATCCAACCAAACGACAAGAACACGTTAAGACCCCGGATCCGGAAACAGCAATCAGACCCGCACGATACTCTCAAGGCCCGATGGAAACAACCCAATATGCCAGTCCGAATATCTTGGCCCAGCAGCGGAACAAATTTAATATGCTGCTTACCTATGGCAATGAAAATCATCAAACAGCAAACCTGTGCTTTTAATGCAAAATATTCTAGCTTTAAGTTAGATTTAGTTTCAGCTCGTAGTCGGCAGCGAGGATAAAAAATTTGCTTTTAGTTATTAAGATACTTTAGAAAGTAAGCTACCAGATATAATTGGCGCCGTTAAACATTGAATTGTATTTGTGCCGTGTCAAATAAACTATAGATGAAGAAAAAAAAATAAATTTTATTGCACATAAAAATGAGAAAATTTGAAGCAGCCACCTAGATTAACTTCATCTCGCCAGAAGTACTTCAAAAAGGAAAAACAATCTAGAAGCCACCCTTCTCGCGCTCGAGTCAACCGAACAATATGGAGCCATTGATCTCGCAAAGTAATTGAAATATCCGTTTCCTTCTAACCGCTCACCTGCCAGCAACCCTCGCTCCCTATTTTTATTTTTCGAGTTAGGAACGTTTTCCCTTGGCCTCCGTTAGGTAAGGATTTCTGCTAGCAAAGTTACTGTGCATCGAGGACGGGCGGAGTCAACGGGTGAACAGCAACGGTCGTATAGAACAGCTAAGTGGGATAATTAGCGTCATATAAAATACCATTCATACGACGGGTTTGAATTTAGGCCGCTACCGCCACCGTCTTCTTCGATATATATCTTGCTTATAGCAGCTAGCGCGTGAACAAGGCAGGAATGCTGAAGGGGTGATTCCTAATGAGATTGATATCGGTTCGCAAAATAAGCCAGAATCAATTCCGTCGCTTTTCGGATCTATTCTGGGGAACTTTTGGAAAAACTAATGGTATCGGGTCGTGATGAGGTTTTACGACAGAAATAGTAGATTCCAAATTTATCACACGAATTGGTATGGAAAAGACGCTCGAATGCGGTTTTATCGCTCTTAGAACGAGTGGCTTACTCGATTTATCTGATTTTGGAGTTTCTACTTGTGGCGAGGTTTTCTAAATTTGAATTAGATATGAAATATATATGATTTTATGTCAATTCATTCAGTCATTGAAAGGGTTTTTGCGAATTCGATGATATTTACGCACTCGGTTTTATCAAGCTTTCCGTTTCGATTTCATCACGCTTCTTTAAAAGAATTTCAAATCAAAAATATATTTTAGTTTTAGTTTTGAGATGTGCATTGAAAGAATAATTCTCATTTTTGTCTTGTGTCCTTATTGCATGCGTGCCTATAATTTTAGGAACTCAATTTAATTACTCATTTTTCTGGATAAGGTAATTAACTGACATATCTGTTACAATTTATTGGTGTCAAAATTTTGCGAAAACTGAATCGTAAGAAGCGTGTTTCGTTGACTTCAGAGTAGAAATTAGTTTTTTTTCGAGCAGTTAGAAAGTCCTGATCTATTAAAAGCTCAAGTTCCCGACAATTTCTAACACCAAACTGTGAGGAAAGTTGAGCTTTGAGCTCAGAGTTTCGATTTAAAAATTACAAAAAAATTCTAGCGGATCCACAGTTTGACATAAACGTGACATAATCAGACTCTCTTAACTATACTGAAAAATGGGCAGAAAAAAATCAAATTGGCATTGCATGTATAATTGCCATGAGGAGAGTTCGCGAAAATACTATGGAGAAAAATATTTTTAACTAACTTTTTTTTGTTTATTCGTCTGTATCTTTAACTTATGTACTATTGAACTTTGGAAGAGCGTTAAACTGTTAATCACCATCAGCAGCAGCATTGCAGTTTTTCCTTGATTTTACACGAAAAGAAATCATATACCGCTGCAATGATAAACCAGTGGCACTCTGCTCTACCTGTACTGCACGGTACTGTTGCCTTTACCGGCATTTTTTGTTTCAAGACATCAGTTTTTGTCGCAGGTTAACAAATTGTTTCAGGAAGAGGGTTGTATCAAACTTTTCGGAAAAACCTTTACCTTCGAGACATCAAATAAGTCTGAGTTCATGGAAGCAAACATGATTTGACCTGTTGTTTTTTGATACTGAGGTAGAGAATGTCACAGCAAATGGTTGGTGTTTATTCATGTCATCTGTGCTAGGCATGCTCGTATGTGATTGGTTAATTGTTCGCGTAAATTTGGCCCTGAAACTTTTTTTCGTTTTTTCTGCTAAGCAATGAAATAATGATGATAACTAGCGTATTACAAAATTGTTCAACATTTTATCTATCGAACAACATTTTGGTCATTGTTATCCATCTTGTGTTTATGCTATTATTATCGTTTGAAATCTGACGGAACATTTGCCAGTTTCATTTTCAATTTTACAGAATGAACCCAGTCTATCGTTCCAGCTGGTCTCGAGATACGATGCTGGCCTAATAATCCAGTCATTGCAGGTTCGAGTCTCGACTTGAGGAATACTGTTAGTGTCATTAGGATCGTAGCGCTAGCCCCGCAGTTGTCCTGTACACTAAACAGTTGGCTGCGAAGTCTTTGTATAATAAAACAGCAGGCCGAGTTCCGAATCAGATTTTGCAATTTTTCTCAGTATAGAATATAAAGACGTAGTCCTACGTCAAAGTATTTCAATGATCAATTTTATTTTTGACGAGTTGACACCGACACTTTTCAATCGCTTACTTACATTACTTTTACGCCGAAAGATCGTAGAGATATTATGCCGAATCCGGAATACACCTTCAAAAAACTTGATCTTACACTGCTTCTCTCCAGTCGCCCCGTACACCCGCTACTCGGTCATCCTCGTCGGCAGCACACGTCCAACGTATGCGGAGTGTGCCTCATGTCTCTGCTGAATGTTATCATTGCAGGTCGCTCATTCGCAGTACGTACCACGTGATCATACCACTATAACCTGCTGTTTTTCATCAGTTTGACAATATTTGCGTGTACAGGTCGCGATTCTGGTGCCTGCGCGACACTCCATTTTCCTGTTTGAATTCGAGTTTTGATCGTAGGACTCTACGCTCGAAGACCCTAAGCGCTCGCCAGTCGGCCTCCTTTCACGTCCACATTCGAGAGCCCGTCCCCTTGCTTCAGACCATCCTACGTCAAAAGCGCGTCTGAAATTTCACCCGCTGTCCTGACGCTTGATGTGAAACCGTCAAGAGTCGTAATTAATGTGGTTGTAAAACCATGTTCAAGCATAATCTGCCACAACTCATTGCGTTTCACTGCGTCGTACGCCGCCTTATAGTCTGAAAAACAGATGATGTATCTGCAAGTTGTGTTCTCGAGACTTGTCGAGGATCGGTCTGATCTGTTGTAGATCCCAATCGAAAATTACATTTCTATTCAACAACAAAGGTTGAAAGCCAGCAACGGTCCAAGTATATGCGGGAAAGAATTGAGGATTAACCTCTATAGTTGCTACAGTCGACTCTGTGTTCCTTCTTAGGACTTATGAGTCCTTCCAACTCGTTGGTAGTTTTTCCTCAGACCATACCCACAGAATAATGTGATGAATTGTACTATACAGTTGATTGCTCCCGATATTGAAAAGTTCGGCCGGTATAGCGTTCTGCCCAGCGGTTTTATGTTTCTTCAGCTCTCCGCAAGCTTTTTCCACCTCATCTGAGATGGGCAGAATCACAGGTTGTCCATTTTCCCAATTTCTCTCTTGTGCCTCTCGACGACTCTCCTATCTTCCTTAACGTTCAGCAACACTTCGAAGTGTTGTGTCAGCCTACGACCTGCGACTCATCGGTAATCAGGCTTCCCACTCTGTCATTACACATGATGATGATTCATGATTCGTTAATCGCTTTATAGAAGCTCCTCGTGTCGTGCCTGGTGAAACAGTTCTACGACTTTGCGAGGTCGCGATCGTAGTATTCACGTTTCTTACGGTGTTGAAGCATCTTTTCGGCAGCTCTAGCTTCCCGGTATCTCTCTTACACCTGACGCATAACAAACACAAATTCCTAACGTGTTGGCCTTGTCCCGGTTTTCTCCTTCGTCACTTCAGACACTCAACATCAAATCACCCTCGATGTGTGGTTCCCACTGCTCTGCCAATCACGTCTCACCCTGTTCCACTGAACGCGTCGTGGAAGTGCTTCCACTGCTTGTTCAGGTCCACTTCAACTGGTCCAACAATCCGTCCATCAACTTTACGAGTGTACTATTCAGCAAATTCTTCCGCTTATAACCTCTGGGTGTTCAGGCTATCTTCCTCTTCGATGTTCGATTTGAATACGTCAGACAGGTAGACGCGAATCGTACCTACCACGAGGTGGATCAGTCCCCGAAAAGATCGCACATCGATGACGTTTGGAAAATGCTGCCCTTTGATCAGCATATGGTCGATCTGGGAGCAGACCACTCCATTTGGGTATCTTCAGGTGTGCTTCCGAATGCTCCGACGTGTGAAATAAGAACTACAAATGGGTGAAGCTCACCAGCCTCAAACTGTATTCCTAGCAGGGCACATCGATGTTTGTAGGGTGGCAGGTCATTAAGATTACGCCACGAATATCTGCTTAACGCAAGACTGATAAACTTATGCTGGATGGATTCGATTCTAAATTTTCTCACAGTTTCATATGCAAATTCGACTATTGATCGAACTAGAGAGCAATGGAGGACACGTAAGCAGGTTAGATCACTGAAGTCGTTTGCCAATTTTAACACAAATCCTAGCTGACGATTGATGATAGCGATGATAAAGTCGTCAGCATAAATTAGTACTTACTTTTACTTTGTTGGCTAACAGACCGTTCACCGGTCTAGAGCCGAACGATTTAGAGATGTCCAGCTTCTTCTGTCTTGGGCAGCTGTTCTCCAGCCCCCTCGTACACCAGCTGATCGTGCATCTTCATCCACCGCGCACATCCACCGCGTGCGGGGCCTACCACGGAGTCGACGGCCTCTTCCTGGTTCTCTACTGAAGATAGTTTTGGCGGCTCTCTCGTCAGGCATTCTGACTACATGTCCAGCCCACTGGAGCCTGCCCCGCTGTATTACCTTCATTATATCAGCATGTTTGCATACCTGGTACAACTCGTGGTTCATGCGTCTGCGCCACACTCCATCTTCCAGTTTTCCGCCAAGTATCGATCGCAGAGCTTTACGCTCAAAAACTCCGAGCACTCGTCGATCAGCTTCCTTCAGCGTTCATGTTTCATGTCCATAAAGGGCCACCGGGAGTATCAGCGTCCTATACAGCGCTAGTTTTGTGCGAGTTTGCAAGCTGCGGGACCTTAGCTGGTTACGTAGTCCGTAGAAGGCCTTGTTCGCAGCTGCAACTCGTCGTTTCACTTCACGGCTTATATCGTTGTCACATGTCAAAAGTGTACCAAGATAAACGAATTCGTCAACCACTTCAAATCGTTCCCCATCTATCTCCACCTCAGCACCAACACCACGGGGACTACTACGCTCTCTGCCAGCTATCATGTACTTCGTTTCGGCAGAGTTAATGACAAGTCCCAATCTCGCTGCTTCCCTCTCAAAAGGTACGAAGGCCTCCTCCACGGCCTTACGGTTGATACCGATGATATCGATGTCGTCCGCAAAACCAAGAAGCTGAAGTCCACAAACAGATGGTGGGTCGGTAAGTTGTACTCCCGGAACTTATCGAAAATTTGTCGCAGGGTGAAGATTTGATCCGTCTTGGAACGCCCCTGTCTACAACCAGCCTGGTATTCGCCAACAAAGGATTCCGTTAACGGTTTCAATCTGAAGAACAGGATACGGGAGGGAACTTCAAATGCGGAGTTGAGCAACATTATGCCTCGATAGTTGCCACAATCCAATCGATGGCCCTTCTTATAGATAGGGCATATGAGGCCTTCCAACCAGTCGTTCGGCATTTGTTCATCCGCCCAGATCCTTAGTATAATCTGGGGGATCGCATAGTACAGTCGCTCGCTTCCCGCTTTTAGAAGTTCGGCCGGAATACCGTCCTTCCCAGCGGCCTTGCCGTTTTTCAGCTCACTAATCGCCTTTTTCACCTCCTCCTGTGTTAGTGGCTCCACAGCTTGTTCGTCACTCATAATCGTAATCCTGTTCCTGCTCTGCTCATCCAGCATCTCACCGTTCAATAGCGCCTGAAAATGCTCCTTCCACCTGACTGCAACCGTCGGTTTATCAGTAAGCAGGTTGCCGTCCTTGTCATTACACATGACCGGCACAGGGAAATTCCTGCTTCTGGCTCTGTTGACAGTTCTATAGAATCTCCGCACGTCGTTTTGAGCATAGCTGTCCTCTGCGCTGGCGAGCACCTGCTCCTCGTACTCTCGCTTCTTCCGACGGTGGGTTCTATTTTCGGCAGCTCTTGCCACCCTGTACCTCTCTCTGTTCTGGCGCGTAGCCGCAGTGAGCATGCGGCTCCTGGCACGGTTCTTCTCATCTGTCGCTCTATAGCATTTGGCATCGAACCAGCCATTAGGCTGTCTTCCACGCGTCGTACCTACCACCTCTCTCGCAGTCGTTTCGATGGCGCCGTGGATACTGCTCCACAGCCCATTTATGTCTTCCACTCCTTCCTCCTGCTGTTCTGCGATCCGTTGATCCAGCTCTCTGGCGCTGAATGTTGAAACGCGTCGTCCTCTCTGTGCGAGATTTCAGCACGTTCGACGACCGTGCGCCGATTTTACAAACGACGAGATAATGGTCAGAGTCAATGTTTGGTCCCCGAAAAGACCTAACATCAGTAACATCCGAAAAGTGCCGACCGTCAATCAGTACGTGATCGATCTGGGAGCAGACTTCTCCATTTGGACGCCTCCAGGTGTGCTTCCGAAAATTCAAACGTGAAAAAAGGAGCTACATATGGCCATTCCTCTGGCCGCGGCAAAGTTTATCAGCCTCAGGCCGTTTTCATTGGTTGACGAGTGGAGGCTATGCCTTCCAATGACCGGACGGAAGAATTCCTCCCTCCCAACCTGTGCGTTTGCGTCCCCGATGACGACTTTTACGTCGTGTTTTGAGCACTCGTCATAGATTCGTTCAAGCTTGTCATAGAACTCATCTTTGACTTCATCGGATTTTTGGTTTGCGGTGCGTAGGTGTTGATTTTAAGAATTTGCCCTTAATCCTCAACACGCATATACGGTCATCTACGGGCCTCCACCGAATGACTCTTGTTTTCTGATTTCCCAGCACTACGAAACCGACGCCCCGGTCCGCTGCTTTGCCGCCACTGTAGTAGATGTGGTACTTGAAAGAAGTGCTTGCAAGAGGGTCTACTGCACGGAATTCCCTTTCTCCGGAATTTGGCCACCGAACCTCCTGAATCGCTGCGATTTCGACTCCCTGCCGCTGTAGTTCTCGAGCAAGCAAGCCAGCCCGCACCGGTTCATTGAGAGATCGGGCGTCCCAAGTACCCAATTTCCAATCGTTTACCTTAATCTTTTTCCGTGTTCGTAGCCTAGGTCTTTGCCGATTGATCCGTTCCGTATTTCTAAATTCGTTGTTCGTTGTTGAAGAAAGGTTTCGGTATGCTACCTTACTAGTGTCGCGATACCTACATCCTGCTGATGGGGCTGGCATCTTAGGTGTAGCTGGCGGGATACAGCATTGCATAATTCAGCCGCCCGCTCCTGGTCAGACGCTGTTGTACGCCGCCCCTAATATGGGATACAGCCGCGTACGACCCCCCTCCCAGTCAGCATACGACCATAGTTTCGCGATTGTTTTTTACGTAATTTTATTTTACACGATTTTTTTTACATGTGACGGATAATTTTATCAAAACGTTGTGATCTTTTTTTACACGAATTGTTGAAAATACGCGACTTTTTCAACGGGATTCTTTTTTTGCGCGGACGCATCAATCGCGTAGAAAAGAATCCAGTGTATAAAAGCCAAATCAACCTTCCAGCTGGTCCCGAGGTACGATGCTTGCCTAACAAGCCAGTCGTCGTAGGTTCGAGTCTCGGCAAGTCCCGCAATTGTCCTGTACACTAAACAGTTGGCTGCGAAGTCTGTGTATAATGAACAGAAGGTCGAGTTCCACATCGGAATGTAGTAACAAGCTTCGCTTTATACATTACAAATTGTTGTTAGAACTGATTTATAACATGTTTTTTTTTCAATCAACGTTTATTCGACAAGGCACAATACAAGTTAATGTTTTACGGAACCAATTATATCTAGAATTTTACTTCATAAAGTATCTTAAAAACTAAAGACAAATTTTTTATCCTCGCTGCCGACTACGAGTTGAAATTAAATCTAAGATTAAAACTAAAATTAAACGCGTTTTAAAACTGGTGATTTGTTGTTGGAGCGTCATGATGTTCTTCAAACAGCCAAAAACAATGAGCAGCTTATTTGTTATGTTTTGCTAAACCAAGACACGAACTGAAAAATGGACTTTCTCGGGCCTCTAGTTGCTGGTATCGTGCGGGGTCTAGTTGCTGGTTCTGGATCGGGGGTCCAAACGTGTACTTGCGGTTAAGTTGGATGTAGACGGAAAGGAGTGGGGCTAGACTGGTGCATGGATGGATTTCAGGAAAATGTATATGGAGGACATGTAGGGAAGGACAAGGCTCGCCAAGACATCACGAACAGGAACAGCCGGCTGTCTACCCTCGGCCTGCAGGGAAGCTATTAATTTAGACCTGGAGCCACGGTGTTCAGGGCAAGACCAAACCACATGCTCTATGTCGTGATAACCTTTACCACAGGCACAGATACCACCTTCCCCGAGCCCAATACGATGGAGATGCGCGTCAAATCCATAGTGATTGGACATGAGCCGAGACATCATGCAAATGAAATCCCGACCTACATCCAACCCCTTGAACCACGGGTTCGTCGACACCTTGGGGATTATGGAATGTAACCACCTTCCCAGTTCCCCCTTGGTCCAAGAATTTTGCCAACTGATGATCGTATTCTGACGTACAAATGCGAAAAATTCATTGAAGGCAATTGGTCTTTCATAAATATCACCGTTTGTTGCGCCCACCTTAGCCAAAGAGTCCGCTTTCTCATTGCCCGGTATCGAGCAGTGAGAAGGGACCCACGTTAAGGTAAACTGATACGATTTTTCGGATGAAGCACTCAGATGTTCCCGTATTTTCCCCAGGAAATACGGAGGGTGCTTAACATCTTTCATCGATCGGAGAGCCTCAATGGAACTGAGACTGTCCGTAAAGATGAAATAATGGTCCGTGGGCATTTTTTCGATAATCCCTAGGGTGTACTGAATTGCAGCCAATTCTGCGACGTAAACAGAAGCAGGATTAACGAGCTTATGGGAGACGGGGAAATTGTTATTGAAGATACCGAAGCCAGTGGACCCATCGAGAAGTGATCCGTCAGTGTAGTACATATTGTCGCAGTTGATGTTTCGATATTTATTGGAAAAAAAATTTTGGGGATCTGCTGCACGCGTAAATGATCCGGGATTCCACGAGTTTCTTCTATCATGGATGTATCGGAAAACACAGTAGAATCAGAAGTACTTGATAAGTCGACACGTTTTGGAATATTCGAAGAAGGGTTAATATTTTGGGACATGTGATTGAAATACAATGTCATAAAACGGGTTTGAGAATTAAGTTCGATTAACCTTTCAAAATTTTCAATCACAGGACGGTTCAAGACCTCACATTTGATAAGAATACGAGAAGACAGACTCTAGAAGCGGTTTTTCAAAGGTAGAACACCAGCTTAGACCTCCAAACTCATCGTATGGGTCGATTGCATGCAACCTAAGGCGATACGCAAACAACGATATTGTATTCGCTCCAGTTTGATCAAATGTGTGTTTGCTGCGGAGCGGAAGCAGAAACACCCGTACTCAATTACAGACAATATCGTTGTTTGATAAAGCCTTATAAGGTCTCCCGGATGTGCTCCCCACCAAGATCCAGTTATTGTACGAAGAAAATTCACTCTTTGTTGGCATTTTTTCATCAGATACCTAATGTGACAACCCCATGTGCCTTTAGAGTCGAACCAGACACCAAGATACTTGTGTACCAAAACCTGAGAAATCGTTTTACCCATTAATTGTGTTTGAAGCTGAGCAGGTTCATGCTTCCTAGAAAAAACTACTATCTCAGTCTTCTCCGGAGAGAATTCGATACCTAGCTGTAAAGCCCAAGCAGACAAATTGTCCAAAGTATCTTGCAATGGTTCTTGCAAATCGGCAGCTTTGGCTCCTGTAACAGAGATTACACTGTCGTCTGCAAGTTGTCTTATCGTGCATGAATTTGCCAGACATTCGTCGATGTCATTTACATAAAAGTTGTAAAGAAGGGGGCTTAAACATGAGCCCTGGGGAAGACCCATGTAGCTAATGCGAAAAGTTGCCAAATCGCCGTGCGTAAAATGCATGTGCTTTTCGGACAACAAATTGTGCAAAAAAATGTTTAAAATTGGAGAAAATCCTTGTCGGTGAAGTTTACCCGAAAGAATGTCAATAGAAACGGAATCAAAAGCTCCCTTATTGTCCAAGAACGCAGACGCCATTTGTTCTTTGCGAGCATACGCCAGCTGAATATCTGTTGAAAGCAACGCAAGACAATCAATCATTCGTCCCTTTGGCACGGCGGAAGCCAAACTGAGTATCTGATAGCAGACCATTTGATTCAACCCAGTGGTCTAAGCGACGGAGTATCATTTTTTCCATCAATTTCCGGATACAGGATAGCATTGCAATCGGCCTATAAGAGTTGTGATCAGAAGCTGGTTTCCCTGGTTTTTGGATGGCGATCACCTTCACTTGCCTCCAATCCTGCGGTACAATGTTTTGCTCCAGGAACTTATTGAACAAGTTCAACAAGCGCCTCTTGGCATTGCCGGGTAGATTCTTAAACAAGTAGAATTTGATTCTATCCAACCCAGGCGCGTTATTGTTACAGGACAGGAGGGCAACTGAAAATTCTGCCATCGTAAAAGGTGATTGTATCGCGTCGTGGCCCGGAGACGCATCGCGAACAATGTTTTGCTCAGGAACAGAGTCCGGACATACTTTTCTGGCAAAATCAAATATCCACCGACTTGAAGACTGCTCGCTTTCGTTGACCGTTACGCGATTCCGCATTCTTCGGGCTGTGTTCCAAAGAGTGCTCATTGATGTCTCCCTCGACGTCTCGTTTACGAACCGACGCCAATATCCGCGTTTCTTTGCTTTAGCCAAGCTTTTAAACTTGGTATCAAGCTCCGAATAACTTTTAAAGTCGTCGGCACTGTCTGTATCCCGGAAGGTCAGATACGCGCCGGATCTTTGCGTGTAGACATCGGAGCACTCTTTGTCCCACCACGGAGTGGGAGGCCGTTCTTTGGGCTTGCATCGCGGCATCGAGAATCAAGCCGGAGGTTGTATTCTTCAAGTGGTGGATGATGTTGAATCGACTCGACCGCTTTTGAAATCATTTCCTCGTATAACTTCCAATCGACATTCCGTGTGAGGTCATACGGAATGTCAATTGGTCGCATGCGAGTTGTCCCGTTTGTAACTGAAATAAGAATAGGCAAATGGTCGCTACCGTGAGGATCGAGGATTACCTTCCATGTGCAATCCAACCGTAGCGACGTCGAACATAAGGATAGATCCAAAGCGCATGGGCGCGCTGGAGGTTTCGGGATACGTGTCATTTCACCGTTGTTCAAAATAGTCATGTCGAAGTCATCGCAAAGGTTATAGATTAAAGAGGAGCGGTTATCATTGTAAGGGGAACCCCAAGCCACACCATGAGAGTTGAAGTCTCCCAAAATCAAACGTGGCGAGGGAAGAAGTTCTATTAAATCAAAGAGCAGCCGTTGCCCAACCTGTGCTCTGGGAGGAATATATATTGAGGCAATACAAAGCTCTTTACCTTGTATTGTCATTTGACATGCGATAACTTCAATGCCTGGAATCGAGGGGAGGTTAATACGATAGAAAGAATAGCACTTTTTAATCCCTAAAAGTACTCCTCCATATGGGGTATCTCGGTCAAGGCGGATAATATTAAAATCATGGAAGTTGAGATCAGTATTCGAAGTAAGCCAAGTTTCACAAAGGGAAAATGCATCGCATTTGTTTTCATTTATCAAAACTTTGAATGAATCGATTTTTGGTAAAATACTTCTACAATTCCTCTGTAAAACAGAGATAGAATCCTTCAAATTAGCAGATGAATTAGCCATCGAAGGATACGATCGCTGTAAGGAGGGGCCATTGGGCTGCTTCAAAAAGGAGGAACGCTTTAAGAAAATTTTTAATTGGATCAGGTATATTGAAGTTTTCAAAATCCAGTCCACAATATCTGAAAATTTCACCAATCCAGCATTTTTTTTTAAGGGGGGGATTTGTTAGTAGCTTAAGTATTTATGATAAATATTAGTAAATAATGAGTATGTGTGTCCAATCACAAATGGTGACTTCTCAACACTGTTTGAAATTTGTAATTTTAACTGTTAGGATTTGTTTGCTTTCGCAATTAGGACTTATCATTCGTAGGGATTTAAACCTACTTGTCAGAAAAGGGGAAGTAAACTTACAACTAACTTATTTGCTAACTTATTGGCTATAAAGAGAGCTTATCGTAGCAATTGAGGATTGCAACGATTTTTGTCGAAAATTGTTAATAATTTTATTTGACATAGCTTCTAATGGTTCAACACCAGTAAGTCTATGTAATTCGAGTGTACTAAACCAAGGAGGACGCTTCAAAATCATTTTCAGAATTTTATTCTGAATCCTTTGGAGCGTTTTCTTCCTTGTTGAACAGCAACTTGACCAGATCGGTACAGCATAAAGCATTGCTGGTCTAAAAATTTGTTTGTAAATCAAAAGGTTGTTCTTTAAACACAGTTTAGAATTCCTGTTAATGAGAGGATGTAAACATCTCGTATATTTGATGCACTTGGCTTGTATACTCTCAATGTGCTCTTTGAAAATAAGTTTTTCATCATAAATTAGTCCCAAGTACTTAACCTTGTCAGAACCAATCCAGCACTTGATTTATCTACTGGATGTGCAAAAGGAACAACTGGGGTTTTAGATGTACCTGGAAGTGCTGGGAACTCCTTCTGAGACTTTAAATTTCCGAGCCCAGGAGGAATTTGCTTCGGTTTTTCCGCAGCACTTTTTGTAGTGATTGTATTTTTCATTTCACTTTGAGAAATCCCAGGACCTTTTCTAGGAAGCTTAGGAGAGGAAAGATTTTTCCTCTTTCTAAACCCCCCAGGTTTTACATAAGATGTTTCCCCTAGTGAATCGTTTGAATCGGTTTCATCAGAGGACAGTGGATCAAAGGGGTTTGAAGTAAAGGGAGAGGTGGTCGCGGTCTTTTTAAGCATGTCTGCGTAAGAACGCTTCGAACGCTCCTTGAGTGACCGCTTGATTTTATCCCTGCGCTGCTGGTACATCGCGCATGTGGAGAGCTCGTGCTGATTTTCCCCGCAGTGAATACATTTTTCAGCATTTACACTGCAGGTAGCCTCAGCATGGGTCTCTCCACACTTGCCGCACCTTGCCTTATTGCAGCAGTAGGCCGCAGTGTGACCTAACTGCTTACAATTAGTGCAATTCATTACGCGGGGAACATACAGGCGCACAGGTAGACGCACCCGGTGGATCGTCACGTGACTGGGCAGTGCAGACCCGGCGAACGTAACCCGAAACGAGTCTGACGGGGTGTACACTTTTTTTGCCGTCGACGAGCGACACTGACCGCAATTGCTTACAATCAATGATCTTTACATCGGGGCATGCGGCGTTCCTAAAGCAACCGATTCCGCTTTTCAGTATACACTCCACCGACAGACCCGAATCGGTCACGACACCGTCGATCTCCACGTCACGAGCGGGTACATATACGCGGTACTCTCGAGTAAAGAGCTCGGAGCAGGCTATATCGTTGGCCTGTTTCCGGTCATTGACCACAAGACGGAGCTTGCTTGGACCTTTGAAATTTCAGTCACGGCCTTGAAACGTGACGTCAGGTCTTTTGGAATCTGCAAAATATTCAACGATTTCGACTTCGGCCCTGCTTTTGGCCTAAAGTACACAAAAAACCGGCTGTCCGCCGCTCCGTCTGGATAAAGCCTGGGGCGTGGGGTGACTGGAACAGGGTCAGAAGAGGATTGATCAGGAGGGACAGGGTCAGAGGGGTTTGGGGACGGAGGATCGGGGGGTAAGGGATCTACATCCATTGCGCTTAGGTAAGCGCAATAGGTCCGACAAAAAGCACGTACCTCTTTCTTAGCGTTTTCCCAACGATGCTCGAGTTGTCTTCGACAGCACAATCACCAGATCACAGCCACACGCAGCAACACAGCCAAACAGCAGCAAGTAGTGATGAACAGCAGCACAGGAAATCAAAGGCCCTGAGCGTGGGTTATAACACAAATCAGGATTCAAAACAAACAAACCAGGATGAATCGGGCAAACGATGCCAGTTATATTTTATGCCAGTAATATTTTATCCGAGTTAAATTCCTCTGAAAAAAAACGCGGACTCGAAAAATGGCGTCTATTCGCAACGCACACGTCTACTTCGTTGATAACATGTTTATAACCAACTTTTTTTCTTGAGAATGTATTACTTTAGACGGCAAATAGAATAAAATCAGTTGTAAATGTGTTTTATGGTGTGAACTATTTTTTCTTCATCAAGTACAGTGCAGATCAAAAATATTAATATCGATATGAAGTTCTTTTATATAAGTTGTATGACTCATTCATTTAAAATAAAATATATGTTTTTAATTGGCTCCGCCCCTTGCGATTTTTAAGTTATTAATAAGTCATAAATCAGTTATTTATTTTTTTAAAGACTAACCGTGTTACTTGGGCTGGACCACACTGGGGTCTTTTTATGCCAACTAAAACGGAATGTACTACTGATCCGCTCTGTTAGGCCGTTTACCAACCAGTTGTAGAAATTTAGTTATGCAATTCTTTCATGAGTTTGTTGCCCAGATATTCAAGGACCATCAAAAAAATTTTGATTGCATTTGAGCATCTTGAGCACGATTTACTCTTCATTCCATTCGTTCAAAAATTTACCAGTTGCGTGAAAATAACCATATCCATGTGCGCTGTGGTGGATATTGGCATTTAGCCTTTAAATTTTTCAATAATTTGCGCATATACAGAATACTGAGAATTGTTTTAGTGGTAAACTTGAAAGCAGCCATGTCCAAACCACGCTCTGCTCTGAGGGATATATTTGAAACACGACACAACGTGTTTGGAATTGCCACTCTGTGTTGGTGATGGACAGACGGCACGAAGGACAAAACTTGAAACACCGAGGCCAGTGACAAAGTAATATTTTCGGCACCGGTGCCTCAAGCTTCGGCAAACATCGGAGACTAGGGCTTCAGCTTCGTGAAAGCATCGTAGCATTTTTTTATGATTTTCTACCCCCTCCCCCCTCCCCCCTCGTAGCATTTGGTCACAAAACTTAAACCCCTCTCCTAAAAAAACGTAGCATTTGATTTACCCCCCCCCCCCTCCGGTATTGAGAAAAACGTACAAAAATACAAGTGCTAACATATATACAAAAAAATTACCATGAACAATTCAATTAATTTATCACTCATACACTTGGGACAGCATTTCATATGATGTTAACTTCGCTCTGGATTAATGCCTTCTGCTTCGAAGGGTTTGTATATTGGTACGAGAAGGAAATATGTTTATACAACTTCACGTAATCTATGTCTGTAAAAAAAACACAGAAAACGTTCTGGAATTTGCAAAAAAAATTAATCCCTGCACTTACCAGCCACAAAGAAACAACGGTTTTGTTTTCAAAAACGATTGTGTGTTTGGAAATCCGAACGATTGTTTATGTAGCGAAGCTTTCAAAAGATTTCAGAAGGCCACAGATAAAAAGATTTCGACAGCTGCAAAACTTTGTGCAATGTTTTAGTGTGTTGGGTTAAGTCATAAGTCATTTCGGTTTTTCTTTGATATTCAAAGGCAATATTTTTATAGACGGAAATAATTTCATTCAGTTATGTGTTGTCCTATTTTGTCGATGACCTTTTGCCATCTTTCGCGGCGTGTAATGGCGGTTTGGCTCGATTATTGCGTTTATTTTGTCGTCCTCAGCTACAACCTGAGGGGTCTTCCTGAACGTGGCGCATCTTTTACATTAAAATTACCGGAATGAAATTTGGCAAATCAATTCTGGCATTGGCGTTCTGTTAAGCAGTCTGCACCGTACAATTTCGCACAATTTTTTAATTTGCCTGTATTGCGTTCTTCTCTTTCCAGTAATAGAACAATAGAACATACCGATATTCTTCACTTTTCTGTTCCATCCTTCATCCACTGTTGTATGATCACTGCTGAATCGATTCAGTTATTCGTATTTTGGTAAAGACAATTGAAGTGTCTACTATCGAATGGTATTTAAGTTAGATGATTAAAGTGAAGACAATTGGTTGAAAATACAAGTGTTGGAATCTTTTGTTCAAAACCGAAATTCCTTATGACTCAACCCAATATTTTTAGTATACATTTTTGACGTAGGACTACGTCTAACCGCACTATATTGAGATACATTCTGCGGAAACTAAAACCAAAGTGTAACGTTGAAATGAAAGATTTCGAACGGTAATACTAATGTAACCACATGATGGATTACAATAATCGATATGTCGCACAGTGCGTTGAATGTAGGGTAAGACGGGACAAAAATCAAAACTACACGATTTTGTCGATAAAACATGTTGATGTAACAAGAAAGGTTGTTTGTTACCTACAGAGCTAAATGCATAAAGGTCTTATGTGATACACTAAATCACAAAACTGTCCCAACGCCAAAGCACTCATTCTATACCAGAAACCGTTAATCTCTTTGTAAAAGTTGTACATTGTAACGAAAACTGCGGTTTCTATGTTTTACTTATTTTACATAACTGCAAAAGTGACTTATGCGCAATTATAACGCAAAAAAAAAGAATTTTTTTAGGTATTCTTTTACGTATAATTTTTATTATTTTTCATATATTTAATTACCAGAGTAACAAACAATTTAAGTTTCTTCATGATGCATATTATATTATCAAGTCAAGTTTTGGGTCATCTTTAGACGAATTGGAATAGTTTTTCGAAACGGTAGCAGCAAATACTAATTCTTTTGGGGAGTTATTTGAAACGAGCTCTGCAACTCGCCGTTTTTAATTCTGGTTGAGCAGCTTTCAAGAAGTTTCTGCGGACGCTTATCCTCAGCGAATCGAGGAAAAGCAAGCGGTGACTCCAACAAAATTTCATGCTTTTTCATAAAATACTTATTTATTCTATTGCATTCCTCCCATTTCGAGTTCAATTTCCAACAATATACAACAGAAAACTTGTGCAAATTTTCATAAACATGCTCGACTGTGTCTTCTGGTAGAGACAATATCGAAACACACATGATGTTCTTTTGCTTGCATTGCAGTTAAACCAGTTTTCAAATATCTGCCACTTCACGAGCGATCGGCATTGACATACGAAAAATAAAAAATCTCAGAGTTGCAGCTAAAAACTTTTGATGTATGTTTTAGAGAGGCACTCGGTGGAACTTTTTTTAAAACGCTAACGAAAGTCTGAGTTCGTTTTTTTTTAGGAATAATACCTCCACCAACTCATCATACCGATTAATCATACACGCAATCGAAACCAAGTCTCTCTATCATTGAAATATATTGCACTAACCTTGATTGTTATTTTCCATTTTGTGTTATTGGAATACACGAAGTAATTAAGTTTTACCAAGTTTAGAAAAAACGCGTCAATTTAGCACGAAATGTGAAACTAATGATTGCTCTGGACGCTAACGCTTGCTATGCTTGTATTAGTATTTGTGATGCTTCCCAAAGCTCACCAATACTTGTTCACAACCCAAGAGATATCTGTGAACACTTCTGGGTACTTGGTGCATCCAAATAAAAAAGAAAGAAAAACGATTTTTGTCTATGGTTCAACGCAGTGTGTGTCGTTGGATTGATAAAATGATGGACAATTTTTTGATTCCTCAGTTATCATTATCATTTCATTGTTAAATAGTGAAAATTTCATAAAAGTTTCAAGGTCGAGTTTTCACGAACAATGTACCAACCACATGCGAGCATGCCTGGCACAGACACAGATGAATAGACACCAACTGCCTACTGTGATATCCTGTATAGCAGTGACAAAAAAAATTGACAGAATTTCCCCGTCCCAATGAGTCAACTAATGTTCGCTTCCATGAGCCTAGACTATTTTGATGTCTTGAAGGTGAAGCTTTCAGAAAGTCCGTAACCACCTCCTTTATCAAACAGTTTTACGTTCTGCTTTTAGAATGTTATTAAAACTGATGTCTTGGAGGAAAACATGCTGGCACAGGCAACAGTACTGCACCGAGCAATGTATGAATAGAGCGCTGGTCATTCGTCGTCTATCAGTGCAGTGAAACTCGATATTCATTTGTGTGCAGCAAAGCTTAGTGAAGACTACATTGCCACTGTCGACACACAGTGAGGCGTGTTGGGTTAACGCGTTTTGCGATCTGGAACACAATCGAATTGCCATTTGAATTGTCTTCTTTTTCTTGTTTCGTATAGTAGTAAATATCAGAATTCAATATGATTATTCGGGTGCCGCAAAATACATTGCGCCACCGGGAACAACAAAATTCTGTACGTGTTGGTAGAGACAGATAGCAGGGTACATAAATTAGGTTCATTGTACAGATAAAATGCGTTGTTTATTTTTGAACTCTACACTCTGTATTTTTCATGTCCATTTTTAATTTTTGTGAATATGCATTTTTGTTTAAAAACTGTAATTCTTTATCGTTATTTTTTCCACGAACTTGTAGTTGCAGGAAATTTTTTTATGTGACATCTTTGCCGCTTGATGATCGGAGAGTGAGCCATCGTACACAAGATAAATAAATATTATTTAATTTCCACTAAATCGTACACAATTCAGGGCTGTATAGAAAGAAGCTTGCGTTTTCGCGTATGTATTGAAAAAAATTGACCTATTAGAATGAAAGGTATTCATCAATGTTAAAGAGAATATTTTTTCTTCTAAAATAGAGTGCTGCAAATGAATAATCAAAATACAGACCGATTTTCGATTTCGCCAAACACGACACGGCAGAATTTTCCTGTTGCCAAGATTGCCAAAAATGAACGGTTCTCTTATCATGACTTTTTATAGATATTTTCACCAATGACCTAATTTTAGTTCCAAGTCATTTGAGGTGTCGTTTGATGAATTGAGACTGATGAACTAGATACTTGATATTACTACCAGAGTAATTAGAGGCTTAGTACTGCCTATATCATGATCATTATATTACCGGCACATGTTCCGGTCATATTCCAGGAACCGTTTGACCGATTCCGGTCATCCGCTTCGGCAACATGAAGAACCAAAACACCTTTCTTTTGGAGGATGTTGAGCTTAAATTGGTTTAAAAAATCAAGAAAGCTAAGAAATGTGATTAGACATAATCGCTCGTTTTTGGCACATGAAGTAAAACGAGCTCAAATCAAACAGAGCCTCAAAGAGAAATATAAAACTATTGTAGTACTACGTCAACTATGCGGCCGTGTCTTGGATACCACCCTCCTACTATTTCTGTAAAAAATGGTCTTTCAAAATAAATGCCACGTCGATTTTAATTCCACCCCTCCCCCCCCTGGTCATGGCTCGTCACAAAACGATGATATCCCCCCTCCCCCCAAGAATGCTACGTCATTTAAGTATGGTCCCTAACAGAATGTTCAAACTTCGTAGGAACACCTCGGTAACTGCCATATGGCTATGCGAGGCCTAGTGCGAAGCAAAACGTTTTGAAATATACTCCTATTGTTGATATTATTATTATGACACTGGCTCTGGTGTTTCAACTTTTGCCCCTCGTGCCGCCACTAATGCCTTGTTCAGACTACGCCGCATATCACCTGATATCGCCAGATGATATCTGATATCACTTCGGGTGTTCACACTACAGTGAGATGTTATGGTTTGGCATTTGCTTTGTTAATTGAAAAGAGAAGAAAACAAAAACAGGTCAAAGCAAAAACAAGACAACAAAAGCAATGCAATCAGGATGGAGATGTCAGCTAGTTGGCTCGCACCAATGCGAACTCTCATATGCAATGGTAGAAAATGTGCGGGATGACAAAAGCAAAAATATTTCCTTCCTCCTTTTTCTCATGCAACGCGAATTGCGTCAAATGTCTTTTGGCCATGTTGCCAACTGCTTCAAATCAGGTTTTTAATTGGTTTTCGAACATGATATCCGCGATATCATGTGACGGAGGTGATATTCGATGACAGCATGATTGTATGGGATATCAGGTGATATGCGGTGTAGTGTGAACGGGGTATAACACTGAGTGGCAATTGCAAAACACGTCGTGTCGTGTTTCAAATATATGCCTCCGTGCAAAGCGTAATTTGAACATGGATGCTTTCAAGGATACCACTGGAACAGATTCAATATGCAAAACTACCTCATAGACGAGTGTACGTGAAATCTCTACACAAAATTGTTCAAATGTGTACACAGCATAAATGTTTAAGCACTTTCGAAACCAGTAATCTCGTTTTCCATACTCATTGGGAAACAATCGATCATATTCCCAAATCCCTCTAGTGCCACAGAACAACATTGTTATTATCAAAACTAGTCCCTGGTCGACTCTTCTTCCATCAGATTGATTGGATTTAATCGTGATTTGTTCAGCACTCATCTGGACACTTTCATATGTTTTATCTTTTTCTCTTCACTTTTTTGCGTTTTTTATTGTCATCTACCTAGCTGTATCTATCGGGAATGCTCATCATTGAGCGTACGGAACAAGAAAATAGGATCCTCCGCTGCTGTATCATGACTGTGATGACAACATTGTCGGTACAGGTTCATGGTCAACTGATGAGTATAAAAAGACAGAGACAACCGATCGATAGTTTGATGGAATGACTGGTAGACGTACACTGTTTAGTTTTTACTTGTCATACTATAGAGAATTAACAGTCTCCTTTCTAGCGATATTGAAAATTTCAATCAAATGCCAGTACCAATGCATGGAATTCTTGAAAAAAAAATAAGTTATATCAACCGGCGTCAAAAAGGTCCACGGTTTGTAGTAGAAAAAAAATGAGTACAACAACCATGTGATTGACATAGAGCAAAGTCTTTCTGCCCTTAAGTATCCCATCGGGAGCGGCTCGGTCCCCGAGCCCCTTGATGACGGCCAATCCCGTTTCGTAAGCATCGTCAGCTGCTAACCAGCTGACTGCTATGTTTATATTTCGTCCTTCTGTGTTCCGCCTAGCACTTAGCCAGTAAGTGTGCGGCGTGTGATGCAAAGCAATAATATCAATTTTCGATACGGTTTAGCTGAGAGGAAGAGTCCATTTTCCGTCACCATCATCATTGTCATCATCGGGGGATCGCCCATTGGGAGCAGCCCCGGGGTTGCATCCTCGGAAAGGGTAAATGATGGCTACTGGATCTGTTGGGAAAACAATACCGTCGGTGGCGCTTCGAAGCCGCCTGCAATAATAATGTAGTGGAAGCAATTTGTGCTGCAATTTTCCTGGCTGATAGCGTTTGATGGGTTATTTATATAGTATGGAATGGAACTTGCAATCGGAGATTGGATGTGGTTGCAGCACGGAATTGGACTACGGGGACAGGCCATTCTCTATGTGTGGATATGTATGTCCTAGCAAGGGCAGCGGAAATTAAAGCTTTAGTTCATCCGTCGGAGTTCAGTGCACAGCAATCATGCGCTTGGTGCTCGTATTCCGGGTTGTATAGCTGATTATCCGGAAAACGCTTAAATGGGTACAGGTTATATTGACTTTGAAAAGTTTTTTTTTTTCCAGGGCGGAATTCACCAAATGTTGGTAGCACCCTCTCAGAAATCTCTGAAACTTTGAATATAGCTGAAGCTTTTTCACCTTTATTTTAAATCGATGTGATTGAACAATGACAAGAGCTAGCGACAAGTTATCAATGGCTTTTATAAAATTGTCTTAATTTCCATTTGAAAAAAAATCCATTCAATTTCCATTTCAAAAATGCAAAAATTCCAAAAATATGAATACATATAAAATCTGCTTAAGCCCAAGCTTTTTGGATAAACGATATTATTTATATCTTTGTTTGGAAAAACCTACACAGCCACGAAGTTTCATTGAAATTCGAGTAAGTATTTCATGTGCGAAACTCCCCGTGACAGAAAGATCAGATTCTATATAGTCAGTGGTGGGCACCATTCCGCTAATTCGCTAATTAGCGACGCTAAAATTTAGTTAGCGATTTAGCGATTTCGCTAATTTTTGAGCTGGTTAGCGAAACTGTTAGCGTCGCTAAAATTTTGGCCTTCGAAACGCTAATCGCTAATTCGCTAAATTTTGTAGAGAAGCGACAATAGAAATATTTAGAAAAACTGTGAATTGCTGATGGCGTACGTAAATTGATTCGAAAGATGAACATACTTTACTGCGAAAGTTACTTTTGTCAGTTTTTTTACCCTAGAATGGAGATCCAGTTATCGTACAAGCCACAGGAGCATTTTGAAGAACAAGCTATAGAATAACTTTTGTTATTCTTGTTTTTACAAAATCAAATATGAATACCGTTTCTTAAACCTCTTATTGTAAATACTTAGCTTTAAAAAGTGATTGTTTTCGTTTGTTTAACCAAAAAAGATCAAAGTGGTCCAAATCTTACAGCGATTAGCGAAAGTTCCGCTAATGTGGGTTTAGCGTTTAGCGTTTAGCGATTATCGAGCTAAATTTTCCGGTTAGCGGCTTAGCGATTAGCGTCGCTAAATTTTCGATTAGCGGTGCCCACCACTGATATAGTACACTTTAGCTTCACAATTAAATAAGAATCTAAACATAAATCCCTCATAGGTAAGTCATACACGTTGGCTTTCGGTTGGATCAGTTTTTTGTTCCTCACCGTTTATTTAATACCAGTGATCATTGGTACTTATGCTTTGCCGTTGGTAAGTGAGGCAGTAAATCAGATCGGTGCAAAGATGCCGAAGAATTGAAGAATGAAGCCACATGTGAATGTTGCAGTATTCGACCACAAATCACGCGGAAAGACCAAAGAGCAGTGGCACGATTACGACCCGTTGAATATTTCATTCGAATCGGCTCCCCTTGCTTCTGTGCAAGACGGTTTAGTGGTGCTCCGAGCAAGTGCGGAATAAATCTTGCACTTGCAGGTGCTTCACGTCAATTTCTCTCCGGTCGGTGTAATTTGACAGTTCACTTAAACGGGTTAAGCTTCAGAATCGTTCAATGAATATTATGTATTACATGCCAGTGTAATTCGATACCATCACACTTGACCGTTATCAAATTAGATGAAACTCTTCTCGCACTTTCAATATGGAAAACTTGGTGTTCCAAAGGAAGTGACATTTTCTCACTCTGCTTTTTTAAGAAGAACTACATCTTTCTACTTCACTTGAAAAAGTGTCTTTTTCAAATGCATATATTCTTCCTTCCACGGAACGGATTTCGGAAGAAAATATTCTAATCGATAGTTAAAATGTCCAACATTCTCATTCGTGATGCGCAAATTTTGCAAGTTGGTGTTTCTCTACTGATCCATACGGTTATATAGAATCATGAATTTCATATGTCTCATAAACAAAACAACGTCCACCTTCCGTAATACATTGTCACTGGGGTGCAAATCTTTTTCTTAGGGAGCATACCTTAATGACGTAGCATTCAGGGGGGGGAGGCTATGATCGTTTTGTGACAAGCTGTGACAAGGGGGAGAGGGGAGGATTTGAATTGTAATCGACGTAGCATTTTTCTTTGAAAGACCAAAACCAGACCAAAAATGTACACTTACTTACTTACTTTACTTTTACTTTTAAGGCGACAGACCGATTATCGATCCAGTGCCGAATCCAGAATTCGTCGCCATGTCCCTCGGTCTTGGGCTGCTATCCTCCAATCGCCCATAACACCTATTTTGCGTGCATCCTCGTCGACAGCACACATCCAACAAGTGCGGGGTCTACCTCGAAGTCGACGACCTCTATCGGGTTTCCTGCTAAATATAGCCTTCGCTTGACGCTCATCCGGCATTCTCGCTACATGCCCAGCCCACTGAAGCCTGTCGTGTTTTATCCGCTTGACTATATCCGCCGATTTGTATGCCTGGTACACTTCATGGTTCATGCGTCTGCGCCAAACACCATTTTCTAGTTTGCCGCCAAGGATTGAACGCAAAATCCTACGCTCAAAAACACCAAGAGCTCGCCGATCAGCCTCTTTCAGCGTCCATGATTCATGGCCGTAGAGAGCCACCGAAAGAATCAGTGTTTTATAGAGTGCAAGTTTAGTACGGATTTGCAGACTGCGGGACCTTAGCTGGTTACATAATCCGTGAAGGGTCTGTTTGCGGCTGCTATCCGCCTCTTTTTCTCACGGCTAACCTCGTTGTCACATGTCACTAATGTTCCCAGGTAAATAAATTCGTCGACTACTTCAAATGTTTCCCCATCTAGCACCACCGCAGCACCAACCTCCGACGGACTACAACGCACTCTGCCAGCCACCATGTATTTCGTTTTGGCAGAGTTTATGACGAGCCCTAATCTCGCAGCTTCCCTCTTGAGAGGTCCGAAGGCCTCTTCCACAGCTCTACGGTTGATACCAATGATGTCGATATCGTCCGCAAAACCGAGAAAGCTCTTCTAGCACATGAACAATCGCTGGCATTCTCCACGCGTCTTTTAGCAGTGAAAATTACAAAATACTCCATTATTTTCAAAGCTGGTGAGCGCAGCGATTTTTTTTTGCGAATTTGTGATTTTTTGTGTGTTTTTACAGGCATGGACCTTATGGAGTTGTATAAACAACTTTACTTTTCGTACCAAAGGACTAATTCTGCAAAGTATAAGACAATTATATAGAACGCAGTCAACATCTTATGAAATATTTTCACAAATGTATGAGTGATAAATAAGTTAAATTTGACACGGTGATATTTTTTCCTAAAAGTTTTTTTTATAAATGTTACAGCTTGCTTCTTGTACGTTTTTCCTAGAACGCGAGAGGTGGGAGGTGTCATTGAATGCTACGTTTTTTTTTCAGGGAGGGTTGAGATTTTGTGATCAAATGCTACGAGGAGGACGTCATTTAAGTATGTTCCCTTACTTTACTTTTACTATCGATAAAATGCCGAATCCAGAATACGTCGCCTTGTCACTCGGTCTTGAGCTGCTATCCTCTAGTCGCCTCTAACACCTATTACGCACGCATCCTCATCGACAGCACGCATCCATCGAATTCGGGTCTACTTCGAAGTTGACGGCCTCTATCGGGATTCCTGCTAAATATAGCCTTTGCTCGTTTTTCGGCATTCTAGCTACATGCCCAGCCTGCTGAAGCATGCCGTGTTTTATCCGCTTGACTATATTCGCCGATTTGTATGCACTGCCAGTCATGGTCCATGCGTCTGCTACAAACAACATTTTCCAGTTTGCCTCCAAGAATTGAACCTAAGAATTGATCCTACGCTCAAAACCACCAACAGGTTGCCGATCAACCTCTTTCAGTGTCCATGATTCATGGCCACCGGGAGAATCAGTGTTTTATTGAGTGCTCGTTTTGTACGGCTTTACAGTTTGCGATGCGGTTCGTCTCCCTGCTTCAAACAATCTAACGTCACAAAAGCGTCCGATGACTCACCGGTTACCCAAACGCATGATGTGGAACCATCAAAGGCGGCACTAATCAGTCTAATCAATTTTGTTGGAAAACTATGTTCGAGCATAATCTGCCATAACTCATTTCTCTTAATTGAGTCGGGCGCTCGCTGCCCTGAAGTCTATGAACAAATGGTGAGTCTGCTAATTAAATTTTCTATGTTCATCGAGAATTTGAGGCAAGGTGAACATTTCGACCGTTGTTAAGCGTCTGCTCAAAGATTATTTTGGTATTCACCAACAAAGGTTTCTAGGCTACGGCCTCGTCTGTGGAACAGGATACGGGAGCAAATTTTCTACGCGTATTGAGAAGGGTTATACCTTGGTAATTACCACAGTCCAGGCAGTGGTCTTTTTGTAGATCGGGCAATTTTTCATCAGACCACGGTTCTAACATGATTCGATGGATGGCACGATACAGCTGTTCTCTCCCGATTTTGAAAACTTCGGCGAGAATACCGTCCTTCCCAGCTGCCTTGCAGTCCCTGGCATTCTTTTATTTATCAGTAATCAGGTTACCACCCCTGTCGTTGCACATGACAGGGGTAGACACGTTTTGGTTCCTAATTCCATTAATCTTTTTGTAGAAGATCCTCGTGCCTGGAGAAGCAGTTCTGCCTGCGCAAAAACACGCTTTCAATGCTAACGCTTGCTCTGGCGTTGGGGTTTCTTTTCCGCGGCTCTGGCCGCTCGATATTTTCCTCCGCTCTGACGAGCCACAGCTGTACTCAACACGGACCTTTGGCGCGGCTCTTCTCATCCATCGTTATCTGGCATACTCATTGGACAAGGTTGCCGCAGCTGTATCCAACAGTTCTCGCGCTGTGTTGGTGATCGTATTGTGGATATATCAATACTGTTCGTATCTTTCATAGTGATTCGAGTAGTAGTAGAATGTTCGTAGTAGAGTGGCAGTTTTCTCTACTAATTACGGGGCGGTAGATTGCTTCCTGCTCGATCTGCGAATTTGCATAAATTAAATAAATAAACAATTACTTACTTACTTTACTTTACTTTTAAGGCGACAGACCGATTATCGATCCAGTGCCGAATCCAGAATACGTCGCCATGTCCCTCGGTCTTGGGCTGCTATCCTCCAATCGCCCCTAACACCTATTTCGCGTGCATCCTCGTCGACAGCGGGGTCTACCCCGAAGTATCGACCTTAGCTGGTTACGTAGTCCGTAAAAGGCCCTGTTTGCGGCTGCTATCCGCCTCTTTATCTCACGGCTAACCTCGTTGTCACATGTCACTAATGTTCCCAGGTAAATAAATTCGTCGACTACTTCAAATGTTTCCCCATCTAGCACCACCGCAGCACCAACCTCCGACGGACTACCACGCACTCTGCCAGCCACCATGTATTTCGTTTTGGCAGAGTTTATGGCAAGCCCTAATCTCGCAGCTTCCCTCTTGAGAGGTCCGAAGGCCTCTTCCACAGCTCTACGGTTGATACCAATGATGTCGATATCGTCCGCAAAACCGAGAAGCATGTGCGACTCGTAATGATGGTGCCGCTTCTCTGCACACCAGCCCTCCGTATAGCACCTTCCAATGCGATGTTGAACAATAAGTTCGACAGTCCGTCACCCTGCTTCAAACCATCTAACGTCACGAACGAGTCCGATATCTCACCGGCTATCCTGACGCTTGATGTAGAACCTTCAAGAGTGGCACGTATCAGCCTAATCAGCTTTGTTGGGAAGCCATGTTCAACCATAATCTGCCATAACTCATTTCTCTTAACTGAATCGTACGCTGCCCTGAAGATGGTGCGTCTGCAAGTTGTATTCTCGAAATTTATCAAGGATTTGTCGCAAGGTAAACATTTGGTCCGTCGTGGAGCGTCTCCCTCGAAAACCGCATTGGTACTTGCCAACAAAGGTCTCCTGCAACGGCCTCAGTCTGTGGAACAGGATGCGGGAGAGAATTTTGTACACGGTATTGAGAAGATTAATTTTTTGTAGATCGGGCATATGAGACCCTCCAACCAGTCCGAGGGCAATTCTTCATCAGACCACACTCTCAGCATGATCCGATAGATGGCACGGTGCAGCTGTTCGCTCCCGACTTTGAAGAGTTCGGCGGGAAAGCCGTCCTTCCCGGCTGTCTTGCAGTTTCTCAGCTCTTTCACTGCTTTCTTCACCTCGTCCATGGATGGTGGATCGACAGCTTGACCATCATTCTCAATAGTCATCCTGCTCCTTTCGACTCCACTGTTTCCCTCACCGTTCAACAGCACACTGAAGTGTTCTTTCCAACGCCTGGCCACCTCTGTTTTATCGGTTATCAGGCTCCCCTCCCTATCCTTGCACATGACAGGGGCTGACACGTTTCTATTCCTGATTCCGTTGACCTTCTTGTAGAAGCTCCTCGAAACGTGCCTGGAGAAGCATCCTTCCGCCTCCACAAGAATACGCTCCCAATGCTGTCGTTTCTTCCGGCGATGGAGCCTTGGATTTCAGCACGTTGGACAGCCAGCGCGGATTTTGGCTCTCTCTCTCTCTCTCTCTCTCTCTCTCTCTCTCTTTCTGTCTCTCTCTCTCATCTGCATGCGAGTATTTTGCTTTGTTTGTGCATGCACAGTTCTGTTCAAAATGGCGAAAATCTACCGGTTTCTACTGTGTATGAATTCCTGCAAACCTCAACAATTATATACCAGGAAGATAGGGCAAGACCGGACAGAGGATTGGACAGAAAGTAGGAGGTTGTATTCATTGGCGTTACCAAGAAATAATCCTAGGGGCTAATTTTTTATGTAAAAGTGGTACAGCAAGTTCTTTTACTTTTTGTATTTCTCGTGGGATCCGATTTTGGCACTGCAGCAGTAGCTGGAGAAAGTCGACACAAAAATTACCGAATATCTGCTCTACTGTTCTTATTATTTTTCATTCCTGGGAAATGCTTGATTTGTGGTGTGACGCTCGAGAAAAAAAATGATTACCCCTCTAGTGCCCAATGCCGCCATTTGGCGGGCTTCAGTCAAACCTCTAAAAGCTTTAATAAATACTTAAAAAATGTTTTTAATGATTCATAATGATTTTACCGAAGCCCGTCTAAAAATTAACTTGGGCTCTAGAGGGTTAATCTTCAATGCCTTTTTTTGTTGTCTTGAAGATTCTGCCATCTGCTGTTCAAAATCGCATGTGCTGATCGCAACTTTTTGCTGCCCCGACAGTGGGGAACTAAAACCACCCTGACAACACACACACTGAATAGAACCGTGCTGCTGCTGAGACATGTGATCAGCCAGGCAAATGATTTGTTTAAGTCGAAAGCAAATTCGGAAAGCCAGCTGATACCGGCATAAAAAAATTCCCGATACTTCATGGCGCCGATTGGACGAAGGATTACGAAAAATGGTTATTCGCAACCAGAGACTGAATATGGAACAGCGTAATTTAATCGTATCATATACGGAATAGAGATTGATTACGCCACGTAACGACACCAAGAGAAGGATTTATCAAATCAAAACTGTAATCATATTCCGCAATAGTAATGTCAATCGCATCTCGATTATACTGTGCATAATACTGCGAAAAATTGGCGTTCGAAAACCATCCAGCAGCAATAACAATATAAGCATTTTAAAATGATATCATAGCATCTGCTACTGAGGCAGTATGTTATGCGGTTTAACCAGCCAGAAGCAGGCTACGAAATGGTCACGGTCGAATCACTTTTCACTACGATAATCGTCTCTTCTTCCTCTGACGCTACCAAGGCTCGTTGGCTTGATACATTCTTGAGCAAACATTTCAAACGAGTACCGCCACCACGGTATTTTTTTTTTCTCAAACGTATTTTGACATTTTTTCCACGAATGAAAAAATGGTATCAAAACATCTGCTACTGCTACTATGTGCGACGCGGTTTAACCATCGAGAAGTACACATCACAACGCTTAGTCTGTGCAGCATGCCGCTGCAAGGAAATGAGTAATTGATTTTTGTACTTCGTCTATTCATATTGAGCTAGTTAGCAGCAGAAAACAAGCGAAGGGCAAGCGTTTTTGTGATTGGTGAAATCATAATTTTCAATTACACTTTTCAGTAATTTATCATCGCAAAAAATCACAGGAGGGTTGTGTGCAAAGCCACGACCGCAAGGTTTTTTTTTTCTTCATCTATAATTTATTTGACACGGCACAAATACAATTCAATGTTTAACAGCGCCAATTATATCTGGTAGCTTACTTTCTAAAGTATCTTAATAACTAAAAGCAAATTTTTTATCCTCGCTGCCGACTACGAGCTGAAACTAAATCTAACTTAAAGCTAGAATGTTTTGCATTAAAAGCACTGATTTGTTGTTTGATGGTTTTCAATCGCCATAGGTAAGTAGCATATTGAATATGTTCCGCTGCTGGGCCAAGATATTAGGGAGTGGCATATTGGGTTGTCTCCCTCGGGGCCTGAGAGTATCGTGCGGGTCTAGTTGCTGTTTCCGGATCCGGGGTGTTAACGTGTTCTTGTCGTTTGGTTGGATGTAGGCGGAAGGGAATAGGATTAAACTGGGGCGTGGATGGATTTCAGGAAAACGTATATAAGGGACATGTAGGATAGGTCACGGCTCGCCAAGACATCACGAACAGGAACAGCCGGCTGCCTACTTTCGGCCTGCAGGGAAGCTATTAATTTAGACCTGGCGTCACGGTGTACAGGGCATGACCAAACCACATGCTCTATGTCGTGATAACCTTCACCACAGGCACATATATCACTTTCCCCGAGCCCAACACGACGGAGATGCGCGTCAAATCTATAGTGATTGGACAAAAGCCGGGACATCACGCAAATGAAATCCCGACCTACATCCAACCCCTTGAACCACGGGTTCGTCGACACCTTGGGGATTATGGAATGTAACCACCTTGCCAGTTCCCCTCTGGTCCAAGCATTTTGCCAACTGATGATCGTATTCTGACGTACAACTGAGAAAAATTTATTAAAGGCAATTGGTCTTTCATAAATTCCACCGTTTGTTGCGCCCACCTTAGCCAAAGAGTCCGCTTTCTCATTACCCGGTATCGAGCAGTGAGAAGGGACCCACGCTATGGTAATCTGATACGATTTTTCGGATAAAGCACTCAGATGTTCCCGTATTTTCCCCAGGAAATACGGAGAGTGCTTAACATCTTTCATCGATCGGAGAGCCTCAATGGAACTGAGACTGTCCGTAAAGATGAAATAATGGTCCGTGGGCATTTTTTCGATAATCCCTAGGGTGTACTGAATTGCAGCTAATTCTGCAGTCTTGCTGACACTTTTTTACTAATTTACATTCGATAAAAGCTGTGGGGAAAAATAAAAGTAGTTCACACCTAACATAAAAATGTAGTTTCGTTGGTATTCCGGTTGTTTATGATAAACGATTTTGCATGAGTTTGATGTGTCGACTGTCCCGTTACCTTTTGTAAATGCTATCGATCGATTCCAAAACACTCGACATACTATAAAGTTTAGTCCATCACTTCAGCATCTTTATAAGTTCAAATTGCAACCTTCATAAAGCTTCTGGCAAATCCCCAACCGCAATTTGTCACTTTCGCTGCTCATATCTAGTTTCCAGCTGCTGCCAAAAAATAATCTCCTCCAAAAAGAAACCTAGCGCCCAGAAATACGATTCGCATAACGGGTGGAAACAGCAATTCAGCCTCAAGCTCGGCTTACCGTGAAAGTGGAATGACAAAGTGATCCGGTGAAACGCAGAAAAACTCCCAAAGCTTCAAAGCTAGTAAAAAAAGAACAGGAATTGCTCCTTTACGGATGCACAATTCATTTTCATAAATTTTTCTCTGACTTACTGTAACCCCGCATCACCATTAGTCGTTGTTTTACAAAAGTACATTGACACGAACAAAAACATAAAATATCTTGAGAATGTGAGAAAATGTTAAAATACAAGTTCGTCTATTATTCTCAACATTCCCATCTTGTTTAATAAGTCAAATAGATTTCTCTGCGTGTAAAACAATGTAAAATGCATTCCCCCCAAAGCTCTAGTAGTTGTTCAACCACAATTTATCTCTTCTCCTGCTAACTGATGATGGCAAAAACCTTGCCGAATTCTGCTTTGTGCGGGAAATAGCGGCGTCTACAGCGACTAACGCTCGGGGTGAATGATAAATTACATTAAAAGCTTACGAAAGGAGAGAAGACTCAGCTTGGCTCCGGCTGCAGCACACCGTTTCTGACGGGTGACAGAATGCAAGCAAAATGGGGATTGAGAAAAGCAGCGGGCAAATTCGACTGGGCTCCAGGCTCTGTGCGACTGCAATCAAGTATTACGTTGCACCTTGGTCTGGATCATCAGTTCAGCATCAGGACATGTCATGCACCTCTAGCCGGGTTCTTGATAAGCTTTTGCTGAAGGTTAGCGCATCGAGTATGAATCTATTTTTTACGGTTTCAGGTCCCCGAAACATGATAACGTTTATTTCAATTTATTATGGACATGCGGAACGGAAACAAACATTTGTGCGAGTACTCAACCGTTAAAACATATAACCAACGTTTAACAACCCGACAAAACTGTTTTTCCCGTTGTGGCACGACATGCAAATTCAGAAGAAACCATGCTTTGTAGAAAAAAAAAACTTCTCCAACAGCGTAAAGTCTAGCAAAACGTTTCCCACAGCTTCGTTATATCCGCAGTCACGGAAAGACAAAACATCTCGTTCTTTTCAGTTAAAATTTGATACTCGGAAAACGCTCAGTTAAGTAATCCCGGCGGGCATTTCCCAGCTACAAGCTTACTTCATTTTCATTACATTCTGCGCTTTATTATATAGGTGCTCCGTGTCACAGCAAAAATCTTTACGACGCTGGGGAAGACGGGTCCGGGGTGACTGTCGCACAATTTCTTTACTTGAAAAATTTCACACCTTCAATATGTCTACCGACACATTAATGTTTATGCTGATTGTTATTGTTACTGATTGCTGGTTGTTGCCGTTTTGCTTTGGTTTTGGTTTGTAACAGTAGAACAAATATTGAGAATAGGCAGGGTTTCTATTTTGTTTTTCTACAAAAAATCGAATACAGCTTTAAATCGTTCGCAGGTATGCAGGCAGTCCGAAAATGTAGGTACCATGATTGAACAAATTTTTCATATGCGAGATTGTTCCACTATTAAACGAAAAGTTTTCTTTAAATATTTACCTGTATCATTGAAGTTTTAAAGGTTATTCTATTAGTGAAAAAGTTTTAAAGTCGCCTCTGATATATAAATTTCATGTCTGAACACTTGTTATGCGCAATATTCGCTTTTAAGTTGGAATTATTGATTGAGTGCGAATGCCTGTTCCGTATCATGGTCGGAGCTTACTTCTGAGACTTCACCGCTTCACTTTTCCTGTGCTTGATATAATAACGAACTTAAAATGAAACTCCGTCAAATTGAAACAATCATTGATTTTCTCACTTTTTCCCCTTTTCGAATCATTGGTTCTTTTTTCTTTCCCTCTTTTCTAATTGTTGAATTTATATAGACTATCGCACGGTGACGTCACGCATTCGATTTTGACAGATACGGGTAACTTTGTTTACCTTCGGGCGATGCAGTTTTGTTTTCGATTTAAGCAGATCATTTTAATTGTGACTAAAATGGCCTTTGAATGTTGTGTTTGTCGTACTAGTTACTAAAAACAATTGTAAATTGAGCTGCATTTCCACTATGCACACGATTGCTCCATCAGAAAAAAGCACAAACTCCAAGATGCAAACAAAGTTACCACTATCTGTCACAAAAGTGACAGAGATTTCGTGCGATGGTCTATAACGCAGCAAAATTAGAGACTGTAGTAAAGAGAGCCAAGACAGTGCAATGCTACGGTGAATGTCGAATCAAAACGGAAAACACCCACGCAAAATCATGCATCGCTTTGATGTGACACGCGCCACAACAGTAAGCATCCCGTCGTTTCTTTATACTACAGTCTATAATTTTGTTGCGTCTTTCTAAGTGAAATGTTTCGATACTGTGCCTGCGAGTAACTCCGCGCAGCACATTTTTCCGCACACTCGTGTTGAAAACCCATTTTTCAACAATAAACGTCACCAAAGCATAGTTTTTGTGCTTTAGCTTTTGTATACAATGGTTTACTATGATTGGGTTGGCAAATGGCTGGACACGTGTAACTTGAGACCCTAATGTGGCCATTCACCTCTGTCCAGCAACTCGTATCCCAACCTCCACGTGGTGCCGACCGGAATACGAGTAACCTTAGCGGAGATCGGGTAACCAACCCCGGTGGAAACTATGGTCGTATGCTGACTGGGAAGGGGGTCGTACGCGGCTGTACCCCATAGGGGCGGCGTACAACAGCGTCTGACCCGGAGCGGGCGGCTGAATTATGGAATGCTGTATCCCGCCAGCTACATCTAAGATAGCAGCCCCATCAGCAGGACGTAGGTATCGCGACCCTGGTAAGGTAGCATACCGAAACCTTTCATTAACCACGAACAACGAAATTAGAAATACGGAACGGATCATCGGCAAAGACCTAGGCTACGAACACGGAAAAAGATTAAGGTAAACGATTGGAAATTGGGTACTTGGAACGTCCGATCTCTCAATGAACCGGCGCGGGCTGGCTTGCTTGCTCGAGAACTACAGCGGCAGGGAGTCGAAATCGCAGCGATTCAGGAGGTTCGGTGGCCAAATTCCGGAGAAAGGGAATTCCGTGCAGTAGACCCTATTGCACGCACTTCTTTCAAGTACCACATCTACTACAGTGGCGGCAAAGCAGCGGAACGGGGCGTCGGTTTCGTAGTGCTGGGAAATCAGAAAACAAGAGTCATCCGGTGGAGGCCCGTAGATGACCGTATATGCGTGTTGAGGATTAAGGGGAAATTCTTCAACTACAGTTTAATCAACACCTACGCACCGACAAACGACAAATCCGATGAAGTCAAAGATGAGTTCTATGACAAGCTTGAGCGAATCTATGACGAGTGCCCAAAACACGACGTAAAAGTCGTCATCGGAGACGCAAACGCACAGGTTGGGAGGGAGGAATTCTTCCGTCCGGTCATTGGAAGGCATAGCCTCCACTCGTCAACCAATGAAAACGGCCTGAGGCTGATAAACTTTGCCGCGACCAGAGGAATGGCCATATGTAGCTCCTATTTTCCACGTTTGAATATCCGGAAACAAGCCTGGAGGCATCCAAATGGAAAGCCTGCTCCCAGATCGATCACGTACTGATTGACGGTCGGCACTTTTCGGATGTTACTGATGTTAGGTCTTTTCGGGGACCAAACATTGACTCTGACCACTATCTCGTCGTTTGTAAGATCCGCGCACGGTTGTCGAACGTGCTGAAATCTCGCACAGAGAGGACGACGCGTTTCAACATTCAGCGGTTGAAAGCTGATGGCGTGGCAGCAAAATACGACAGAGAGCTGGACCAACGGAACAGCAGGAGGAAGGAGTGGAAGACATGTGAATACTGTGGAGCAGTATTCACGGCGCCATCGACTGCGAGAGAGGTGGTAGGTACGACGCGTGGAAGACAGCCTAATGGCTGGTTCGATGCCATGTGCCAGAGAGCGACAGATGAGAAGAACCGTGCCAGGAGCCGCATGCTTACTGCGGCTACGCGTCAGAACAGAGAGAGATACAGGGTGGCAAGAGCTGCCGAAAATAGAACCCACCGTCGGAAAAAGCGAGAGTACGAGGAGCAGGTGCTCGCCAGCGCAGAGGACAGCTATGCTCAAAACGACGTGCGGAGATTCTATAGAACTGTCAACAGAGTCAGAAGCAGGAATTTCCCTGTGCCGGTCATGTGTAATGACAAGGACGGCAACCTGCTTACTGATAAACCGACGGTTGCAGTCAGGTGGAAGGAGCATTTTCAGGCGCTATTGAACGGTGAAGAGCCGGATGAGCAGAGCAGGGACAGGATGACGATCATGAGTGAAGAACAAGCTGTGGAGCCACCAACACAGGAGGAGGTGAAAAGGCGATTAGTGAGCTGAAAAACGGCAAGGCCGCTGGGAAGGACGGTATTCCGGCCGAACTTCTAAAAGCGGGAAGCGTGCGGCTGTACTATGCGATCCACCAGATAGTACTAAGGATCTGGGTGGATGAACAAATGCCGAACGACTGGTTGGAAGGCCTCATATGCCCTATCTGTAAGAAGGGTCATCGATTGGATTGTGGCAATTATCGAGGCATAACGTTGCTCAACTCCGCATATAAAGTGCTCTCCCGTATCCTGTTCTTCAGGTTGAGACCGTTAACGGAATCCTTTGTTGGCGAATACCAGGTTGGTTATAGACAGGGGCGTTCCACGACGGATCAAATCTCCACCCTGCGACAGATCCTCGATAAGTTCCGGGAGTACAACATATCGACTCACCGTCTGTTTGTGGACTTCAGGGCGGCATACGACTCAGTGAAAAGAAACGAGCTGTGGCAGATCTTGCTGGAACACGGTTTCCCTACGAAACTAATAAAGCTGAGACGTATGACGCTGAAGGGATCAAAATCGTGCGTGCGGATAGCTGGCGAGACATCAGCCGCGTTCGTAACGTTGGATGGACTGAAGCAGGGGGATGCGCTCTCCAACTTACCGTTCAACATCGCTCTTGAGGGTGCAGTACGAAGAGCAAACGTCGAAAGAAACGGTACGATCATCACGAAATCTCACATGCTTCGTGGTTTTGCGGACGACATCGATATCATCGGTATCAACCGTAAGGCCGTGGAGGAGGCCTTCGTACTTTTTAAGCGAGAAGCAGCGAGATTGGGACTTGTCATTAACTCTGCCAAAACGAAGTACATGGTAGCTGGCAGAGAGCGTGGTAGTCCCCGTGGTGTTGGTACTGAGATGGAGATAGATGGGGAACGATTTGAGGTGGTTGACGAATTCGTTTATTTTGGTACGCTTGTGACATGTGACAACGATATGAGCCGTGAAGTGAAACGACGAGTTGCAGCTGCGAACAGGGCTTTCTACGGACTGCGTAACCAGCTAAGGTCCCGTAGTTTGCAAACTCGCGCTGTATAGGACGCTGATACTCCTGGTGGCCCTTTACGGACATTAAGCATGGACGCTGAAGGAAACTGATCGACGAGTGCTCGGAGTTTTTGAGCGTAAAGTTCTGCGATCGATACTTGGCGGAAAACTGGAAGATGGAGTGTGGCGCAGACGCATGAATCACGAGTTGTACCAGGTATACAAACATGCTGATACAGTGAAGGTAATACAGCGGGGCAGGCTTCAGTGGGCTGGACATGTAACCAGGATGCCTGACGAGAGAGCCGCCAAAACTATCTTCAGTAGAGAACCTGTCCAAATGTTCAAATGAAACCCACTTTTAAAAATCTGATTTTCAAGATGAGTGCGCGAAATTACCTGCAGGCACGGTAGTAGCGTACTCTCTGAGAGAAACAGGATTGCAATGTTCTTTCCTCCGCAAACAACCAATCCACATACAAGCATAAAAGTGACTTTATATTAAGTGTTTTCGTACAAAGAATGATTACGGAGAATGATTTCTATCTTTTTGCCTTTCTCCTAGAAAGGTATAGCAATCACTGGAAAAACCAAAGGTATAAAAGTGGTCCCAATGGCCGAATGTCATATACCACTCGACTTCTTTCGACGAACTGAGCATTTTTTGTATGTATGTATGTATGTGTGTATGTGTGTGTGTGTATGTATGTGCAACTTTTTTTTCTCACTCACTTTTCTCAGAGATGGCTGGACCGATTTTCATAAAATTAATTGCAAATGAAAGCTCTAGTTGCGCCATAGGTTGCTATTGAATTTCATTGTAATCGGATTTTTAGTTTAGAGGTTATGTATCAAAATGTAAAAATCACGAAACATCAATATCTCAGAAACCACACAACCGATTTTAATAAAACTGGTTTCAAATGATCGGGCTGTCTCCGGAACCCTTAACTTTTGAATTTCGTAATGATTGAACATATGGTTCGAAAGTTATGTAAAGAAAAGTTATCCTGAGGTTGTTTAAACTCACTCATTTTTCTCAGAGATGGCTGAACCGATTTTCACAAAATTAGTGTCAAATGAAAGGTCTAGTTGCCCCATAGGTTGCTATTGAATTTCATTGCAATCGGATTGTAACTTTGTCCGTTGTTCATGAAAATGTGAAATCTCATAATGAAAGTTAACATATTGACTTCCTCCTAACGATCACTGGCTAATTAAAAGGTAGAAAAGTGATCCAAATGACCGAATGTCATATACTACTCGACTCAGTTAGACGAATCGAGCATTTTCTGCATATAAGCATGTATAGGTGTATATGTTTGTGTGTGGGTGTGTACGTGTGTATGTGCACCTTTTTTCGCACTCACTATTCACAGAGATGGTCTGACCGAACAGATTTCAATGAAATTAATTGCAAATGAAAGGTCCAGTTGGCCTATAAGACCCTATTGAATTTTATTGTAATCTGATTTCTAGTTTAGAGTTTATGTATCAAAGTGTAAAAATCACGAAACATCAATATCTCAGAAACCATACATCTGATTTGATTAAAATTAGTTTCAAATGAACGGGCTACCATAAAAACCCTTAAGTTTTGAATTTTATGAAGATTGAACATGTGGTTCAGGAGTTATGGAAAGAAACGTGTTCTGGAGACTATTTAATCTCACTCATGTTTCTCAGAGATGGCTGGCCCGATTTTTATAAAATTAGTGTCATATGAAAGGTCTTGTTGCCCCATAAGACCCTAATGATTTTTTTTCAAACGGATTATTACTTTGCCTGTTATGTTTAAAAATGTTAAATCCAGCTATGAAAAGAAACATATTCCAAGACAACTTACTTGGACTCACTCATATTTCTCAGAGATGGTTGACCCGATTTCCACAGAATTAGTATCAAATGAAAGGTCTAGCTACCCCATAACTCCCTATTGAATTTTGCAGTAATCGGACTGTAACTTCGTCTGTAATGTATCGAAATGTGAAAATCACGAAACTTCATTATCTTAGAAACTACACAACCGATTTGAACAATATTGATATCAGATGAACGGGCTAGTTAAGGGTTAACTGATGAATTATGATTGAACACGTGGTTTCAAAGTTTGGCTGCCCCATACGTTACCTTTTCATTTGATTGTAATCAAGCTTAAGCAAGCGTTATGTTTTAATTTGTAAAACAACGAAAGTCTATTATTTCAAGTACTACACGACTTATTTGAACATAACTAGTGTCATACAAATGAGTCATCTCTCAAACTTACAAATAACAAACTTCATAACAATTTGATATGCTGTTTAAAAGTTTTAGAAAGAACAGAAATTCAAAGACTATTCAACACTTTACCTGCTTCGATCAATATATATGGCCTCAACATGATTTAAATGTGGTATCGTACTATCTGAACGTTCCCGGCATCGCTCGTGATTAAATTGTTCGAAATTAGAGTCATTGCTTTTATTTCGCTATTTCTTAAGTACTAACATTACGTCAAATTTCATATTTTATACTTTAATTACAACATCAATATTTTAGAACCCAAAGAGTGGATAAACATTTATTGGATTTAAGCATTCATGTAAATCTATTTTTACAAATAATAAGTTTGAATGAGAAAGGCTGAGTCTGACCGCTAGGTGGATTAATTTAGGTTTTTTGTATGTGCCTAGCGGGTGTAACTCCTGATCTTGCCATTTTCCTTCGCTTTCCATACTCTGCATTGTACGCAAACGCACCACAATACTTCTCAGTGTTTTTTTTATACACGGAGAAAAGAAAAGTAAACGTAAGCAACCTGCGCTGAGATGTTATCATTGCTTTGGTACCTTGGTCTGCTTGTAACATTCGTCCATATACAAACCAATGCACACTGGGAAAAATGAACCCAAATTCCCAATAATTAGAAGCCGCTGGGATGGCCACTTGAAACATAGCATTTCTCATGTATAATTGGTCAATGAATCGATTGGTAATATTTTCATTCTGTGTAGGGTGAAAAGGGGCAAAATATACCATTACCCGTGCCCTGTCCAAAATGAAACTATCACCAATCGATTTGTTGACCAATTTTACATAAAAAATGCTGGTTGCCTGTCTAGCGGCGATTATTTAGTGGAAAACCGGAACCCACATTTCCAGTAAATAATCGCCGCTGGGCCAACAACCTGAAATATAGCATTTCCGCAAAATATCGCTGCCAAAATCAAAGAAGAAAAAGTGACGATAGTTCTGAATAAATGTGGAAGATTGTGCTCTAGATTGTTTTTTCAAGTAACATCAAAAATAGAACTCAGTGTTGTTAGTCTCACTCAGAAACAGCATGCAACACCTTATGTAAGGTTCTCGTTGCAAACGTTATTACACCCTAGAGAATTCTACATTCAAGCTATTTCTCGTTCTTTCTCGCTGTCTTCGTTGCTCGCATTCGCTCCCGAGATCATATGCACACACGCGCGCCTACTTTTTTACTCGCGTGTACTCCCCTACTCGTGAGCACAACCAGCCGAAGACAATCGTTTCAAGATGCTTTTTGATGGTTGCGGAGAGACAAAAAAAATATTTCAAATAGGGTAACGGATTACTTCGGTAGTGATTTGATTCGGCTGGTTTCACATTAGACTACTGCAAAAAACTTACCAAAGCACTCCGATACCCTACACGTTTCAGTATGCGATACTTTACAGATTCTTCCCCCACGCTTGGCTGTCGGTGCACGAAGCAAAACCGCGCAGATGAAGATAGCATTTTCGTTTTCGAGCACAGCTTTTCAAGCACTCCTTCTAGCCGTGAAATTTTATTCGAGTACTCCTACTCGCAAGCAGGAACTCGCGTACTCTTTCACGGTCGTTGAGTAGCAAGACAAAAGAGTTTTTGCGTGCGGGTGCAGCAATAGTAATTACTCAGGCGGGTACATGAAGAATAAAGTATTTCGGAAACGTGTGTGCAGAAGACTTGAAAAGCGTAGCATATGCCTCGTTCTCAAGCAGAAAGGAGGAGAAAGGTTTTGCTTCTCGCTCGCTTTGCAACGCTGGTAGAACTTCTAGTGTATGAAGTCAGAATTATTTTTGCATTTGTGGCTGATTGCACCAAAATTTACAGGAACGGTTAAAAAGCTATAATCTTTCTAGAGCATTTTTTTTAGCTTCAGATCAGCATTTCTTTTTCGACCAGTGTAATCTTAACCATCACCTTCTGTGGACTGCAGTCTTGTCGTTTCTCTTCAGAGAATCTCTAGCGTATAAAAGAATATCTTTCACTTCGAAAACAACTGCTCTCACGCTGCACAGTGAGACATCGCTGCTCCGATATTTTCCAGAAAGTTTTTCCGTTTTGTAAGTACTTTATTTGAATGGTAACAATTTTGCTTTAAGGGGGCTGTACATTAAAATTAAAAATTTAATTTTCTTATTTGTTTGTAAGCTTTATAACTTTTTTCCGGCACATTGTAGATCTAACTAATCGAAGCAAGTTTGTAGAAGATCGAACAATTCTATCTCCTACTCTGACAAAGTTATAAAGAACAAAAGTGAAGCAGCCTCTTAAAATAAGTTTTTACGTGATAACGCTCTTATATTATATTGTTCAAGTGTTCTACAAAGTTCAAACTAAGATTAATTGTCACCTTTTTGTAGAAAAAAGTGTATCACTATCTCTCAATTTGTAGTTATGTTTGTTTTTGCAATTTTATGAAGCAGTTTTCACGAGAGCATATTGCGTGGAAATGCAGATATTGACGGCTACTTTCAGTTTCATTATGCTCGGATACCTATTCCGTTTTATTGTATAAATATACCGTACTGGAATAAATCAATAATTTATCGGAAATAAAAATGCAACTTTTTTGGAATTTGATTAATATTTTATTTTTGTCACTTGATGTCACTTGAACTGGAGCACAAGTTTGAACAATGGGTGCTCGTATATGAGTAAGCCATGGAAGCTTGGTGATTTGCTAGGTGCTCGGAAATTCCCCCGAAGGTCAACATCTGATAAAAAAAAATCCGAGTTATTTGACGTCTGGCTTGAGTCAGATTTGCGAGTACGAAATGGAGTTGTTTTGAAATATGTGTATTCGAAACAAAAACAAGTTATGTGCAACCCGCACCAAAATTGGCTGCTTTTCAGGCGGACTAATGCTGTTTCTACAGATCGTAATATAGCTTGGCTTGCAGAAAAAAAAACATGTTAAGGGGTTGCTTTACTTTTATACTTGATAACTTTGTCAGATTATGATCTTTGATCTTCTATAAACTTGTTTAGACTAGTTAGTTCTATAATACAGTGCAACAAATTGTTATTGTATCTTTGAGTATCGCTTACACTCTTGATTTTACATTAAACAGATTCCAAATAAGTTAATCTAACGTTGAGATAGACATATTTTAGTATTGTAGGGGAATTGTGGCAAAATTGACATGTTGCTGACATTTTACGTGGATCTTAAATCTACCAATCGGTCTTGCTTTGTGAAATATACTTAAACCATGCCAAAACCGTTTTCTTAGAATCACCGTTTTGAGCTCAGTTTTTACCCGATTTGAGATCTGTTTTTTTAAAGATGGGTAAGAAGATGCTAATATGTGGACAAACTCTTAGAATTTTGATATTGGTGCTTTAAAACAAAATGACGTCGAAAAGACATAAAAAATTTTTCGATTCCCCTTAAGCTGAAATGAGTCCAAACTCGAGGAAATTTGTTTCTTCATCAAACTACAACAAAAAATTATACATAGAAGCCAAATCAAAAAAATTGTTGCACTGTGTTATGTGACAAAAGAAAGTTATCAAGTTTATCAAGAAATAAGTGCTTTTACAGAGTGTTTCTTGAGCATTAATCAAATGAACAGAGCATCTAGACGAGGAAAGTTTATTATAATACACTCTTAGGCTATAACAAAATGCTTCTGGTCAAATTAGTTACATTCTTTTGGTAGATGATGGGACGGACGGTTCTGTATTAGCAGTACTGTGGCGGCGGTAACAGCAGCGGGTTGTGCCAGTATCAGCTGGCTTTCCGAATTTGCTTCCGGCTTAAGCAAATCACTGGCAAAGTTGTAACGCATTCCAGCAGAAACAACTTTGTTGAAGATACTATACTTCTACCTACCTATTCAAATGGACGTTTGTGGAGTTTTCTGTAGATTACCTCTAAAAATCAATTGTTTTCTATTAAACTTTTTATAGTGTACATTTTTTCAATGATCTACAATGTTGTTTGCAATGACGAAATAAATTTCTTCGAAGGAGGTTTAATTTTATCTCACATATTCCTTTGGTTATTTACTTTTACTAAAATAATGCACTTATTTATAATAATTACTTTTTATTCAAAACACATGGTTTTGGAGCCGTCGTGTGTTCAGCAAAGTTGTTTTATTATTTATTCTTCATGTTATAGTAGTTAGTATTTTGTGATCCACCTGAAAGTGAGAAACGATTTTTTTTTCTCCTCATTATTGCATATAAAAATGCAAGAAACAACTTTGTCGAAGACACCACACTCCTATCCGCTAATTTTGATAAACTTTTGTGCAGTTTTCTCTACTGCATCATTTTTCAATATGACTTTTTATTGTGATTTTCTGAAATTTTTCAATGTTGTATAATGTTGTTAATGTAATAAAACACACAAGTTTACCGTACAAAGTTTATTTTTATCTCTTACATTTATTAAGTTACTGAAGATTTTTTTAAATAATGCACTTATTTACTTACAGATATCTACACAGAGAGAATGCAAGAGACAGCGTTTATTTAATAAAGAGTTTCTTCTATTCACAATTTTCAAGCGCTCATGTGTGTTAACCTTCCCGATTATTGTCGTGTAACAAAACTCAATTTTATTTCATTATGTTTGTTCTACGTTATGCATAACAAATAAACAAACATTTGGTTTTAAAAACGATCGAAAAGCTTTCAAATTGAACCAGTAAATAAGCTTATTTTTTCCTTCCCAGAATTTCCAACCAATCTTTTTTGAGGTAATTTATTTCGAATAACCAAAAATTTAATATGCCTGCATCCCATCCATTTCATTCTGAGACTTCTAGCTTCAATTACCGAGAAATTATATGATATGAGTGATATAATTCCAAAGCGAAATAATGTTATCAAGCATGTTCGATTGAATGGAAACATTCTGTAACAATTTGATGGCAGCGATCCTACGGTAGGTATTGTCCCGACACGACCGAATCGTTCAAATCGAAAAAGAGCAACAGTCGATATTATTGTATAGATTCAAAAACCTATTCCACTGAATTGGTACCAGAATTTTTCTTTCCAGACCGAAAAGTTTATCCAGCTTTTCCGGCATTAACATGCAAGCATTTTTTAGCAGGAGAAAAAGATCCTTCAGTTTAGTTCCCAAATCACTCTGGGTAGACCTTTTTTGCCCGAATGCTTCCTAAGGATGAGCACCCAGCGTCGGCAACCGTCAACAACGTAAACTTTTTCAGCGCCCTTCGTCTTGTGGGTGCCCTTATGTCTTCAAAGGGAAAATGCGGTTCTAATTTGAAAAGGCAGTAACCGGTATTTTACCAAATTCGTTTCCCTGCTTTTTCTCCAGATGTTGAATTTTTCTCTGTGAATCGTTATCGTACTTAGTTTTCAATGTCATCGCTGAATATTGACTTGAGCTTCTTGGAATTTATTATGATTTTATTTTTTAATGCATTTTTTCTTTCTTCTTTCCCTCTTGCAGGTATGTTCGAAAAAGCTGAGCTCAACAAGAACCATCAGCGTGAGTGGATGAATGTTGATTTAGAAACAGGCCACTTTCCCGACCGCACTGTCGTTTGATGTGAATTTTTTTCTTTTCTCGTATGAAACAGTCCCGTGCTTTTTTTACGACTGCGGAACGAAACGACGAGATCATGTTATGTAAAATGAGCATACCGTTAAAGATCTGGTAAATGGAGGCATGTTTGATTGTTGCTGGGGAAGTTTAGCGATAAATATTGCGTTTAAAAATTTTATGAACTGAAAATTATGCACATTTCATGGATTTTGTTACCGTCAAGTATTGTTTCACATCTTAATTCAAAATTTAGATTATTAAAAATTGTATATACAACAATTATATATGCAAATTATGTTGTCTGGTTTATGTTTATAAGGTTGTTTCTGTTCTGTATTCGTAGAGTTTCACTAAATTCATCGAAAACGAATTGTTAATAAGTATTAAAACTTTTGAAATAATATAACTTATCTCATTTTTTTCCCGATGCCAATCGTGGCTTCAACACTCTTCACTGACAGACTGTCTTACATCGCAATATAATGCATTTCCTTGACCCGACCCAAATCCCAAACATAAAAATTACAGCCGTGTACTTTTCCCATAGCTGACATTTAAATTGATGGCCCGATTTGAATGAATTAAATAAAAATCATCAACGTTCCTTTCAAGTTGCCACCCTCTAAGCAATCAAATTTTCAATTTTCTTTTAAAAGTTACTTCCCAGCGCAGAAAAGTTAGTCCCACCACCGTTCCAGCAGTGATTGATGAACCGAAGGAGGAACCCGCTTTTATTGTTGAAGAAAATAAAATTTTTCTCCGCACAAAATAACACTTTGCTCTCGCCACGGAAGCGTTCTTCGTCGACTGGCAAACACCAGCGGGAGCCTAGCAAAGCGCCTTTTAACGAACAACATAAGATTACTCCATTTTTGATTAGGATTCAAGCAGCGATACCAGCAAACATCTGGCATCGAATCTGCAGCGTAGAGCAGCGGAACAAGCTAGAATTAGATTAATGTACACTCAAATTTCTATCATCGAAAAGAGGTTAAGCAGCGCTTCTGTGCCGCCAAAAAAGCAACCAAAGAACGTCGGAAGAGTCAAAAAAGCTCGCTCGTACATAGGCCATATAATTGTATCCGTTTTTCCGATCAAGCTTCCTGTTTACAGATTCCTATTTTTTTCCTCATTTATTTTCTATTTCCGCAGGATTGCGGATGCTAGGCCATCGAACTACACGTGTGTGAGAAATCCCGTTCGGAAAGACAAAATAAACATGTTACGGAAGCTGTTATAGTCGAATCCCTTTATAGCGACATAGCAAGGGACGTGGATTATGTTTTAAATTTGATCTTGTTAAGTTAAAAAAGGCAGAAATCAAACACTCTCACTAAAGTGAGAAGGATCATATTTAAAACAGGTCAATAACAACAATTGTTAAAAATCACACGCCTATTTCTGTTACTAAAACCATGTGGGGAAACACAAAATTGATTTAAATTATGGCACGTGTTGTTTTCTCGTGTAGATAGAAATTTTTCAATAATACTCTTCTGACCGGGATATGAGAGGGAAAGGCATCTCAATATTGCAATGAATACAAATATGAAATAAAGGATACAGTGCTGGAAAAACGGCTATTGGTCAACCGGAAGTAATTATTGCCAGTTTTAAGGATTATGTTCAGTTAAGGGTGATAATTCCGGAGCGGAAAATCTGATTCGGAAGTTGAGTGAGATTCGTTTACTTTCAATTATGCATCGATGAATCGATGGAATAAAGCCTGTAACTATGATGTAATGTTGAATGGTTTAAAGCTTCTAACTATGGGATATGTTAAATTGATTCGATAACTTCCAAAATCTCGACCTCATATAACTTCCAATCAATATTCTGTGTGAGGTCATACGGAACATCCATTGATCGCTGACCCGTTAGTAATTGAAATAAGAATAGATAAATGGTCACTAATACCACAAAATATCAAAATAATGGTCGCAGTGGTCCAAATCTTACAACACATACTGACATACTGAAGCGTAGAACGAAGCGAAGCGTTGCACGTATGAGAAATGGAATAAACCGAAGCGTTGGGTGAAGCTTCCTATGACTTACTGGAGTGTCGTTACACGCGTTCGCGAATAGGTTTTGTTGTCATAATCCTAGATTTTAGCAGCGATGAACTATGACGTAAACATGAATTCGTTCGATGAAGAATTTTTTGCTTCCTACAGACATAGAGATTTTTTTGTAATATGTGACGTTATATTACGTTCAACAAATTTATAATGTTAGTCAAAAATGCCAGTGTGATTTTCCCAACGACCTGAGAATTTTTCCCAAAAGCATTTTTAACCGAAAAATGTATTTTTTTTTTTCAATTACCAAATCAAAACAAAGCAAATATGTATAAATGAAGCACTTGACGCAATCAGGCTTAGTCTGAACATAATATTACAACGTACGTGTAAAGCAAAGCAAAACCTTGGTGCTACATTCCGGTTTGGAACTCGACCTTTCGTTTATTATACACAGACTTCGCAACCAACGGTTAAGAGTATGAACAATTGCGGGGCTAGCGCTACGATCCTACTGACACTAACAGTATCTCCCGAGCCGAGCCTCGATCCTACGACGACTGGCTAGTAAGGCCAGCATTGTACCTCCAGACCAGCTGGGAGGGTATACCACGTACGTGTACGCGCATCAAGAGGTTGCTTGTTCTGTTCCGCCGCCTTCACTGACGCGTCTTTGCGCTTCCAGTATGACCGGTTTAAGCGTTTCACATAGATTTTCGAAGAAGTAAATCAGACGCTTTTACAACGCTTTCTGCTTCGCTTGGTTTCACGCCTCACTATGTCATCAGCTTAAGTCGACACCGTTGGTTAGCCTATATATGAGGCTAAATCTGACGTGACAAAGAGCTTTTCTTGTCCAGTCAGCCGTTGCTCAACCTGTGCTCTAGGAAATATATTGATGCAATACAAAGTTCTCATCCTTGTATTATCACTTGTCATGCGACAATTTCTGCGGCTTTTGATAAAATCAACGATGCCATTACGATTGCTAAGCTCGAAAGACTCGGTCTTAGCGGTAGTATGTTGCGTTGGTGCCATTCCTACTTTGTCGGTCGTAAACTGATCGTGGCTATCGACGATCTTCAAGCAGAGCCTTTTTCGGCCTCATCTGGAATTCCGCAAGGCAGCCATTTGGGACCGTTATTCATTCTATTATTTTTTAAATGATGTCAACTGTGTACTGAAAGGTCCTCGTTTATCCTTCGCTGATGGTCTGAAGTTATACCTGAAGATCCGTTCGATAGCGGATGCCACTTGCCTCCAGCGCGAGTTTAACACTTTCACGAATTGGTGCAACCTAAACTGCATGGTTGTCAATCCTGAGAAATGCTCGGTAATTTCCTTCAGCCGTATCCGTAATTTCGGTAATTTCCTTCAACCGTATTCGTCAATTTTTATCCTCGCTGCCGACTACGAGCTGAAATTAAATTTAAATTAAAACTAGAATGTTTTTTTAAAGCACTGGTTTGCTGTTCGATGTTTTGCCTTTCTCCTAGAAAGGTATAGCAATCACTGGAAAAACCAGAGGTATAAAAGTGGTTCCAATGGCCGAATGTCATAAACCACTCGACCCCTTCCGACGAACTGAGCATTTTCTGTATGTATGTATGTATGTGTGTATGTGTGTGTGTGTGTGTATGTGCAACTTTTTTTTCTCACTCACTTTTCTCAGAGATGGCTGGACCGGTTTTCATAAAATTAATTGCAAATGAAAGGTCTAGTTGCGCCATAGGTTGCTATTGAATTCCATTGTAATCGGATTTTTAGTTTAGAGGTTATGTATCAAAATGTAAAAATCACGAAACATCCACATCTCAGAAACCATATAACCGATTTCAATAAGACTGGTTTCAATCGATCGGGCTGCCTCCAAAACCCTTAACTTTCAAATTTCGTTATGATTATACATATGGTTCAAAAGTTATGTGAAGAAAAGTTATCCTGAGGTTGTTTAAACTCACTCATTTTTCTCAGAGATGGCTGAACCAATTTTCACAAAATTAGTGTCAAATGAAAGGTCTAGTTGCCCCATAGGTTGCTATTGAATTTCATTGTAAACGGATTGTAACTTTGTCCGTTGTTCATAAAAATCTGATATTACATAATGAAAGTAAACATATTGACTTTCTCCTAACGATCACTGGCTAATTAAAAAGTAGAAGAGTGATCCTAATGGCCGAATGTCATATACTATTCGACTCAGTTTGTCGAATCGAGCATTTTCCGCATGTATGCATGTATAGGTGTATATGTTTATGTGTGGGTGTGTACGTGTGTATGAGCACCTTTTTTTTCGCACTCACTTTTCTCAGAGATGGCATTTGAAGACAATTTCGATCGATTTCAGCTCCTGTGTATCATTCTAGATCCGAATATTATTATATTGGGTGGAAATCGGCCATTTTTGGCTGTTTTCCAGAAACCGGAAGTTGCCATCTTACAAACCAAAATGTTGCCTGATGTCGATTGTGGAACAAATTTGTTACCACTAAAAACATTCACCTGCAAAATGTGGTTCCATGTAGTTGGTTAGCTTTCGAGATGTGCAGAAATTTGTGTTTCATTTGTATGGAACACCTCCCTTCCAGAAAAGGGAGGTGTGTCAAACCATTATTGACATATTTGTTACCCCTAAAAACATTCACATGCCAAATTCGGTTTCATTTGCTTGGTTTGTTCTTGAGTTTTTCAGAAATTTATGTTTCATTTGTATGGGACCCCTCCCTTCCAGAAGAGAGAGGGGTCTCAAACTATCATAGAAACCTTTATCGGCACCAAAAACCCCTACATACACATTTTCACGTCGATCGGTTCGGTAGTTTTCGAGCCTATATGGATCAGACAGACAGACAGACAGACCGGACTGCATTTTTATATGTATGGATAACAACATCAATATTTTATAACCTAAAGAATGTATATACATTCATTGGATTGAAGCGTTCATATAAATCTATTTTCAGAAATAAAAGTTTGAATGAGAAAGGCTGGGTCTGACCGCTTGGTGGATTAATTTAGGTTTTTTTATTGCCATAGATAAGCAGCATATGCAGTATGTTCCTCTGCTGGGTCATAATATTACGGACTGGCATATTGAGTTGTCTGATTGCGGATCCAGGTCTTGAGGAGCTTAGTAGTCACAAGGGTAGTCCGCTTTGATAAGCGGGTGGTGGGTTAGAATCTTCATAAAATCAGGTCATTTGGTTGTCAAAGGAATTTAACATGGGTTTATTCTCAGGCTCTCCACTAAATACCCTTCCTTCAAGCTGAATTTATAGTACCCCTGCTGACTATCATCCTAACAAGAAAAGTCCTTCCAAAAATGAAAATGGTCTGAGTAACGTATGATTACCACAATAGGCCAACATAATGGCCACAGTGGTTTAATTCCCAACAAAGAAAAGTATGATAATTTTCTTCAGGGAATTATAATTAAGGCGCGATCTTGGCTGCAGGAACGAGGCTTTGACAAGACTCCTTCCTCTTGACAAAATATAAGTCCTACTAATAATACAACTGAGAGAAGTACTAAGTGCCTCTTCAAGGAATTGTGATTGTGACGCGGTGTTTTTTTCGAGTTGGGTATTTCCGTCACTGCGACCATTTTTTTTATTGTGTGACATGTGACGCGGTGTTGGTAGGAGGATCGAGGTTTCGACAAGACTCCTTCCTCTTGACAAAATAAGTTCTTCTTATAATAAAACTTATCATAGGAATATTTATCCTCTCCAAGGAATTGTAATTGGCGATATTGGCACGGGGATCGAGGTTACGATAAGACTCCTTCCTCTTGACATAATAAGTCCCTCTTAGAATAAACCTGGCCAGAGAGGAACCTTAAATGAAGTCTCTCTCAAAGGCAAGCTTCTGAAAAAGACTGCATATCTATGACAGCAAGTTTTCAACTAATTCGGCTGTTATTGCATTGCACAGCTCTCCCTGCTCCCCGTACGATCGGTGCATAACCCGATCGTCACTGACGACAGCACACACATGCAACGCAAACGGGCTGTTATTTTTCATCTCCTTATGTCTGATGGTTCTTCCAAGCTGTCGCTAATGACAGCCTATAATCTTCGACATCCTTCGGCACGAATCCGAGCGGGATGTCAGGTGATTATGATTCACGACAGTAAGGCCGATGCTATAATGAAAGTGAAATGTTGCGAAGCACATTTTTTCTTACGTGGGGAATAATATCAACAATGGAAACACATATGAAACGGTTTGCTGTGTATTCAATATGCCACCGGCCTAAGAAAAAGGAGAAACGAAAAAGTGCGAGTCGATGACAGCCGCAGCCGATCAGCAGGCTGTCAACGGCGCAAGCCAACAGGACATCCCCAGAATGAGCAAACTAGGCTGTCATGTCCGAACGAACAAAATACATGTGCAAGAATAAGCTGTCGTGTACAGTTTCGTGACAGTTTCGTTGCCTTGTGTAAGCTATAGCTGTATGTGAGCTCTCATGGTTAGCTTATTCATGAGACAGTCAGCGTGAAAAGAGAGTAAAGTCGTCAGTGTCGCTCTACAATCTTTTTCCTAAGCCTGCTCCAGGGAATTGTAATTTGGCGATATTGCGGAGTACAGAAAACAACTGGGCAATATCACAATAGTTCAAATGTCTCTGGTCGCAGTGATGAGTCCACACAGAAAAAATGCTACTATGCTTTGAATGAAAGCTAGACCATAATGCATACGCCCTTTTAGAAAATCACTCTCGAGTCGGAAAAAGTCCTCCACTCACGAGAAAACTCAGTTTTCTAAGGGAACATCCATAAACGACGTAGCTTTTTAGGCAACAACATTCGAGCAAAATAAACTGGCAGCATTGTAGGAATTTGCTGCATTATAACGTCAGATAATCACACATGTAAACACAGAATGTTGCTTTTGAGAAGTGCGCAGTTCAGAGGTGAGCTGGATTTTGACCTATTTTGATCTTATTCTCTTATTTTTGGGAATTACAGAAGCTCGAAAATAACAGAACCTAAAGAATTCTTGTATGATTGTGATTTGTAGAGTGAATTTGTTCTGCCGAAAAGCTTTTGGCGATTGTCATAGAAATCAATGAAAAACTCATTGTGGGGCAGAAGTACGTATGAGCCGCGGGGCAGAAGTTCGCACTATGTTTCTACAACCATGAGAAAACCATTTTAAATAACCAAAGTTGCAAAAATATTTACAAAATCAGTTCTCTGATATCCTCTAAACTAATAAATATAATAAAATTTCCGGCTATTATTCAGCATCCAGAACCAAAATGTGCAACGTGGATGAACGCAACTCTGAAATCCCACTAAAAAGTATTCAATCGGATATGAAACTAAACAATAGTGATCCTGCATTACCCTTTTATGCTGAAAAAATCCGTTTTTGTGCTAAAAAGCCGTTTGAAAAACTCTGATTCTTTTTTATTCAGTTTTCCCAGGTATTCCCTGGTTTCCGTGGTCAAAAAATGAATTTCCCTGTTTTTCCAGATTTTCGCCACCCTCATAACGATGTTTTCGTACTGGATCTACCAGAGAATAACTAGTGATGAGGTGCGCAGTTATTGATCATTGGACGCTTATTATGCTTGTAGGACGTTTATATGTTGCCAAGAATCATTCAGTAGAGTAGTGAGGGGCAAAAGTACGCACGGGGTAGAAGTACGCATTGGCCTTTTCGAAGCATACGAACAAAATAAACTGGCAACATTGTATGAATTTGCAGTATTATAACGTCAGTTAATCACACATGTAAACACATAAGATTCCGTTTCAATGGGGCGAAGCTATGAGGAAAGTTGTGTTTTGAGCTGTTTTGATCTAATTTTCTTAGTTTTGGGAACTATGATTGACCTATTCGGAAACTACAGAAACTCGAGAACAACAGAGCCCAAAAAACTCTTGCATAATTGTGGTGTGTAGGGTGAATTTGTTTTGCCGGAAATATTTTGGTGTTTGTCATAAAATTCAAACCAGTTGGAAACTCATTGTGAGGCAAAAGTACGCACTAAGTGCCATTAACCATAATGAAAAAATGTGTTTAATAACGATGTTTTTGTACAGAAATTACTCAAAAATAACTGGTGATATGCGGATGTGCTCCGAAACTGAGGAATATTATGGTTTCATGATTTTTTAAATGTAATCTTACAACCATTTTAATAGTTTTGTTGATATGCTTTAAAAATGGTCCTTCCGGAATAGATAGGGCTTCTAGAAACCAAAGGAAAATACAAGGCCAAATACCATCTACTATTTATTTTTGCAACTGGAAAGATGTCCACAGATCGGAAATTGGCCCAGACGCCATTTTGAATTTCAAGATGGCGACTGCGGTTTCTAGAAAGCAACCTAAGGTGGTCGAATACCCTCCAATATGTGTATTTCCGCAATCGAGATGCTGTTCAGAGACTGGATAACGACTCCAGACACCATTTTTGATTACAAAAGGCGACTTCCGGTTTCTGGAAAACAACAAAATGTGATCAAATACTAGGTAGTATGAGTATTTTCGGAATCGGGATGATGCACTGAGACCAATAAATGACCCCAGACGCCATTTTGGATCCCAAGATGTTGACTTCCGATTTCTAGGAAACAACCCAGAATGGTCGAGTACCCCCAATATTTGTATATCTTATAATCAAATGACGCCCTGAAACCGGAAATCGACTTCAGACGCCATTTTCAAATTCTAGATGGACTTTTGGGTCGTTTGGTGTCGTATTCAGGTCTCTTGGCATCATAATAATATTCGATGGTATTTGGTCGATTTTGGATGTTTTCCAGAAACAATTAACTTTTTTAAGCATAGTCATGGGCGCAACTACGGGGGGGCTAGGGGTGGATCATCAGCCCCCCTAGAAAGTGTTTAGCCCCCCCCTAGAATTTTCCAGAGAATGATTGTATTAAATATAAATACATTTCATACCACTTTTCAGAGCATCAAAATCAACACAAATTGAGATGTCGTCATTCATTGGCTAAGAACTAGTTCTGCACCCAGGATCGATTCTCAAACCTAGTTCTCTTACTCATCTTACCAGTCAGACAAGAGCTGTAGTAACTCGTGCTGTATCAAGAAGTTGTCGCCATTTTACTCGGTTTTGGGCTGTGTTTCACCAGTTCCCCAGACGTCTCATCACTCGCAAGTCTCTTTCGATCTGGTCGAGTCATCATGATTTCACAGGGTTATCGTCCGGCATCCTTACGACGTGACCGGTCCACCTCAACCTATTGTCTTTCGCCAGGTGTGCAATGGGGTTCTCTCCAAGCAGCGCTTGTAGCTAATGGTTCATGCGCTGTCGTCGTTATCCGTCGTCCGTTTGTACTCCATCGTAGATAGTCCACAGCACCTTCCGTTCGAAAACACCAAGAGGACTTTTGTAGAGGACTACCGGTTATATCAGGGTTTTGTAGTTTTTTGTATCGAAGTGGTCATGTCCGATCAGCACTGTGATTGGTGCGTACGTATGTAATGTTTGAGAAGAACGGGCCGTCGATGAGAACGTGGTCAATTGTTTTGCTGTACGTTGGCCGAGGAAAGAAGGGACTTTGGACTGCCAGCCCGCGGGAAGCTGCGAAGTTGGTGCATAGCTGGCCGTTTTTGTTCGTCACGGTGTGCAGGCTGTGCGGGCCGATCACTGGCTTATATAAGTCTTTCCTTCCGTTCATGTCCCCAATGACGATCTTGATGTCTCTACGCGAGCAGCTATCGTAAAGTTTCTCCAGCTGTGCGTAGAACGTTTCTTTCTCTGCATCAGGTCTCTCTTCGTGAGGACAGTGCAGATTGGGAATAGTGTAGTTGTAGAACCAACCTTTTATTGAGCATGAGCATGAGCATGATTGACCGCCCGCGGTTGCTACTCCGTTATTGCCAGATCAGCTGTAATTACACAGAGAACCAATGGGTGATGTTTGGGACTAACATTCATCCTCAATGTGTAAAAACTGGTGATCTTATCTTTATGTTAGGCAATACCAGCGCCGGCCGCATCCGAATGCAGGTCAAAGAAGGAGTGTGTATGGGAATATGTTGACGTGATACTCGCTTTATTGGAAGCCGAGAACACCTCTGCACTTCCACGAGAAATCACTGGGATGTTGGAGAAAAGGGTAGGGTTTGCAGCAGATTTCGTTTTGGTAAACAATGCGCTGAATTCGGGTACCGGGTTCATAGCAAATATCGCGCCTACAAGTTCATATTAACCTCCGCGAAAATTATTACGCGATTCGAACTCGTTCTGTTTGATATACCACCGAAAAAGGGCACGCGAGAATACCGGAACTGCGATTAAATTAATACAGACTAAAATATTCGAACATTCCCTCAACAAATCATCATGCAACTACCGAAGAGAGTCTCCCATTGGTGTATCTCAGCCGTCTACATAATGTTACGAGAGCTACGAAAGCTCTATCCACGTTAACGTCTCGACACTTCTATTGTTTCCTCCAAGAGGTTATACCGAAAACTACATCGCGTTGATAATCTATCTGTAGAAAACACGAACTCATGGAAGGTATCGACGTGACATTCGGACATCTGTTTATGAAGTCCTTATACAACTACCGAAACGTATCTCCCATTGATTTATCTCAGCTGACTACACGATTTTACGAAAACTACTGGAGTTGAGTCCACGTTAACGTCTCGCCACTTCTATCGTTTCTTCGTGAAGGACCCTCTTTATACCGAAAATTATAACGGTAGATATTCGGTCACCCGGAGATATGGCTTTCTGCTTAACAGGTCGACTAACGACATTCGTCTGTTCTTAAAAAGCGATTCACTACACTCTGTAAACCCTTAGATGTGCTTAACTAACCCGAGCCGAAGACGCGTTTACACCGGAGCGTTATGCACGGCAGCACTATTCCCTTCTACCGACGCAGACGCGCAGGGACACGGTGTTTCCACCGGTTCTCTCTTATAATAAATAAACTAAGATACCTACTGGCAAAGTTTCATGCCTCCAAAGCCTAAAAACTAGGAAAAATGCAAATATGCATATCAAACCAAACAAAGTGCTAAGTTTATTAACAAAATGCCAAAACAATCGCAATCAAAATTTAGTTGTCGTGGACTATCGTCAGCCCGACCAAAACGGTTACAGTATAATTAAATAAAAATTGTTTATGTGTATTACAATTGTCCAAAAGCTAGAAAAGTCATAAAATAAAAGCATAGAACTAAGTGAAATGTCTGTAACCGACCAGTTAGGGCATGGTAGACGATGAGATCAAATACTTGTCGAGCGCGATATTGAATTTTCAAACTATTTTTAAACTATATTGTAAAACTGCCTATTTTGTTTTGTAAGAGTGTCATGCATTCACAGCTCATTTTTCAAAAGCCAAACTAATTATAAAACGAGCCCAACAAGAGTCATCAGATTGAATTTAAGTTCGTAGTCTTTTTATTATAGCTGGCAACCCCGGGTCACTGGTCTACACCAAATAAAAACAAAAAAAAAAGATTTTTGTTGCTATGCCCCCGCGTGGCAAACGTCCATCGCGGATGAAACTTTGAACAGATTTTCAGTACTAAGGAAAAAATATACTTAGCTTATTAACAGAAATATGCATTAAGGAAATTCCATGATCTCAATAATCCGGCAAAAGATTTATCCTGCTTTATCTGTGTCCAGTGAGCACTGTTCTCTTCTGATAGTTATTTTCCCGTTTCTTTTTACGCTGGTCAAAGTCCAACGAAGTCGTTTTTTTTTCTCCACAAAACGCACATTCGAGAATAATCAAGGCCAATTAACGTATTTAACACCAACTTTTCATGTTTTTTTCACTGTTTTCACACGCAATAATTAAGAAAACTTAGCGATTAGCAACGCGTTGCACGTACTCCCACGATATACTTTGCGTATCACTGACCAGAGAAACAAAAATGACCGCACCAAACTTTGTTTCTCTATTTCAAGATCTTGATTAACCACAACTCCGGGCAGGAATAAACTAAATAATCCACCAATGAAAATGGCATTTATACCACTTTTTTCTAAAAAAATTTTAATATCCAAACTGACAGAAAAAAAACCCGTCCGTTCGCGTTCATGGTTTACTCCGATCTCTGTAGTTGTAGAACCAACCTTTTATTCTAAACAAACACAACCTGCCACTTCATCACACGACTCTGCATCCTGCCCAGCACTATAAAACCGCTACCAAGCTCATTGGTTGTGCCACCGCTTTGGTGGTACTCTGCCTTGCGGTCACAAATCCACCAAACCTTCTCTCCTTTCAGGCAAAGCTCCTGAAGCGCAACGATGTCGAAGTGGCGGGATTCTAGCTGATCCAGCAGAATCCAGTCGACATCCGGGGCGTTGAGCGATCTACTGTTACATGTCCCGAGCTTTTAATCGTCGTCCTTATTTCGTCGGTTGGGTCATCCCTTTTGTTCCGGTTCGTTTTGAATTCTTGATTCTTCGTAGTATGTTTATTTTAGTATGCTGCCTTACTAGGGCTGCGATGCCTAGTCTCGTGACGGGGCTGCCGCCTTAAGTGTAGCTGGCGAGACACCGCTTTTCATAGTTCAGCCGTTCGGTCCAGATCAGTCGCTGTTTGTGCCGCCCCTAGCCTGTGGGGTCTCTAAGGAGAACAACTACCCCTTTCCTGTCAGCATACGTCCAAGTTCCCACCTGTCAGGCATGTCTAAACCCACCACACCACCCGCGTGTGTGTTTCAAGCGATGCCACGGAGGGAATTCAGATTGCCCTTCAGTGCGTATACAAAACGAAAAACTCGCAGTGTTCTAGATAAAACAGCCCTTCAAAAGATTCGTCAAACACAAACCCGAGTGTTCTCAACTTCGTGAGCCCTCGAGAGCCCGCATGCCTACACGTGTTTTCTCAAACGCTTCAATTTTTCAAAAGTACATATGAAAAAAATATTACAGGTGGTTGTAAGCGATGGCTAACATCCAACTATCAATTATTGTTCCATTGTCAATCTCTTCGTGGCGACTAATGCTTGTGTGTTCCCCGAAACTGCAAGCCCTCGGTTGCCTCATGTGCCGAAGTAAAAAATCCTCGGTTGGCGTGTTTACGAATGGCTCTCCAGTGTTTTGTCTTGAGCTCGCGACGAAGGGTAATACGAAATGCCCTGCGTGGTGTGTTTATTAGCAGATGGGCCACATGCGCATTGGAGTGCTGTGGTTTCCCCATGCCTGCCACCGGTTCACCGGTTTTCCCTTGGTTGCTCGTATCCCAGTCGGTAACACGTGGAGGTAGGAATAGGGCAACCACACTGGGGTCTATTTTATTCCAGCTAGTACGGATATGCTGTTGAAAAGCACTGCCCAGCCGTTTACCAAACCTGGCTCTCCTCAATATCAAATCAGTGTTGCTGAAAGAGGTTGGCGTTGACGCTGTGTACAAGATATTCAGTACATCTTCGGAGATTCTATCCCGAAGTGATTTTTTCTGCAGTTGCGACAATATTTTAAGCGTTATTAAAAAAGCTTATTAAAACTCCTTTTTCTGTTTTTTAAAATTACATACCTGAAAACTAGCTCCCCCTAGAAATTTTCCTTAGTTGCGCCCATGAGCATAGTGTAATAAATACACTGTTCATACAGTGCGAAATTAAGCCCCGTAAACTTCGTACTTTTGCCCCGCATGCTGGGTAAAAGCTCGCACTGGAGTAGTTTTTTATAAAAAGTGAAAATCTCATGCTACAAACAAAATTCGAAAAACTCTGGTAATATATTTTGAAGGTGAAAGGTTCATGTACCGCTTGGAAACAAAACCGATTTTTTTGATAATTGTTTGTAATAGTTGTTGCAAAAACAATCAAGCGGTACTTTTGCCCCTCACTACTCTATACGCAGCAACAAATGCTGAATGTTCAATCCATATCCGCAACTTGAAATCGAAATACATGTGACCTCTCTGAGAATCTGATCTAAGTCGCTTTAGGATAAAAAGTTTTAAATTGTGACATTTAGCAACTTAAAAAACTGGTGCAAAACTATCTAAAAACAATTTACCTACTCCTTTCAATGGTTGCAATAAACACACTACTCATTCATACAGTGCGAACTTTCGCCCCGTACACTGCGTACTTTTGTGTAAAAGTTAGTACTTGAGTATTTCATTCTAAGCAACATAAATGAAAGTATGAAATATTTAACCGAATCGGAAGATTTTGAATACTAATATTTAAAAAAAAATCACAGGAAGGTTGTGTGCAAAGCCACGACCGTAAGGTTGAAGTAGAATACTTTTACAAGAAAGATATCCCGGCAGCTTGCGTGTCAGTCATTTTTTCTAGTAAATAAACGTTGACTGATCAGATCAATCGAGTTTTGCGCTTCAACAAGGATTGACCATTTACAATAATATAGTAAGTTGCTTGTCATGATTGGGGCTTAAGGGGGGACCCTACTCTAGAAAGTCGAAGAAATCGAAAATTTTTTTTTTGCTTTTTTGGAATGCTTACACATTCAGAAATGTTGTGCCAAAAGAATTTTTTTGATATCTGATCGCGTTCAAAAGTTACAGCTAAAAGTATGGGGTCACCTAGAGAGAATTAGCGGAGACGTTTTATGTTGCTCTGTTCGAACAATGCACGCGCATTTTCTGACCAAATATATACAATAAGTAACGTTTAGTCGGACCTAAACTCACAAATATATTTACACCGACATATTGGAACTCACACATACATACATGTACACACACACACACACACACACACACACACACACACACACACACACACACACACACACACACACACACACACACACACACACACAAAGTGTGATAAATCGAAGAGGATTAATCAGTAGTTTTATCGAATGGTGAAAGACAGCTACCCATTGTTTCTTTTGGGCATAGGGGGAATAGGGGCATAATGAGCACCCTAACTTGGTTGCTGATTTAAGCATGGAAAACGACAAAATTTTTAAAATGTCTACAGTGCAAAACTTGCATTAACTATCTATAATTAAAGGTACACTATTCACAGATTGAAAAGTTTATCGTATAATGGTGAAAAACACAAATTAGATTCATGCATCAAAAACAAGCATCCAGTCGATGTGTGGGGCACAATGAGCACCCCACTGGGGCATAATGAGCACCCACGGGGTATAATGAGCTGAGCACTGCACTGCAGATAACTCCCTGGAAGCTGAAGGAGAAGTGTATGGAGCAGGAATAGCTAACTAAAAAATGTGATACAAATACATTATTTTTTTACTCAAATACCTTTTATAAATTTTTGTTCCACCATATTGCATCCGCCATTTTGTTTTTTTTTAAATATTGTACCGGATACATCTTCTGCGTCCAAGGAAATAGTAAGTAACACATTTCTAAACAATTTACTTCATTGATTACAGTATCATCGTTGTTTAAAACTTTAAACACGTTTTTCTCGAAACTATGTTTTTCAACGGGTGGTAAATTTTTCTCAGCATCTACTGAACCGATTTTGCTGAATTTTTTTTTAACATGTAAAAATGGATTATCTAACTTGTTACGTAGCCGTTTTTTGATATCTGAGTTTTTCAATGTTTTATGATTTTTTAAATAGTGATTTTTCATGAAAAAAAAAAACATTTTTTTACTAAAATGGCCGCCATTTTGGCAATTTTTGGAATTTTCAAAAAGGGCTACGTAACAAGATAGATAATATGTTTCTATATACTGAAAAAAAATTCAGCCCGATCGGTCTACTAGAAGCTGAGAAAAACTTACCACCAGTTAGGTACTGATTTAGAGAGAGCATCCACGTTCCCAGCTGCCAACAGTGTAATACTCACTATATTTACATTCACGACATGGAAAATACATCTTCAAATATACCTTAATCAATAGCCAAAATAGCCAAACACTTCACTTTACTCTAGACAGCCAAAAAAAAATATGAAAATTCATGATTTTTCGACCTTCTAGAGTAGGGTCCCCCCTTAACAATTTTTAAATTTTGGTTTTGCGAAAAATTAACTTTTATGCAGCTTATGCTGCTGCTGCTGCTGCTAAGGTAGGACTGCTGTTCTCGCTGTCTAGGACTACATGTGAGCGGCTTCGGCTGAAACAGGCTCTTATATAGGCCAAATAGCATATTTTAAATTGCAAGGTATATGATTCTGTCGACCGTGCTTGGGAAGCAATCATATAACGACCAATCAGATGTCCAATTTTTCGTTTTGACAAGGCTTGACTATTTTCAATAGTACAAAAGTTTGATAATGAATTACAATTATCTTCATTTGGAAAGAATCTTAGAAGATTTTCCAATCTATTGCTGCAAGAACGAAGGAAATCCATCGAATACTAACCGATTTATTAGCATTTGAAATTGGACATATTTTTCACTTTTTTCGGTTTTAGATTTTCATTTTACATCCCTATGTAGCCGAACTTCCTGAGAGAAGTATTCTACTTCAAAAACGTAATAATGAGCCGATTCGATTAGACTCTTTTTTGCTCTATTTAAATTGATTAACATTACTAGACCATCATAACAACTATTAATTTGATAGGCGAGGTTTTTCTGCGCTTGGCAGTCTTTGCTCAAGGCTTCGAACGATGATATCTACTGCTGAACCTTTAATTAGCCAGAATATAGAAAGCACTACCGACATGAAGAGGGTGCTTTTCCTCCTAAAGCCCGTCGTCTCTTCTCAACACCAATAAAGTTCGCGTGCGATAGTGGAAACCCGAGTGCCAAATGCTCTGACGTTGCTGATTTATTTCCACCATCCGGCAGAGACGCTGCGCTACTTTTGAGAAACTGCAATTGTTTACAGTTTTCATGCCGGAAGTACTACATTTGGTTGGCGGGTTATAATTTAGCACCGCATTTACAAAGTTGTAGCAATTCTAGAAATGGCCAAGCTAACGGTCACTATAAGCTGCACTACCGCGTTCTATCCGGAGTTTTGGATGTTTGATGCATGGAGTTTGCACTAATGGTTTTTGGTGAAAAATTCGCCTGAACCATGAATTATGGTTCAATGGTAGTTGGAAACTAAAATATACTTTGTTTTGTTAGCCTGAAAGTGTACATATCTAATATTTTCAATTATTGGGAAACAAACGATACATCAATTTTATTAGTAAGCTATTGAATTAGATATGACAATAGATTAATCTAGAAACACGATAACAGTTTCAATCACGTTCTCCGGCTGGAGGAAGTATATAAATACAACGCTGAAAAAAATACATATTAATAATAACAGCGTGTTACATAACCGGAATCCGATTGAAACGTCATCTCCTGCCACCCTAAATGCCCAGCTTTCGCTAATATGTTGGTGACCGGCCTGGCGAGATTCCAAATTCAAACACTAATAATAGCAGCTGCCTCTGAAACTAATTAAATCCATATAAATTTCTTCACCCCGGAGGCACCCAGAGACCGTCCCGTCCAGTCCGTGACGCCACTGACGAAAAGCAGTGCAGCATTGTCCGCCCAACACGTAGCCCGCGTTAACTACCCCGACAGCAGATTTAGTGCTGGCCGGTGTTGCGTGAGTGGGAACGGGAGAGGCCACATTCCGAACGCTTCCATTGCACCCCGTGAATGTATAAATTTATATTTTTTTTAAATTAATTCCTGCCTCATATCGCCTAACGAGATGATATTGCGCCCAACAAACGAAGTAGCGAAGCAAATGCTGCTGCTGCTATTGCAGTCGGTAACGGTGGGTTCGGACTCAAAATCAACATGGCCAGAATTGCTTAATTGTGAAAATGAACTAAAAAACCTATTTCGTGGATTTCATGGACGAAGAAGCGAAATTTAGTTAATTTTAACGTTTATCACAAGAACATGAAACAATGAAAGCAATGCAAACAATCACTGAAGGGAGGATTCATACTGTCACAGTGTGGTTCTAACTCTCCACCCACTGACAAAAAAAATTCAAAAGAAAAACAGGAACAATATTCACAGGGACTATAATAGCGGCGGTATAAAATGGAAGTTAAATGGACAGCGTAAAGGGAAGAAATCGAAAAAAACACAAGGCTCGTGTTTCTTCAATGGCGAATCGCGAAGGTTAATTCGTGTCGTGGCGCCCCCGCGGGAACCGCTGAGAGCAAGTGCATACGAAGGTGTGGGCAACAATGCATCGGGCTCGAGTGAAAGCGGCTGCCATAGACGCTATAATAAATTCAGTTAAATAGAATACGCTTTTATTTTTAGACGATTTTAATTAAATGCTATACGTGGTGCCGTGGCTTTTGTCGGTACCAATCCGAATGACGTACGACTGGATTGAACGTTTAACAATAAACACAGTTCCGGATTGGGCTAGGAGTGATTAGATATATATGACTGAAAACTGTTACAACTAGTTCAACATAGAGATAAAATGTTATAAAAGCAATTCTGTAAAAGACCCCAGACGAATACACATGATTTTATGAGTTTTGAAACCTGATCGACAAGGTTCCAGGCAAAATGTTCTAATACTATGACCGTTGTTTAATCGAATTTTTTTTATCAAACTGATTTTTGTTAAGGGGGGTTTGTTAATAGTAGTTGAAGTATTTATGATAAATCTTAGTAAATAATGAGTTTATGTGGCTTATAACAAATGGTGAATTCTCAAGACTGTTAGAAATTTGTAATTTTAATTATTAGGATTTGTTTGCTTCCGCAATTAGGACTTATCATTCGTAGGGATTTAAACCTACTTGTCAAATGGTGACTGAATTTTCGTTTTCTAGTATTATTTACCATCACAATTTTATCATCTCACATTTCCTGAAAGTCAACTGTTCATGAGGCATAACTAGTTTGATAAAATTGAATCTTCAAAACTGCAGTGCTGCCTATAATCATGTGAGTCTACGATGAAATTGGACAGTTAAGATTCTATTCGGAACGGACTTGCAGGACTTGAATGCTGCTTCAACGTCTCCTTATCCCACCCAAACTTCCGTTACAAGCATGTTCGAGACGAGTAGAACAAGTGATTCTCAAAACGTTTTTACATCGTTTGGAGCAGCCTAAAGTGTTCTCCACGAGCTTAATGGAGCATTTTGTGAACATCCGGTGTATCGCTTCCGATTGGACAAAACAAGCGATTTTTTTGCAATGTTCCAATCATCTCATCGTGGTGGAATATTTTATTAAAGTGTACAAAGTGCTGAAGGAGCATTGGCAGTAGATAATGAGGTAATTGAATTAATAATGATTAAACAGATCAACGAAAAGATTCAAACTTAGTTGCTTCTTTATTCACAGTCCATGTTTCATATTGAGATATCAGGAGAATTTGGGAAGATAAGATGAAAGCATGATTCCAAATACACTTTTGAAAATGAGTAGCTGAAAGTTTTTGAATTATTGGAAGAGAAATTGATAAAACTCCTCCGTTTGAGTTCCATCAAATAAAAAAATGATCGATTTTGAAGGAAAGGTCATTTGACATGGTTTTGCTCTAAAGCGAAATCCACTTTCACGAAGCGAAGGGATAATCAATCCAAACAATCAGAATATGAGCACCTCAAAATGTCAACTATTTATTAGCTACGGATTGTCGATAAAACAATCCACAACCCACGATTTCACCTTTCTGAACTTGGTTATGATTCCAAGCGAAGTGAAATTCTCAAAATCTGCATTTCTCATGCGCTCAAGAATATTTTCACGAGGTTTTCTCTTTGCTTAAAACTTTGAACAGGGCTTAAGAAAACTAAAAGAAAAAAAAATCCGCACTCGCCAGTAGCTTGAAAGCATGAAAAAAAAAGAATTTATTCGGTCGAACGGTGTTAAGTCAAGCGATAGTTTCTTTCTCGTTCCGCTATCGAAGAAATCGATCTCTGAAATTTCTCTAGTAAACGTACTGTAACCGAGAGCTACTTTGTACTTGGTTGTTCATCGTATCAAATCTGGCAGCTAACCCGGATTCTATGCTATCCATATCACGTCTAGGGAAAGACGGAAAATTGTTTAAATTTAATTTTCCGACGGCGCACTTACACACGAGAGCGGGCGTGAAAATGCTTCATTCACCCACCAAAACTGTCGAGTAACGCTACTGGTATTGACACCGGCATATTTCAGTCACGTGTGGCTTGAGAACCATTCATAAACCAGGGCAGGGGTTGTTGCCAGTAGATCCAATCATATGAAACCGTACGTACGTATACGTACGGGTGGAAGCTCGAACGGTTGATAACAAAATCTGTGAAATTGGTCGGAGATTTAGAGTCTCTCCTGTGGGGATTCTGACGGGATTGATGTACGCATCTCAGGGACGAACGCTCTGGAGCATGTCATCACTCCATCCCCGAATGAGAAATGTCTCCCAAATCGCTTCAATTTGTTACAGACATTTTCACTGACCCCGTCAGTTGTCTCCAGCCTTTATCCCGGACATTTCAAAGAACTTTATTTTCCATCTTATCGCACCAGTTCCGACGCATCAGCAAAACCCGTGATTGATCAAATTATCATAAATCCTTGCATCTTTCCTGATGAAATCGTCATCAAGCAGCAGATGTATTCGGGTGAGCAGTGAAAAACAAGAACCGCTTGAATCATCATGTTTTCGCCTCTTTCGACTGACGCCACCCAAATTCTTCCCACCCAGCCGAATTCATTATATAAATCCTACAGCTGCTTTCTGACCCTCCGTTGGTAGCTTTTCCTCTACGAATGACCTTCTTCCACCCAACATATACATAGCGATTACATCCGCCGTTGACCCAATTTCTTCGCATTCGATAACGAAGCAGGCACAAAAAAAAGCGGATAGGACAATAATCGCGTTATGTGAACTTTCGTCTCGTTTACGCGGTGATTTAAATGCTGCAGCTTTTTCTTGGTGGCAAATGTGTCAGCCAGATTTTTTGGAACGAGACTTCCGGTCGCTTCGCGCGCTCCGAAAGTGAGTGGAAAAACGCGATTGCTTGATTGTCGTCCGGGGCGAGGAGGGGCGGATTGGCGGGCTTGTTTATTTCAGGTTCGTTTTTTGTCATCACTTAAAAAGCGATGTTAATTATTGTTTTCAAGTTAAGGAATCAAAGTGATTTGAATCAGCAGAATTTTTTGTTGTGTATTACATACGAAATTACGCTTTGAGATAACTACAAATGTATTGTTTGGTCAAAAATTATGCTTCAATTATTAGGTGTGCAGCTAAACCCTTGCTATTTTTTGAATTAATGTAACTTCATTTTGAAAAAAAAAACTATATATGAGCGAATATCGACCATTTTGAATTTGAATGGAATTTTACACACGTATCTTACTCAGCAAACTGAATTGTTACCACGGGTGGAAAACAAATTAGACTCAAGAGTAATGTTCCAAAAGGGCGTATTTATTTTGGCGTAAGTTTAATTCAAAGCACTGTAGCTTAGAAACCTTTTTTGATTGTGAGAATATATATAAATAAATAAATAAATATTATATTACAAAAAATGAGTAGATATTTTTTATTATTTATTTTTTCTAAAAAAATGAAATTATAAGAAATCTTCTGGGGAAAAGTATAAGATGGAGAACCGAAAGACAAATTGTTTATTAAAGGTTAGGTTTTTAGACAAATATTTATTTTCGACATTCTGCAAAAAATGCATATGCAATCCATTGAACAATTTTATTGATGTAGTTTCTGCTATCATATTTTCTGGTAATTTAATTGTCTATCTTCATCACTACGTTTCCTCCTTTAACCAAAAAATTATATTGAAAAACTTCGTGAATACATCCGTTTTCAAGGTATTTTGAATTTAGGTTGTGAAATGGAAAATAGTCCTTTTTTACCAAAAGTTTTGTTTTAACTTCAAGTTTCTTTAGGGAAAAAATGAAGAAAAAATTCAACTTCTTTTATAAATAAAAACTTAGTATTCATTTTAAAAATGTATGTTTTTTCTATAAGGCAGCATCCATTCGTTACAGCTCATTCTCAAACAGTTTTTCTATACAACCAAAGGTTTCTAAACTACAATACTTTGAATAAATGATCAATTAAATTTGTGCGTATTCAAACACCATTTGGCGTGGTGTACTCTTATAAATAATTCAAAGTATTGCCAATTGTTAGCCACAACTTTGTTCTAGTTATCTTTCTGGATGACGGGTGAGGTAGGACATCCCATTTGAGCATTTCTGTATAAGTTTTAACAATTTTGCTGCCGCTATTTGCATAACAGTCCTATGTAAATTTTTGTGTTTGCTTTTTTTGCGGAAATTGGTCCATTTTGGTATGCCCTTCAAGAAAAATCATTAAAATCGAGGTTGTGGGAATCAAATCTCACTTTTTCAATGGCTATTCTTGAAGAGCATGCCAAAATGGATCCATTCTCGCAAAAAAAAACAAGAAAGCATCCAAATTTTACATAGGACTGTTATGCGAATAGTGGCAGTTTGGCAATATCATGCCGAGCGTTGTCATGCAGTAAAATCACTTTTTAGTGTCGTGTTGTGACCGGAAACGCAGCGAAAGCAGTGCTCGGCTTAATCGCATCAATTGAAATCGATGTTCATTCGGTACCAAAAGCTCCCTAGAAATAACATCGAACTAACGCCATCGAATATTCAGCATAACTTTCGCAGTATGTATATTCAGCCGAGCCGGCGACTTGAAAGCATAATCCGGCAGTCTCCAAGAGTTTCTTTTCTTTAAATTGCTGTAATGCTGTAAATTTTTTTCTCATCAGTCATCACCCGTTACGAAGCGAGGAAGAAAATCCTTCCTTATTGCCGCAGGAGCAACCCCCAAAACGTGCAATCGTCAAAAAATGGCTTGGTGGATAACTTCTAACACGGGAACAAGCTGTTCCTGCGATTGGCACGGATAATATTATCGTCTTCGAGCAATTCCTCCAATTCAGGGTTCTTGAAGCTCAAGGAAGGGATATCCATCTCTGCGGCCAAATCGCGAACTAAACTGAACGTCAAGTTGAACTTCTTATTACACTGAGAAACTTTGCTGAAAACTGCAAATAGGTTGAATAGAGTATCAGAGTACTGGACCGTGTATTCCATGCAATAAATACATAGCAATTGTATTTTTACATGAAACCTATGGTTATATTCAAACTGAAATATCACAAAAACACAAAAAACACATCTTTCAAAATTTCAGGAAATAAGATTTTTTGATGGACAACTTTTAGAAAAAATCATGGTTTGCTAATACTTGCTATCCTATGAGATATCTAATTCACAAAATTATGTATTTTTTTCAAATTTTGTATAATATTTTTACGTAAGTATTTCAAAAATCTCTGTACTCGGAAGAAAACGACGTAATTATTCAATTTCTATCAAGAAAAAAACTGTAAAAAATTGATTCGAGTGAACTCATAAAATTATCACAATATAACGTGAATTTCATTTTTTATTAATTTTTTATTAAAACTCGTAGATCTCTGAAACTTGAAGAGTTAGAAATTTGGTATGTTCCGTAAAGTTTTCATAGAATTTAAAGATCTACAACTTTGTCGAAAACCGCAAAGCTCTAGCGTGTAAGGAAAAGAAGTTGGCATCGTAACGCCACCTTTGCGGCTGATTTTCCGAACGAACTCAAACATCCAAAATGAAAATGAATTCAAACATCCAAGCAAAAAGGTATATAACCCCTTTATGATGAAATCTAAGTAAAATTTTGGTTTCAAAACACAAACGCCGTAAATCTTACGGGTTGTTAAGGTAAAAGTAATTCACACATTTGAATGGCTCTTTTCGTATCGGGAGGCCTACCCTGTTAATCAGCTGTGTTTGTTTTGATAGCGACACAGGTTTATGGGTCACTTGTAAGTGGTGAAGACAATGTTCACTCTTTTCAGAGAAAAATTGCTATGAATTTTATATTTTGCTGGAATGAACAACCGATCGAAAGGAAGCTGTCACAAAGTCAAAGCGCTACCGCATTTCCATTTGCATGTATAAATACGACATCTGAACAGGAATGCACAAACACTATACAGCGCAAACAAGTGTCAACAGTCAGATTGCATGCAGATTCAAATAACATTTTACTTTCAATTCGAGTGCAAAACGAGAAAATATCAAAACTTCTATTCATTTGTTTGGTTGTCCTAGAAAGAACAGTTTGTTGATAAGTTTAAAATCTTATTGTACCTCTCTGCAACCCCGACGGCGGAAAGTATGGTTAATTTGCGTAATTTTGTTTTATCGAATGGGAGAAAGCAAAATGTTTTGAAATTTTGTAAACATTTCATTCAAATAATATTACCAAACCTTAATGAGGAACTCTGATAACAAAGCGGAAGGCTGTTTCACACTGTAAATTAGACAGCCAGCAGAAATTTTTGAATGCCAGAATCTAGGATGCTTTTGTCTGCTGCTACTATCTGGTGCCACTGCTGCCTAGTCATTGTCCAGAACTATTATGACTAGTTACAGCAGAAGCGGGTTGTATATTAGTTAAATAGTACATTCCCGAGTTACCAGCTCTTTTATGCTGTCGACTGTGTTAGGGAGAGCAATCATTAAACGACCTATCAGATCAATTGAAATCTGTGTTTCATTAAGGATTGAACATTTTCAATAGTACACAATTGCTTGCATTATCAAGGCTTAACAATGTTCGAGGTTTGATTATGCGTTTAAGTCTCGTTTGGAAGCACATAACAAACACTGTTGGGAGTTGCATATTGCTGAAGGAAAAAAAATTCAATACGTTCTGAGGCATGGAGATGAGGTCAAATTTATAACCGTTGCAACATTCAAAATGAAATGAACGAGGAAATTATTAAAGATAATTTGTTGTTTGATTCAATATCGGATATGATGCTGATCCCACCTTTGTGCTATCACTGAGAGTGCGAATAAGGCATTCTTCTGTTAACACATTTCAAAACTTTTCATTGGAGTAAGTGCCGGCTGATGTACCTTCTACTGAAGGCAGCTTTATACTAGGGTAGAATGCATAAATGACGTAGCTTTTTATCAGGTTTTTTGACCCCCCTTCCCTTCCCTCATCGCAGCATTTTGTCCACCCTCTAGATATTAACGTAGCTTTGTAACAAGGCTGGGCAGTGCGTACCAGCAGTACACCTGTACTAGTTGGCATAAAATAGACCCCAGTGTGGTCCAAAGCAGAATGCCCAGCAACTCCTATCCCTACCTCCACGTGGTACCGACTGGGATAGAGCAACCAAGGAAAGATCGGTGAACCGGTGGGAACTTGGTCGTATGCTGACAGGGAAGGAGGAGCTGTTCTCCTCGGAGAGCAGCTTGCCTGAGCGTCTTTTCTCCATGTTAGGAGAGGCCCAAACAGCGTCTGATACGGAGCGGACGGCTGAATTACGAAATGCGGTGTCTTACCAGCTACACCCAAGACGGCAGCCCCGTCGCGAGACTAGGCATCCGCAGCCCTAGTAAGGCAGCATGCCGAAATTGAAATACTACGAACAATCAAGAATAGAATACGAACCGGAACAATCGGCAATAGAAAACCAGAGAAGAAATATTCATCTGTTTTATTTTATGGCATAACTAGAGTGTATCACTTTCACGATGACACCCTGTATATTGGCATCGACTTGTTTAAAATCAGTAATATTGAGATAATGTGATGGAATGGAGTTGTTTGATGGCAAAGATATTAAATGTTCTGAGATTTCAGTTCTGTTTTAGTAGTTCACATGAAACTGAACTCAAAATGAAATTCAAATGCGTCGAAAAATGAATACAGTCGCCAATGAAGAAATCCAAATTGAATTCAAAATCGCATGAAAATACGTTGAAATGCCCAAAAGAGCAAAAATGATTCCCAACCAATTTTCGAATTCAAAATAAATGCTTTCCAATACCTAGAAGAGAGACAAAAAAATCGCAAATAAATTTCAAAAGCGCCGAAAAATACTATTGAAGGGTTCCAGTGCTGAGAACATCTATAATTTTAGTTTAAAAAATTTGCTTGAGAATTACACAAATATATTAATCATACAAACACATGTGTTTATCACAGTTTTCAATAAAATTACTCCAACTGTATTCCATAACACACGCCGATTAGATTAGTGATGTACGGCGTTTACGTGTTTATAGCAAAAACTATGATACATGAACGCTTTGTAAAGAACACGACATAGCCAACTAAATTTATTGCGCCTAATTTGCAACCGGTCGGTTTCTGATCGTCATGAAAGAAACAAGAATAGGTTCTACCAACCATAAAACCAGTTATTGGGTAAAAAGGCTTCGATATATGATTGGATTTATTGAGGCTTTAAAGATAGCTTCAATTGTTTAATACGTATTGCCCGTGTTGGTTTTACTTGTGGTTATAAATTGGGACTTTTTTTAAAATAAGGTAATGTATCATAATCGGAAGACTTTGTCTTTACATTGTTTTCATGGTACACAGATATCATGTAATATTTTCATCATTAATATCGCATGAAATCATAAACAGGTTATGTTTATCTGTCCAACTTACAACAACAATTCAAAAATATCGTTTTATCTGATCATAATATTTTATAATTTGCATCATGATCGGAACAGTGTGATTGGAGATCGGAGCAAAAAAGTGTCAAGCCATTTATTTTTTTCAGATCCATTTGAATTCAAGTATTTTGAGCTATGCAGTTTAATTGCCTAAAGCTATTTTCAACATTTCAAACTGATCGATCTCAAAGTAAAAAGTTTTTCTAGCAAAAACTTGAAATACATCATTATATCAAGCACAGGCAAAGTGAAGCGGTGAAGTCTCAGAAGTAAGCTGTTCCGATCATGATACAAAACAGGCCTTTGCATTCAACCAATAATTTCAACTCAAAAGCGAATGTTTCGCACGAGACGTGTTTCCAAATGAATTTGAGATATTGGAGAAGCATTTTACTGTAAAACATACTGTATTTTTCGCATATTTGATTCCATTTTCACAAAACAAGGCATGATAGCAATCGTTAGTGCGAATTGTGTTGGAAAATGATTTCATTTTAGAAACTTTTCCACTAATGATGTTTTTTATTTGTTCTAATTGGAGCAATTTAGAATAGCATAGCATATTTGATCGCCCGTGTGTTGTCCGCGATCGATAAGAATCAGCTGAAATTGCAAAAAAACCCGTAAAATGGTGCCTAGGAGTAGCAAGGCATTCTCAGTGTACAACTCATAGTGATCTCTCTTTTCACTGATCAATAACGTAGCTGGCCACGCGCAATGCAGATTAATAGAGGAAGGGATATCGGGAGTGTTAGTTGAATACTTGTTGCTACTAGAGACCGTGGAATCCTCTGCATCATCCACAAGTATCAAAGGAAGGAATTTGTGTTAGTGGCAAGAAATCGATCTGGTTCCATCAAAGTTGATGGTACGGTCTTTTCTACCCAAATTCGCACTAATTGGAGCAATTTGATATATGAATATTGGTCTGGACTTGGTAGTTTTTTGGACTGGTCCCTATATGATACAACATCCTACTAAAAGATGTGAAGCCTAATTGAACTATAATGAAAAAACAAATAAAATGAAAATTTAATTCGAAATCGCAGAAAAACATATTCAAATGCCCAAAACAGTAAAACTAGAAAGCGTGGGCAAGACATTAAAAAAAAACCAAAAAAATTAGTTTACAACATTCCTTAACCACCGTAAACATGTTCAAAATAAACCGAAAACCAAAAAATATTCCAAAATAAACTCAAAACTGCATTACTGCTTTCAATTTTGGCATTGGGACTGAGAAAAGTACATCATTATGCCTTCCACTCCGAGTGTTGCAGCGTTTGTACTGCACACTCTGGAATGTATGAGACATTTTTAAAATTTTCTTATTGTGTATATTTTGGACTCAAAGTTTCTTTTCTAGTTATTTTCACTAAATTGATACTTCTCAATCAATTCGACCATTAAGATACGTTTTTTGGGTATTTGTTGACCGCATTTCCAAACAAACTCAGCAAAAACTGCGTGTGTTCAAATCAAAATTGTTACCTAGGGACTTATAACTGAACAAAATATTTTTTGTTGGTATTAAATTTTTTTTTTCGAATAAACATTTTCCTTTTTCAAGCAACGTAACAAATCAAGTTGTTGGAACTATGCATAACAGTTAGCGCCAGCTCTAGTTTTAATTGATGCATAATTTAAATTTCAAATTTATTTTTCAGACTATTTTTGTCTGCATCGCTTTTGTTACCCAATTTAATTTCTTTTACTATAATACTTGTTATGTAAGCGTTCAACAAATCTCTTATACCAGATAGAGCAATTTTAAGTCGCAATTTGTGTACAAAAGCATCATCACTATCATCATCATCATTCTGAGATGTGATCTCCGCTAGCCAGTTAAGGGATGATTACAGGAAAAAGCTGTGTGCCATTATGTCATTTTGCTTAAATCTTCGATCAAACGGTTCTCCACCAGGCAAACCGGACAAGCTTTTTGCCTTTGCGTTTGCTTGCTTTTCGGAGTAGATTTGCTTCAATCCAGCATTGCTACTAGCTGCTACTATGTAGGTACTATGGAGGGAAACACAGTTGTCGCTCGTCATCGACGTTGAACGGCGCTGGCAGCCTCACAGACGCCAGACTAAGTGCAAGCGGGGCTGTGTTTGTACGTGTGTCGATGCGTTGGGTAAAAAGCTAACAAAACGGCCGTGTTTGCCGAAACGAGAGCACCCGCCCACACTCCACTACGCCAGGAGTGAGCAGCGGAATGTGGAGTCAGTGATTTCTTTCGCGCGCCTTTGGGGAAACTTGAATGCAATTTCCATCATCTTATTGATGTTTACGTTTCAGTCAGGAAAAACGCGAGAACCAGGAATATTTGAATCATTGCAAACTTGCTGTTTGATGAACAAATATTAAGATGCTTACAAGCGAGCCCGGTTGCTTGAATATGTTGTTGACCCGCCTAAATTGATACTATTTGGAAATCAACGATAATACAAATACCAAAATCGTGTAAGTTCGTACGTCTACTGCTAGAATTTTGAATGGTTCAACAGGCAGGACCCCTGGTCACATTGATACATACAACTAAACGATATAGTATGTTCTTTAATTAAAGATCTTTTAGAAGAATGACTTTTTACGCCTAATAACTGATGAAGCAATTGCGAAAGGCTCCAATCCGAATAATGCTTTGCACACGTATTATGTACAGAATACATATTCAAGAGCATTTTTTGAAATGGTATCTGCAATGTGACATACTCTTCATTTGAAATTTCGTTTGGATAAAATAGAATGTGTAAGAAATGTATTAAAATAATTTGATTTGAAAACAACTTCTTTGCAATGTTATTTTTCAATCATAAGTTTATCGAAATATGTAAATCAGGTTACACAGTTCACTTTTTGGCAACAAGATGATTGGATAAATAATTCAAAAGTTATATCTATCTATCTTCTGCCTAATCCGTGGGTAGGACCCAAGGCTGCCCACTGGTGTACGTAAAATGTCTGTCCTTCATGTATAAATAGGTTTGACGTTCTCAGAAGAGAATAATAAAAAAATTGGAGAAGAATAATTTGAAAACAGCTAAGTGTTGCGTTTTATTTCCAAAGTAACGGCGCTCGTCATCAAGACTATATAAATTCATATTTCCGGTTCTGACGCGGTAGATAACCTAGATTTATTGATGCATAAGACGAAAAACTTTGACGCGGTGAGAAGGCAATTTGTTTATATTCGATAATATAAAGATACTTCCTTTTTGCCTTTCTCCTAGAAAGGTATAGCAATCGCTTGCAAAACCGAAAGTATAAAAGTGCTCCAAAGGGCCGACTGGCATATATCACTCGACTCAGCTCGACGAGCTGAGCATTTTGTTTATTTTGTTTATTTGTTTATTTGTTCATCGTCTTCGATCATATCGTACAGACTGGTTTGTCTTATGCTATGTTTTTAATTCTATTTTTAAAACTATTTTTGGTTAAGTTAAAGTCGAATAAATCACTGACGTCATTGAAGCCTCTTAGGCAGGAACTGAGCGGATTGTTATAACCATAGCTTGTCCTGTGCCCGGGTATGGAGATCATTGTCCAGTATCGCAACCGGCGCTGAGGAACATTTATTTGAATTAGCAGGAGAAGGTCTGAGCAGTCAATATTGTTCGTTAGGACGTCGAAAACAAACAATCGTTGAAGTTTTATTCGTCTTGTTGACAGCAACTCCAGGTCAATCAAACGACATCGTTGCGAGTAGTCGGGCAGAAGTACAGGGTCATTCCACGGTAGGTGACGAAGAGCAAAACGTAAAAAACATTTTTGAACTCGTTCAATGCGAATAACTTGAGAGGTATGGTACGGGGCCCATATGGGAGCAGCGTACTCCAGAACACTGCGTACTAAAGCACAGTATAGTGCCTTAAGCGCGTACACGTCAGTAAACTGTGAAGCATTGCGGCGAATGAATCCGAGGATCGAAAAAGCTTTAGCGGTAATGGCGGAGATGTGTTGGTTGAAGCGGAGCTTAGAATCGATAATGACGCCCAAGTCACGGATAGACTGCACACGGTCCAGTGGAGTTGTGCCGATGTTGTACTGATGACTAATCAAATTATGACAGCGACTGAAAGTGATCACCTTGCATTTGTTGATGTTCACACGCATCCCGTTCTCTTTGCACCAACGTGAAAGTATATCGATGTCTTTTTGCAAGCAAACACAATCCAACATGGACTTAATTACTCGGAAAATTTTCAGGTCATCGGCGAAAAGCAGCTTTGCAGAAGAAATTCGTTGACACAAGTCGTTAATGAAAAGCACGAAAATCAGCGGTCCCAGTACACTACCCTGTGGAACTCCAGACGGGATGTCGAACTTTCTAGAGCGTGTGGAGTTCACCTGGACGAATGCGCTTCTACCGGTCAAGTACGACATTAACCAGTCGGATATCCAATTGGGGAAGCCCATATGCCTAAGCTTCTCAATTGCGAAGGTGTGCGGAACGGTATCGAATGCTTTTGAGAAGTCGATGTATACCGAGTCCACTTGATTTCGACATTCAATTTCCCGAAATAATACGCTGGTGTAACATAGTAAGTTAGTTGTTGTAGAGCGACGCGGGACGAAACCGTGCTGATCGTTCGATATTATCGATTTAACTGCGGATAGCATGACCTCATGCATCAGAGATTCCAGAAACTTCCCTAGACAGCAGAGAATAGATATTCCGCGGTAGTTTTCAACTTTTCGTGTGCTCCCTGATTTGTGAACGGGTATCATTTTGGCCGTCTTCCATAAAGTCGGGAAAGTTTGTTCATCCAGCGATCGATTAAACAACAATGTTACCGGACCAACTAGCGACTCGGCGCACTTTTTCAATACTATAGGAGCTAATCCATCAGTTCCAGCCCCTTTCGATTCATCAAGCTTAGTAAGCGCTATGAATACATCCTCACGAGAGAAATTGAAAAACGGTAGACGAATGTCGTGGGAAAGTACGTGCTGAAAACAATTAGGATGGAGCTGGGGCGGCACAGTGTTAAACACGCTTTCAAAGAAGCACGGAAAAAGATTTGCGGCTTCTTCGTGTGTGTTGGCAGTGGCTTCTCCGTAAAACACACCGTCCGGGACGAGATTACTAGCTTTTTGCTCTTTGACGAATTTCCAAAACTCAGTAGGATTATGCTTCAGGTTCGACTGTAGTTTGTTTAAATAGGCTCGATAGCATGTCGTAACTAGTTCCTTATAGGCTGTTTCTGCAAGGCGAAGTAATTCACGGTGCTCATTGGATTTATTAAGAAAAAATCGTTTCCGCGCCTTGCGCAGTTTGTTGCGCATATTCCTGAGCTCGGCATTCCACCATGGTTTCCTAATGGCTCCACGAACAGCGCGACGACGCCGTGACACCTTCGAATTGAGTATTTCGAACAGCTTGTCGTAGAACGAAAGAACAGCGTTGTCGACAGTTAGAACTTCAATCAGCTAAACCCAGTTAACAGTTGAAAATTCAGCATTAAGAGAGCTGAAGTCACAGCTCCTAAAGTCAAAATCGAGTAAGTCTGGCTGGCTGTTTCCGAGTTCAACATGCGTCGAACTACGCACATCAACTTGCAACTCAAACGGTGGATGGTGAAGGTCGATTGGTAAGAGCGGAAGCACGGGTGGCGAAATTTCAAAATCGTCCGGGGAACTCGTGAATGCTAGATCGAGTGTTCTACCATTCGTGTTCGAAAAAGAATTCAATTGCACCAACCCGCATGTAGAAATGGATTCACAAAAAGCGAGTTCTTGCTCGCTAGAGGCATTAACTGTTATGCATCCATTGATATCATCATCAAAATTCCATTGAAGCTGGGGAAGATTGTAGTCACCGAGAATTAAAACGATATCGCTTGCTGACGATTCATCGCAAACAGACTGAACGGCGGCTGTGTGGGAGCAATATAGTGTTGTGTCAGAATTCGGTCGTAGGTAGATACCGAAGATGTGCAGAGAACGGTCTGGTAGCTTTATACACACAGCCACTTGCTCGAGCTGGCTACAGTCGGTTAGCAAAATCTCGGTACAGCGTAGTGTAGATTTAACTGCAATAAGCACACCACCGCCTCTCGTGAGGGTGCTTGTAGATTCATTGCGATCACATCGGAAGAGCGAGTAATCTGATGTTAGTTCCGAATCGCTTATGTCGGACCGAAGCCATGTTTCGGTGAGTATTACCACGTCGTATTCACAGTTTGACAATCCTAGCTTCAACTCAGACGTTTTTGTGCGCAGGCCCCTAACGTTCTGGTAGTAGATGGTCAAAAAGCGATGCCTTGACGATGCGATATTGTCGGAAGCACAATTGCTGGATGAGCGCGTGGTACGCTGATTGGCGGGTTCAGTGGTAGTTGACCTATTTGATGTCTCAGCAGGAATCGCAGCGGCACATTCCACATTGGAGTTAGTAAGCGTAGCACTGTAAGGCGAACATACATCAGGCAGAGTATTAGCCGGTGTTTGAGAGTACTTGCCTGATAATTGCAGTTGGAAGACCCCCTCCCCTTCCCTATCAGGACCGGGACGACTCGGACGAACGGGCTCAGCAAAAGGCACGACTGATTCGGGTGGCTTGGGGGCTTCCATAATGCGGTTGGAATTGCGTCCCGGGAACGTCACGTTTAAAATGGGTTTGATGTGGTGGGTGTTGCTGTTGGGGCTGATATTGACTGTGAGGTGATCGACGGAATAACTGTTCCTGGGATGATGCTCGTCGGTAACGGTCTGGGAAATTTTTGGCTGCCATAATCTAAAAACTCACGAATGTGTGTTGTGTGTGTGTATGTGTGTGTTTTCTGCTGTTTTCAGAAACCGGAAGTCGCCATCTTAGAATTTAAAATGCTATCTGTGGTCGATTTTAGCTCCTGTGTATTATTCTAGATCCGGATATTATTATATTGGGTGGAAATCGGCCATTTTCGGCTGTTTTCCGGAAACCGGAAGTTGCCATCTTACAATCCAAAATGTTGTCTGAGGTCGATTATGGAACATATTTGTTACCACTAAAAACATTCACCTGCCAATATGGTTCCATTTAGTTGATTAGTTCGCGAGATGTGGAGAAATTTGTGAAGAAACATGTACTTCCAGAAGAGGGCGGGGCGTCAAACCATTATGGACATATTTGTTACCTCTAAAAACATTCACATACCAAATTTGGTTGTATTTTCTTGATTGGTTCTTGAGCTGTGCGAAATTTGTGTTTTATTTTCATGGGATCCCTCCCTTATAGAAGAGGGAGTCGGGTTTCAAACCATTATGTACATGTTTGTTACCACTAAAAACATTTACCTGCCAAATTTTGTTCCATTTGGTTGATTAGTTCTCGAGATGTGCACAAATTTGTGTTTCATCCAACTATTATGGACATATTTGTTACCCCTTAAAACATCCACATGCCAAATTCGGTTTCGTTTGCTTGGTTTGTTCTTGAGTTGTGCAGAAATTTATCTTTCATTTGTATGGGACCCCTCCCTTCCAGAAGAGGAAGGGGTCTCAAACTATCATAAGAACCTTCATCGGCACCAAAAACCCCTACATACAAATTTTCACGTCGATCGGTTCGGTAGTTTTCGGGCCTATATGGATCAGACAGACAGACAGACTTGACCGCATTTTTATATGTAAAGATTACAACACAATATTTTAGAACCTAAAGAGTGAATATATATTTATTGGATTGAAGCGTTCATGTAAATCTATTTTCACAAATAAAAAATTGAATGAGAAAGGCTCTGTCTGACCGCTAGGTGGATTAATTTAGGTTTTTGTAGATGCCTTGGAGCCTTCAAATGCAATGGTTGGATAGTTTGACAGTTGTTTAGTGAATTAATTGATAATTTTTTTCTCAAACACTCTTAACTACAATCTATGGAAGAATTGAAGAAAATTGTTTTCTTAACTTGACTTGAAAAAATATAACCTAGCTTAGCTTAGACTGCAGGTCAACTGATGGGGCTGGGAGTTACCGACCATTCTCATTGTACAAGTCTTAGTACGGGTCTTCACGTCGTGCTCAAATACAAATATCTCGTCGTAAACTGTGTATCTTTCGTTAGTCCTCAATGGTGGTGAGAGTTTTTACTACCCGTAAAAATATTCATCACCATCGATATTTGTATCCTAGCTCGATATGAATACCCGTAGTGACTCAGTACTTTAAGGATCAATATCGTAAATAACGTAAAATCTAAAACAAATACTACATTGTTTAAAAATGTGCACTAAGTAATGTTGAAACCAAGGGGGGGGGGGAAGAGGATTAGGGCTCACTCTTTAGCCTTCGATTTTTTTTTATTATATTTCTGCATTACTGTTTATTAGGGTGCCAATGGAATGTATATAAGTATATAAAAAAAAATCCTCATACATTATTTCAGCTCAATCGGACTTCGGGCTGTGAGGCCTCAAATTGGTCTAATTTTCACTTTTTTACCCGATGAAAAAATGCACAGAAATCGTCGATATGAAATTGTCGAAATCAATATTTTTCAAACCAAGTGTCCTGGAAATGTATAAAACTTCGAGATCTGGAGTTGTCTCAAAAAAAATTTCTCAAAAATGAACACTTCCTGGGAAAATTTTCTGACTCCTAAAAAAAGGTTCCTAAAAGAAAATTTTTTAGAGACAGCACCAGATCTCGAGGTTTTATGGTTTACAAAATTTCATGCTTTTTTTTCATCGGTCAGAAGAATGAAAGACACGACTTCCAGAAGTCCGATTACAAAGGCTATGTTCATCTTTTAAATCTTTGCCAGAAACTTGTAACACAAAAGTTCTCGTACGTGCGGAGAAAATAACGACCGCCCGGAATAAAGTCGGTTGCTAGATTGATTTTATTGAACAAATTATTCTTAAACCCGGAGAGAAAGAATTCTCTTTCCCGATTTTGCTTCCTGTTATTTGTTCTACTTTTATTTCTTGGGTTTGTTTTTGTCAGCTATAGTCACTAAAAAAGAAAATTTTATCGCTACTCTTTTTGTCGCCTGCCTATTTTGCTACCATGACGTCGTTGTTTCTCCCACGGGAAACAAGGTATCTAGTATCAGCAGATTATAATTTCACGCACAATACAATGCAGTTTTGATGTTCTATGATTAAAAAGATCGAAACTATAAGAAAACATTAATGTCATATATTTTGGAACATTTTATGTTGAATCAAGGACTGCATTATATTAAAATACTGCGAAATTCGTTGGAAAATCTTTGTCAGACAACCGACTCGTCACTTCCGATTTTACTCTGCATGGACAATATCTCGGTGCTCTGATTTTTCCACTTTTTGTCGCCAACGTTCATGGTTGTGATAGATGCATGAACGTGTGGATGATCTGCTTGGATGACGTTATGCGGTGAATGGTTGTAGAAAGGAGCGACACGTCTGTGTAAACGCTGCAATGTTGTTGAAAACTTAACATTATTTCAATTCAGGTTTTCAGCTGCAGAAAAGAACACAACAACAACTATTGATGTTTCATGAATTAGTATCATGAATGTTCATAACTTTTTTGGGAGAACAATATAATGGACATTTTCCATATGTTTTTCGTATCGATTTTTTTTTGCGTATTCTACGTTAAAAATTTGAATATTTCAGCTATGGTAGGCAGCCAACCGAGATCTGTTTCACATTTCCTAATACTTTTTATTGTATTTTATAATTCAATTTGATAATCTCTTGAATTAAATCATGGTCTTATCACTTACCAAGTGAATCCTGATCAAAAACCCCACTAGAAAAAGTTCCTTCCGTGGTTTTTTTAGGGATGCAGAGGTATACTCGATCTTTAACGAAGCAAAGACTACATTCTAACATTCCTTATTTATTGTAGGTTTCATGTGGCACAGACACGACTCGAAATCTTAGTTACAAGTCAAAAGAGGTTGAAAAATTATATTGAAATTATCTTTATCCACGAAAACTTACTCATACATGAAATCTATTATATGTATAGAAGATAGAAGATTTGCGTGACAAGAAGGGAGAGGAGAATTTATTTTTTGTAAACTCCTGAACATCTGATTTGATCACCGTGTCAATTTGTATACGTGGGTTCCCAAGTATTACATTGTAGAAAATCGACACGTTACTGCCAAGTGAACACTTCGGTTTGCCATGTCATACATATCAAAATCAATCTTTTTTCACTCAGATTCCAACACTTAAACACGTCAAATGCCAAAACACATCAAAATACCGTGGAAAGAGCATTTGGTATGAGCGTGCGATTTTTTTACAGTGTATGACATTGCCTTTTGAGACTTAGCTATATCTCAGTGGCGTAGTTGGGAGGGTAAGAAGGAAGTGGAGAAATGTTGTCAACCTTTATTTAATTAGAAACCGCTTAACCGATTATCATTGAATGCGGTACATAAAGATACTAGAGTAGCGTACCGTGGAATGGGGTCAAATTGATCAGTGGGGTGAAATTGATCACCTGAAAATTCGTGATAAAAAATACTAATCAAGAGATATTGCTCTTACAACCCTAGGCAATGTTAACTTGTCCTTAAACGCAACTTTTGCATGATTCACATACCTGTCAAAGTTAACCCTTGCATGCCCAGTGCAATTTTTCATATTTTTGAAAAATTCTTCTGACTCAGTCAAAACTCAATCAAATTTGATCAAACAAGTTTCCCAAAAAACAAAAAAAAGTGAGCAAAATCATTTCAAATCGCCTGGAAATACGCGAAAATTTAATCGACCATTTTTGATTTGAATGAAACTTTGCACACGTATTTGGCTTAGCAAACTGGGCATTTTTCACAGGTGGAGAGATTTTTACACCCATGAGTTACATTCCAAAAGGGCGTATGCCTTTTGGCATAGGTTTTATTCGAAGCATTGTAGCCCCGAAACCGTTGGTTGTATAGAAAAACTGTCTGAGGATGAGTTGTAGGGAATCAAAAATGCACCATAAAAAAATATACACTGTACAAAAAAAAAATTTTTCGACCAAAAAAAATTAAAAATAAACATTAAATTTCAATTTAAAAAAAAGAGTTAATTTTTTTTTATTTTTTTTTCTAAAGAAACTTGATGTTAACACGCAACTTTTAAAAAAAGTCCAGGATGGAGAAATGAAAAATAATTTTTCTATGGTAGATTAATTTTTGTATGAAAATTCTAATTCATACATTTTTCAAAATATTTGTATTCTGATGATTTTAAAAGATGCAGAGAGTCATTTTGAAACAAAAAGCTCTTGGTAGTATACATTCTAAAGGCATTGGTTTTCGAGTTATTTCTAATTTAAGCGCGAAAAATCATAAGTATTTAGGAAAATACACGTTTTTCTTAATTTGTCCATGGTTCTCCAGCAAAAACCATACGTTCATTGAAATGCTTGATCGAAAATATATAATTCATTTCTTGACAACAAAACGATTGGGCGAACGGTTCTCAAGAAAAGAGTTAAATGTTCTAAGTGATATAAACAAAATATATAAATATCAAATATTTATTTTCGAGTTTTATTATCTTAGGAACATATTTTTTATGACATAGATAGTTTACAGAACTAGTTTCACCTTATATTTTATATACATCATAAGTAAATGATTCGTCATCTTTCGAAAACAGCTTCGTTTGATCTTATTTTCTGAAATCGGAACTAAAGAGTAATACTTTTGTGTGGCAGCTATTATTATAGATTTTTTGAAAATATTGCTCCATTCTGTTACTCCTTGTTCATATTCTTCATATGATACCCAACTAAATGACATTTTTGATGAATTTTTATTACTTTTCTGATTAGACCAATCATACAATTCTTTTGCGCTTGTGATGGGATGTTCATGTTCTTTAGCTAAACTTGCATTACCTGCCATTCGTTTCAATATGCCACCAATTGCATCGCATTGAAGGCCCATGCGAGAAGTCGCAAAAAATGCCACTCTGCATCGACGTTATATTTTGTTTTGAACTTGCAAAGTTTTTTCTATTTTTATATTGTGAGGCAGCTCCATCAGACATTAATCAACTCTATTGTTGTTTTCAAAAAACTCATTAATTTGGCAATAAACACCTGAACCGCAACAATATCATGATGGAGTACTTCCGATATTATGATGAAGCTGATATTCTTAAGCGTTCCAGATTCTGGATAGTAAACAACGAAGGAATGAATGGTGGCTTGACTATCATTCCAATAACTACACGAATCACAAATTGAAGAAGACGTATTAAAATGAGCTTGACTGTTCAAAAATTTTAATTTTGCAATAACGTTTTCGTTTAATTTGCGTAAGCTTGATGAGCACCGATGATCAGGAAAGGGTTTACAGCGTGTTAACGTCAAGTTTCTTTAAAAAAAAATTAAAAAAAAATCAACTCTTTTTTTTAAATTGAAATTTGATGTTTATTTTTAATTTTTTTGGTCAAAAAAAATTTTTTTGTACAGTGTATATTTTTTATGGTGCATTTTTAATTCCCTACAACTCATTCTCAGACAGTTTTTCTATACAACCAACGGTTTCTGGGCTACAATGCTTCGAATAAAACCTATGCCGAAAGGCATACGCTCTTTTAGAATGTAACTAATGGGTGTAATAAATCTCTTCATCTGTGAAAAATGCTCAGTTTGCTAAGCCAAATACGTGTGCAAAGTTTCGTTCAAATCAAAAATGGTCGATATTCGACCATTGGTCATTTCGCGCGATCTTGCTCAAGTATTGAATTTACTTAAAGTAATCTTAGTTGAGGGTTAATTACATTAAATTGGGAGAAGTGAGTAAAGTTTGATAAAAGCTCAAAAAATGTAATTTTCAACAATAATCATTCATACCATTGAAGAAATACTGATGAATTCGCAGGAAACCACAAAGATTTTAATTTCAGAGCTAATTTTCAAGCTTTTGCAACAAACCGAATTGAAATCGGTCTAACGACGATCAAATAAGAGCAAATTTAGCAACAAGCAGCTCGTGAACCAAAATAAACAAACTTTAACCTGAAATATCGTTATTTTCGTTTCCAAACTAGCTGTAAATGATATTTTTCAGTACAGAAATCATCATTTATCTTTAGCATATCGAAAAAAACAACATTGCCAGAAGAATGTATGGATTTCAATATTTTCACCCCAATTTACTTCATAGTACCTTATATAATTATCGGATTTATTTCATGAAGTAGACGATAGAAATTTCACCAATAGCCATAGAGATTCACTGGAGCCAGTGCTGATAAAAGTCATTTTCCCCAGCAAAATTCTTCGAAAATTACAGCCAATCATTTTCAATTTTCACTTCCAATGATCGCAGCACTCTTTCAGATGCACTAGATTTTCGTCCTAGCAACGTGCTGTTATACTCAGATAAAATAGATCGCGCGCATCGTTCACGGTTACGGAATAAAATTTGACGACAAATCCAACCAAATGATCTTCACTTCAAATCGAAAAAGAAAAACAAACAGTCCACTCAACTAAAATAAACCTCACCGAAACACTTTTTCACTGACACTGACCGATGCCTTGACAATCTTAGTTAACTGATAAACTAATTTTGTTGTCTTGCTTCCATCGCATGAAATATAATGAGGTGTTTCGACAGTTCACTTCCATGCAAAAAGCGGGAAGGGAGAACTCTGAAAGGATTGTAAAAAAATAACGTTTATGGATGCTTTTTTTCATTTTCACTCAAGAGTGTCAACAAATATCAACCCTGACTGGAGCACATACCAGTTCTTTTTTTAAAATTATACTAATTCGGGAAAAATGTACATGAAGCTAGTTAATTGGAAATTATTATAAAAATTGATCTATTTCACCCCGTTCCATGGTATATGTTTCAAAAACTTTAAATTTTATCTATTTCATCAGCGTTGGTTAGGGTGGGGGGCAGCAGCTCCCAAACACAAAACACGGGCACCGTGTTATTTTGTACATAAGAGTTCTTAAAAAAAACTCGTTTCCTGTGACATTGATTGCTCTGTATCAATTTCAGTGGCGTAGTTAAAGGTTAGGGGGGGCGGTGTTAACATTACCCAATATTATTTTTAACCATTGAAAGATACATCTTAAAAATTTGTTTCGTATCGGAAAAGCTTCAAAAATAGTGTTGTCGTTTTATTTCATTTATGTGGACGAGGAAAGGGTGAGTTTTTCCTATCGTTGAACAGAAATCTTCAACTCCGATTGTCATGTTAATTTAATCGCAAAAGTTTTTGAGCATGATGCGTATTATTTTAATACTGGTTTCCAATAGATTTCCTTGGTCCTTGGAACAATCGATTGGAAAATTAGTCGCGTCCATCAACATGCGGTAAAATTGTTATGTTATGACGTGAACTGATTTCGACTATTCAGAGTCAAAATACAAGGCCAAACACCATCCAATGTGGGTATTTTCGAAACCATGATGATATCTAGAAGCCGAAAATTGACCCTAAATGCCATTTTGAATTCTAAGATGACGCACACTGAGGCCAAATCGAAAAACAAACGGTCAAATTTTTTTTTCAAGTCCTATGTTATCCATATCTTCTAGCAAGTTGCTTCGTTAACTGCTGTTCTTCTTACACTTTTTTGAAATTAGTTACAACTTTCACCGTATAGAGAGCGCCACACCTAACTTTTGAACGTGACTCGTTGATAAAAATAGTTTCTTCTGCACTGTTGAGTAGAATGTTATTACAGAACTGTTTGCTGAATACCTCAAACCTCTATAAATTGATATTTCAGAGATACCAGACTTTTGTCAAAAAAAAATTTCAAAGCAGTTTTTCATTCATATTAATGAATGCTTGAATTTTAGTTGAATACTTAAAATTTGCTTTGATATTGGCTGCGCGTCATGCGCGGAACTGTTTCAAGATCGGTTTCGAAAAGTGATCTGAATAACAAGGTAAACTCGATACTTACCTGATTGGTTGAAGGCATCTTGAAGCAACTTGCTCAAAAACATGATTCCAAGATGGCGGCGAGATCCAAGATGGCGGCCAGACTTTTTCTACCTCCTACCGCTCAATCATTCTTTTTTACAACGAAGTGTTGGTTGTAGGGGGTTCAATGACAAATTCAAGAGAAATAGATCAATAAAAAGATCAAGAATTGCTCAAAATACAACTCTTCTAAAAACCGTTTGACCCCTTGGTGTCCAAGGTGTCCATCAAAATGAACTAGCCAAATTGGTTTTCCCATTTTTTTCACTACTTTCAATCATTTAGACACAAAAAAAACCTTTTGTTTTAAAGACCTCATGTCACCATGTCAGCGAGAATTGCTCATTCGCAAAGATAACTAGAACAAGATACCTAACTTCCATATTTTTCATACATTTTAAACACGACCGATTTCCGACGGTTAGTGCTGCCATCTGATGACTTAAATTCTCATAAAATTGTCACTCTGAACAAAACCGATTTATCGTGCATAGTCCGTCATCGATCGTTGAGCTGATGGTACGTTTAATTTTAAATGATGCGCCGATAATTCTTGTTTCTTCCGGAAAGTTTCATGTTTGAGAAACTAAACATTCGTACACATTATTATCATTTCTCGGATGGCAGCACCGTACAGTCGTCCACATGGATACTGAAATAATTGATTCACCTTCCAGCAGTCATGTCTTGACCTTGTCGTCATTTGATTTTGACGTAAAGTATACATCATCTTAACAGTCTATAAATTAGTTCGACTTTTGCTCACGTGTAGCGACAATCATGTCCGATGAATTCTGCAAGAGTCAGGTATCTTGTTCTAGTCATCTTTGTCATATGTTAAACTTTACAACTCACAAGCTCAAGGAAACCCCACAATTTTATTTAATTAGGTCAACTTTATTGTCCGCCGCAACGTTTCTTTTTTTTTGCCTAATAGGAAATATATATCACTGCATGACATTCGTCGTATATTTGTCTCTGCGGCAACGATCATACCTCAATAGATAGTGATAATAGGGCAAATGATAATGATAATGATGTTCTATCGTTACCGCTAACTGCGCTGGTTTGCGTAACGGACTATATAAATTGATGTCAGTGGCGATTTAATCCACAAAGTCGCATCCGCTTAATTATACGATTTCAAAATTGCATACATCAATGCGTTGCACATTCTGTCAGCTAAGATAAAGTTTTGCAGGTTTGCAGTGACATCGCGTTGCATCTCGGCGTTCTATTGATATTCAAAACAGGTTGTTTTCGTTTTTACTTTGTTTGTTTTCCTTTTTTAATCCGTAATATACCTTAAAATTGTTTCAAATCGTTTTTCAGCTATATAATATTAAAAAATCTATTCATCCTATGACCAGTTTTCTTGTTCTACAACGTAAACCCACGGCATTAGATTGGATATACCATTCACTTAGTCAAGTGAGTTAAGCATATTTGTATTCTCTGTAAAAACCACACAAACGCCCGGTTAACCACCATTTCAAACATCCAGGACACGTCTTCTCTGATCTTTGCCATTGCCTGCCGGCTTCCAGCAAAACAATTCTCAGTCGTACGTGATTCTATTTCACAGCAGGCTGATCCGTTCAGAAACTAGCTGAACAAAAGTAAACGTGCATCCACACACTCCCACACAAACGTTCTCTCACACACACACGCACGTCCAGCTCCGTACGGCGTCGCATTTTGCAACAATATATAACACCTACGGTAATCGTTTTAGCTGTATGTGAGGGTGTGCTCTGTCAGCGGACAATTCATCCGACGGGCATCTGTCCGGAAATGACCGGTCGTTGTCCCGAAGGGAAGCAGCCGTCCCATTCCATAAAGTGGAGGTCCTTCACCACAGCAACAATACAGGACACAAACGCCTGGCGACAGCTCTTTCCGTTCTCGGGGAATGAATTATCTTCTTATTACATGGCCAGTAGCTTGTCACATATGTTGTCCGCTGTGGCTATTTGGCAGATACAATGTTCAATGTATCCTTGCTTTAAATATTGATGTATACTTCGTTCGCCTTAAGTTGTTTCTATACTCAAATTTTATCCAATAGAACCAATTAATCTCCCACGATACTGTTTTGATTTTGTTCGCTTTAAATTATGTATAAACATGATCATCGGGCTGTAGATCGTCGTTTTCGACGTTTGTTGTGCTAAGTACGATACATATTTTACAAAAACACAGTTCATTCTAACTCAGAGGGTGTCTTTTTAATCTGTTCTCAATGTTCAATCTGCTGTCAATGATTATTACTATAATAATCTCGAGGTGCAAGACATTCAGTGAAATTATTAAAAAAATTGAGTGACTGAGAGTAACGGTATTTTGATTTCCACTCAACAATCAAAATATAGCGGCCACAATCAGCTAAATTCATCCTGTATCTTTTGATAAATATCGTTCTAGGCTATCTCTCCTCTCGGTTAATCCTTGCAAATAGATCTTCGTTTTTCAACATTATGAAAGTTATCTCATGAGCATGCCAGAAAACCGATGCCATGCTCTGGCCAGTGGATAGATCAGTTTTTACCTTTTCTTGGGAGGCGATTGTTTCAAAATGCGACAGGCGTACAGGATGCGCCATAATTAATGCAACAAAACTGCAAAGTCGGTTTGCGGGTCAATATATTAATTAATAACATGCAACGACGGTGCCCCAGCTCACACAAAGAAGACCGTTCAAGACTGGTGCAAGTCGAACTTTCGCACTGTCATCACCAAGGATGACTGGCCTCTAAACTCGCCAGATCTCAACGTGATGGACTTTGTTTCTTATTTCATGTCCATTTCATAGTGGAACCGACAACTCCTCGTTTTGTTCCAAATAACCGCAGGTTAATCGCATACAAGAAAAGAATGCAGCAAATTTTAGAAACTAAAACAATATAAGCCATCAAAATAAGGTGTCTTGTTCGCAAAAGAATATTGCTTCCCAGCTGTCTTGAATGTCCACCTCATTAAGTTCACTCAAATTTTTAAAATACATCTATCGTTATCATTCTACCGCATTACCAGCAATTTATCCGCGTAAACTGTACGATCTACTGCCTGTCAGCTGCATTGAGTATCTGGCGAGCGTGGCACCTGAAATTGGACGACACACGCGATGTGACGTGACCATTATTTGATACGTCCGATGTCAATTTTCGTTATGGTTTCCCTTAAAGGTGACTAGTGACGAAATCCGTTTTGCGAGTTCACTTATCAACCAAAAATGCGTATAACATCTCCCATAATTGCAAATCAATCATTATTAGTAGCACTTTTAAGTAGATTTTTGGCAATGAACAACTTGAGAAAGAAAGATTATTAGACACTGCTACCATAAAAGCAAATTTTGGCGTGTTCCGTGAGTCACGACGTGCATCAAGTGGCCGGGTGACCGATAGAATGCTGACAAAGTGACTCGTTCTCCCTTGGGGCATACTCAAATTACGGGAAGCGTGTCTTTGATGCACTGGTTGTTGTTGACGTTTTCACTGGAATATTTTTCATACGTAGTAGGTAGGGGAGAACTGTACAAGACGCACCAGTTGGGTAAGATGGCCCATGCTATTAATTCCCCACAGTACTTACACATGTGGTTTTTTAAGACGAAATTCTTCGCTTTTCTCATAAAAACCCAGCTTCTCTACAGTTCTCATATAAAAAAGTGTGCTATAATGACCAAAATACTCAAGAAACTGTGCAATTGGCTGTGGCTCTGTCCAACATGTAATTATTCATGAATTTTATTTAAGCTTTTATGATTAACTGACTAGTAAATAATAAAAAAAACTATGGTACCCCTAACCTTTACACTTTTGGAGTTTATAATACTATGAGTATTTCAAACCAATTCACTAAGTTTCGTCAACTTTTACCTAAAAACAATCAAAATTAAAATTGGGGCAGAATGCACTATGAAGAGCTTGCAGGAGATTGCTTGACAACTTAGAGCATGTTCCATTATTTTTTATTTTACCTTCGAGACTTCAAGCGCTTCTCACTTCGCGTGCTGATTTCTGCTAGTGGCATATTAGCCTACTGCTTTGGAGCATACTGACCTTTGTTGTGGTGCGTTTTGGTCACAGGCTTGTTTGGCGGCAATGGTAATTTTTATCAAAAAAGTCATTGAAATCGAGTATTTTATAATAAACTTCGTCATAAACATACAACAAATAGATCCTACAATCATCCTACACGTTCAATGTCGCTTTGAAATCATTTGAAGCGCTGTAAATCGCGAAAATGCTTAACAGGTGCGTTTTGTACAATCCTCCCCTACATAACTAATTCAGAGCCCAGAGCATAACGGCGAATTAAATTGCTCCTCTGTAACTGGGCTACCAGCTTTGTGACATGCTGAATGGGTTTCGATGACGTGATAGATGAGCATGCATTACCTGGTAGAAAAATTTCAAAAGCATCGCATAGTTTCAATTTTTGTTGTAGTCGCGCGATTGAAGGTGTATTAATTACTGCTGGATTATCATTTGCTCGTGTTCCTGAAGAGTCATTACTAACAAGCACAATGTGAACACTGGCAAATTCTTCTTTTCTTCTTTTCACTGGCTGAAGAAAATATATGCGAGTTATACTGCGGCAGTAACAAAAACAAATACCTTTTGACATGTGCTTAGGCGTACTATCAAATAGGAGTGAAATTTGAATTTGAGGATGAGTGAATTATTATTTACTTTTGAATCTTTTAGTAGAATTCAATGGAAACTTTCCCTATTTTTATAATATAAATACTAAGAGCAAATGTCTGCACATTATTCATTCTGTCAAGGCTAAATTTAATATTTTATATCCAAAGGACATTTTTATGCTAAATGCAGTAAAGTTTCTATAACAGTTTCAATAACATTTCACGTGAAATTGCTCATTCAGAATACTGGCATATTAGTAAACTGATCTTATATTGCACCTAAAAAAACTTGATCATTATAACGTAGGGGTAGAGTGCTAGTAGTAAACTAACTTAATTTATGCCGACAACTGCCTTAAACTAATAAAATTTACGATCGGTCTCCCGTACGTCACGAGCCGAGTTATTTGACAAAATGCTCGACCGTCACAACAAATCACATGTTTAACGTATTCCGGCTTTCCGTCATTCTCATTGTAATGCGAAGTGACGCGGAAGCTCATTGTGTACGGGGAAAACTTATCCGCACGCCAGTCGTGCACAATGCAAACCAAACGATATTCAGAAGATTTTCCTATTAACTCATAAAACCATATCTATAGGGCTGATGCCATCGGCAATAAATCATCCCAGGCACTAAGCGCACAGCAACCTCAATCTATGCCAACTGCTACTCCACATTCACACCAGCAGCAGCGCCGAACCAACAGCGTGAAGCGCACATAAAATTAGGTGCACCGATTGAGTTGTGGCAGGCAAGGTGCATACCGACGACGACGACGACGACAACGGACGGGGGCTCGTTTTCTCCCACGACAGCACGGGAACTGCGACGGGGTTTCGGGCGTTAACACAAACACCGGCGCACAATAAAATTTGCATAAACAAACTGTGGCCACAGCTAATTTTTTCCCGTCCGATGACGATGATGACGCGTCGCTACTTGACACCTCGCGACACTTTACTTCAACACCTACCGGCTTGGATTCCTCACAAGCTGATAGAACAGTGCACAATTCTTTATACAATAGAAGACGAAGATTAGGTCGCTAGTTTATTTTGAAAATTTTTTGTTATAGCAAGGGTGCTTAGCATTTCTATGAGATTCTATCCTTGTTCAGAATGTATGTACTTTGGAATGATATTTCAATTTTTTAATATTTCAATAAACTATAAAACCGATTTGACAGCGGAAGACAATTACATTGGCCAACACAGGTTTTGCCCTATAGATCAAACTGGGAAAATATGAAAGATTATGGTTTCTTACCCATTTGTGAGAATTTTGAAACTGGAATAAAATGAAAGATTACATATAGCTTTTAAACTGTACCTGTGAATTTTGGTGCTCCTAGCCACGTCGAATGTGCGTTAAGTTTTTAGGAACTTAAATTAAGTTTCCCCGTAAGGAAACGTAGAAGCGACGAAGTCGGCGAGCAATTGCTCTGCGGCCTTTTGCCGCACCTTCAAGCTCACTAGGGTACCAAAATTCACAAAAATGGTTGAAAATCTATAATCTACATATTTTATTAGCTTGAGCTCTAGGGCAAATTTAGTCCACCATTGTTATTGAAGAACGCTTGAAATCATTCCACAATCCTTGAAATATTGCACTGGTCGACAAAATAAAAAAATGCATTCCAAAGGCTCAAACCGGAATAAAATGAAATATTATAGCTATTCAAATTTTGGTACCCCTAGCCACTACCAAAACGCGTGATGGACAACACTGCCTTTAAAAGTGCAGAGTCAATCCTGCATCGGCTCGTGAAAAAACTAATTTTAGTGGTGTAATTGGGGCTACGGAATCACGTGTAATAGAGGAATTGAAAACTAAAACGATGCTGCTTAAGATAAGTATAGTACACATGCGGGAGGTAGTTTTTTAAATAGTTTATTTGACACGGCACGATACATTTTATGTTTAACTGAGCCAAGTACATTTTTTTTTAAATTCTAAATTAGCAGGGAAAAGAGGGAGGACTTTTTTTTATTCTCGCGGCCGACTACGAGCTAGTGGGGATTTAAGGTGAGAGGAGGGGTGTTACAATTTTGTTTTTAACTATTTTATATTACAGAATGTATTCATTTGTACGTGGCTAACCAGTGATGTTCTGTTTGAGCAGTTTTGGTCTGAGGTGTCTGCGTAAACATAGAGATGCCGAGTCTTCGTTTTAGTGTCTCCAGCCGGGTGTATCATTCTCTTTCAGTTTGTGACAGAAATTGTATTCTAGCAAATAGATAAAAGAAATCAAATTTTAATGCCAGCATTTTTTATAAACCCGTATAGCTGTGTCATGTACTGGAGATCACCGCTTCCCAGAATGTCTCTAACGGGTACGTTCGTTGTTTTCCTCGGGCCCGAAGGGAATCTATAAGCTCAGACCTAACACCACAGTATTCGGTACACGACCAAACAACATGCTCGATGTCATGGTAGCCATCGCCACAAACGCAGTGATTACTGTCTACAAGCCCTATACGAAAGAGATGCGTGTTTAACGTATAGTGATTGGACATAAGTCTGGACATCACGCGAATGAAGTCCCGACCTACATCCAACCCCTTGAACCATGCTTTCGTCGATACCTTAGGAAAAATGGAATGGAGCCACCGTCCCAGTTCATCTGAGTTCCATAATGATTGCCAACTGTTGAGTGTTCTCTGACGCAAAATGCTATAAAATTCATCATAAGCAATTGGTCTTACATAAATATCGCCATCAATAGTACCCACCTTAGCTAAAGCGTCAGCCTTTTCATTGCCCGGAATGGAACAATGAGAAGGGACCCACGCTAAGGTAACCCGGTAATTTGTATCTGTTAAAGCACTTAAAAACCGCCGTATTTTCCCCAGGAAATACGGGGTGTGCTTCACATCGATCGCAGAGCCTCAATGGCACTGAGACTGTCTGTGAAGATGAAGTAGTGGTCTATGGGCAGGGTTTCGATGATCCCAAGAGAGTACTGAATGGCAGCAAGTTCTGCGACGTACACGGAAGCAGGAGCATCGAGTTTGTAGGAGGCGGTAAAATTTTCGTGGAAAACACCGAAGCCAGTGGACTCATCTAGATTTGATCCGTCAGTGTAAAACCTTTTATCATAACTAACATCTTTAAACTTATTGGAAAAATTTTTAGGGATCTCTTGGGGTCGCAATTGATCCGGGATACCAGAAATGTCTTGTTTCATGGTGGTGTCGAAGAATATAGCATTATTAGAAGTATCTAAAAGTGCAACATTGGAGGAATCGTATGAAGAAGGATTAATATCTTGAGCCATATAGTCAAAATATAAAGTCATAAATCTGGAGATTGAAGGTCGACCAACCTCTCGAAATTTTCAATTACTAATGGGTTCATAACTGTGCATCGAATTAGCAACCGGTAAGAGAGATTCCAAAAACGATGTTTCAACGGAAGAATACCCGCTAGCACTTCAAGACTCATCGTATGGGTCGACTGCATGCAAGCTAAGGCAATACGCAAACAACGATATTGTATTCGTTCCAGTTTGATCAAATGTGTGTTTGCTGCGGAGCGGAAGCAGAAACACCCGTACTCAATTACAGATAATATCGTTGTTTGGTAAAGCCTTAGAAGGTCTCCTGAGTGGGCTCCCCACCAGGTTCCGGTAATCGTACGAAGAAAATTATTCCTCTGTTGGCATTTTCGTGTCAGATACCTAATATGGCAAGCCCAGGTGCATTTAGAGTCGAACCAGACCCCGAGATTTTTAGCGACTAAAACTTGAGTGATTGTTTTACCCGTTAGTAGGAGCAGCAGCTGAGCTGGGTTATGCTTCCTAGAAAAAACGACCAGCTCAGTTTTCTCCGGAGAGAATTCGATACCCAGCTAAAGAGCCCATTCAGACAAATTGTTCAAGGTATCTTGCAATGGTCCTTGCAGATCGTTAGCCTCGCTTCCAGTAATGGATACAACGCTATCGTCTGCAAGTTGCCGTAGCGTGCATGAATTTGCAAGACATTTATCGATGTCATTGACGTAAAAATTATATAAGAGAGGGCTTAAACATGAGCCCTGGGGAAGGCCCATGTAACTAATTCGGGAAGTTGTCGAATCGCCATGTGAGAAATACATATGCTTTTCTGACAACAAATTGAGCAAAAAGTTATTCAAATTTGGTGAAAGTCCCTGCGAATGAAGTTTCGCGCTTAAAACTTCTACAGAGACAGAGTCAAAAGCCCCCTTAATATCCAAGAACGCAGAAGCCATTTGCTCTTTTCGAGCAAATGCGAGTTGAAATTCAGTAGAAAGCAACGCTAGGCAATCGTTCGTCCCTTTGCCCCGGCGAAAGCCAAATTGAGTATCTGAAAGTAAACCGTTTGTTTCGACCCATTCGTCTAACCGTAAGAGGATCATTTTCTCCATTAATTTCCGGAGGCAAGAGAGCATCACAATCGGCCCATATGAATTGTGATCAGAGGCAGGTTTCCCGGGTTTCCGAATAGCAATGACTTTTACCTCCCTTCAGTCATGCGGAACAATATTTAGCTCAAGAAACTTGTTGAACAAATTCAACAAGCGTCTTTTTGCAGAGTCGGGTAGATTCTTCAACAGGTTGAATTTTATTCTATCTAACCCTGGAGCCTTATTGTTGCACGACAGGAGAGCCATTGAAAATTCCAACATCGAAAATGGGGGCTCTTCCGTAGTTACTAAAAACGCGTCGCGAAAGGTTTTCTGTTCCGGTACAGAGTCCGGACAGACCTTTTTGGCAAAATCGAGTATCCAGCGATCTGAATACTCCTCACTCTCATTCGAAACGTCACGGTTCCGCATGCGCCTGGCGGTATCCCAAAGAGTGCTCATCGCTGCTTCCCTCGACAACGCGTTTACGAACCGCCGCCAGTACCCGCGTTTTTTCGCCTTTACTAAGCTCTTCATCTGCCTGCCCAGTGCCTCGTACTTTCGAAGCAGGTTGACAGTGCCGTACTCCCGGTAGTCCTTATACGCCGCGGACCTTCGCGCGTACAGCTCAGAGCACTCTTTTTCCCACCATTTGTTGGGAGGGCGCTGTCTAATCGTTACCCCGGGTATCGGTTTCGTCTGAGCTTGAGTCGCGGCATCGATTATCAAGCCAGCTTAGAACGCGTATTCTTCCTCCGGAGGAAGTTCCTCGTGAGTCTCGATAGATTCCGCTGTAATAGACTCATAACGCTTCCAATCAATATTACGTGTAAGGTCGTAGGAAATATTGATTGGGTTCGGGGGAGTTGAACCATTAGCGATTGATATAACGATTGGAAGATGATCACTACCGTGGGGATCGTTGATTACTTTCCACTGGCAATCTAACGCAAGTGATGTCGAGCAGAGGGATAGGTCAAGCACGCTTTCACGTGCTGGAGGATTAGGTACACGTGTCGCTTCCCCAGTATTCAAAAGTGTCATATTGAAGTCGTCGATCAAGTTACAAATTAAAGAAGATCGGTTGTCGTCGTACAGCGACCCCCATAGCGAACAGTGAGAGTTAAAATCTCCCAAAATCAAAAAAGGTGCGGGAAGCAATTCTGCTATATCAAGGAGTTGCTTCTGTTCAATCCGCGCGGATGGGGGAATATATAACGAAACAAGGCAAAGGTCTTTTCCATTCATATTCGTTTGAATGGCAACAACTTCAATATTCGAGATCGAGGGGAGGTCGATTCTGAAAAAAGAATAGCACTTTTTGATCCCTAAAAGTGCCCCTCCACCGTGTGAGTCTCGATCTCGACGAATGATGTTGAAATCGTGGAAATTAAGTTGGTCATTTGAATTGAAAAAAGTTTCACAGAGTGCGAACGCATCACAATTGTATGTGTTTATCAAATGTGAAAATAAATCGAATTTGGAGATGATACTTCTGCAGTTCCACTGTAACAGAGTGACAAAATACCTAACCTCTTTCGACGTATTAGTCATCGAAAGATACGATAGCTGAAATGAGGGGCCAAGTTGCTGTGAGTTGCTTCAAAAAGGTTTTCACTGTAGGGAGAAGGGCAAGAAGAATGTTTTGAAAGGGATCTGGCATGTTGAAAGTTTTAAATATCCAGTCCACAATATCAGAGAATTTTATGAACCCTGTTTCTTTTATGTTTTCTGATCGAGAAATGGGTGCACGAGGGGTTTTTGGTGCCCCAGGAAGCGGTGGGTACTCCTGGTTTGATTTGAAATTAAAACCGGGTGGTACTTGCTTCGGTTTTTCTTCACCGCTTCCTTTTTGTGTTGTCTTATTGGTCATTCCGCTAGGGGTTATCTTACGACCTTTGCGAGAAAGATTAGGAGAGTTGAGCATTCTTCTCTTCCTAGATCCATCTGGCAAGGCATAAGAATACCCTTCGACGGGATCGTCAGATGTACCCTCATCGGTTGGCAAAAAGGAAAAGATGTTTCCTGTCGAGGGTGGCTCAGCCCTCTTAAGCATTTCTGCAAAAGAGCGCCTTGATCGTTCCTTAAGGGAACGCTTGATTTTTTCCTCGCGCTGTTTGTACGCGGGACACGCCGAAAGGTCATGCCGAGTTCCCTCGCAGTAAAGACACTTTTCAGTATCCTCACTGCAAGCGGTCTCAGCATGATTGCCTCCGCACTTGCTGCAGCGTGCCTTGTTGCAGCAGTAGGTGGCTGTATGACCTAACTGCTTGCAGTTTTGGCAATGCATGACCCGCGGTACGAACAGGCGTACAGGCAGACGAACCCTGTCCAAAGAGATGTAGTTCGGCAGTGCGGATCCGGCGAATGTTACACGGAAGGAGTCCGAAGGGAGGAATTTCTTCTTCCCTTCTTCGATGGATACTGAAGCAGCCAACCCCGTGACGCAAAATGTCATCGACCGTGAGGCTTCCTTCGGTAACCACACCGTCGATCTTCACGTCCTTGGCAGGGATGTACACACGGTACTCCCTTGTAAAGAGCTCGTAGCTAGCAATTTCGTTTGCTTGCTTCAAGCTACTCACGACAACTCGCAGTTTGTTCGGCCTCACCTTCGTAATCTCGGTTACGGCCGAAAACTGTTTTGCCAGGTCTTTGCCTATTTGAATTATATTCAAAGGTTTTTTTATGGGCCGGAAGTAAACAACGTAGGGACCGCTAGCGGCATCTGGGTAAGCTTTTACCCGTATTTCCGGTACCCTTGGTACGGGGCTAGGTAGCGGGGGTGGTACAGGGGAAGGTAAGGGAGAACTGCTGGGGGAAATTTCAATTTCTTCCCCATTTGTTTCCACATCCAGGAAAAGTTGCACCTGCATGTCGTCCATTTTGCGGGTGCGTTACGCTCTACCGCACACAAACGAAAAATATTCAAATGTGGGGGAGGGGGAACAAGTAGTTGATATTAAATTTTAAAAACAATTTTTCAAACTACAATGGATCAAAATAAAAAAAAAAGACAGTAATACTAATACTAATAACAATAGTAATAATATTAATAATAATAATAATTATTATTATAATAATAATAACAATAATAATAGTATTAATAATAATAATATTGATAGTAATATATTAATAATAATGATAAAAAATCTAAAGTGAATATTTCACCGAACGTCTAAGTCACGACCTCACGGCTGATAGTTGGATCAATCGAGTGTCTCCGCAGAACAAACAATGACGATCCAGCTTCGTGTTGTGACACAGTGGCCGTATCTTACACGCGACCTTGTAGATGCCACTTGTAGTTGACTTCCACTTGCTCGATCGTATGGTGGTCCGTGCTGCTAGCGAGGTAACAGCGGTGCGGGAGAATTGTTCTTGCTGATATATCAGCTGCGTATCAGATCACTGGCGGGGTAGCCTGCCCCTACCAGTGTGCATAAGATGTTTCTGCCGGTATATTGCAGACTATTGTTATCGCACAGCACAAGAAATGATCGAAAAAAAAACACCCGTACGATAACTCGTGTATTGTTATTTTGCGAATCACACGGAGATAAACAATTTGCGTCTAATCGAGACGAAAGCAAAACAACGAATGACGCGGGAGGTAGTTTAAAAGTGATCTTTTAGTTACTTCCAAAATTGTACTTCATACATAGAAAGTGACAATCAAAGGAGTGTCATTTGCTTCTCACATGGAAGCTTGCATGAAAGCTTGTGTGCAGGTCCGAGTGGACAGGCAGTGCTGCTGTTTCCACCGTTAATGGAGCAAATGCATTGCAAATAAATGTCTTTTTTTCTTTTTTGCTAATATTTTTTAATTCATCATTAATATTTTTAGTTTCATTTTTTCAGTGTTGCATTTGCGGCGGCGATCGACTGACACATTATTTATTACAAGTTTACAATTTGTCATCGAATTTTAGGAAATATTTTGGTACGTACATAGGTTATATACGTATTCATGGTAAGATTTATTTATTTCACTATTTGGCACTCCTCTTGTCAATAAATGTAACATGCTATTAAATACGGATCAATTTTTTTAATATATATAATAAATAAAATAAAATCTCTAAGATTCCAATATTATTTTGCCCCACCTTACAGAATGGAAAATTACTCCGGAATGTACTGCAAGTACTCAGTCATTCTGTAAAGGGTCTTTGGAAGGTCGGCAGAGCTAACAAACTAAGATAGTTGAAGAAATGAAAGATTATTGCAACTGTCTTTCTTTTTTCATTATATCACTGTCAGACAGTGGGATCTAGAAAGGTTTCCACACTACCAAAACGCGTCAACTTACGTGAGAGTGCCGTATAGAAATTGCTGGCCGGGTTCGACGCTTTAACAGTATGTTTACGAGGAAACTCATTTAAGTCCCTGAAAAACGGTAATGGCTAGGGACACCAAAGTTCACAGGAATGGTTGGATAGCTATAATCTTTCATTTTTTTCCGCTTTGAGCTTTTAAAGTGCACCTGTGTTGACCAGTGTTATCGTTCCAGCATTTTTTTTTTTGAATTCTACAAACACATTTCAGTTTTTTAGTATATGACTTCCACAATCCGTTTAGTGTGCCGAACTTCAAGGTTCTGAACTCTAGGATGGTGTGAGGACTTGAACATTGTTATGGAACATCTGCACGTGTCACAAGATTTGATGGGAAATAATCTCCAAAAGGTTCATGCAATTTATAAGGTAGCATTACTTTGGTAAGGCAGCAATACGAGTTCGCAACAGAAGGCAGAATCACGAAAGGCAGAATCATGAAAGGCAGAATTCTATGACCGTACACACAAGGCAGAATATTTTAAAAGGCGGAAATATGAAAGGCAGAATTTCGAAGGGCACGAAAGGCAGAATTATTTACTTGCCAGACTGGGTGTACTTCACCAGTCTGTTGATAGAAAGCACCTTGCCAGCAGTGTCCGGCAGACAGATAGATCTATATGCCGATAGGCCCCCTGGCAGTTTCCCAGTCTTCGGTAATGCGACTAGTTTCTCTCGCTTCCTCCTCTTCGGGAAGAAGCAGTCATCCAAGCACTTCTACATGACTACCTGGAACAGCCCGAGGATCTATACCGATCGATGATCGATATTGGTGTAGCCATCGTGGCCAGTCCTGAGCAGGAGAACGTCATGTCGATGATCGACTCCGCACCATTGCTGCTGAGTGTACTTTTGTTTCCAACGTTAACCAGATCTAGGTAGAGCTTTGCCACAACTTCCAAAAGATCTGACTCCTCTGGTTCGTACAGTGACTTCCCCACTCAACAGTCCAAACGTTGAAGTCACCAGCCACCACCAAAGCCTTTCGATACCTTTTCGATAGACCAACGTGGCGAAGCGTAACAACTGTAGTAGAACACTCCATTCACATTGGTAATGACAACCGTGTATTCTTCGTTTGAGGTTGACACAACCTGCTCTTTGTTCGTATGGCCGCCATACTGGACTTATTCGCGACTCAGTTATAGTTTCCGGAAGAGATGCGGCAGAGGTACAATACGATGGCGATGTCCGACAACGACCTAGAGGCTGCTGAGCCGAGTAGCAGTGGTTCAGGTTTGTTTGTGTCACCGTTACGCCCGTAGTTTAGTAGCCGGTTCACCGACTGGACACTGCGGAGCTCCCATTATAATGTATTGGTTTCCGGGACATACCAGGCATTTGGGAGGCTTCCCGCAGTATTTCGCTTTATAGCCTGTACCACCGCTATGCCTGGACCTGTCTGTTTCCTGGAATATGCCCGAGGGGCACACTGACCAGCCAACCTTATGTTTGGTTTGCTGGACCCGATAGATTCAATGACCGCTTCCACCCCGCACTTCTGCTTGAGGGTTAGTGTAACGTCACACCCCTCGGTTTTTAAGCTAAAACTCTGAAGTAAATGGCCGAACTTGCACCTCTTTCCCTAGAACCTACTCGGCTACCACCTTGTAAATATGTAACGCCTTCATTCATTCAGGAATCATCTTTCCAGTGCGAGATCGACGGATGATCCGGACATCCGCCTTTAAATCCTTAAGCTTGGTTTAGCTTCTCATTTTCTTCAAGAGTTCAGAGCACTTAGACCCTCCCGTCTTGAGTATGAGGGCGCCCTCCCTGCTCCGTACTTCAAGTCGCCATTCCGTCTTGGCGGTTACTGTCTTCTTGGCGCCCTTTTTCTACCACGGTAACCCAAGGGTTAGCCTCACCTGCCTCAGTCTCCGCTTTGGTCGACGCTCCTACCCTTGAGCATTCTTGGGAGCCGTTCCCCGCGGGGACTGCCTTATTCTCGTCACCTTCGCTCGGGTTACCAGTTCCACGTTCTCTGTTTTGGCCACAGCTATGGTGTCCCGAAGTAGGAGGGTGCTCGCCAAGAACTCGATAATCGCATCGAGTTGTTCGAACGACGCAGCCACTCTCGACCTCATGTCAATCGACTTTTCGACGGCCTTGACTAGCAAGGAACCGTCTACCGATACCGTTTGCCACCTTTCCACTCCCGGATTTCGATGCATCCGACTCCACTTTTTTTACGGAGTTCGCTGGACGTACATACGCGCGAAGGGGTCCCTGCGCGCCCCTCGCTGGTTTTTATTTAAATTTATTCTTAGCTAAATATGTCCCCCTTCCAGCCGCTGTCCTTATCTATACTGGAGTAGTCGCCTATATGGTCCCATGGTAGTCTATGCCGAAGCAGTGAGGTCATGGCTAGGGTAGGCCGCCATAGCGTCTTATGAGCAACTATTGCGTCCCGACCAGCGTAACTCAGTAACAACCAGATCCCGCCATTTCAAGCCGTTGTCACACGACTTCACGGAGAAAGTTCGATGCCCAGAGTCGTGGTTCATTGTCAAAATCCAACTCATTTCCGTTTCCTTTGCTACCAGTTGATAAAATTGGGATCTTACTGGTGTCGGTGTTAATGGGTGAGGTAGTGCATTTGGGTATTTGGACGGCCCAGTGTCCGAGCATCACCACCACTAGGCAATCTCTCGCTGCTAGTCCGAAGCTGTTTTGGTAACTGTTAGTGACCACGCACACTAAGTTACAACGTGCCGATCCGTGGTGGCATACAGCTCTGCCTGCCAGTATACTTTCATTGGATAGTAATGCCAATTAAAATTGGAAGGTAGAAAATGCTAGCGTTCTATTTTTCATACTATTCGTAAGCTTACGTCAAACTGTCCTTTGAGCCCGTAGGCACATACATTCAGCCCTCGGAATCATCCTTGCCTACTTTCCTGTGCGATTTGCTTTCGGCAAGAAGTTTATTGTGGAGACTATTTACACATAATACTTTTTCAATTTTTTTAACATTGAGAGTCCACTAGAAGGTATATTTGGAATATTTTCTCAACCTGTTTTTGTCACATTGCGTTCGATCAATTTTTAATTGAATTATATTCACAAAGAGGTGAGTTATAGTTAAAAAGGATAATTATAGTTGGATGATTAGAGAGTAATGATTTGGAGCTATCAGTGCTTCCTTTTGTTATTTGGTAAATTCAGCAGGCATTTTACTCTGTTTCCTGAAATGTGATTTACTAAATCAGTGATATTCGATATTATATCAACGCTATTGCAATTTTTACGCTTACTCACACAATGTGGTGATATTACGTAACCAAAAATAATTATTTATAAATCACACAAATTGTAAGACAACCTAGGTTATAGCAATTTTTATATTCTTTAATATAAAGAAATAGAAACCGCCAAATTAAACAAGTTAATCGCGCTTC